>NC_047086.1:365582326-366250826 GCF_902459505.1 Geotrypetes seraphini | reverse complement strand
AATTCAAGGCCCTTCCATTTGGCCAGGCAATAGGTGCTGGTTGTAATGGTGGCTCACCTCCACAAACTGGGTTGGCTAGTCCAACCTTACCTGGACAACTGGACTGGCTCATCAGAGCTCCCTCACGAGAGGAAGCAGAGAAAGTGATTCAGACCATCTTGACTACACTTCAGGATATGGGTTGGATTGTCATCCTGAAGAAGAACCAACTGCAGCCCCCTGGAGTATCTGGGTGTCCGTTTCAACATGGAGAAAGGTCATGTGTTTCTTCCAGGGGCACGCAGACTGAAACTTGGGAGCCAAATTTCAGCTCTTCTGGCACAGCAATCCCCATTGACTTGGGATTATCTTCAGGCCCTATGCTCAATGGTGTCCCCGATAGAAGTGGGTGAGAGTGCATATGCATCCCCTACAGCACTCTCTTCTTTCTCGTTGGTCTCCAAAGAGGGACCCTCTGCATATTAGACTGCCCTGAACGACGGAGGCCCACTGCAGCATGTCTGTTGCTGTCCTCTGGGATGCCTCTAACAATTATAATAATAATAATAATAATAACTTTATTTTTCTATACCGCCATAGTCAGGCGACTTCTAGGCGGTTTACATTGTAAGAAGGCTGGACATTCAGCGAATAACAAGTACAGTACAATACTAATACAATACAATAAATTCACATATAATACAGTAGAGTGAGTCCAAATTCAAAACATACAATAAGTTTAAATACAGTACCGAATAAAGAGACTAGATGCAGTACAATAGTCTAAATGGTAACTTACATATTAATTGGAGATCTAAGGGTAATGAGTGTCTGAAAGATTTAGAACATCCGTGAGAGGGGTCTTAGTGGGGAAGGGACCGTTTTAGCCGATGAATTTAGCGAATAGGGTGGTTTTGATCGATTTGCGGAAAGTATTATAAGTCATGTTTGGTTCGTTTATGTGGTTTTTCAGCCAGGTTTGCTGTCTGTTCGCTTGGAACTGGAAGGTTCTGTCCAAGAAGGATTTGTATCTGCAGCCTGTAATCTTTGGGTATGCAAAGATGTTTTTGTTTCTGGTCGTTCTTGTGGGGTTGTATAGGGTGAAGTGAGTTTGTAGGTATGAAGGTGCTAGTCCCCAGGCTTGTTTGAAACAGGTGCAAGCGAATTTGAATAGAATTCGCGCTTCTATTGGAAGCCAGTGTAGTTTTTTGTAGTAGGGGCTGATGTGATCGTTTTTTCTTAGCCCAAAAATTAGGCGAACGGCGGTGTTTTGTATTAGTCTCAGTTTTATTATTGTTTTTTGTGGGATGCCTAGGTAGATGATGTTGCAGTAGTCAAGGAGGGATAGGATCAGTGCCTGTACCAGCAACCTGAATGAAGAAGGGTCAAAGTATTTTTTTAATGGTTCTTAGTTTCCATAGTGTGTAAAAGCATTTTTTCACTAGTAAGTTTGTGTGGTCGGTCATAGTTAGGTGAGTGTCAAGAGTGATGCCTAGTATTTTTATGTTTTTGGAAATTGCGTATTCGTGATTATTTATTTTTATCGATGTTCTCGTAATTTTGTCATTGGGACTAGCCAGAAAGACTTTTGTTTTTTCTGCGTTTAGTTTTAGTTTGAAATTAGTGGTCCATTTATCGATTTCGGTCATTGTGTTTGAGAGATTGTCTATAATTTCTTTTGTGATGTCGTTTAAGGGTATGAGGATGGATATGTCATCCGCATAAATGTAGTATATTAAATTTAGTTTTTGTAGTAGGTGACCTAAGGAGGCGATATAGATATTGAAAAGTGTGGGGGATAGGGGGGAACCTTGAGGTACGCCTGAAGGGTTTTTCCATGGTTTAGAGTAGTTTCCATTGCTGATTACTCGGTAGGATCTATTTGTTAGGAACTCTTGGAACCATTTCTTTGCCTTTCCCGAGATTCCCATTGCTTCAAGGCACAGTAGCATGATTTCGTGGTCTACCAAGTCGAACGCGCTGCTGAGATCTAATTGTAGGATCAGTGCGCTTTTGCCCTTGCTAAAGAGATCATAAAGGTGGTTCAGCAAGGAGGCTAGGACAGTTTCTGTGTTGTATCCTTTTCTGAATCCTGATTGGTGATCGTTAAGGAGGTTGAATTTGTCTAGGTAATTGACTAGTTGAAGGTTGACCAATCCTTCCTGTATCTTTGTGAAGAGGGGAATGCTTGCTATGGGTCTGAAATTGGATGTCAGTGCTGGGGAGGCTTTCTGATCTTTGGGGATTGGAGTGATTAGTATATGTCCCATTTTTTTGTTTAGTGTTCCGTTTGCAAGGGCGAATGTTAGCCATGTGAAAAGTTCCTTTTTAAATTCTAGGGGGGCAGTTGACATGATTTTAGAGGGACATGTATCAAGTAGGCAGTTAGATTTGGTGTACTTGTTAAATAAATTTAGGAATTGCTGCCAGTTTGGGTATTCGAGGTGGTCCCATAACATGTCTACTCTGGTGTCTTGGTCATGGACCACACTGACAATGGATGCCAGCCTCTTGGGCTGGGCAGCACACTGCGAGGATCTCCCAGTGCAGGGGCGATGGTACTCATCGCAGTGCCATTGGTTCATCAACAGATTGGAGCTCCGGGCCATCCAGTTGGCACCGATTCATTTTCAGCCAAGGTTATCAAACAAAGCGGTCAGTGTTTTCTGACAATGCAACAGCAGTGGCTTACATCAACAGACAAAGAGGAACCAGGAGTGTTGGTTTCCAAAAGGAGGCAAAAGCTCTGTTCTGCTGGACAGAGACTCATCTTCTGGCCATCACTATGGTTTACGTTGTTGGAATGCAAAACATGTGGGCAGACAGACTCTGGACCTGGGAGAGTGATCCCTCTTGTCTCAGGCGTTTCAGTGCATTGTCAACCATTGGGGCAGCTCTACGTTCGATCTCAAGGCAATGATGAGCAACAAGAAAGTGTTGTGATTCTTCAGCTGCAGATATGAGTTTGGAAGCACCGGAATTTATGTGCTGGTTCAGCCTTGGCTGATGGACGAACTCCTGTATGTATTCCCTCTCTGGCCCATGTTAGGAAGAGTCCTGAGAAGTGGCCAAGTATTAGGGACAGGTTATCCTGGTGGCCTCGGACTGGCCCTGATGCCACTGGTACGCAGACCTGATGCATCTTCAGATTGGCCGCCCTCTGAGACTTCAGTCATTCCTGGGACTCCTTTCTCAAGGTCCGATCGTCCTGCAAGACCCAGAATGCTTTGGTCTGTTGGCATGGCTCTTGAGCACTCGGCTTTGATCTGGAAGGGCTATTTGGATGTGATTGTGTGCACTCTTTTGAAAGCCAAGAAGCCTGCCACATTTGCTGCATACGCCAGGGCATAGGATGCCTTCCAATGCTGGTGCAGAAAGGAGTAGCACCACAGCTTCGGTATCTGCTGTCCTATCCTTTCTTCAGGAAGGTCTGGATATGGGGCTGGTGGTTTCCTCCTTGAAAGTTCAAGTGGCTGAAATTCCCTTTTTCAGGTCCCAGGGTGCCAGAGGATGATGTCAGATACTGCAGGGGTGCTCTATGGCTGCAGCCCCCAATTTACCAACCCTGTCCATCCTGGAATCTGAATATCATGTTGGAATGGCTCTTGAGAGCTCCGTTTGAGCCCTCACAGGATTCCATCTTAATGGGCTTGACTATGATACACCGGGGAGGGGAAGGCTCATCATTTTCAATGGGCGAGCCTTGGACCTGGAGAGACCATGCTTCCCTCCAACTCCCAGCGTCTACCAAAGGTAAGGGGGGATTTGGGAAGTGCAGAAGGGGTTTAGGGGACCATCTGGTGGCAGGAGGGTGTAGGTATCCCTTGTGCCTTTTTTCTCTCTGGAGGAAGGGAGAGGGGAGGGGATGATTCGGGAGGGGGGGCTCTGTTGACAGGAGGGAGTGGCATCCCTCCTGCCAATTTTCTCTTGTGGGGGGTGGGGATGGCATGGCAGGAGGAAGTAGGCCAAAATAAGCGGTGGAGGACTTTTTTTCATTCTTTTAATGGGACAGATATTTTTGTGTGTGTAGCACATGCAAAATATCTGCCATTGATTAAAAAAATGGAAAAATCCACTAGGCAGACTTGTTGGTAAAACCCCTGTTTTGTTTTGTTTTTTTGCATAGCCAAGTGATGTTAGTTCATCAATTGCTTGGCTACTTTGCATGGGGTTTTTGCTAATTTGCATGGCCAGATCGGAAAATGGGTGATCGAGAGGAAAAACATCCGATGAGCCGTTTTGTGCATCAGTTGGTAAAAGCGATTGTCGCTAAAGCTGACTTTAGTACATCTAGTCTTGTTTCCATGATGGAGGAAGATTATCGAGCAGGATTGTAAAGGACTGTATATGGTTGAATTTTAAACTAAAATCAATGAGATGATGTGGTCAGTCGGCTATAGAAAAGCATGGAATATAGATCAAGGACTTCGATCAGTGCTAAAGTTAACCTTGATATCTGAATTATTAACTGCTATGTGTATACAATGAAAAAAATATAAAATATATATATGAAAATGAAAACCCCTAAAAAAGTGGTGCTTTAATGAATTGGTTTATATTGTAACTGCCATTATAACAAAATTTTGAATTGCAGGTTGCTGCTAGCAGGACACCTTATATTTGTTTCCAAACAAAACCTCCCCAGAACAAATAAAAATTGTGGCCTCACTATTTAGTTGACAGCACTTACATATATAGGCTTAAATTGGGACAGGCTATATATGGAAATTTCAGAATTGTCACTTTTTAAGTACTAAATTCATGCTGCTGCCTTTTTTTTTTGTACAGGTGTAAATTTGGACAAAGGCAAATATATGAGCATGCCCTTGGACGTCTGAATTTTAGTCCCAGTGTTCTATATAAAATAAGGCAGTGCTTTATACACACCCAAATTCCTTCCTTTCACATCAATCAATAGTATTTCTTCTTTTTTTACAAGGTGTCAAGCTTGCAAAGATGAGTGGTCCTTTATTGTAGAAGAATACTAGCTTACTAGGAAAATAACATGGCCATATCGGCAGTCTATGCAGCTTTCATCCTTTTTTTAAAATCCTGAAAAGAATTATAGTGACACAATTTTTATTGAACTGGCTGGCCAACTGCATCTCTGATGCAATCTATAGGATCAATTGTCAGAGTTATGGTAATTTTTAGCCATTTGTGTGCTTATTGATGGAGAAAATGAAATTGCTTACATGTGATGGGAGTTCTCTGCAGACATTGATAAATCTATTTCACAAGTGGGAGGTATCATCTGACATGGAACAGTGCTCTAAAAGCTTAAGGGAACCCCACCCCCTTTTTTTTTTTTTAGCATGAGTTGAGCTTAGATGTCATCTCTTCATGAAAATTGGTGGTTGAATAAATTGGTCCCATTATAGAAAACCCCAGTTCAAGTAAGCAGCTTTGGCGTCAGCTGGAATGAGTAGTTTATTATAGTATGTGTAACTTGCTAGGCAGATGTAGCAGTTATTTCAAATTTGTCAATAGTAGCCTAGTCTAAATGGTTAGATTTAATAACTACATTTTAAATCTGTTTGGTTGTTAGGACAAAGGAAACAACAAACAGAGAAAGATAATACAAGGTAATTAAAGTATATCTAATGTATAATCAGCACGTAGTTACCCTAGCTTGCCTATAGTTACTTTGATATTTTATTTTCATTTTTCTTTAACAGATTTAGTTTTATACCTTGCAAATCTGTTTCCAGCCTAACTGAAAAGTTGGTGATTTGGATGACTAATGTAGGTAAGATTAATTTTTTTTTCATAGATATTCTACAGAACATTGCTAATTTGTGAAATCCATTTTTGGCTTTCTTTTTTTCTTCCTTCCGTTTCCTCCTGCTTTTTGGGGCTTCCGTCTCAATTGAAAGTGGTCTCTGTTGGCTTCTGACATCATGAACCTTCATATAGAACTAACCAAGGATCTTTTTCTATCCTCTTCACAACTTTGCTCGGTCATTACAAATGGCTATTCATTCTAAAATGCACTTAACATAGACCCTGAGTTTGTCCTCTGTGTCACTGTTCAGTGATAGTAGAGTCTTTACTCCTGAGGGAATTTACACAATTGGCTTGGTAGTGTGGAATGACTCATCTTCCATCGCTATTTCCCTTCCTCCCTGCCACAATTGAGAGGAAGTGGTACATGACTGTTTCCTCTGCCTTAGTCTAGACTGTTCCTTTAAGCCACACAGCCATACAGAGGCCTGCACAGCTCAAAGGAACAGTTAGGCTAAGGGTAGGGTTACCAGACATCTGGATTTCACCAGGCATGTCTTCCATTTGAGGACGTGTCTAGGGGTCCGGATGGCTTTTCAAAACCCGGCACTTTGTCCGGATTTTGAAAAGCTTCCCTTGAAATTGTGCCCAACCAGAGCAAGAAGCGGGGGTGGGGCTAGGGAGGGACTGGGGCATAATGGGGTGGGGATGGATGGGCCTGGGGACGGGTCTGGATTTTATGAATGTAAAATCTGGCAACTCTAGCTAAGGGTGGCAGAGGAAGATGCAGCCCACAGGGCAACTCTTCCTCTTGCTGTGCCATTAGGGAGGGGGAAAAGGACTGAAGAAAGGTGGATGAGATGGTGTGTGCCATGGAAGGCTGAAGGAAAGTGAATGAAGCATGTGTGTACCATGGGAAGGGGGTGGAGAGCTATGTAGAGAGGTGGATGAGGTGGGGTGTAGCATGGGAAGGGACTGTCTGTGCCATAGAAGGGATTGTGTGTATGCTCTGAGTAGGCTGGAACAAGGTTTATGGAGTGGTGTGTGCCATGGGGGGGAGGGGGCTAGAGAAATGTGAATGAGGTGGTCTGTGCCATGGGGAGATGATTAAAAAAAATAGATAGGGGAGGGACTAAAGAAAGATGGTTAAGGTAGATGGATGGGGGATTTGTGTGCTTGTGGAAGGAAAAAGGTGGATGGAGTATGTGGGCTATTGGGGATTGGAGCAAAGAAAAGTAAGGTGAGGGTTTGTCTTTGGGAGTGGGGAAGAGACCTTGTGGGTAGACAGAACAAGTGTCTTGCTGGGAGTTAGGGATAGAGAACAGGAAGGGCAATGGATGCTAGGGTGAGGAAGGGAGAGAATGGAATGGATAGTAAAGGCTGAGGGGTGGGGAAAGAGAACTGTAGATAGCAGAGCTACTAGAGGATAGAAAACAGGTGAAGAGAAAGGGAGTGAGAGAGGGGAGAAAAATAGGAGGTATTCTCCCTGGCAAAGGGGCAGCGAAAGCTGAACTTACCAGGGGAGGGGAAGGGGTATAAATTAAGAGAGAAATGGACAAAGTGGAACCTGAGGAGGGAAACTGCTACAGTGGTGGTGGATATATTTCATGCCTGGGGGAGAAGAGTCGGCCCATATAATTACAAATAAAGTTTGCAGAATTTCCAAAAATTGGGCTCAGATGTTTCAAAAAAAGTTTTTCTTTTTGCACGGAATTGGAGCAGAAGTTTTGACTTGGAAATCAAACCCCCAGGTTCCCCACATTGCAATATGCAGCATTTGGCAATGAATCAAAGATTTGGCCCTTTTCTCTCATCTTTTGTAAAGAAAAATAATAATGAATTCTATTTTTCCCCTCCCTCTTTTGAATATGAGGTTTTACATTAAGAGATTTGGAGTCTCTGCCGTTTGGGGTTGCTCTTCCTGTCAGACATGCTGTCTATCAGTGCCGAGAGCAGCCTGCTTCGGATTGGCCAGAAGCTGTCAGCCTCTTAATTGGACGGCAAGACCTTTCCAAACAGGCATGTGAGGGGAACCTACCAAGAGGGAAATCTGTGAGTATGTGAACAGTGCAATTTTGAAATAATGAAATCTCTTCCTGTCTTTAAGGAACCACTGACATGATTATTATTCACTGACTTCAAATACTTTGTAAATGCTTTCAGTTATTTTGATCTCACTGATGATGTCCATACCAGTGGAAATGCTGCAAAGCACAAGTCATAACATTTAGCTTTTTGGTAGAGTTTCTGTGAAGGAATGCTGCTTACTTTGAAGATAGAGGTTTTCAGTAGATGGCTATAAAGATGTTTGAATTTGTAGTCTATGCACATGTGTTACAAATGTCAAGGAAGAGAAACAAAACTATGATACTGCATGACTTTTCTGAAACCCATTATTCTGTCTCAGACAAGGAAACATAATTGGAATAGTTGTATATGACACAGGGTCATGTGTTTGGGCTGCAAAAAAAACTGAGGATAAAAACTTAGGGGATAAAAAACTTTTGTACACAAAAGAGGAGCAGGACTTGGTTGTGATGATCTTAAGATGGTCAAACAGGTAAAAAACATGATGGTGAAAGCTAGAAGTATCATTAGGGAGAAGTGCAAAGGGAGAGAAATAGCCAGTAGGAATAAAGGAGCTGATGATGCTCCTGTATAAAACTCTGGTGAGAGCCAGTGGTGCTCTGTGCATTGTCTTCTCTCCACCCCTCCATGCCACACTCACACCCTCCCTTCCCCACCACCCCCAGTACCTCTTTAAAATCTTCACCAGCACGAGGAACTACTCTGGCCTGTTGCTTGCGCAGGACAGGCTCCCGGGTCACTGGGCCAGGAAGTGACATCAGAGGTAAAGCCAGCACAAGCAGCAGGCAGAGAAGTTGCTCACATTGGCAAAGATTTAGAGGTATGGTGGAGGTGGGAAGGGACGGTGTGAGTATGGCAGGGGGGGCGTAAAGGAGGGTGGGGGGCCACCGCCTTTGCTACACCACTGGTGAGACCTCATTTAGAGTATTATGTACAATTCTGGAGACTGCACCTTCTAAAAGATATAAAAAGTATGGAATCAGCCCAGAGGGTGGCTACTAAAATAGTCAGTGATCTTTGTAATAAAGTATGTATACTTTGGAAGAAAGGTGGGAAGGGGAGATGTGATAGGATGTTTTTAAATATTTATGTGGCATAAATGCACAGGCAACAAGTCTTTCAGTTGAAAGAAAACTGGATCGAAGGAGCATAGGATAAAGGTGAAAGTGGATAGATTTTGGAGTAACCTACTACTACTATTTATCATTTCTATACTGCTGACATACACAGCACTGTACATTTGACATGTAATAGACTATCCCTGCTCTGAAGAGCTTACACTCTAATTTGGACAGAGGGACAGGATATATAGGAGTTGGGAAGTTTCTTGCAGAGAGAATGTTAGGATTGACATAGGTATTTTATGGTGAGTGGGAGTTAGGAAGAGTTGAAAGCAGCCTGAAAGTGGGTTTTTAACTTGGATTTGAATACTGCTAGAGATAGAGTCTGATATAATAATAATAACTTTATTTTTATATACCGCCAGCTATCTTGCGACTTCTAGGCGGTTTACAGTAAAAGAGATTGTGAATACAATAAAAGAAAATGTAAATACAATAAAGAGAAGCTTTACGTACAATGAATTAAGGAGTTTAGCAGTGTACATCTCAATACAATAAAGAGAAACTTTACGTACAATGAATTAAAGAGTATAGCAGTATACTTCTCGTACAATGAATTAAAGAGTAAAGCAGTCTACATCTGATAATATTAATAATGTTAACAACAGTTTGTGTGTTGCAAGGCCCGGAAGTGCCAAGCTGTTTGCTCAGAAGTAGAAATATTCCGTGACTTGAATAGAGTGTTCGTAGTTAGTGATTAGGGGTTGGGGTTAACAGTTTGCAAGTTTAGTTATGTGATGATGTTACGAGGGGGGTTGATGTTCCGGTTCGTTGCCTAGGTGTTTCAAGAATAGGTAAGTTTTTAGGTGTTTCCTGAATTCTTCATAATTGTTTGTGTGTGCAATGAGTTTTTCTAGGTCTTTACCCCATATGGCTGCTTGATATGATAGCAGTTGTTGATGGTGTCTCTTATATTTGCACCCTCTAGCCGGTGGGGAGACAAATTTCATGTGTGTTTTTCTTTTGTGTCTGTTGGTTGGGAATGAGAAGAGATCTGTGATGTATTTTGGGGCTAGACCATTTAATACTTTGAAGCAGAGACATCCTAGCTTGAACTTTGTGCGCGCCTCCATCGGCAGCCAGTGTAGGAGTCGGTAAGAAGGGGTTATGTGATCGGACTTCTTCAGCCCGAAAATCATCCTGACTGCTGCATTTTGTATCAGTTGTAGTCTTTGCATTTGCTTCTGGGGGATCGTCAGATGGGTGATGTTGCAATAGTCCAGGTGGTGTAGTATTAGGGATTGTACTAGCATTCTGAAAGCTGAAGTGTGGAAGTACGCCTTAATGGACTTAAGTTTCCAGAGAGTGAAGAACCCTCTTTTGATTAAGAAGTCTATGTGGTCCTTCATGGTTAGGCTTTGGTCTAGTATTACTCCTAGGATCTTCATCGTTGGTTGAATGGGGTAGTTTAGATTGTTAATGTGTAGTGATGTTGATATAATGACTCGGGCAGTCTGTTCCATGCATATGGGGCAGCAAGATAGAAATGAGGAGAGATATTTGAGAGGCTACACAGTGAATGCACTTGTAGGTCAGTAAAGGAGTTTGAATTGTAATCAGAAATGGATGGGGAGACAATGAAATGATTTGCAGAGAGGGGTAATGTGAGTATGATGGCTCTCGTGGATTATAAATTATGCAGCAGAATTTTGCACAGATTGGAGGGGGAAGAGATGGTTGAGCAGAAGAAGACCTGATAGAAACAAATTGCAGTAATCTTAAGCGAGAGGTGATGAGAGTGTGGATAAGGGTTTTGATAGTGGGCTCAGAAAGAAGAGGTCGGATTTTGGTAATATTACAGAGGAAGAAGTGACAGGCTTTAGCAGTTTACAGAGAAGGAGAGAGAGGAGACAAAGATCATCCTGAGATTAGGAATGATGAGACAGAGAGAAGGAGAGTGTTGTCCACAGAAATTGAGAATGGGGGAGGTGAGTTTAGGTGGAAATAGAAGGAAATAGAACGTTCTTAGTCATTTTCAGTTTTAGATAGGACCTCTTTTCTCCAGTTACATTTTTTCTCATGGCGCTCTAATCTCCTCCCACGACTTTCAGTACCATTTCTGTGCTGACAACTCGCAAATTTACCTCTCTATGCCTGAATTTCTGTAGCAATCCAGGTCCAAGTCTCAGTCTGCTTGTTTGACATTGTTTTATGGATGTCTCGCTACCATCTAAAGTTAAACATGGCCAAGACTGAACTCTTGACTTTCCTCCTAAACTGTCATTTATACTGTATTCCTCTAATCTGTGGAACATAAGAATAAACATACCGGGTCAGACCAGTGGTCCATATAATCCAGTATCCTGTTTCCACAGTGGCCAATCCTGGTCACAAGTACCTGGCAGAAACCCAAACAGTAGCAATATTCCATGAACTTTTCCTCTAGGAACTTGTTCAAATCTTTTTTGAACTTATCTGCTCTAACCACTGTTACCACATCCTCTGTTAACGGTTCCAGAGCTTAACTATTCTTTTAGTGAAAAAATATTCCCTAGCCCAAAGGGGAAGCAGGGACATGATATGCATTACTACTGCCATTTATCATAGTGCTGCTAGACGTATGTATCGCTGTACATTAAAACATTCAAGCGGGCGTTTTAACACTGGAGTGCTGGGGAGGATATAGGGTGGGATTGGAATAGGGAGATGATTTTTGAATTGTCTTGTTGAGTTCTTTAGTCTCCGTGCAAAAACAACACGGATGACTATCTTATCTTTAGTTCTGAACAAGTTTTGTATGTGCTCTGACTGTTGTATTTAATTTGTATGTGTCTTTGTTAAAATAAATATTTTGAAAAAAAAACCAACCAAAAAAAAACTATTCAAGAGACAGTCCCTGCTCAGTAGAGCTTACAATCAAGCAGACAAACAGGACAAGTAGGGGGTTAGAGAGTTTCTCAGGCAAGTGAGTGGGGTTAGAAGTTACTGTGCTTTCATCATTGTCTTATTTGGTTGGGTGGTGCTAAGGTCATTACCAGCACTGATGGAGCTGGCAGTGGAGAAGAACTGTACAGATAATTATATAAGAGATGAACGGAGTTCCCTGGGAGGACTATGAGAAGAGATACTGAAGATCTGCAGAGCGGATGTCCCTGTAAGTCAGTAAGAGGAGTTTGAACTGTAGGTGGAAATAAAGGGAGCTAATGCAGTGACTTGAGGAGCTAGGGCTAATTTGAGCATAGTGGCATTAGCCAAATATAAGCAGTGCAGCAGAAATTTGAACAGATTGAAGGGGAGAGAAATGGTTTAGGGGGAAACCCATGAGAAACAAATTGCAGAAATCTGAGTGTGGATACTGTGGATACATGTCATAGCATGATTTGGTATGTAATTATCCTTGGGTTTTTTTTTTTCAATTTTGTTTATAATTTTTCAGTCTGTTGGTCAAGTGCCCTCAGCAGAGGCTACTCCGGGTAGTGAGACGGAAGACGATGATGATGGAATGAATGATATGAACCAGGAAGTAATGTCATTGATCTGGAGTGAGGACTTGCGAGTTCAAGAAGTGCGCAGACTCCTTCAGAGTGCCCATCCTGTGCGTGTTAATGTGGTGCAGATGCCAGAAGTGAGTGACCATGAATACATAGAAGAAAAAGAAAACAGGTAACTGGCACATCTTCATATGTGTCTGGCTGATTTTGCTTAAGTATTTTTGTTGGAAGGATTATCCAATCCGTAATTGTTACTTATTTGGCATTGGAGAGTGATCAACACAGATTACCAATAAGATGATTTATTTTACTAGTAATCTTAGGGCTCTTTTTACTAAGCTGCGATAGGGTTTTAGCGCACGCAGAATTGCCGCGCGCACTAGACGCTAATGCCAGCATTGAGCTGGCATTAGTTCTAACCGCGTAGCGCGGGTTTAGCGCACGCTAAAAACGCTATCGCAGCTTAGTAAAAGGAGCTCTTAGTTATTAGTAACTAGGTCTCATTGTATTAAATGCACTCTGTGCTAAAATAGCACGGGTTAACTGTAAAATAACCCATTTTATCAGTAGTCCATGTTGTTAACTACCCCCCCTAGGACAGCGCCTTCCAAACCATTCAGCATAATATATTTTAGATATTACTTCTGTCAGGTTTGTCTGGGTAGCTGTGTTTATCTTTTTGGGCATGCTTTCAGCTCTAGTGATATTTTATGGCTTCTGTTTTATTCTGTGAGCACAAGCTGAATGCTGCTGTTATGACCCTTCTTGTTGCACCCTGTCTGCCTCTGCTCACTGCAATATGCTGGTTGAGTTTTGACTAGTCCAGAGCTCACATGCTTGGTTGCAAAAAATAATTATTCATTTTTTGGCTCATTGATTACATCTGGATTGTTGTGGTTAACTATGATTTTAGTTTCAGATCCTGGTTATGCCATCTAGGAGGGCTTCATGTGCTACACCTTCGAAGGGTTAGATTAAATGACCTTTTTAGGATTTTTTTCTGTGACACAATTTAGGGCTCCTTTTACGAAGGCGCATTAGGGCTCTAACGCACGGAATAGCGCGCGCTAGCCACTACCCCCTCCTCTTGAGCAGGCGGTAGTTTTTTGGCTAGCGCACGCTAATCCGGTGCGTGCGCTAAAAACGCTAGTGCACCTTCGTAAAAGGAGCCCTTAAAGCCATCTTTTTGCTGGCATCTAGTAATTAATTTGGGTTCCCTAGGCATTCTAGGGTAATTAAGGGAGAAATCAGAGGAAATTATTTTGGCATTTTGCTTTTTACCTGTGGGTCTGAATTTTGAAATGCATTAGAAAAGAACACAGACTGGGATATTAAAAGTACGTTCTTGATTAGATTCACAATTGATTTACCATCCACCAATTTGCTGCATTTCTTTGACGATGTGAATAAACATGTGGATAAAGGAGAGCCAGTTGACATAGTGTATCTAGACTTTAAGAAAGCTTTTGCCAAACTTCCTTATGAGAGACTCCTGAGAAAATTAGTCATGGGATAGAAGGCAATGTTCTGTTTTAGATAAGGAATTGGTTATTGGACAGAAAACAAGCGTAGGGTTAAATGGCCATTTTTCTCAATGGGGGAGGGTGAGTAGTGGAGTGCCACAGGGATCTTTACTGATACCGGTGCTATTTAATATATTTATAAATGACCTGGAAATTGGAATGACAAGTAAGGTGATTAAATTTGCAGATAACAGTAAACTGTTTGAAGTTGTTAAAACAAATGCAAACTGAATAAGTGGAGGAAAACCTTAGGAAATTGGAAGACTGGGCACCCGAATAGCAGATGAAATTTAATGTGGACAAATGCAAAATGATGCACATTGGGAAGAATGATCCAAATCATAGTTACCAGATGTTAGGGTCCACCTTAGGACTCAGCACCAACTAGGTGTCATCATCATAGACGATAAATTGAAACTTTCCACCAATGTGCAGTGGTGGTCAAAAAAGCAAACAAGCAAATAGGATGCTAGGAATTATTAGAAAAGGGATGGTAAATAAAATGAAGAATATTACTGCATAATGCCTCTGTATTGCTCCATGGTGCGACCTCACCCAGAGAGTGGTAGAAAATTGGAACGCTCTTCCGGAGGCTGTTATAGGGGAAAACACCCTCCAGGGATTCAAGACAAAGTTAGACAAGTTCCTGCTGAACCAGAACATATGCAGGTAAGGCTAGACTCAGGGCACTGGTCTTTGACCTTAGGTCCTCCGCGTGAGCGGACTGCTGGGCACGATGGTCCACTGGACTGACCCAGCAGCGGCAATTCTTATGTTTTCACCTTGAGTATTATGTTCAATTCTGGTTGCCGTATTTTATTTTTTTCACTCAAAAAATAGTTAAGCTCTGGAACTCATTGCTAGAGGATGTGATAATAGTGGTTAACGTAGATGGGCAAAAAAAGGTTTGGCCAAGTTCTTGGAGGAAAGTCCATAGTCATCTTAACTTTATTTATAAATACTTTTCTAAAGAATGAGAATCCCCTTCCTAATTGTAACGATTAAGAAAAATGTCCTATAAAATGTTCAGTTCTTACTGTGTTTCAAACCACAATTATCTTCTTTATATCTCCTTATATTCAATTATCTTGTTTGCTGTAAAATGTTGTCATTGAATGCTGACTGTCTTGATTTCAAAATCCATGGTGGTAAAATGAATGTTTCATTTTATAGGACATTTATCTAGGGCTACTTTTACTAAGGTGCGCTAGCGTTTTTAGCACTTGCTGAAGATTAGCGCTCGCAAATCCTGCGCTACACGGAAAATTCTAATGCAAGCTCTATGGAGGCATTAGTGTCTAGCGTGTGCTAAGTGCGTGCTAAAACCGCTAGCGCACCTTAGTAAAAGGAGCCCTTAGTCATTACAATTAGGAGGGTGACTCAAATTTTTAGAAACATATTTATAAATAATGTTAAATAAATAAGAAGAGGCTATTTGAATTATTTATAGAGTATGATGTAATAATTATGTATAATGATTTGTTAAATACCGTATTTTTCAGACCATAAGACGCACTTTTTCCACCCCCAAAAAGGGGGTGTAAAAGGGGGTGCATCTTATGGATCGAATACACCGTGCCCCCGTACCTTTTTTAGTGGTGGTCCAGCGCAGTCTCCAGGGCAGCTGCCTGTGTCTTTAGAAGAGCGACGCACAATGCAGGAGCACGACCTTTACACTTCCTGCCTGGTCATGCCGCTCTGTGATTGGCTGCAGTCAGTTACTGACTTGCAACCAATCACAGAGAGGCGCGGGACCAGGCAGAAAGTGCAAAGGTTGCGTTCCTGCATCGCGCTTCTAAAGACACAGGCAGCCGTTCCGGAGACCATGCTGGACCACCACTTTAAAAGTTATCGGGGGGGCTGTGGGTGGCTTCTGGTGGCTGTGGGTGGCTTCGGACTTCTGGCAGCTGCAGGTGGCTTCAGGCTTAAGAACATAAGAATTGCCGCTGCTGGGTCAGACCAGTGGTCCATCATGCCCAGCAGTCCGTTCATGTGGCGGCCCTCTGGTCAAAGACTGGCGCCCTAACTGAGACTAGCTCTACCTGCGTACGCTCTTGTTCACCAGCTGTGGGCAGCTTCAGGCAGCTGTGGGCGGCTTCGGACTCTTGGCAGCTTCGGGCTTTTGGCAGCTTCGGGCGGCTTTGAGCTTCCTAGCACCAGACCACCAGAGGCACCTACATGTAGAGGAGGAAAAACCAAGAAGAAGAAAATTCTGAACCAAATTTTTTTTTCTTGGTTTTTCCTCCTCTACAGGTGGGTGCGTCTTATGGTTCGAAAAATACAGTAAATTAAATTTTCTACACAGCTTTTTTGAGTAAGATATGCATATTAATTTGGGAAATCCTGAAAACCCAACCTTCTGAGGGCCAAGTTTGGATACCTCTGCCCTATATCATACCATTTGGAAACTTTTTTAAGGATCATCATATATTTATTTATTTATTTAATTGTTTAGCCCGTCTTCCCAAAGGATCCCAGAAGGGGTTACAAAGTGAAGCAAAAAGTTATCTCAATGTTTCTGCTTCTTCATTCTAATCATCAATCCAATTTTGTTCTGGGTAGTTTGCATTATAAATCCTTTAACTATCAAAAATACTCTTAATTGTCCATATAATGTTCATAATTAGGATAATCAGTAACTTAACTTATCATGGTGCAGTCTTTAATAGATTGTATCAAGTTTTTCCAGTTTACACTACACAGTTTCCCATGTCTTCACACTGCCTAAGCAGTTACTTATCAAGACTTGTGTTTCAAGTAGCACCTCTATAGTAGGGTATAGATATGTTATTGAGCAAATATATGATCATCTCTGCCAATCACAAAAGAGAAAGCAAATAGATTTCTTCATCTATTCATTTAGGAATAATTGTGGTTAATTAATTTATGCATCCAAAATTTTTCTTCATATGCCAGCTACCAGTCATAAAATAGGCTTTTTTAGACATTTCACATGTCTTTTTCTGTGTAATATGAATGTATATCTGATTCTTTTTTGGAACTCTTGACATTTTTCTCTAGATTACTTCAGGTGTGTCAGCGGACAATGGCACTTCCTATAGGACGAGGGATGTTTACATTGTTCTCTTATCATCCTGTTCCAACAGAACCTTTGCCTATTCCAAAGCTGAATTTAACTGGTTAGTAGATACTCTTTAAATACTTCTTTCCATAATAGCTGTGATCCAGTATTATGCTTAAAATATTCTCACTTTCAAGGGGCCTGCTTGTTTGCCATGCACGTTTGCAGTGCTTTCACACAAGAGATTTGGGTCCAAGTTCCTTAATCTGTGAAAGGCATGTATGAAAGTAGTTTGTAATGATTTTTATGTCTATTTTGAAACCTGAAATCATGCTTTTAAGATTGGCTAAAATGAATGAATTAATGGTGTGTGCTATAAAAATTTGGATTTTAATTTTGTATTAAAACTTGTATCACAAAAATGAAAGTAGAAATAACTACTGGTATGGCAAGCCAAAACAAAAAGGCAATATTTATTTTAGCATTATTCATAAAAAAAATGTGATAAAGATTGCATCAGAAATAGGTTTCCAGTGCAATGTGTCTAGTAGTCCTAAATGCTAGGGTTTTGTAAGTTAATTGCAGAATACTGTCAATCATCTTAGAACTCCACCTCTTTTCCTGCTCCTGTCCCATCAGGTTTTTTCTGCAAGTAAGTTGCTCAGAAGTGTTTCTGATCTGATCTGCTCTGTGGTTTTATTATTTCGGGGTATTTTTTTGTTAGTGTTTGGATGGAGGCTCGGTGCCCAGAGGTTTCCACTTATTGGGACCTGCCTGGGAGAAGACTCGAGTTGCAGTAGTCTGATGCTAGCAGGATCAGCCCTCGGGGAAACATAGCTAGCCAGCCTGCTTTTGTGTTTATTGGAGCTCAGGGACCATCCCCTGTGTAGCTGTTTGCATCTCTTATTTATCAGGAGCTTGAGCGCAGGCTGTTTGGCTCTGTCCTGACTTGGCTGGGCTTAATAGAGGGCTGGCTGCGTGGTCCTCTCCCCCTTCGTGACAATTTTGCTGATGGTGGCCATCTTGGATTTTAAACAATCCTTTTTTTTCTAGTCTCCTTCTGCCTCAAAAGCCCTCAGTTTTAAAATTGATAGGGATGGACTTCTCAGGCCTTCCTACCACTGTATCATGCCACGTGTGCGCTGGATAGCCAGCTGAGGAGGTCCATGTCCCGTGTATGTCAAAGCGTGTGGGGGAGGGGCAGAAGCCTTGGGCTCGGCCTCCTTTGAGTCTTCAAGGGCTGGGGACCTGCAGGAGGTGTCTTCCCAAGAGAAGAGACCCTTTCCAGAGTCTTCTGAAGGTGCATTGGCTAAGCACAGATGTTTGGTTGTCACAGAGCTCATTAGGATCTGCAGGGGTTCCTTGCCAGTGTCCTCGAGACCCCCAGTACAAGGCTTCATCCTGGATTTTGTGAGCCTTATGTGGAATGCCTATTTGAACTGCCGAAGATTCTTAGCATCTGTGTTAAGCACGATGGAGGTGGTAGTGCAGGGGATCTCTCCTCAGCATACATCCCGACCAGAGCAGGACACAGAGTTGGACCAGGATGTTCAGTTTGACATTGACTGGGAGGATGGAAAATCTGATTCCATGTCACTATTGTCCCAGGATGCAGTTTCTCTGGCAAAGTCTGATTTTCTGCATGAAAACAGCAGTCAAGAAAAATGGTATTGACCCTGGACTAGGGGGGAAGATTCTACGGTTTGCCACCTATTTAAAGCCTCTGTTCTCTTAATCATTATATCTACCTCACAAAAATAGAAGCTGGAAGTTCCTCCAGCCCCCTCATCACAGTGCATAATTATAAGCTGCTTAGTTACTCCCACCGCGTTTTTTCCCTCATCCAGACATAAAGTTGGTCATGAACCACTGGGAGTTGCCAAAGGGGTCCCTATGCGAGCTAAGACAATATCTAAACTTTACCCTATGGCTTCAGATTTCCAGCAGCTGTTTATTCAGCCAAAGGTGCATTCACTGGTGGTGCAGGTCACCAAGTGAACCTCCTTGCCTAGATAAAAGAAGCTCAGGACCATAAAATGGTTCTCGAGATAATGTGAAGCTTTAGCCCTAGAGATTAAGGCAGCAGCCGTGGCTTCCTTTGTGGCAGTGCTTGCCATACATGACTGTCTCGCATCCTGTCCTTGGAGGCAGACAAAGACCCCCAAACACTCCTATCTGGGGTGAATTATTTAGTGGATGCTCTGTATGACAGATAGTGGGCAGGAGATTCAGCCCCTAAAGCCACACTGACCAGGTTTCCCTTTCAGGGGCAGATGCTATTTGGCAGGGGTCTGGATGACCCGATGGCCAGTGTTAAGGACTGTCGCCCTAAGGCCTTGCCGGACAGCAGACTCTGGATGACTTGGGGTCAGGGGTAAGGGAAATTTTTGAGGTTCTCAAAGATTCCACCCTTACGCGGGAGGCCAAGCGACACAGAGGTCCTTTCTGGGATCATGTCAGAGGTTCAGCGGGGACAGGAGACAGCAAGCCTCTGGCTCTCACCCCTCTCTAGCCTCCATGCAGGTATTTAAATGTCTATCATATCTCCCCTCTCCCGCCTTTCCTCCAAAGTATGCATGTTTGAGATCTTTAAGTCTTTCCCCATACGCCTTATGACAAAGACCACACACCATTTTAGTAGCCTGACTCTGAACTGACTCCACCCTTTTTATATCTTTTTGAAGATGCAGTCTCCAGAATTATACACAATATTCTAAATGAGATCTCACCAGAGTCTTATACAGGGGCATCAATGCCTCCTACTGGCCATACCTCTCCCTATGCACCCTAACATACTTCTAGCTTTTGCCGTCACCTTTTCAACCTGTTTAGCCACTAAAGATCATCACATGCAATCACACCCAAGTCCCGCTCTTCTGTTGTGCTCATAAGTTCTTCACCCCCGAAACTCTACTGTTCCCTCGGGTTTTTACAGCCCAAATGCATGACCTTGCATTTCTTAGCATTAAATCTTAGCTGCCAGATTTCAGAGCGCCTTCCACTCAATCAGTCTTGAGTGCCTTCCACTCAATCAGTTCCTGACCCAGCCCATCACTTTGGAACCCATCCCCCATGGATCATACTAGGTCGAATCATTCATAAGATTGCCTCCCATTCCCATCCTAGAATCTTAACATGATATTGCAAGGGGTCATTGCAACGAACATCCAGTTCAGGAACTTTGGTGATTTGCTCAGTAAAAGTGGTCCATAAATCTTCTAGAACTCAGAGTCATTCTGCTAGTGCTGCAAGCACTGGAAAAGTCTCTGGAAGGCAAGGCATTCAGGGTCTTCTCGGATAATGCAACAGTGGTGGCCTATGTTAACAGTCAAGGAGGCCCCAGAAGCACCCAGTTATGCATAGAAGCTCAACTCCTCTTTGGGAAGCAGAGTTCCCGAGGAGGAGTATAGGGAGAGAGAAGAGATATTATGGAGTTGCAGAGAATGCACTTGTAAGTCAATAAGAGGAGTTTAGCCAATGAAGTGACTTGAGGAGAGGGGTGATGAGAGCATAGCGACTCTGGTGTCATGTAAGTCGTGCAACATAATTTTGAACAGATTGAAGAGGAGAGAGATGGTTAAGTGAAAGACCTGTGAGAAGCAAGTTACAATGGCTCAGTATCTTCATTATATTTATTAGAAATGCTTTTTCTTGTATTTTAGGAAATTATGTGTATACATACCGTGTTTCCCCGAAAATAAGCCCTAGCATGGTTTTTGGGGTAGGTCTTAATATAAGCCCTACCCCCAAAATAAGCTATACCCCAAAAATAAGCCCTAGTTAGATCACCCCCAAAGCCCCTCCCGAATGTCCCCGACACTCCCCGACTCCATCCCTAGATTCATCAGCAGCAGCGCTTCCCCCACCCCCACTGTGCAGCTGAACCCATTCCCCTGCGCAGTATTTTTCCATCTCTCCCATCTGAACCCCGCCAACTTTTTCACCGCACTGCGAGACTGACATACCTCCCTCCAAAAAGCAGCATCGGCAACACTTTAAACAGGCTGTTTCGTGGTCTTCTCCCACTGGGTCCTACCCTCTGCTGTATCAATGATGATATCATCAGTGATGCAGCACGGGGAAGGTCCCAGCGGGAGAAGGCACGAAGCAGCCTGTTTAAAGTGCTGCTGACGCTGCTTTTTGGAGGGGGAGATATGTCATTCTCGTGGTGGGAGGGTCAGCATGGATAGAAAGATGCTGTTCAAGGATTCAGCTGCACGGGGATGGGAGGGAGCGATAGAAAGATACTGCAGAGGGAAGGCACAAGAGGATGGGTGAGAGGGGAGGAAAGATCCTGCAAATGTGGGGAAGAGAAAGGAAAGAAGAAGAATTGGGATGGAGGAAAGGAAGGGAGAGATGATCATTGTACATGAAAAAAATAAGACAACCCCCGAAAATAAGCCTTAGTGTGTTTTTTGGACCCAAAATTAATATGACACAGTCTTATTTTCGTTGAAACACAGTAGATGCATCTTATCAGGATAGGGATAATTGTAGGCATGTATTCAGGGAGTTGTTTTCCTTTTCTTGTACAGGTCGAGCTCCTCCTAGAAACACCATGGTGGACCTCAATAGTGGAAACATTGATGTGCCACCAAATATGGCCTGCTGGGCCAGCTTTCACAATGGTGTGGCAGCTGGGCTGAAGATAGCTCCTGCATCCCAAATTGACTCAGCCTGGATTGTCTACAACAAACCCAAAAATGCAGAATTGGCCAATGAGTATGCAGGCTTTCTCATGGCTTTGGGGCTCAATGGACATCTCACAAAACTAGCCACATTGAATATACATGACTATTTGACAAAGGTGAGACTTTCCTTTGATAACATTTTCTTACTGGCTTCAAATATTAGATATTAGAATGTATACACACAGGACGTAATTTATAAGGAAGCTTGTATTTTAAAGTGTGTGCCCATTCCAGCATTTTAATTGTTAAATAACATATGGGGATGCTGATAAAAATTATTTATTGGGATTTATGAACTGCATTTATGAAAAGGTTCAGCCAAGACAATGCATAGCAGGTACAGCTTGACATAAGTCTTATAATTTATTAACAGTATAACAATAGTGAAAATAAAAAAGTATAGCTATTCGAGTGGAACGTTTGTGATGAGAGAAAATGAATTGATCTACTAAACAGGCCGGAGCCATACCAAATATCACTTTATAGCACAAACAACCAAACTTAAAATGCACTCTTCCATAGGGAGCCAGTGGAGTGCTCTATAGTAGGGTGTTATATGGTCCTATGTATTTCAATTTAAAAATCAGATGGATTACTGTGTTCTGTATTAGTCGAAGTCGAGCCAAATTTTTTTGTTTGCCAGCCAGATGAACAATATTGCAATAGTCCAGAGTACTTAAAACAAAGGACTGAACTAATAATCTAAAGTACTTAACATCAAAGTATGATCTAATCACTGAGTTTCTAAAGCATGAAAAAACAATTTTTTACCATACCAACTTTATTAATCATAGATTCCTTTCTAAATGAACACCTAATATTTTGATGGTAGATACATGATGGTTCTCCTCGGTCACATGGCCTCTACAATTCACGTGACTCCTTTTGCCAGACTTCACCTCAAAATCCCTCAGTGGACTCTGGCTTCTCAATGGGAACAAGCTTTCGATCCACTCTCACAACACATTACTGTGACTTCTTCTCTTCAGCAATCTCTTCATTGGTGGATGCTATCCTCCAATCTTTCCAGAGGGTTGATGTTTCAACTGCCGCCTCACCGGAAGGTTCTCACTACAGATTCCTCAACCTACGCTTTGGGGGCTCATCTGGATGGTCTACAGACTCAAGGACACTGGTCCACCACAGACCGTCGACATCACATCAATCTGTTGGAACTCAGAGCGATTTTCAATGCTCTCAAAGCTTTTCAGCCTCTGTCTGCCTTCTTCACGATCAGGTTGTGCTCACTCATACAGACAATCAAGTCTCTATGTACTACATAAACGAGCAAAGAGGGACAGGATCTCTTCTCCTTTGTGAAGAAGCTCAGAAGGTTTGGAATTAGGCAATTCTTCCAACACTTTTCTGAAAGCTGTCTACATTAAGGGAGAGAAAAATGCACTGGCGGACAAATTGAGTCGTCTCCTGCAACCTCACGAATGGACAATCAATGCTCTGTCTCTCCATTGCATTTTTTCCCAGTGGGGGACTCCTCAGATCTGTTTGTGTCTCCCCACAACTTCAAGCTGCCCCAGTTCTGCTCCAGAATTTACTCTCCTCACCGACTGGAGGCAGATGCTTTTCTCCTGGAATGGACAAACAAATTTCTGTATACATTTCCTCCTTTTCCTCTGATTCTCAGGACACTTGTCAAACTCAAACAAGAGCGTGCCACCATGATTCTAATAGCTCCTCGGTGACCCAGGCAACCTTGGTTCTCCCTTCTACTTTAACTCAGCAGCAGGGAACCACTACTTATACCAGTTTTTCCGTCTCTGCTTACACAGAGTCACGGTTCTCTTCTTCATCCCAACCTGCAGTCTCTACATCCGACAGCTTGCCATCTCTCGACTTGACTTCAAACCTACATTTTTCTCAGGCTGTTACAGAAATTTTGGAGGCTTCCAGGAAACCTACCACCAGACAATGTTACAACCAAAAGTGGACTAGGTTTTCCGCTTGGTGCGATCTTCATCACAAGGAACCTCAATCTTCCTCCATGTCTTCAGTTCTGTTGTCTCAATCTGGCCTCAAATCAAGCTCTATTCGATTCCATCTCAGTGCAATTGCTACTTTTCGTCAGCCATTGCAGGAGAAACCTTTATCTGTTCATCCTGTGGTTTTCAGATTTATGAAAGGACTTTTTAATGTTAAACCACCTCCAGTGGTTTGAGATCTCAATGTGATTCTTGCTCAGTTGATGAAGCCTCCATTTGAACCAATATTGTCAGCTCATCTCAAATATCTCACTTGGAAAGTGGTCTTCCTTATTGCCTTCACATCTGCTCGCAGAGTGAGTGAACTACAAGCTTTAGTTACGGAACCACCTTTCACAGTATTCCATCACGACAAGGTGGTACTCCAAACTCATCCAAAGTTCTTACCAAAAGTTGTTATAGAATTTCATCTCAATCAATCAATTGTACATCCAGTGTTTTTTTCCCAAAGCCTCACTCTCATCCTGGAGAAACAGCTCTTCATACTCTGGACTGCAAGCGTGCTTTGGCTTTTTATTTGCAAAGGACTAAATCACATAGATCTTCACCTCAACTATTTGTTTCCTTCGATCCGAATAAGTTGGGTCATCCAGTTTCCAAGAGAACATACTCTTAATTGGCTGGCTGCTTCCATCTCTTTTTGCTATGCTCAGGCTGGCCTGCATCTACAGGGTCGAGTCACAGCCCACAAAGTTAGAGCAATGATGGCTTCCGTAGCTTTCCTTAGATCTCCTATTGAGGAAATCTGCAAGGCTGCAAATTTGTCCTCAGTTCATACATTCACATCTCATTACTGTCTGAATTCTTTTTCTAGACGGGATGGCCATTTTGGCCAGGCAGTTTTACAAAATTTATTCTCCTGAATTGCCAACACTCCCATCATCCCATTCTGGTTAGCTTGGAGGTCATCCATATGTGAAAATATGCTGCCTGCTTGTCCTGGGATAAAGCACAGTTTCTTACCATAACAGGTGTTATCCAGGGATAACATGCAGATATTCTCTCAACCCACCCACCCTGGTTGGCTTTTTAGCTAGCTATCTGAACTGAGGGGACGCTGAGGAGATGCGCGCCCTACGTTGGGCAGGAAGGCACTCGCGAATGTTTGGTGCGACAGTCGCGAACTTTCTAAAAGTTCTTCAAGCAAGCCTGCTTGTGAAGCTATCTGCATCAGAGCACCTTGGATGGCGTCACTCATATGTGAGCATATCTGCCTGCTGTCCCTGGATAACACCTGTTATGGTAAGTAACTGTGCTATCTTGTCATTCTACAATCTTAAAGAATGAATCAAAGAAGCTCTCTCTCTGAATATTAAAGATTTTCTCTGGAAAGCTGACAGTTTACCAAAAGCCAGGAAGTATGCATTATTGTAGATAGTCAATAATTTTATCCTTAGACAAAGATATGCAAACTATTTTGCCTTTACCCTTCTGGCTTTTGTTTACTAAAACGTTTGAAACATATTCTAAGCAGAAATGCTATTAAAGAAAAAAGGAGTGCCAATTAGATAAATCAAAGGTCTTCTCTCCCTCATGGAACAACTGTCAGGTCTCACAGACACAAACTTAACTAATTTCTTCCTCAATGTCTTTGCTTTAAGATCACAAGTTTTCTTTATATTAAGTTTGTGAACAGAAAATATTCTTAAATTAGGAAACCTTTATATTTTAAATTTAGTTTTAAGTCATTTTCCCTAAACCATGCAGGATCAAATAGTTGACCTTTCCCTTATTCTTGGCCTCCCTTCTAGTCAAGAACTAAAGAGTTTCCATAGCAACCTTCCCTGAATTTGCTAAAGGTCAGCTAAGGTCAACCTTCATATGCCTTGCCTTCTCTGGATTTTTCAAGGTTTAAACCTTAAAGTGCTTATAAATTTTGTAGAACATTTCTTGTTTGAATATCACACATACATTCATACATTCAATCATCTTCCATTTTTGGGATCCCAAACATACATTCATATTTCACATATTCAATAATTATTAAAGCACATATAGGAGATTTTAAGATAGAATTCCTTTCCCCTCTGCCAGTAATGAATTGCAAGATCATATATCTTCATTATAACTAAACAGACCAGAAGCCTAGAGGCTCTTGTTAGTCTCCTGGACATAGTAGTTTAGACAAAGAATACAGAAGAAAGCGTGGTAACTTGAAATTTGTTAAAACAGAGATAAGGAGATAGAAATCTTATAATTTTAATACCTCTACAGATGTTTTAAGCACTTAATATTTCCCTAAATTCTGCTTAATCAGCAAATTACACAATTATACTGAATATTATTATTCCCTTTTCCCTCTCTAAATAATTTCCTGTTCTTTGGTTAATTATCCTTATAAGGATTTTAAAATTATGTTTGCTTATAAGACACAAATAACTTTTACACTGTCCCATCTTCGGATGGCTTGCCACGCCTTCAGCTCTGTGTTGCTCTCACTAGACAGCGCCATCTCAATGTTGAGGAGAGTCAGGTCCTGTTTCCATTAGCAGCATTTCTCTATTCTAGTTCAATCCATCATCCTTTCTCAGTTAGATTATTGTAATTCAATCTATTTAAGTCTAACCAAAATAGCATGCAGAGGCTCCAGCTGATTCAGAATACTGCAGCTAGGTTGATTTTTAGCAAGGGTAAATTTGAACATGTATCACCAATACTGGCCAAACTCGATTGGCTTCCAGTATTCTCCAGGATACTCTTCAAATGTTCCTGTTTAACTTTCAAGATTCTATTTGGTATATGTTTCTCACTTGTACCTCTTTCCTGGAACTTTCAAAGACTGGGTCTTGCTAGGACCACACAAAAACTCAAACTGTCTTTTCCTTCTCTTAAAGGAATTGTTTTTACTGGTAAATTAAGGAAATCTTATCCTTTCAAACTAACAGAAATATAGAATGATATTCCTGTAAGGCTAAGAGAATTAGGTTAATTTCAACTTTTTTGTAAAAACTTAAAAATATGGTTATTCTCTAAATTGTAAACTCATGTTCCTTTCTATATACAATGGAACCTTGGTTTGCGAGTGTTTTGTAAGACGAACAAAACACTCAGCAAACTTTTGACTTGCAAACCGAGCACTGCCCCGATAAACGAGCACTTACAGCCCAGGAAGCGCTGCTTTGGGGGATTCCTCTTCCGGCCAGCCTTCCACGTCTGGTGCCTTCCGCAGGTTGGAGGACCTCTGTCTGAGCCTGTGTGGCTAGGTGCCGTCCCGCCTGCGTGTTGCGTGTGACGCACACAGCGTCAATCATCGGCATTGTGCGTAGTGTGCAGGTGGGGTGGCGCTCGGCTGCGTGGGCTTGGGTGGGGGCTCTCCAGCATGTGGGGGGCATCCGACGTGGAGGGCTGGCAGGAGGATGGAGGAGGCATCCTTCTGAAGCGGCACTGCTGGGTTCTCCGGTGGCTGGCGCACATTAGAGGCATCCCCCTGAAGCGGCACTGTGGGGTTCTTCTTCAGATGACAGACGGATGGAGGAGACGGCGCTGCAGCACCCGGCACCCGGGTTCTGGAACGAATCGTTGGTGTTGCCACTATTTTCTATGGGGAACTTTGCTTTGATAAACGAGCATTTTGGATTACGAGTATACTCCTGGAACGGATTATGCTCGTACCACTGTATATATTTTTTAAACTGATGTAAATCGAGTTGAGCTTTATTATGTGAAGATGACTCGGTCTATAAATATAAGTTTTAGTTTAGTTTATGATGAATATCTGTAGGACTGTTTGATACTTATGTACCTACCAGAGATTTGAGATCTTCTACACAGGTGGGCTTGGTTGTCCCCTCTCAGAAAAGTTTGCATTATGAGTCCATAAGGAGCAGTGTATTCTGATGTGCAGGACCATCAGAGTGGAATAAGCTGCCTGTGTACTTACTGCATTTAAAAAACTTGTATAAATTTAAGCAAATATTAAAGAAACATCTTTTTTGTAATATGAAATCTGGTGCTCAGTACTGTTGGGTTCTACTATGACTGCAGATTTTGTTTTGTGAGTGTGTCCGTCTGTATTATTATTGTTTTATTATGTACCGTATTTCCCCATATATAGACCGCGGCCTATATATGGGTTTTACAAACACCGTGTATGGGGCGCGGCCTAGTTATATGGGGCAGCCTGTGTAGGGCCTGCCCCCACACTAATTGCTGAATGACTGACGTCAGTTCTTGCAAATCTCGCGAGAGCTGACGTCAGGCATTCAGCAATTGGTGCTGGGGCAGTCATCATTGAGAGGCCAGCAACGAATGCCTGGACACTCTGGTTTATCCCTGGTTCCGGCAGGGTCTTCTTTATATCTTCCCTCCATGGTCCTTGATAGGGCGTCTGTTCAGGCGAATAGCGGCCCACGAGTGTCTGGTGATTCTAGTGGCACCCGATTGGCCGATGCGGCTGTGGTATGCCAACTTGGTTCAACTCCAGCAGGATTGAAGGGGTCCAGCTCCCTTGTTTCTTCCTTCTCGCACAGGGGCCAATTGTGATGCAGGATCTGGACATTTTGGTCTTACGGTATGGCTCTTGAGTTCGCGGCCTTGCCTAGCTGGGGCTGTTCTTCAGTGATGTTTGCCACGTTGCTTCACAGCAAATGGAAGTCCACAGTGGTGGCCTATGGAAGGCTTAGAGGTATTGCCATGCCTGGTGCATCCTGAGACAGTTGGACCCCTCTCTTCCATCAATTCCTCAAGTTCAGGAGTTTCTGCAGGATGGCCTGAAAAAAGGTCTAGCAGTAGCTATGCTCCGGGTACAGATTGCTGGTCTTTTGTGTATGGGCCCTCCTTCCCTGAGGGGTTCATTGGCAGTTCATCTGGATGTGGTTTGTTTTCTGTGGGGTGTGCTGTGACTAAGGCCTCCTGTGCGCCTTCCCTGTCCAACCTTAATCTAGTTCTTCACTCTCTGGCTTGTCCTCCGTATGAGCCTCTAGAACAGACGTCACTGTAAGATATCACGATCAAGACAATCTTCCTGGTGGCTATTACCTCAGCCCGCAGGGTTTGGAGCTTCAGGCTCTATCCTGTATGGATCCCTTTCTGTGTATTATGGATTCTGCTGTGATGCTGCATACTGTTCCTTCTTTTCTTCCGAAAGTGGTTTCCTCTTTCCATGTGAATCAGGAAGTCTGGCTTCCTGCTTTTGCTTCCTCTGGTTTGAGGGAGCAGGACCAGGTGTTGCAGTCTTTGGATGTGCGCAGAAATTTATTACAGTATCTGGAGATCACCAACGAGTTTTGCCTCTCTGACCATCTGTTTGTTTTGGCGGGTCTGACCTGCAAAGGTAAGCCAGCTTCTAAGGCTACCATTTCCAGGTGAATTCGCGTGGCCATTTCCACAGCTTGCATGGCTGCTGGAAAGAAGCCCCCCCTTCAGGGTGCAGTATAATTCAACCAGAGGTGTTTTGTTCTCTTGGGCAGAGTCATCGGCCGTTTCTCTGGATGAGATATGCAGGGCCGCTACCTGGTTTTTATTGCATACATTCATCAAGTTTTACAGGATCGATGTGATCAAGCAGGATGCAGCTTTTGGTACCTCTGTGTTGGCAGTAGGCTCATCAGTCCCATCCTCAATTTTCAGGACTGCTCTGTTACGTCCCACTGGTCCAAGAATAGAAGTGGGATTGTACAAGAATGAAAGATTAGGTTCTTACCTTTGCTAATCTTCTTTCTTGTAAATCCACATTTTATTTCGGAAAACTGCCCTATTCTTGCAGATTCGTCAATTGTCTGCCTTACAAGTACTGGTAAGCTGGATTTCTGTTTTCTGACCAGCCTTTATAAGAGTGCCATCAGAATGGGTTTAGCACTAAGTTTAGGGGTCCCTAGTTCAGACACCCCCTTCTGACAGTGCCAGGCTGTGTCTACCCCTATAGCACTGTTTTGTTGTTCAGGTTTCCAAAGTTTCATAATTTGTTTTTTTGTTTTTCATTGTTGCTGTTGTTGCATTTGTTTATATGAGCCAAATTGATTTGTTTGCCAGGGAGTTTCCCGTTTCTCTCTCTCTCTCTCTCTCTTGTTATTATCCTCTACAGATGTTCCTAGTTGCTTTAAGACTTGCTGGCAAGCACAGGAACATGCTCAGTGATGAGGTATGAGAGGGAGTGGGTAAAAGCCTGTAAGTTTTTAGGCTTCCTACAGAACCTGGTGGGTGGATGGAAATGACCCACTGGTCCCGGAATGAAGTGTGGATTTACATGAAAGAAGATTAGCATTAGAATTTGTATTCTGCATTTATGCAATGATATGATTGCACTGCTTATGTAATTTTAGTTGCACAAAACTAGATATTTTAATAACCATTCTCCTTTTTTTTTTTTTTTTTTTTTTTTTTGAAACATCATTTTTATTAAAGAGACCACAAAAGAAACAAGCTTGTATCCAAGAATGCATAACAAAAATGCAAATACTGGTAGATTGTACAGAGGCAGAACACACAGCATCTAAATAGCAAGATAAACCACCAAAAATATGATAATCCAATCAGAAAAATTCTCCTTTTTAATGCTTTCTTTGCTTTCCTCCCCCTCCTAGAGCCATGAGATGACAAGCATTGGACTCTTACTTGGTGTTTCTGCTGCTAAGCTTGGCACTATGGATATTTCAGTCACTCGGCTTCTCAGCATCCACATTCCTGCCCTCCTACCACCAACATCTACAGAGCTGGATGTGCCTCATAATGTGCAAGTGGCTGCTGTGGTAGGAGTTGGGCTAGTGTACCAGGGTACTGCCCACAGACACATTGCAGAGGTCCTACTAGCTGAAATAGGTGAAAAGGGGGATTCTAGCGTTTTCAATGAGTGAGGGGGTATTTGTGCTGTGAAAAAAACTGTTAAATTATTTCTCTTCTTTCTTGATCTTATTGTGATTTAATCAGTTGTTTTCAAAAGTGACAGTGTTGTCTTCATTGTTGTAGGTAGAGTTGTTACCTGGCTATATGTAATATGGACAGTCTAGTTCAGTTCTGGATTTATCCCTTTGCAGGCTTGAACTCTGGGTTCCTAATATTTTGTAAGACATACAAGTTAATTGGTGCAAATGTGCAGTGATAGTAAATGAAGATTTACTCAGCCTACCTAGATGATGTGTGAATTTATTGCCAGCCCTAGTGAAGTAAGAGGGTCTGTAGAAAAAATTATTTAAATAACAGCTTGCTTGTCTTTTATAGTTACATCAGAAGAGAATGATTAGTAAAAGTATGATGGTTGTAGAAAAATAAGGCAGGCTTAATTTCTTAATACACCTTATAAAGTATTTCTCTGAATATCTTAGCTCATGCAGACTGTATCAAAATAGAAGCTTCAAATACTGAGCACACTATAACATATATTTCTAGAAAAAAATTTAGGAGAACCTGAAAAAATTTAGGAAGAAAGCAAAGTATTGGGTCTTGTCTTCAAAGGTGTCCAATGTTGAACTAATCTTTGATTTTTTTTTCTTTTTTCTGGGAGACTCTAAAGTATAAATATAGTCCAGAAAGCAATATAGTTTCTGCAACTCCTAATTTACTGGAAAATAAACACCCAAAATAGAACACTAGTTAGGAATTGTAAACCATTCAGAAAGTTTGCTTATGAGCGGTATATCAAGATTAGTTGTTTTATTCAGTTTTGTCAGTTAATTGCAAATATTTGAAGTTTATTCCATAGTTTTTAGATAGAGGCCTGGATATGATGGATCAAGTTGAAATGAAATTTGATTAATTTTATACTTGATTGATTGCATTTAGTAGCTTATATCATTTTTTACTTTTGTTTCTAGGACGTCCTCCAGGTCCTGAGATGGAGTATTGCACTGACCGGGAATCCTATTCTCTGGCTGCTGGTCTTGCTTTAGGAATGGTTTGTCTTGGGGTAAGGTCTTGCCTTTTTTTATATTGCTCACATTTTTCCACAGTTTAATAGTTTGATGAGGCTGCTTTTAACTCTTAACCTCTTATTTATCTGTTCAATACTCATGTTTAATTATTCTCATAAACCGAGATTTTTGAGCTAAAAAAATGGGGGTATCAGTTTATATTTGGGTCAGCGCTGACCCGCCACCCCTCCCGAACCTGTGGCAGGGACTGTGAGAACTCGCTGCAACCAGTCAGCTTAGTGGCTCTGCACGGGCAGGAGCGAAAGAAGGTCGCTCCTGCCTGATTTACCACTGAACATGTCCAGAAATCCTCTTCTGTAATCCGCCTTGAACCGCAAGATAATGGTGGACTAAAAATCACTAATGTAATGTAATGGACCACCAGGAATTCGAAAGGTATGCGGTGGAGGGGGGAGGAAGGTAAAACTTCTTCAAGTTGGCTGGGACAGGAGGTAAGAGAGATCCCTCCTGTCCCAGACCACCAGGGATTTAACAGGCATGGGGGGGAGGGGGAGATAAAAATTGTTAAAGTTGGCTGGGGCAGGAGACGGAAGGGATCCCTCCTGTTCCGAGCCACTGCTTGACCACTAGGGATTTGCTATTTCCTTGTCTCTGGAGGACTTACAATCTCAGGATGGGAAAATATGTTCTTGATTGCTGCTGGTGAAAATCCAGTTTAATGTCCACACCCTGATGAAGCTGTTGGTGACACGTGGCCCGTGTTGGCAGCAGGTCCTTTGGAAAATTAAGATAAGTGGCGGCTAATTTTAAGAAAAATTTGAACTGATCCCTTAATTTAAGGTGACATAAAGAATGATTAAGATATATGTAAGAAATATGAATAAAAAGATTTAAGTGGAAGAATGTCTGGTAAATAGGCAGGTGAATCATGTACTGAGGAGTCCATATGAAAAGAGTCACTGCTGAGGTCTGGGTTTAAAAATTTTAAGTTACAATTTGACATTCTTCCCTGGATACTTTGCGAGATACTTCTTTTTGTGTTTTCCTAGTTTCATTTGCTTGCTGTAGGTGGCAATCAAATTAAATTGACTTTCATCTACCAAATTCATTTATGTAGCTGAAATTCATGTTTGTGTATATTCCATATCTGACTCTTAGGCCCCCTAAACTATCCAAATCCCTGTTCAGCCAAGCATTGATGATCCTTGTTTGATATAGTTTGCCCTCTTCTTCTCTCACTCTAGCATGGCAGTAATTTGATAGGCATGTCTGACCTAAACGTCCCTGAACAGCTATACCAGTACATGGTTGGTGGTCACCGGCGCTCCCAAGTTGGTCTGCACCGAGAGAAACACAAGTCCCCAAGCTACCAAATCAAGGTTTGTTCTAAATATTTAAATGTTTGAGGGTTGTTTTTCTCCCAAAATGTGTTTTTACTAAATCTGCCTATCCACACTCCTTGATGTAAATTTAAAATCATACCAAAAAATCCAAATAAGATTCTTACAAAAAAGCTGCTATTGCATACTCACTGACCTGAAGACTAATGCTTGAAAATAGCCCAGGCCTTCTTCAACTCTACAACTTAACATGTTAACTGTGCAGCCCTATTTAAAATGAATGTGATTAAATCATTAAATGTTTAACATGCATAAAAAATTTTAGCGCATGTTAATTCACAGAATTACTTATAAATTATGTATAATTATTTTTAAAACCCTATATAACAAGACCCCTGCATTTTTATTTAGGTTTCTAATTCCATATACTGCAAAGAGAATTTTACGATCTAGTGAACAAAATTTATTATCTATTCCCTCACTAAAAATTATTAATACGAGACGACAATTAATCTTTTCTTGTACTGCACCGCAGACTTGGAACGCCCTCCCTATTTTTTTACGGGAGGAGAAGGAGTTTGGGAAATTTAAAAATGAGTTAAAAACCTTCCTTTTCAAAGATGCCTTCGCAACTTAATTTTATTATTTTATTGTCTTATTTAACTTTGCTATACTTTTGTTAATTATTACCCCTTTGTATTTTCCCTTAATGTCTTTTCTTTACTTTAAGAATTGTATTTCTTCCCTCCTTACCCATTGTTTAGTAATGTTAATGTAATGTAAATTAGCCCTATTTAAGTATTTGTACGTATTGTATTGTCCCCTAAACAAATGTGAATTTTAAATTGTACATCGCTTAGATATCCTGATTAAGCGATTAATCAAGTCACCTAATAAACTTGAAACTTGTCTCTCTCCCTCCACTGTATCCAACCAACATTGCTCCATTTGACAGCTCACCTGGACTGCAGAGAGACTGGCTGCTAGGTCCCGGATCCGCCCTGCTACTTTGGGTAGAGGTTAGAAAAGCTTCAAAGGTTGCCAGCGGTATGGGGAAGATGGAGCTGTGCATCTGTAACCTAAAAGTAACCATGGGGGTACAAGCTTGTGGCACTTCGAGTCTGGGGCAAGGCAGGAGAGGCTCTGGGCTGCAGCACTGGGGCCCTTTAAAGATAGCCTGTTGGAGTTGAAGGCCACAGCCCTTGCTTGCGGTCCACGTTTTTCTTACTGTCCTACCTGGCTCACAGCCCTCTGACCTTGTCTTTAACGCTATAGCGCTGATGGTATACTGCTTCTCTCACCCAAGTAAAGCCTCTCTCTCTCTGTGATGTCATGCCCCAGAAACAGGAAGTTTTGTTAGAGGAGGCAGGACGCTACAGAGAGAAAAAGAGGCTTTAAACAGGTGAGAGAAGCAGCATGCTTTCAGCACTTTAGCGTTAAAGGCAAGGTTGGAGGGCTGAGAGGGGCTAGTAGGAGAGTGAGAGAATGCAGACCTGGGGGGAGGGAGTGAAGATTCAGAAGTGCAGGAACAGGAGCCTGAAGAGAGGGGGATTTTTTTTAGAGGGAAAGTTGCTAGAAATAAGAGGATGGAAAAACAAAGGAGAAATTTGGTGACCGTGGAGTGGAGTGGTGGGGAAAGAAGGGAACAAATGATGGACCATAAATGGAGGAGAGGGAAAAGATGGTGCCTATAGAGGAGAGGAGAGGTGGAAGATATGGTGCGCATGGAGAGGCGGGGAAAGGGAGAAAAGAAAGGCTAGACGAGATGGTGTTTATGAAGAAGAGGGGAAAGTAAGAGTAAAGAGATGGAAGGAGAATGGTTCCCATGGCAGGGAAGGGAAGAAAGAAGGGAGAAGATGGTGCCCATGAATGGAGGAGAAGGGAAGAGAATGGGAGAAATGAAAACTAGATAGATTTGAGATGGAGGAAGAAAAATGGAAGAAAGTTGAATGTGAAAAATTGATATAGAGTAGGAAGTGAGGAAGAAGAGAAAAAATAGTGAATAGACAGGAGGCCCTGGAAGCAAAGTTGACAGCAAAGAACTGTACTGTGTGCACAGGGAAGCAGAACCAGAGTCAGGGAACAAGATAATTAAAAAGATAAAATCACCAGACAACAAAGGTAAGATAAATGATTTTATTTTTAGTTTAGTAATTGAAGTATGTCAATTTTAAGTCTTTACATGTACTGTCTCTATATTGCACTGTAAAGGAGATGCTTTATGGGATTGTGCAATTAATATTTTAATCGATGTACAGCCTTAGTTTTAAAGAATTGTTATAATGGAGGCTATTGGTTTTGCATACCAGTTAGAACAAACACGCACAAATGAGAACAGCAATATGATCAGTAGGTGGTACTTACAAGAATGTTCCTCTTTGACAGGAAGGCGACACCATAAATGTGGACGTTACATGCCCGGGTGCCACGTTGGCTCTAGCAATGATCTATGTAAAGACCAACAACAGGTGAAAATGACCTCTTACAGCTTATTAGACCTGCTCTCTAGAAAAGGCACTCAATAATACAATAATATTGCAGTATACTTGTCTACATGGAGGATGATTCTCTAACAGGTTGCCTAGGTTTTATAAGGACACACAGGCTCCTATGTCTGTTTAAGAAATATCACCTTTAGATATGCTTGATGTAAACAGCATACATTATGTACCTTATTCTTACTAGTTCATTTAAATGAACTAGTAAGAATAAGGTGCATAATGTATGCTGTTTATATCAAGCATATCTAAAGGTGGTTTTGGATATTGCCCTTATTTATATCATCTTGTGGAGAACCAGTGCCACTAGCTAATATGTTTAAGAAATACCAACACAGAAAAGCTGAAATTACCAGATATAGTCAAATGTAAAATGATATTTTTGGACCAAAAAATGGCCAGGAAATAGGGGTCTCTGTTTATATTCAGGTAAGCACCCACCCGCAGGCCTTCACTGGGCAAGCCATAAGACCTGGTGGTCCAGCCATGGGTCAGAACAGGAGCGATCTCTCCTGACCTGGCCGACTCTAACAACTCTCACCTCCCTCCCGCCTCCCCAATTAGTAAAAAGTATACCTTTAAAATCCCTGATGGTTCAGCGGTGAATTGGGACAGGAGCAATCTTCTATGCTCCTGGCCGTGCAGAACCGCTATCTGAATGGCTGCAGCGAGTTCCCACAGTCTACCCCCAGCATTTAAACAGGACAAATCAGACCCTATAAAAAGCATTGATAAACAATTGTGTTTTGAGGAGCTTCCTAAAAGTTCCTCTATCAGCGCATGATTCTGCTACATGTATTAGTATTAGCATTGAAGGACTAATTTTTGGTTTGTAAAAGTGTGAAACAGCCATCATTCTAAGGACAGAAACCAGCTGTGTCAAAGCCTCACAAAAGCTTTGCAATTGAGGGTATCAAAGAGCTTGAGAAAAAAGTAGGCTTTGTTATCCCAGGACAAGCAGGCAGCTATTCTTGACTGATGGGTGACGGCACCGACGGAGCCCCGGTACGGACAATTTTAGAGTGATTGCACTCTAAGAACTTTTTAGAAAGTTCCAGCTCGGCCGCACCGCGCACGCGCGAGTGCCTTCCCGCCCGACAGAGGCGCGCGGTCCCTCAGTTTCTTAGTTTCCGCGGAGCTAAGAAGACGCGTTTTCAACGGCTGTTGAAATTTTTTTATAACTTGCCTTCCCGCTCGCGTAAACTTTTGACTTTATTACTTTCTTTTATTACTTTCTTTTATTTTGGTAAAAAAAAAAAAAAAAAAAAAAAACTTCTTTTTTCTTCAATTTCGATTTTTCCCCGGCGGGGCCTTCTGCCACCATCGAAGCCTCGGCCTTCGATTTGGCGGAAGCCGTTTTCCCTTTCATGCCCCCTCAACCGGGTTTTAAAAAGTGCCAGCGGTGTGCTAGGCCTATATCTCTCACGGACCCACACAACTGGTGCTTGCAGTGTTTGGGTCCTGAGCATCAGGCCTCTTCTTGCACCCGCTGTGCTACTTTAAAGAAAAGAACATTAAAAAATCGCTTAATTCAACAGCGTTTGTTATTCGGTGCCGAGATGTCCGACCCCGTTCCTTCGACTCCGGCTTCGGCACCGCTTCAGTCGGCACCCTCGTCTTCGACGCCGCGTGATTCCACACCGGCATCTCAACAGTCAGGTAAGCCGGCTAAGAAGCCTTCCCCGCTGGAACGTCTTCCGGCCTCGAGTGCAGTGAGTCCAATCCTGCCGCCGGTTAGACGCCAGCGGAAGCGCTCCGCCCCTATAGAGGTGAGTCCCTCGACATCGGGCTCCTCATCTCCGGGGCGTAGAGCGGCACCGCAGGTACCGCAGAAGAAAAAAGCGGTACCGGTGCCATCCCTCGATGACCGCATTACGGCCATCCTTCAGGTGCAGCTTAAGGAGCAATTAGAACGACTCCTTCCTGCTATAATGACACCGAACCTTCCGGTGCCAGTCCACACCGAGCCATCGGTACCGGTTGTACATCAACCCGTATCGGTACCGGTTGTGGAACCTGTCTTACCTGCTTCCACTGTCTCGGTACCGCTTCACCAAACCTCATCGGTATCGATGCCAGTCCTTGCACCGGAGCCGAGAGCTCACCATCAATCGGTACAGACTTCGGCACCGGTGCGACCGATAACTTCGCCTGACTCGGTATCGATGAGGTCGGGTAAGTCGGTACGCAAAACCCGACACATGCAAACATCGACACCTGAGTCTCGGGACCATTCTTCCCATGTCAGAGACCCTGATCTGTGGGGAGACTCAGAGGAACCCTTTCTTTCTGAAGGAGAATGTTCCTCAGAGGAGGAGGATTCGGCTGTCCCTGACCCATCCTCCAAACAGGCCACTTCCTCTTTCTCCAATTTCTTGAAAGAGATGTGTGAGTCTTTGTCCATTCCTTTGGAGGCTGAATCCAAAAAGTCTAAAGCTTTTTTGGATGCCCTTGATTTTGATCAGCCTCCAAAGGAATTTTTGAAACTTCCCCTTCATGACATCTTGAGGGAAACTTTCTATAAGAATTTAGAGACTCCTTTAACTGTCCCAGGGGCCCCACGTAAACTGGATTCTCTATACAAAGTAATTTCCATTCCTGGGTTCGACAAACCTCAACTTCCACACGAATCCTTATTTGTCGAATCCACCCTTAAAAAGACTTCAGGAGCCAGTGTATATGCATCTGTCCCTCCTGGCAGAGAAGGAAGGGCCATGGATAAGTTCGGTAAGAGGCTCTACCAAAACGCTATGTTAGCAAATAGAGCTAGTAATTATGCTTTTCATTTTTCTTTTTATTTAAAGCATCTCCTTACCACCATGGCTTCTTTCGAAAAATATCTTCCTTCCAGAAAACAACAATCTTTTCACTCATGCTTGTCGTCTCTATTCCAACTTCGTAAGTTTATGGTTAGGTCCATATATGACACCTTTGAACTTACATCCAGAGCGACAGCTATGTCGGTGGCTATGCGCCGTTTGGCCTGGCTTCGGGTATCCGAGCTTGATGTTAACCATCAAGATCGGTTAGCCAACGCCCCATGCCTAGGGGATGAGCTCTTTGGGGAATCCATGGACTCAACCACCCAAAAGCTCTCGGCTCATGAGACACGCTGGGATACCCTGCTCAAGAATAAAAAGAAGCCTCCTCCACCAAGACCATACAGGCAGCAATCGGCTTATCAACGCCGTTTCACAGCCCGTCCATTGCCTACCACTGCTCAACAACCTCGACGTCAGAGGCAACAGCAACGTCAGCCTCCCAGACAGCAGCAGCAGCAGCAACCTGTGAAACAACCTCCTCAGCAGAAGTCACAGCCCTTTTGACTTCATTCTCCGCAGTATAGCCAGTATCCCTATTCCTGCTCTCCTGCCTCAACCTATAGGAGGTCGACTTTCTCTGTTCCTCAGCCGGTGGGAAGTAATCACTTCGGACCAATGGGTCCTCAACATCATCCGCCACGGCTACTCTCTCAACTTTCAGACTCTTCCCCCTCAAAGCCTGCCAAAAGAGTCTGCTTTGAACAGTCCTCAATCAGCCCTCCTTATTCAGGAGGTCCAATCCCTCCTCCTTCTGAACGCTATAGAGGAAGTTCCTCTAGATCAAAAGGGGCAGGGATTCTACTCCCGTTACTTTCTAGTTCCCAAAAAGACAGGAGATCTCAGACCCATCCTAGATCTTCGCGATCTCAACATTCATCTGGTAAAAGAAAAATTCAAGATGCTTTCTTTAGCCATCCTTTATCCCCTTCTAAATCAAACCGACTGGCTATGCTCCCTCGATCTCAAAGAGGCTTACACTCACATACCGATCAATGTAACCTCCAGACCATATCTCCGATTCATGATCAATCATTGTCATTACCAGTACAAGGTGCTGCCCTTCGGTCTTGCCTCCTCTCCAAGGGTATTCACCAAATGTCTCATTGTGGTAGCGGCATTTCTACGCTCTCACCACCTTCATGTATTTCCTTATCTAGACGATTGGTTGATCAAAGCCACATCTGCTCAAGCAGTTCTCATGGCTACCAACCAAACCATCCAGTTTCTACGAATCCTGGGGTTCGAGATCAATCTACCCAAATCTCATCTCATCCCCACTCAGAGACTTCAATTCATTGGAGCGATCCTGGATACACTCCTAATGAGAGCTTTCCTACCATCCAATCGTCTTCAAACCCTTCAGTCTCTATGTCAGCAAGTGCTTTCCCTACCTTCCATCTCAGCCAGACAAATGATGGTACTCTTGGGGCACATGGCATCCACAGTTCATGTCACACCTCACGCACGTCTTCACCTGCGCACTCCTCAATGGACCCTTGCTACTCAGTGGTCCCAAGCGTCGGATCCTTGCTCCCGACATATATCTGTGACATCATCTCTTCGTCAGTCTCTTCAATGGTGGTTGGTATCCTCAAATCTATCCAGAGGTCTTCTGTTCCATCAGCCTCCTCATCAACTAGTCATCACCACCGACGCCTCTCTGTACGCATGGGGAGCTCACTTGAACGAGTTCCAGACTCAGGGTCTTTGGTCAGCCCAGGAAAGGAAGCATCAAATCAATTTCCTGGAACTCAGAGCGATGTTTTACGCCCTCAAGGCCTTCCAACACCTCCTCTTTCCGCAGGTCCTTCTGTTGTGCACAGACATTCAGGTTGCGATGTACTACATCAACAAACAGGGTGGGACAGGCTCTCGCCTTTTATGCCAGGAAGCTCAGAAGATCTGGACTTGGGCCATAGATCATCATCTCTTCCTGAAAGCTATATACATTCAGGGGAAACAGAATTCCTTAGCGGACAAACTCAGCAGAATTCTCCAACCTCACGAGTGGACGCTCGATCCCGTAACTCTGCAGTCTATCTTCAATCAATGGGGCACTCCTCAGATAGACCTCTTTGCAGCTCCTCACAATCATCAGCTGCCCCTTTTCTGCTCCAGACTTTACTCTCCACACCGTCTCACAGCAGATGCTTTTCTCCTCGACTGGTCGAATCTGTTCCTGTACGCCTTCCCTCCTCTGCCTCTCATGTTGAGAACCTTGTTCAAGCTCAAGAGGGAACGAGCCACAATGATTCTGATTGCTCCGAGGTGGCCCAGGCAACATTGGTTCTCCCTTCTACTTCAACTCAGTTCCAGGGAACCTTTTCTTCTTCCTCTGTTTCCTTCTCTGCTTACGCAACAGCAGGGAACCCTTCTGCATCCCAACCTCCAGTCTCTACACCTGATGGCTTGGTATCTCTCGGGCTGAACTCGACTGATACTCTTTTGTCTCAGCCCGTTCGTTCCATTCTGGATGCCTCCAGGAAGCCAGCCACTCTACAATGTTACCATCAGAAGTGGACGAGATTTTCTTCCTGGTGTCTTCTTCATCATCTTGATCCCACTTCCCTAGCAGTGGAGACGTTGTTGGATTATCTTCTTTCTTTGTCTGATTCTGGCCTGAAGTCCTCTTCCATCAGGGTCCACCTCAGTGCTATTGCAGCTTTTCATGAGCCAGTCCATGGAAAACTTCTTTCAGCTCATCCCCTGGTATCCAGGTTCATGCGTGGGCTTTTCAATGTGAAACCACCTCTTAAAGCCCCTCCGGTTATCTGGGATCTCAATGTGGTTCTTTCAGCTTTAATGAAGCCTCCATTTGAACCTTTAGCTACTTCTCCTTTCAAATTTCTCACTTGGAAGGTTCTTTTCCTTATTGCTCTTACCTCTGCCAGGAGGGTCAGTGAGCTTCATGCGTTGGTTGCGGATCCACCTTTTACGGTTTTTCACCATGACAAGGTGGTTCTGCGTACACATCCAAAGTTTCTCCCCAAGGTTGTTTCTGAATTTCATCTCAACCAATCCATTGTTCTGCCTGTTTTCTTTCCAAAACCTCATTCTCATTCTGGAGAACAAGCTCTACATACTTTGGATTGTAAAAGGGCTCTTGCTTACTATCTGGAGCGTACGAAACCCCACAGATCAGTTCCCCAACTTTTCCTGTCCTTTGATCCGAACAAATTGGGACGTCCTGTTTCTAAACGTACGTTGTCAAATTGGCTTGCAGCGTGCATTTCATTCTGTTATGCTCAGACCGGACTGACACTGGAAGGTTCTGTCACGGCCCATAAAGTCAGAGCAATGGCAGCATCTGTAGCTTTCCTCCGTTCCACTCCTATTGAGGAAATCTGCAAGGCTGCTACTTGGTCCTCAGTTCACACTTTTACATCTCATTATTGTCTGGATGCATTTTCCAGAAGGGATGGTCACTTCGGCCAATCTGTTTTACAAAATTTGTTTTCCTAATGGCCAACCTTCCCTCCATCCCTCTTTTTGTTAGCTTGGAGGTCACCCATCAGTCAAGAATAGCTGCCTGCTTGTCCTGGGATAAAGCACAGTTACTTACCGTAACAGGTGTTATCCAGGGACAGCAGGCAGATATTCTTGCGTCCCACCCACCTCCCCGGGTTGGCTTCTTAGCTGGCTTATACTAACTGAGGGACCGCGCGCCTCTGTCGGGCGGGAAGGCACTCGCGCGTGCGCGGTGCGGCCAAGCTGGAACTTTCTAAAAAGTTCTTAGAGTGCAATCACTCTAAAATTGTCCGTACCGGGGCTCCGTCGGTGCCGTCACCCATCAGTCAAGAATATCTGCCTGCTGTCCCTGGATAACACCTGTTACGGTAAGTAACTGTGCTTTCTGTGTGGTATACTCTGTTTTGTGCTTTTAGTACACAAAAAGAAGAAATATCGGCTGCATACAGCGCTATTTTATTTAAAAGTTCAATCTACTTCTAATTATTATTCCTTAGTAAACATCTCATTACTTTCCTATGATCATATTTATTTATTTCTATTTTTCTGTTTCATCAAATCATTTGTAACTGTGTGCCATCACTTCTACAAGTTTTTCTACCCTGCATTTGGGCATCCTTCCAGTAATGCATGTTTTTCTTGCATCATGTGCTAGATGATACTGTATCTATTAATTGCTTTAGACTAAGAGCACAGTCTCTTGATTCATACCCAGAGTTTGTACAACCTGCCTTCCCTTCCCTTCAGCTGCTCTACTGGAATGAAAGCACTTGTGTTTTGGTGCTTTTCCAACTTTTACCCACTCTTACGTGAATGTCGTACACCACTTCAGTGGCTTTCAGGCTTAACATATCTCCCAATCAAGAGATACTGTGTTCTGGACTTTTGCTGCAGACTTGAAAATGCATCCAAATATTAAATAGTCTCCATATTAAGAAATACAAGGATGCCTAGCTAGTTAGCTTTATTTTGACAAAAATTTGAGTTACTGTGTTCTGGCTTTTCAGAGCAGTATAGTATCCATATATGCATACAACTTCACTCCTTAAACTACAGCAAGGGTTTTAAATTGCACAGATTTCTCCCTGGAAAGAGAAAATTGACACTCAAAATTTTTAACGCATGTTTTCTAGTAGAAGTTACTCGGAATACGTAAAGAGAAGTTTCTTAAACTGTATTTCCTTCTGGCCGAACATTTCATCAGTTAAGGAAACCTCTACCTCATGCAAAGGCATATTCAGTAATTTATTTATCATTTTTCCTTGTTAGTCTAATGTAGGTCGTTGTGGGCGTGCGTACACAGGATGTAAAATATCATTTTCTAGACACAATAGTAAGCCAAAACATTGCACTCTAATAGCTAAGTATTCTAACTTACTGTGATATCACATTTGGCATGTGCATTTACTGGCCCTTTGACTCCAGCAGTCTGTGCAGAAATTGCCAATAACAGCAAGCACTGCATTTTTAGAGTTTTAAGTGTGAAATGCCTTACTGCTTTTTATGATCTTGGGTAAGTCATTGCTTCAGGGTGCAGCTTAGAATCTATGCCCCCTTCGACAGGGAAATAATGATAAAACCTCAATTGTAACTTGCCTTGAGCTCAGGCTTAAGAACAGTGAGTAATGAAATCAAAAATAAAAATTCATCTGGCCACATATTTATCTGATCTATCTCTGGTTACCTCATTAAAGAATTCAGTCATGCTTGTTTGAAGACTTCTCCCTATGACATCACATTGTGTAGGGAAAGTGGCTTATTTATTAGAGCAGTGTTCTGAGAACCATTAAAGACAGTGTTCAGATCTCTTATCTGCCATCCTAAAGAAGTCATTTTAAACTGTTGCCATGAATTCCCCCCCCCTCTCCTCAGTTCTCTGTCTCTGTCTCCCTTCCCCCCATGCCTGGCCCCCAATTGCATGTCTTTCATCCTTCTGCTCTCTTCCCCCACCACCACTACCATATGTTTCACGTCTCTCCCTCTCCTCCTCCCATTTGCTGTCCTTCAAACCTAGTAAGTGCCAGCAGCAAGGAAGGTACACTGCTTCTGCCAGCCTTGGAGCCTTTTCTCTACTGTGTCCTGCTTAAAAGAAATTGCATTAGAGGAGATGGGGGGCAACAGATGGGAAGCTCCGCATCTGGAAGTAGTGTGTCGTTTTTGCTGCTAGTGACTCATTGCTTTTTAGAGGATTGCCTTGTGTGTTGGGAGAGGGGGTAGGAGATATGCCACTGGCTCTGCAGGAGGCTGGGAGTGGAGCAAAAGTAGATGGAGAGATGTTGGATTCATGGAAGGGAGAGACTGGAAAGGGAATTGTTGGACTATTCTTTGGGTAGAGGGGGGTTTGCAGGGAGCATGAGGGCAGAAATAAAACTCCCTGACTTTTCTGCCAGTTTGAAGGCTTTGCTGACAATTAGTCTGACCATTCAAAAACTGGCCAAGCCACCTGAAAAACAGCCATCTGGCAACTCTGGAAGAGTTTACTGCAGGCTGAGGGAAAAGAACTGGCAGAAAATGCAAAACATTTACATGGCAGTAGAGAATGACACAGGGAGAAATTTGTCCATGTCCCCTCAGGAACTCAATTTCCCCGTCCTGTCCCCGTGAGTTTTGTCGCTGTCTTGATTCTTGTCCCATTCCTGTAAGTTTTGCCTTAACTGCACAAACCTCGAACACTTATGATTTTAAAGTGTTTGAGGCTTGTGCAGATGAGGATGGAGCATGCAGGAATGAGGAAGAACTGGTAAAGAACTCTTGGGGACAGGAAAATGAGTTCCCGTGGGGATGGGGAAAATTTTGTCCCTGTGTCATTCTCTACATGGCAGCACATGTGCAGCAAAAGCAGCACTAGAAAAGAGGGGCACAATATAGTGTTAATCTAGCCCTGTTGACAAGTCTATAGCTACTAGCCTTTCTAGTCAAAGGAATATTTAGTTTATGGGAAATGTATTCTTCCACTTATAAACAATAAATTTGATAAAAAAACATGGGAAATAAGTAGTGAAAGTGTATATTTGCTGACAGAGGATATAGCTCTTCTTGTTGACTAGTTGGATTCCAATTTTAACAGATCAATTGCTGACTGGCTTCGTGCTCCGGATACAATGTACTTGCTGGACTTCGTCAAACCAGAATTTCTATTATTGAGGGTATGTCCCCCTTTCTTTTTTACTATATATGCACAGTTTGAATCATATGTGATATTTGTTCTGCTAAGATATCATTATGAAAATATTCTTGTTCAACTTGAGAACTCCATGCCCAAAGAATCCTTACTATTATTTCCTCTTCCCTTTGTGTGACCCCCCCCACCCTTCCCAAAAAAATCTATTAGGAAGTGAGCTAGAGCCAAAACCTCTAACAATGTTATTTAGTATTGTTCCTTTTATTGCTTTCTTAGGACAACCATCTGAAACTAAGAAGGACAATATCTACATATTAATGTTTACCTGTGAGGTCTATGAAGCAAGTAGCTATTAAATAGAAAGATCACAGCAGGCCAAAGATGTGCTACCAGAGCAGGAGAAATCTGAAATCTGGACCAATTGCAACTGATGCTTTAAAAAAAAACAACAAAAAACCCCCAAACACCTGGTAGCTCTTAGTAGGGCCTCATGAAAATGGTGGGAGAAACAGAGGGGTGAGATCTGACAGCATAATGCATAATAAAATTTGGGCTACAAGTGCATTGTATAGGAAATAATTCCATCTCTTAGGGGTTTTTGTGTGCACTTAAAAAAATATAATAAAGGAGATTAGGAAAATAAGGTCTGAGGTTTGTGAAATTATAATAACCAAGGAAATAAATGATTGTAATTCAGTTTACCTTACATGCTTTCTTGTAGATGCACACATACTTGTTGCCAGACTATGGATATGTGAGGAGGAGAATTTCTGTGTTCACTGTGTTCACAAGTTTAATAATGTTTTTGATTAATCGCTTAATCATATTTCAAAGCGATGAACATAATAAAATTACAGTATTAAGGGAGTAATATTACATTACATTACATTAGTGATTTTTATTCCGCTTGTACCTTGCGGTTCAAAGCGGATTACATAAGAAGAGAACTGGACATTTCCAGGATGGTACATGACAATAGAGAATACAGTTTGAGGATAGAGACTTAATAACAGAATGATAGTAAAGACTTAATAACATCGGAAGATGTTTTGGACGGCAGTGTTTTGGTTTCTTGGGGGATGGGGTGAGGGAGGTTAGGTAGATTGTATATGCTTTTTGAACAGCAGTGTTTTGATTTCTTTACGGAATGTCTTGAGGTCTGATGTTGTGGTTAACAATCTGGTGATGGAAGGTTCGAGTTTTGCAGCATGTGTTGCCAGGAGGCTATCATAAAGCTTTTTGCGGTGAGTACCCTTGAGTGGTGGGTATGTGAATGATGTCAGTTTTCTTCTTGTTCTGGTTGGAAGGTTACGGTTTAGGCGGTCATTTAGGTAGGTGGGTGCAGTACCGTTAATTACTTTGAAGAGTAGACAGTATAGTTTGAATTGAATTCTGGCTCGAATCGGTAGCCAGTGTGAGTCTAGGTAGGCATTGGTGATGTGGTCAAATTTTCCGAGTGAGTAAATTAGTCTAAGGGCTGTGTTCTGAACAGTTTGAAGTTTTTTGATCATGTTTGTGGGGCATGGTAGATAAAGGATATTGCAGTAGTCCACGAGACCTAGTACCAGGGATTGTACAATTATCCTGTAGTGTTCTTTGTCAAAGAATTTCCTTATTTTTCTTAAGTTGCGCATTGTGAAGAATGCTTTTTGGGTAGTTTTGTTGATTTGGGTCTGCATAGTGCAGCATCTGTCTATCTGCACTCCCAAGATTCTGAGTGAGGTCTGGATTGGGTATTTGGTTGCTTTAATTTCTAGGTCTGTTATGGATGGGTTTTTGTCCGTTTCAAGCATTAGGAATTTGGTTTTGTCCGGGTTTAGTTTCAGTTTGTGGTTTGTCATCCATTTTTCTACTTCATCCAGAATTATTTCCAGGTGTCCTGTTGAGGTGTGGTCTTGGATTTCAAAGGGGAGGAGAATAGTTATGTCATCTGCGTAGCTGAATGATGTTACATTTAGGTTGTCTAAAGTGGTGCCGAGGGAGGAGATGAAGAGATTGAATAGAATGGGCGATAGTGGTGACCCCTGCAGGACTCCGCATGGATTTGACCATGTGTTAGATTTCGTGTTGTTTGTCTTAACTCTGTACGTTCTTGTTTTGAGGAATCCTTGGAACCAATTGTAAACCACCCCTGAGATCCCGATTGCATCAAGTATCTGGAGTAATATGGTGTGATCGACTAGATCGAAGGCGGCGGAAAGATCTAGTTGGATAATTAGGATCCTGTGTCCTTTACTGAGGTGTTGTCGGGCTATGTCTAGTAGTGTAGCTAGTAGTGTTTCCGTGCTGTGGTGAGATCTAAATCCTGATTGAGAGGAGTGAAGTATATTATGGTCAAATAGGTAGTTGGTGAGGTATTGAGCCACAAGTCCTTCAATCAGTTTGACATATAATGGGATCGAAGCGATAGGTCTGTAGTTGGTAGGAGCGTCTATAGGGCCTTTTTGATCTTTCAGTAGGGGTGTGATTATGATCTCTCCAAGATCTTGTGGGAATTGACCTTCTATGAGAGTGCTTTGAATCCATTGCATGAGGTTGGTTTTGAATTTAAGGGAGGCATTTGTAAGCAGATACGATGGGCAGTAGTTCAAGTCGCATGAGGTGTGGCTGTATTTTTTGTATAGTCGGTTCAAATCAGACCATTGTAGGGTTGGGAATGTGGTCCATGTTCTGTCTGCAGATATGGCTTCTTCCGTTGTGGGGGTTATTATCTCGTAGAGTTTGGTGGTTGAGTTGTTGAAGGTATTTCTGATTGTAGTGATCTTGTGTTTGAAGTGGTCTGCTAGTTGAGAAGCTGTTGGTGGTTTATTGCCTTGAGTGGCAAGGAATGGGTTTGTGTCCGTAAGTTTTTTTACTAAGTTGAAGAGTGTTTTTGTGTCAGAGGTGTTTGTGCCAATTAGTTTAGAGTAGTATGTTTTGCGCTTTTCTTTAAGTTTGATATTGTATAGTTTGATTTGGGTTCTCCAAGCGGATTTGGTTTGATCATTTTTCTTTTTTCTCCAAGATCTTTCAAGTTGTCTGCAATGCCTTTTTTGTAGGAGGAGTTCGGAGTCGAACCACTTGTCTGAGGATCTGCAGGTTCTATGTTTGGTTTTTTCAGGGGCTAGCTCGTTCAAGGTTGTTTCACTTAGGATGCGCCAGTGATTTACGAAGTCAGTTGGGTCGATGGGGGCGATTATAGGGTCAACTTTATCCCAGAATGTGGCAGGCTCAATTTTCTGTCTAGATTTGAAGGTTGTTTTTTGTGGCTTGGGTTTTGTGTTATTTTGAGGCCAGTTGATGGTGAAAGTGTATTTGTGGTGGTCTGACCAAAGAGAGGTGATATGAATTTTTGGGGTGTGGAGGTTATGAGACGTGAATGCTGCTATATCAAGTTGGTGGCCTTTTTCGTGCGTGGGTTCAGGATTGAGGATCTGGTAGGATAGGGCGTCGAGGTATGAGAGTATATCGTCTACTTGTTTGGATGTGTGGTCCTCGAGGTGGAGATTGATGTCTCCTAGGAGCAAATTGTATGTGGAGGTTAGAGAGTTCTGGAATATGAATTCTTCGAGTTCAAGTTTTGAAGTGTTCCATTTTCCTGGAGTGATGTAGCATAATAGACAGTTCAAGGTGTCTGTGAGTGTATTGTCGGAGAGTTGGCATGCAAGAAGGTCTAAGTGAGGGGTTGAGTGTTTGTGTAGAACTTTTAGGTTGAGGTTGTTTTGTACTAGAATAGCTAGTCCTCCCCCTCGTTTGTTTTCTCGACAAACCAGCTCTAATTTGTACCCTTTGGGGCAGAATTCGGTTATGCATGGGTCCGAATTGGATGTTAGCCAGGTTTCGGCTAGGAAGAGACAGCTTAGTTGTTCTTCAGTCAGCCAGTCTTTAATTAGGTTTGCTTTTGGGCTAATTGATCTTATATTCATGTAGGCACAGGTTAACGAGGTATATTTTGTGTTGGAATTAGGATTGCAATTAAGGTAGAGGATATTTTTTGGTGGTGTGAGTTGTTTTTGAGTAGTAGTCTTGTGCTTTGGTGGAGGTCTTTTTCCCCAGGTGGTGGGAATGTGGTCTTGGCTGGTCAGTGGGCAGGATGTTAGGGTTCTCGTGGTGTGGATTTTTCTGGGTGGTTGTGGTTGTCTGTAGGTTGTTGTCAGAATTGGGATGGGTGATAGGTGATATCCTGTGGTTTGCCAGTTGGAAATGAGTAGTGAAAGTATTAGGATGGCAAGTGTGGTTTTGTATATGTAATTTTCCATTTTGTTTGTGGTGTGGAAGATTCTTTGGTTCTGGTATGTCTCTGGTTTGGGCTGTGGTAATGGTGTTGGTGCGGGCTGGGTTGGCTCTGTCGGCAAAAGCTCCCGCTGCTGGAGTTCCCGAAGCAAATCAAGAAAGTAAGGAAAATAACTGTAAAATAACAGAAAAAAGTCTCCTCTCCCGTCTGGCAATGGGGAGGAGGCGGATCGGGGCTTGAGTGGCCTGTTTGCAGGTCTGATGCTCTCCTTCTCGGCGGCGTGGGCAGGCTCCCGCTGCTGGAGTTCCCGAAGCAAAATCAAGAAAGTAAAAAAATAACTATAAAATAACTGAAAAAAGTCTCCTCTCCCGTCTGGCAATACAATACTTAACAAAAAATTAAGTCCAGAAAAGACTATTAACAAACTTAACAAACAAGTAAATATAAGGAAAAGGGGAGTGAACTACAAAATGTTTAAAAGAGCAGAACAATCAAGGAAAAAACATAAGGAAGGGGATCTAAATATTCCATAATCATAATCAACAGACAGAGTAAATCAAAAAGAAATAATTAATTATCGAAAGCATCTTTGAAAAGAAAGGTTTTTAAATTACTCTTAAATTTATCAAGGTTGCACTCTTCTCTCAAATAGATAGGAAGAGAGTTCCAAACTTAAGGGGCCGTAACAGAAATTCAGCAAACAGACCTATAATGTCCTCCCACTGCCAAGAAAGAGAGCTACTGTTGACTGTTTTGAAAGATTTAGCCTCAAAAACAGTGTAGCTAAAAGAGAGCAGTTGGCGTGAGAAAGGGAAGAGAGCAGTTTGGAGTAGGGAGAAGCAATCTGTCTCTCCCTGGTTAATAGTTTAGTGGGAGCTGGCAGAAAATTTCTCTAAGCAGCTGAGGAAGACGTGGGAATTGCCGGTGCCAGAAATGGTATTCAATTCTGATGAATCAGAGAAACTCATACAAACCTCTGTAACACTGGATAATGTAATTGATCAATTTGACAAACTGAACAGTAGCAAATTGCCTGGACCAGATGGTATACATCCCAGAGTGTTCATAGAATTGAAAAATGAACTTGCAGAACTATTGTTAGTTATTTGTAATTTTTCTTTAAAACCAGCATAGTACCGGAAGACTGGAAGGTGGCCAACATGACGCCAATTTTTAAAAAGAGTTCCAGAGGTGATCCAGGAAATTATGCACCAGTGAGTCTGACATCGGTGCCGGGCAAAATGGTAGAGACTATTATAAAGAACAAAATGACAGAACATAAGCATAGATTAATGAGAGAAAGCCAACATGGATTTAGTCAAGGGAAAACTTGCCTCATCAATCTACTGCATTTCTTTGAAGGGGTGAATGAACATGTGGATAAAGGTGAAACGGTTGATATTGTGCATTTGGATTTTCAAGAGGCATTTGACAAAGTACTTCATGAAAGACTTCTGAGGAAATTAGAAAGACATGAGATAGGAAGTAATGTCCTATTATAGATTAAGAACTGGTTGAAAGACAGAAAACAGAGAGTGGGTTTTTAATGGTCAATATTCTCAATGGAGACGGGTAAATAGTGGGGTTCACTATCCAAAAAAATTCCTTTTAAAAAAACCTGCTGATTTGTAGTTTGGAGAAACTACAAATTATTTAAGCTTCAATTGTTCAGCTAAATGATTTGTTGAGAAGGAAGAAAAAGCCTCAGACTCTAGCCTACCGCAGTCACTTTTTTATTGCAAGCAGGCACAAACTTGTGAGATACTTCATTGGCATAAAAAACCCTCCTCCTCACCAAGTCTCATATGTTAAACTGAGTTCAATAATTTATCTTCAAATTTTTAAATTCATTTCATGCTATAAAGTTCACTTACCTTATATCTGAAGTGTTCTCAATAATTCTTGGTAAATGTCTGTGAAGTTTGGCTGTGCGTGTGAAGCTCAGTCAGATCTCATGCCATGCTCATTTAGCATTTCAGCCCAAACCGACGGTCGCCAGCTGAAGCTGCGTTGAAGCAACCTAGGCTTCATCTAGCACTTGTGCTCCATGCTCACCGGCACTGCCAAACAAATCCTTCTCAACAAATCATGCAGCTGAACAACTGAAGCTTAAATTTGTTTACAGTCTCTCCAATCCACAATTCAGCAGTTTTTTTGAGGGGATTTCTTTTGGATGGTGATTACCGTATTTTCGCGGATATAACGCGCACCATTGTAAAACGCGCACAGGGGTATAGCGCGCAGAAATCACGATGATATGTACAAAAACTTTTCTATACCGCGCTCAGGCATATAACGCGCATGCTGCCCGACTCTCCTCTGGCCACCCCGACTCTCCTTTCGCTCTCCCCGACTCTCCTCTGGCCACCCCGACTCTCCTTTCGCCCTCCCCGACTCTCATCTGGTTGCCCCGACTCACCCTGACTTTCGGTGCACTGCCCCGACTCTCCTCTGGTTGCCCCGACTCACCGTTCACCCGCCCTGACTTTCGGTGCACTGCCCCGCCTCTCCGTGCCTGTCCCCCTTGAAGTCCTGTCCCCCTTGAAGGTCTGCCTGTCCCCCTTGAAGATCTGCCTGTCCCCCCTTGAAGTCCTGTCCCCATCCTGAAAGCCTGATGCCCCCCCTCGACGTCCGATTCTTCTCCCCCCTCGGCAGGACCACTCGCACCCCCACCCCGAAGGACCGCCGACTCCCCGACAATATTGGGCCAGGAGGGAGCCCAAATCCTCCTGGCCACGGCGACCCCCTAACCCCACCCCGCACTACATTACGGGCAGGAGGGATCCCAGGCCCTCCTGCCCTCGACGCAAACCCCCTCCCCCCAACGACCGCCCCCCCCAAGAACCTCCGCCCGTCCCCCAGCCGACCCGCGACCCCCCTGGCCGACCCCCACGACACCCCCACCCGCCTTCCCCGTACTTTGTGTAGTTGGGCCAGAAGGGAGCCCAAACCCTCCTGGCCCCGGCGACCCCCTAACCCCACCCCGCACTACATTACGGGCAGGAGGGATCCCAGGCCCTCCTGCCCTCGACGCAAACCCCCCTCCCTCCAACGACCGCCCCCCCCCAAGACCCTCCGCCCGCCCCGCGACCCCCCTGGCCGACCCCCCCACCCCCCTTCCCCGTACCTTTGAAAGTTGGCCGGACAGACGGGAGCCAAACCCGCCTGTCCGGCAGGCAGCCAACGAAGGAATGAGGCCGGATTGGCCCATCCGTCCTAAAGCTCCGCCTACTGGTGGGGCCTAAGGCGCGTGGGCCAATCAGAATAGGCCCTGGAGCCTTAGGTCCCACCTGGGGGCGCGGCCTGAGACACATGGTCGGGTTTGGCCCATATGCCTCAGGCCGCGCCCCCAGGTGGGACCTAAGGCTCCAGGGCCTATTCTGATTGGCCCACGCGCCTTAGGCCCCACCAGTAGGCGGAGCTTTAGGACGGATGGGCCAATCCGGCCTCATTCCTTCGTTGGCTGCCTGCCGGACAGGCGGGTTTGGCTCCCGTCTGTCCGGCCAACTTCCAAAGGTACGGGGAAGGGGGGTGGGGGGGTCGGCCAGGGGGGTCGCGGGTCGGCTGGGGGGCGGTCGGAGGTTCTTGGGGGGGGGGGGCGGTCGTTGGAGGGAGGGGGGTTTGCGTCGAGGGCAGGAGGGCCTGGGATCCCTCCTGCCCGTAATGTAGTGCGGGGTGGGGTTAGGGGGTCGCCGTGGCCAGGAGGGTTTGGGCTCCCTTCTGGCCCAACTACACAAAGTACGGGGAAGGTGGGTGGGGGTGTCGTGGGGGTCGGCCAGGGGGGTCGCGGGTCGGCTGGGGGACGGGCGGAGGTTCTTGGGGGGGGCGGTCGTTGGGGGGAGGGGGGTTTGCGTCGAGGGCAGGAGGGCCTGGGATCCCTCCTGCCCGTAATGTAGTGCGGGGTGGGGTTAGGGGGTCGCCGTGGCCAGGAGGGTTTGGGCTCCCTCCTGGCCCGATATTGTTGGGGAGTCGGCGGTCCTTCGGGGTGAGGGTGCGAGTGGTCCTGCCGGGGGGGGGGATGTATCGGACGTCGGGGAGTCGGCCGGGCAAGAGGGCTTGGGCTCCCTCTTGCTCCGATCGTGGATGCGGGTGCGGGTGGGAGCGCGTGCGAGCGGTCGTTCGGGGTGGGGGTGCGAGCGGTCCTGCTGGGGGGGTGAATCGGGCGTCGGGCGGGGTGGGAACTATGGTTAAAAACTTTTGTATACCGCGCTCAGGCATATAACGCGCGAGGGGTATGCGCGGTACGTAAAATCACGTATAACGCGCGCGTTATATCTGCGAAAATACGGTATTATCCCAGGACAAGCAGGCAGCATATTCTTGACTGATGGGTGACGGCACCGACGGAGCCCCGGTACGGACAATTTTAGAGTGATTGCACTCTAAGAACTTTTAGAAAGTTCTAGCTCGGCCGCACCGCGCACGCGCGAGTGCCTTCCCGCCCGACAGAGGCGCGCGGTCCCTCAGTTTCTTAGTTTCCGCGGAGCTAAGAAGACGCGTTTTCAACGGCTGTTGAAATTTTCTTAACTTGCCTTCCCGCTCGCGTAAACGTTTTGGCTTACATTGCCTTTTTTCTTTCTATCTCAATTGTAAAAAAAAAAAAAAAAAAAAACCTTTCATTTTTATTCTTTATTTTTCGGTTTTCCCCGGCGGGGCCTTCTGCCACCATCGAAGCCTCGGCCTTCGATTTGGCGGAAGCCGTTTTTACTTTCATGCCCCCTCAACCGGGTTTTAAAAAGTGCCAGCGGTGTGCTAGGCCTATATCTCTCACGGACCCACACAACTGGTGTTTACAGTGTTTGGGTCCTGAGCATCAGGCCTCTTCTTGCACCCGCTGTGCTACTTTAAAAAAACGGACATTGAAAAATCGCCAAATTCAGCAGCGATTGTTATTCGGTGCCGAGATGTCCGACCCCGTTCCTTCGACTCCGGCTTCGGCACCGATTCAGTCGGCACCCTCGTCTTCGACGCCGCGTGATTCCACACCGGCGTCTCAACAGTCAGGTAAGCCGGCTAAGAAGCCTTCCCCGCTGGAACGTCTTCCGGCCTCGAGTGCAGTGAGTCCAATCCTGCCGCCTGTAAGACGCCAGCGGAAGCGCTCCGCCCCTATAGAGGTGAGTCCCTCGACATCGGGCTCCTCATCTCCGGGGCGTCGAGCGGCACCGCAGGTACCGCAGAAGAAAAAAGCGGTACCGGTGCCATCCCTCGATGACCGCATTACGGCCATCCTTCAGGTGCAGCTTAAGGAGCAATTAGAACGACTCCTTCCTGCTATCATGACACCGAACCTTCCGGTGCCAGTCCGCACCGAGCCACCGGTACCGGTTGTGGATCAACCCATATCGATACCGATTGTGGAACCCGTGTTACCCGCTTCCACTGTCTCGGTACCGCTTCACCTAACCTCATCGGTATCGATGCCAGTCCTGGCACCGGAGCCGAGAGCTCACCATCAATCGGTGCAGACTTCGGCACCGGTGCGACCGATAACTTCTCCTGACTCGGTATCGATGAGGTCGGGTAAGTCGGTGCGCAAAACCCGACATATGCAAACGTCGACACCTGAGTCTCGGGACCATTCTTCCCATGTCAGGGACCCTGATCTGTGGGGAGACTCAGAGGAACCCTTTCTTTCTGAAGGCGAATGTTCCTCAGAGGAGGAGGATTCGGCTGTCCCTGACCCATCCTCCAAACAGGCCACTTCCTCTTTCTCTAGTTTTTTGAAAGAGATGTGTGAGTCCTTGTCCATTCCTTTGGAGGCTGAATCCAAAAAGTCTAAAGCTTTTTTGGATGCCCTTGATTTTGATCAGCCTCCAAAAGAATTTTTGAAACTTCCCCTTCATGACATCTTGAGGGAAACTTTCTATAAGAATTTAGAGACTCCTTTAACTGTCTCAGGGGCCCCACGTAAACTGGATTCTCTATATAAAGTAATTCCCATTCCTGGGTTCGACAAACCTCAACTTCCACATGAATCCTTATTTGTCGAATCCACCCTTAAAAAGACTTCAGGAGCCAGTGTATATGCATCTGTCCCTCCTGGCAGAGAAGGAAGGGCCATGGATAAATTTGGTAAGAGGCTCTACCAAAATGCTATGTTAGCAAATAGGGCTAGTAATTATGCTTTTCATTTTTCTTTTTATTTAAAGCATCTCCTTACCACCATGGCTTCTTTCGAAAAATACCTTCCTTCACGAAAGCATCCCGCTTTTCACACATGCTTGTCGTCTCTTCTACAATTACGTAAGTTTATGGTGAGATCCATATATGACACCTTTGAACTAACATCCAGAGCGACAGCAATGTCAGTAGCTATGCGTCGTTTGGCCTGGCTTCGGGTATCCGAGCTTGATGTTAACCATCAAGATCGGTTAGCCAATGCCCCATGCCTAGGGGATGAGCTCTTTGGGGATTCCATGGACTCAACCACACAAAAGCTCTCTGCTCATGAGACGCGCTGGGATACCCTGCTCAAGAATAAAAAGAAGCCTCCTCCGCCAAGACCATACAGGCAGCAATCGGCCTATCAACGCCGCTTCACAGCTCGTCCATTGACTACCACTGCTCAGCAACCTAGGCGTCAGAGGCAACAACAACGTCAGCCTCCCAGACAACAGCAGCAGCAACAAGCTGTTAAACAACCTCCTCAGCAGAAGTCACAGCCCTTTTGACTTCATTCTCCACAGTATAGCCAGTATCCCTATTCCTGCTCTCCTGCCTCAGCCTATAGGAGGTCGACTTTCTCTGTTCCTCAGCCGGTGGGAAGTAATCACATCGGACCAATGGGTCCTCAACATCATCCGCCACGGCTACTCTCTCAACTTTCAGACTCTTCCACCTCAAAGCCTGCCAAAAGAGTCTGCTTTGAACAGTCCTCAATCGGCCCTCCTTATTCAGGAGGTCCAATCCCTCCTCCTTCTGAACGCTATAGAGGAAGTTCCTCTAGATCAAAAGGGGCAGGGATTCTACTCCCGTTACTTTCTAGTTCCCAAAAAGACAGGAGATCTCAGACCCATCCTGGATCTTCGCGATCTCAACATTCATCTTGTAAAAGAAAAATTCAAGATGCTTTCTTTAGCCATCCTTTATCCCCTCCTAAATCAAAACGACTGGCTATGCTCCCTCGATCTCAAAGAGGCTTACACTCACATACCGATCAATGTAACCTCAAGACCATATCTCCGATTCATGATCAATCATTGTCATTACCAGTACAAGGTACTGCCCTTCGGTCTTGCCTCTTCTCCAAGGGTATTCACCAAATGTCTCATTGTGGTAGCGGCATTTCTACGCTCTCACCACCTGCATGTATTTCCTTACCTGGACGATTGGTTGATCAAAGACACTTCCGCTCAAGCAGCCCTTCTGGCCACCAACCAAACCATCCAGTTTCTACAACTTCTGGGATTCGAGATCAATCTACCCAAATCTCATATCATTCCCACTCAGAGGCTTCAATTCATTGGAGCGATCCTGGATACACTCCTCATGAGAGCTTTCCTACCATCCAATCGTCTCCAGACTCTTCAGTCTCTATGTCACCAGGTGCTTCCTCTGCCGTCCATCTCAGCAAGACAAATGATGGTACTCTTGGGGCACATGGCATCCACAGTTCATGTCACACCTCATGCCCGTCTTCACCTGCGCACTCCTCAATGGACCCTTGCTACCCAGTGGTCCCAAGCGTCGGATCCTTGCTCACGACACATATCTGTGACATCATCTCTTCGTCAGTCTCTTCAATGGTGGTTGGTATCCTCAAATCTATCCAGAGGTCTTCTGTTCCATCAGCCTCCTCATCAACTAGTCATCACCACCGACGCCTCTCTGTACGCATGGGGAGCTCACTTGAACGAGTTCCAGACTCAAGGTCTTTGGTCAGCCCAGGAAAGGAAGCATCAAATCAATTTCCTGGAACTCAGAGCGATGTTTTACGCCCTCAAGGCCTTCCAACACCTTCTCTTTCCTCAGGTCCTTCTGTTGTGCACAGACAATCAGGTTGCGATGTACTACATCAACAAACAGGGTGGGACAGGCTCTCGCCTTTTATGCCAGGAGGCCCAGAAGATCTGGACTTGGGCCATAGATCACCATCTCTTCCTGAAAGCTATATACATTCAGGGAAAACAGAATTCCTTAGCGGACAAACTCAGCCGAATTCTCCAACCTCACGAGTGGACACTCGATCCAGTAACTCTGCAGTCTATCTTCAATCAATGGGGCACTCCTCAGATAGACCTCTTTGCAGCTCCTCACAATCATCAGCTGCCCCTTTTCTGCTCCAGACTTTACTCTCCACACCGTCTAACAGCAGATGCTTTTCTCCTCGACTGGTCGAATCTGTTCCTGTACGCCTTCCCTCCTCTGCCTCTCATGTTGAGAACCTTGTTCAAGCTCAAGAGGGAACGAGCCACCATGATTCTGATTGCTCCGAGGTGGCCCAGGCAACATTGGTTCTCCCTTCTACTTCAACTCAGTTCCAGGGAACCTTTTCTTCTGCCTCTGTTTCCTTCTCTGCTTACCCAACAGCAAGGAACCCTTCTGCATCCCAACCTTCAGTCTCTACACCTGATGGCTTGGTATCTCTCGGGCTGAACTCTACTGATACTCTTTTGTCTCAGCCCGTTCGTTCCATTCTGGATGCCTCCAGGAAACCAGCCACTCTACAATGTTACCATCAAAAGTGGACGAGATTTTCTTCCTGGTGTCTTCTTCATCATCTTGATCCCACTTCCCTAGCAGTGGAGGCGTTGTTGGATTATCTTCTTTCTTTGTCTGACTCTGGCCTGAAGTCCTCTTCCATCAGGGTCCACCTCAGTGCCATTGCAGCTTTTCATGAGCCAGTCCATGGAAAACTTCTTTCAGCTCATCCCCTGGTGTCCAGGTTCATGCGTGGGCTTTTCAATGTGAAACCACCTCTTAAAGCCCCTCCGGTTATCTGGGATCTCAATGTGGTTCTTTCAGCTTTAATGAAACCTCCATTTGAACCTTTAGCTACTTCTCCTTTCAAATTTCTCACTTGGAAAGTACTTTTCCTTATTGCTCTTACCTCTGCCAGGAGAGTCAGTGAGCTTCATGCACTGGTTGCAGATCCACCTTTTACGGTTTTTCACCATGACAAGGTGGTTCTACGCACACATCCAAAGTTTCTCCCCAAGGTTGTTTCTGAATTTCATCTCAACCAATCCATTGTTCTACCGGTTTTCTTTCCAAAACCTCATTCTCATTCTGGGGAACAAGCGCTGCATACTTTGGATTGTAAAAGGGCTCTTGCTTACTATCTGGAGCGTACGAAACCCCACAGATCAGTTCCCCAGCTTTTTCTGTCCTTTGATCCGAATAAATTGGGACGTCCGGTTTCTAAACGTACGTTGTCTAATTGGCTAGCAGCGTGCATTTCATTCTGTTATGCTCAGACCGGACTGACACTGGAAGGTTCTGTCACGGCCCATAGAGTCAGAGCAATGGCAGCATCTGTAGCTTTCCTCCGTTCCACTCCTATTGAGGAAATCTGCAAAGCTGCTACTTGGTCCTCAGTTCACACTTTTACATCTCATTATTGTCTGGATGCATTCTCCAGAAGGGATGGTCACTTCGGCCAATCTGTTTTACAAAATTTGTTTTCTTAATGGCCAACCTTCCCTCCATCCCTCTTTTTGTTAGCTTAGAGGTCACCCATCAGTCAAGAATATGCTGCCTGCTTGTCCTGGGATAAAGCACAGTTACTTACCGTAACAGGTGTTATCCAGGGACAGCAGGCAGATATTCTTGCGTCCCACCCACCTCCCCGGGTTGGCTTCTTAGCTGGCTTATACTAACTGAGGGACCGCGCGCCTCTGTCGGGCGGGAAGGCACTCGCGCGTGCGCGGTGCGGCCGAGCTAGAACTTTCTAAAAGTTCTTAGAGTGCAATCACTCTAAAATTGTCCGTACCGGGGCTCCGTCGGTGCCGTCACCCATCAGTCAAGAATATCTGCCTGCTGTCCCTGGATAACACCTGTTACGGTAAGTAACTGTGCTTTTTGTGCCCTTCGGTTTGAGAAAGTTTTAGGATTTTAACTTGGTAAATAGTGGGATTCCCCAGGGGTCTGTGCTAGGACCGCTGCTTTTTAACATATTTATCGATGATCTAGAGATAGGAATAAGTAGTGAGATAATTAAATTTGCTGATGTCACAAAGTTGTTCAGAGTTGTTAAATCACAAGAGGATTGCAAAAATTGCAAGAAGACATTGTGAGACTTGAAGACTGGGCGTCAAAATGGCAGATGACGTTTAATGTTAGCAAGTGCAAAGTGATTCATGTGGGAAAGAGGAACCCGAACTATAGCTATATGTTACTAGGTTCTATGTTAGGAGTCGATGCCCAGGAAAAGGAACTAGATTTCATTGTTGAGGATACATTGATACCCTCAGTTCAATGTGTGGCGGTGGTTAAGAAAGCAAATAGATTATTAGGAATTATCAGGAAAGGAATGAAAAACAGAGATGAAAATATTATAATGCTCTTTGTATGTCTTGTATCGCTCTATGGTATGGCCACAAGTTGAATACTGTGTGCAATTCTGGTCGCCATATCTCAAAAAAAGATATAGTGGAATTAGAAAAGGTACAGAGAAAGGCGACAAAAATGATAAAAAGTTTGGGATGACTTCCCCATAAAGTGGCTAGGGTACTTCAGCTTGGAGATGAGACGGCTCAGAGGTGATATGATAGAAGTTTATAAAATACTGAGTAGATTGGAAAGGGTAGATGTGAAACGCTTGTTCAATCTTTCCTAAAATATTAGGACTAGGTGGTATGTGATGAAGCTAAGTAGTAAATTTAAAACAAACTGGTTAATCAGTCTGATTGCTACAAATTGATAATTCTACAATATCTAAGCTAATAGCAAAATACAAACAAAAGTTAAGACATTAAACTTGCTCATAGAATGAACAAGAAAGCTGTGACGTCTTTCTGCAGAATTTTCAGAATCTGAGGATTCTACATTTCAGATGGGATACTGAAGGACCACAATGGGCAGACAAAATTACATGTGAGACTGGAGTGGATACTCTGCCATTCACTTGGAAAACTTGAAGGTGGACAAAGCAATGGGACCAGATGGAATCCATCCCAGGATATTGAGGGAGCTCAGAGAGGTTCCGGCACCTCCACTTTAAAGATTTGTTCAATAAATCCCTGGAGATGGGAGTAGTTCTGTGGGATTGGAGAAGAGCGGATATGTTTCCTCTTCACAAATGTGATTGCAGAGATCAAGTGGGAAACTACAGGCTGGTAAGCCTCACTTTGATAATTGGAAAAATAATGGAAGCGTTGCTGAAGTAGTAGATAGTGAAATTCCTAGAATCTAATAGGTTACAAGATCCGAGACAACATGGCTTTACTAGGACAATTTATCATGGCTGTTTCATCACTGAATCGGCCATGATAAATTGTGGGGTGGACTAGACATGGGGGAGAATAAGAATGTCTGTCGATGATTTCTCTTAAAGAGATAGTGTGCTTAAGGGTTATTTTCAAGCATTTGAACCAGCTTTTTTGCAGGTAACCATTTTTAATCAAAACAAAGTCAGCAATTGGGATTTTGTGGAGGGGGAGGGATGTGGAGATGGACAAAACTATGCATGGCATTGCTCTTCTTAACTTAATCCACACCGGGATCACCTCCACAATAATACAGGTAAAAAAATAAAATACATGACTTGTGGAACAAGATACACACCTGCACTCGAGAGTTGACAAGTTTCATTGTGGAAATCTTGAAAACCCAACTGGCTTGTGGCCCTTAAGAATCAGGTTTCCTTATCCCTGCTTTAGGGTTAAACACTTTTAAGTTAAACATTCAAAAATCATTATCTCCTTTTACTATGCTGACTGTTTATAGATCTACTTTCATTTTGTCTGTCTTCTATATTCATTAAGAATCAAGTAGGTTTTTCTTATCCAATATGCATGAATTTGCAGTACCGCAGATCGAAACTAGGTGGTTTATATTCTAAATGTGTCAATTTTTTTAATTTGAGGAGTAATTTGACATTGTATTTTTGGTTGTCACTGATCCAGTCCTGCCTCAGGATTCATTTTGAGAGTGGCAGGCATGACGTTTAGTTGATGATCAAGAGTACTCAATAACTACCATAGGAGGTGACACAATCCATCTAAGATGTTTTTAGAATGTGAGTCTGAATGGTTTTTTTTAAGGATTTCAGAAGTAAGACTACACATCTACTCATTATTTCTTAGTTAATATATTTCAACTCTTCTGTGTATATGCTGATCACTGCTGTTAAATATCTACATGACAGGGGCACATTATTATTTACCTTTTCCCAATATTTGTTGCAGACCCTTGCTAGATGTCTGATTTTGTGGGATGACATTTTGCCAAACTCTCAGTGGATTAACAGCAATGTACCAGAAGTAAGTACACAAATTCTCATTGATGCATTCTTCAGGAGTAATGAAGAAAGTTGGGTACTGACTTTTATTTTATGGTCACCAAATATGTATAAAGCTCCCCTGTGTATTTTCTCATTCTTGGCAAGAATGTAGTAAGTTCAAGTACTCATTTAAAGAAAAAGGATGCTCTGAGACATGGAGACCACTATAGAGGACAAGCCCCAAATGTAGCCTCTCCATCTAATCATAGCATATAGTTCTTTGAATGTTGAGTACCGTATTTTTCGCTCCATAAGACACACATGACCATAAGACGCACCCTGGATTTAGAGGAGGAAAACAAGAAAAGAACCCATTCTGAACCAAATTCTCCCTGCCAGGCTCTGTAACCGTTCCCCTCTTGTGGTCTAGTGGTAGGCCAGGACAGGGCACAAGGCAGTGCCTAGTGGCTGGCAAGCAGGTAGGGACAGGGCAGGCAGGAAAGTTTGTATCATGCTCAGCTTTGGAAAATGCACATCTCTAATACCTTTACATTTTTATTTCCTCTTTTTTTAATTTTTTTTTTTTTAAACTAATTCACAAGTCCAACGCAAGGCTTCTTGCCTCAGCTGTACATTTGTTGTAAATTTAAATTAGTGATTAATTTACTGTAATTCCAGCAGGAGGGCCTCCCTTCTCCAGTATCTATCTGCAGGGTACCTTTCTGCAGGGCTGGGAAGCCTCCTGATTAATCTAATTCCATCAGGAGGGCCCCCTTCCCCGGTACCTTTCTGCAGGAATCCCCCTCCTTCCCTCTCCCCCCCCCCCCAGTACCTCCAGCAAATTAAACAGTAAAAATGCAGGGACAATGAAAATCTGACAGCATTCTTAGAACACTAAATAAACCAATTCTGTTTACTAGCATTCTTAGAACAGCCACACAGATGTCCCTCCAGAGCAGGGCAGCCTGATGTTTAGTGCAGTAGACTAAACTAAGGGACCCAGGTTAAAATACCATTAACTACTTTTTTTTTTTTTTGTGAGCACTTCAGGAACAGAAATACCGTATTTTTCGCTCCAGTGAGAGGTAGGCGTGAGCCCCGAGCGTGCCTGCCTGGTCCTGCGCCACCGCCTGAATGGTGCCATCAGCTTGGTCCAGCACTGCATCGGCAGGCTCCCCCATCTGCCATGGAAGTGAAAGGCAGGTGCGAGCCCCAAGCACATTTGCCTGGTCCTGTGCTGCTGCTCGAATAGTGCCGTCAGCTCCCATGAGTCTCGCGAGAACCAACAGCAACATTTGGGTGGCAACGCAGGACCAGGCAGGTGTGCTCGGGGCTCACGTCTGCCTTTCACTGTCGCGGCAGATGGGGGAGCCTGCCGATGCAGCGGTGGACACTATTTGGGCGGCGGCACGGGACCAGGCAGGTACGCTCAGGGCTTGCGCCTGCCTCTCACTGCCGCGGCAGATGGGGACTCGGGCGGCCGTCCAGTAGGGGAGCCTGCCGATGCACTGCTGGACCACCAGGATTACATAATGGTACCGGAGGGTACGACAACGATGTGGTATTTGATACATAAGATGCACCCTTATTTCCACCCACTTTTTTGGGGGGAAAAAGTGCATCTTATGGAGCAAAAAATACGGTACTTTAGTCATCAATAATCAAAAATCTTTACAATTTCAAAGAATTGTGAGGTGGAGAGGACAATCACGTACAGATGCAGGAAGGCATTTAACATAAGGTTACAGTAGTGAGGCAGGCAACATTCCAGAGCATACCGAGGGCCTCAAAATAGTACCTGGCGGGCCGCATATGGTGGGCAACGGTCCAGAACGTAAGGTAACCATTGGAGGCAGTGCAGCTTGTGCGTGTGTATGTAATCTCGTGAACTCTCATGAAATTCGGCACCTCTCCTGGCGGTGACTGCTTGATGTAAGATGTCAGTTGTGTCCGGTGCTGGAGGAGGTGAGAGCTGAAGGCAGTTGCGGACGTGACCACCGGACACGTAAGGCACAAGTTTTCCAGGCACAAGTCGGATAATGATTCTCCCCTCAACAAAAACGCCTAGAGGACTACACCAAAATCTTGTCTCTTGCAGTTGATACTTTAGAATCTAAATCACAATTTTGCATGAGGTAAAACTCTTTATAGTTTATAAATCTTTCCTTAATTGCTTCTGATAATTTCAGCTATACACAGCTGAAAGCAGTGCAAGATGCAGAAAGTGAAAAACTATCTAAACTTCACTTTCTGCATGTTGCACTGCTTTCAGCTGTGTATAGCTGAAATTATCAGATGCAATTAAGGAAAGATTTATAAACTATAACGAGTTTTACCTAAACTGCGGGCATTAATGTACATACCCTTCCATACTTCGTGTTTGCCCAGTCTGCGTGAAGATTTTCCCACTTGACTTAGTTTGCCCTTTATTTCCCTGTTAAGAGTTAGTTTGTCCCTTTTGAGTTGGTCTGTCCCCTGCAGTACTGACTGCAGTGTAAGTACTTACCTCAGACTCAGTAATTGAGTAGTTACTTACCATACCAGAATGGTTACTTACCACACCAAGATGAGAATGGGTTCCCTCCCCCAACTCACCTAGTTTAAAGCCTTTTGGAGCAGGCGAGCCAGTCATCTACTGAAGACATTCTTCCCTCTTCTGGTCAGGTAGAGCCCATCCGATCCCTGTAGTGCCTTTCCGTGGTCCAGGAAGCCAAAGTTCATCTCTCTGCACCATCCGTGTAGACACTCGTTTGTCTTCTGGATACGATCTTCCCTGGCTCTACCCTTGCCTCTCACTGGAAGGATGGAGGAGAAAACCACCTGTGCTCCCATTTGCTTCAGCTTCTCACCCAGGGATCCAAAGTCTTCGGGTATCTTCTCCGGGGTGTTCCTGGCGGTGTCGTTCGTCCCGACGTGGATGAGAAGCACTGGATAGTGGTCTTGGGGCTTGATCAGTCTCCCTAGGCTTGTGGTCACATCCCTGATTCTGGCTCCTGGCAGACAGCAAACCTCTCTTGATTGTAGATCCGGTCTACTCAGTCTAAAGCACAAGATAGCCAGTGATTAACAGTTCAATGCTGAGCCAAGTTCTGAGAATCACCTGCAATAAGTACTTTAAAAATCATACCAAAACACTGCACAGAGGTAGCAAGAGGAGCAATGAAGATATTGCATGATGCTTGCTTTGACACAGTCCTGAGGTACTCTGCAAGACACAGGGGAGGCAATGAATCAGATTGTCACAAGCTGTTTTTACGATTCTTATTCACTGGTAGCTCAGGAAATACTAACTGGCCCCAAATTTAAAAGGGACACCTCCTTTAGATCACACAGTTTATTGGCCAGCAAGAGGCTGCCACAATATAGGCAGTCCCCGGGTTAAGAATGAGTTCTGTTTTTAAAACTGTTCTTAAGTTTTAATTTGTATATAACTTGGATCCTGTACAGTACACAGTCTATAAAAACATGAAACATTAAAGAAAACAGTCCTCAAAATCAAGTACTGTAGTTTAAATAGAAAAATAGGAGGTGTACACTGACTTTTGTTCTTTATCTGTCCCACTGTTCCCTCTCCACCACCACATCGAACATTTTTCCCTCTCTTCCCCATGCATCTGTGTGTCATACCTCTCCTACCACCATGTCCAATATTTCTCTCTCCCTCCCTATGCCCAACAATTCTCCTCTTTCTTCATTTCCCCATGTGCACCATCTCTTTTTCCCTCTCACTCAGACACCCTGCCCAACAATTCTCTTTGTTCCTTCCTCCACCTCAGCATCTCTCTCCCTCACTCCCTCCATTCTTCTATCCTATGTCCCAAGTTCATGCTCCCCTCCCTCCATTCTGTGTCCCAAGTTCATGTTCCCTCCCTCTTTCCATCGTTTGTCTGGTTTGTGCTTCCTCCCTTCCTTCTGTGTCCCAACGTGACCCTGCTTCTCCCTTTATCCCAATGTGCCCCTCTTCCTCCCTTTCTGTCCCAACGCGCCCCTCTTCCTCCCTTTCTGTCCCAACGCGCCCCTCTTCCTCCCTTTCTGTCCCAACGCGCCCCTCTTCCTCCCTTTCTGTCCCAATGCGCACCTCTTCCTTTCTGTCCCAACGCGCCCCACCCCTTCCATGTCCCAGTGCGCCCCTTGTTGCCATTCCCTCCCTCTGCTGTGTGTCCCATATTCGGATCTCCCTCCTACAGGGGTTTATCTCTGGTGGCTGGCTCCCTCCTCCCAGCCGCAATTCTCTTCACAAACCCACGTTGTGGTTCCTACACATGGCCCACAGTTGACCCAGAAGCCTTCCCTCTGACATATTTATAGTGAAACCCAGGAACAATGCAACAAATGAGCAATACAAAACAACATCCAAAGATGTAACAATAGCAAATAACCATCACAAGGTACTTCTGAGTTAAGCAGTAACATAACAGTATCGAATGGAATTCTTCTAGATTTTTATAAGGTTTTATCATCTAAGCACCCAGTCAAACCCATTCCTCCTCACCCTTCCCTCCTGTTAGTCTGCCTTCTAAACAGTATGTGTGGTGTACAGCAGTCCAAAATGAGTAGGGTCCAAAAACAGAAGTTCATAAACAAGGTCTTCTTTCATTAACTTTGCACAAGCAAAAATGGTAGGATACAAAGGGGTAAAAAAAACCTTTAGCAATCTAAATATACATCCAGATATAGTATGAAACTTGTGAACTTATTATAAAAGAGAGAGAATTTCCTTTTTTACAAAATTATTCCTTTACCTCTATAAAAGCATTTAAATACATTTACAATTATAATTTATGACAAATAGATATATCACCTCCCCCCCAATTATATTCAAAAACTACATTCAATTTGAGAAATTGAAAAATACATTCCAACCCGCCCTCCCACCCACCCACCCTTGACATGTATGACCAAAGGGCCTAATCACTAATCACTCTTTGCAAAATTTTGTCAATGGCTCCCAAATATTCAGAAACTTCTTATAATGTCCCTGATATTCTATTTATTATGACAGGGGTTGCCTTCAGCTTATTTTAAGGAATTGGAAAAACTGATACTATACCTTTTGGTGGGAGTCTATATGTCATATTTTTAAGATGGAACGAAGTGTGGCTATATATCAAGGCAAAATCTTAACAACGTAAAACATGCAATTAACGTTCTGTAAGGAAAATGGAGCTGTTTGTTTTAATTCCAAAAACTGCTTTTTTCAAACTTGTGTCCATCTAGAAAGACAGAAACCTTAGTTCTGTAGAAAGTTATATCCCTTGCTTTATAATAAAGTTTCAATATAGCATCTTTATCTTGCTGAACACCAATGTCACCATTAGAGTAGGTTTGTTCTTTATTTCTTACTAGTCTTTAAGCCCATTACATTAACGGGTGCTAGAATATATGTCTGTCTGTCTGTCTTTCTTTCTGTCTCTCTCTCTCTCCATGACTCCCTTTTTCTATCTGTCTTTCTGTCCCTCTCCCTGCCCCTGTGTCTTTCTTCCTTTCTGTCTGTCTCCCTCCCTCCTGCTGTCTGTCTGTCATTCTTTCCCTCCATTTCCCTGTGCAGTAGTATTTCCACCCCACTTCCCTGCAACAGCATTTCCCTCCCCCCCCCCCCGACTTCCCTGTGCAGCAGCAGCGGTATTTGTCTTCCCCTCCAGGTCCCTGTTCAACAGTTGCAGCATTTCCCCCACCCCTTCCCTTCTCTTACCGCGATCTTGCCTACTCCGTTCGGCCCCTCCCCCGCGTTCTGGCCTGCTGCGATCTGGCTGCTCCGTTCGGCTCCTCGCGGCTGGAGTCCTCTTCTTTGTCGGCCCCCCCTTCCCTTCCTTTCCCGCGGTCTTGAGCTTCGGTCTGGTCTGGCCTGCTCGCCTTGCCGTATTTTTTTTTTTTTAGTTGAAAGACGCGGCGGTGGCTCCTCTCATGATCCCCACCTGCGTCGGGAGTCCGACGCAGGCGGGGATCGTGAGAGGAGCCACCGCTGCGTCTTTCAACTAAAAAATGCAATACGGCAGGGAGCAGGCCAGACCGAAAAACAGAACCGTAAGCCGCGCATGCGCACTTCCTATGGGTTGCTACAGCTCACGGAAAAGCGGCGCACGCATAGGAAGTGCGCATGCGCTGCTTACCGTTTTATTATATTAGATATTGAGGATTCCAAAATTACAGAAACGTGTAATGGAGCATTACTCTCTCTAGTATTAGTCCCAGAGGGCAAATAATAAATCTGAAGTGGAAGGGACACAGTTCCTGGGTAATGCAAAAAAGTATAGAGTAACGGTAACGAGAAACTGTTTGTTTTTTTTAGATTCTAGATATACTGCCATTCTGTGGCACAACCAAAGCAGTTTACATATTTTATACTATACATGAACCTTCTCTGTCCTTATTGCCTCACAATCTAATAGTAGATCTACAGTTTCATTTTTAAATTCGTTCAGTATTCCATCCCCTCTCAGTCCATTCTTTTCATTTCTAGGCTGCCTTATTTTATATATATATATATATATATACATATATATATAAATAAATAAAAATTGCTTCCCTTCCCTCCCTCTCTCCCCCAGTGAAAAAAGTATGTTACTTTCTGTTGAATGCAGCCTATACTAGCAAGCCCCATCTCTTAGGACTTGTCATCCTGCTTTTCTTCAGAGAAATTAATGTTACTTAACCTGTAGCAGCTCCATGGACAACATGATACAAGTCCTTAAATACTACCCATCTCTCTGAAGGTATGTTCTGTTTTGAGCTTTAATAAAGGCTGAAGTGATCCCTGCATGATGGTGGCAGGAGGGAAGCGATATGCAGAAATGGTAGTTGTCTCAAAAGGTTCTGGATTGATTTAAGTTGGAACTTTCCTGCACCAGGTCCCATCAGTAATATTACTCTTCTGTGAGTACCTGTGTCTATCTATCCACAGAGAATACCTACTACAGGTAAGTAACTTGATTTTCTGTTCTTACAAACCTCATATAACATAGAACAAAAGAGGTAAGATTTTTTTTCTTTTATGACATACGGTTTTTTATTTGGTACATTGATGAGAGCCAAAAGTCAAATTTCAGCTCACAATAATAAACTCTTATTTATAATGACAGGGGTTGCTATACAATTAATTTTGAAAAATTGGAAAACTTGGGATAGGCTAAACTATAATTTTTGGTGGGAGTCTTTATGCCATATTTATAAAATGGAATGGATGTTGGCTGTACAGTAGAGAATGACACGGGGAGCGATCCCCGCAGCGAACCGCTGCGTGGCTGCAGGTTATGGTGACCTCATTAGCAAATCGCCGCAGACGGTGGGACAAATCCTTTCACCGCCCGCAAAAACGGAGAATAGATTTGTCCCCGCAGACCAATGTCCCCCCTTCTAGGAACCGCTATTTACCTGTGTTTCACCGTGCTCCTCATTTGTCAGATCAACCCTTCCTGCCAATAGAACCCGCCCCCCCCCCGACGATCGCCCTCAGCCCTTCATGCCGACAGAACCAGCCCTCCCCAACGATCGCGGCAGGAGGGTACCCATCCCCTCCTGCCTACCCCAACAGCCCCCCCGACGATCGCAGCAGGAGGATATCCAACCCCTCCTGCCAGCTCCCCAACAGCCCCCCTATGATCACTGGTAGGAGGGTGCCCAACCCCTCCTGCCGGCATCCCCAACGGCCCCCTATATCGCCAATAGGAGGGTGCCCAACCCCTCCTGCCGGACCCTCCCCCAACAAACCCCGCCATCCCGAAACACCACCCTTAGTCTTACTTTCCAAGTTGGACCGGACAGCTCCTCGCTCGTCTGGCCAGCAGGCCTGCCTCCGTCCAAATGAGGCGGGCCCGCCCTACCCCTCCCCTGCCTAACCCACAGGATCCTAGGGCCTGATTGGCCCAAGCACCTAAGGCCCCTCCTATAGCGGGAGTGGCTTTAGGTGCCTAGACCAATCAGGCCCTAGGATCCTGTGGGTTGGGCAGGGTAGGGGCGGGCCTGCCTCATTTGGACGGAGGCAAGCCTGCTGGCCATACGTGTGAGGAGCCGTCCGGTCCAACTTGGAAAGTAAGACTAAGGGGGTTCCGGGGTGGGAGGGTTCGTTGGGGGGGGGTCCAGCAGGAGGGGTTGGGTACCCTCCTGCCGGCGATCTTAGGGGAGGCCATTGGGAGGACCGGCAGGAGGGGTTGGGTACCCTTCTGCTGCGATTGTCGGGAGGGCCGTTGGGGGGGGTCTACAGGAGGGGTTGGGTGCCCTCCTGCCGTGATCGCTGGGGGGAGGGGAGACTTGCAGCCGTAGCCGCGGTCACTATGCTAATCACGGCAGGGAGATCTTTGCCGTGATTAGGTACAGCGGCCGCGTCTACTTACCATGTAGGCTAACATTGTAAGCATTTAAAGTACATGTCGTGTTTGTTTTTGCATTGCTAGCCCCAGGGGTGGTGGAAGATTAGTGATTGAAAAACTGTATGAAAAATAACTATTTTAAATTTAGTGATCAAAATGTGTCAGTTTTGAGAATTTATATTAATTAATTTTTTCTCTGCGTGTTTTGTTTTTGTATAGTTATTAACTAATATTTAACTAAGTTTTAAAGTTTTAAAGAATGTTTCCTTTATACGTAAATAAAGAAAAGTATATAAAATCGTACCCGTTTGAGGCTTTTATGTATGCAGCGGTGACGGTGACGGGGCGGTGAATGGGGTTGCAGTGGCGGTGACGGGGCGGTGAATGGGGTGGCAGTGGCGGTGACGGGGCGGTGAAGGGAATGGCGGTGACGGGGCGGTGCAGAGGATGGTGAGACGGGGACGGGGCGGTGACGGGGACCAATTTTTTCACCGTGTCATTCTCTACTGTACAGCAAGGAAATTATAAGAAATTTTCAAAGGTTTGGGATCCATTGATGACTTATTGTAAGGATTGATCTTATTAGTATTCATTTATTATACACATCCAGGGTGGGAGGGCAGGTGGGGATTTATAAGGTTATAAGGTTTATAAGGTTTAAAAGTCATAACACTATTGATAGGCTTTGAAGAATTAAGCTTATAGAGTATTAATTAAAGGGATGGGAGGGTTAAAATGTTCATTTAGGTATACTTGTTAATGTAAAGTGCTTTTATTGTATTATTTTATATATGTTTATTTGTTAATGCACTATGATTGTTTTTAAAATGAATAAAGTTTATTAAAAAAAAAGAATGTCATTGCTTCAAAAAATATATATATATATTTTTTTTACATTCTCTAGATCATCATAGAGAACAGTGTTCCACTTCATGCAATAGAACTGCCATCATCAGAAGATCTGAATTTGGAAACTCTGGCGTAAGTATTCTGAAGGTGCCATCTGGAGCTCCTGGTTTGTGAAGTTGTTAAACTCACTTCAAGGTACTACAGTATATGTATATCTAGCAGGCTGCTATGATAGTGCCATGCAATTGCTTCTGAAACTTTGGAGAAAGCATTCTCTTTTATGAGTTTTGTTCTTGATGCTTTCCATAACAGTGCAATAGTCAGAACTGATATGTCGTCATTGACTTTGAGACAAATATTAAGCCCCTGGCAAGCAGTTTTTTTAGTGCTTTTTTTTTTTTTACCAAGCTACTGATGTTGTTGAGTGGTAGGTTCCAAATAAGTGTGCGTGAGCCACATAATAAAAAATATTTTTTAAATTTTTCTGAGAGGGGGCATTCCTGCACTAAGCAGTTAGTGCATTTATATTGCTGTGAACAAACTGATTAGTGCGTGAGCACTTTTACCACCTACAAAATAAGTGGCAGAAAGGTTTCATGGTAATAGCCTTATGCTAATGTTAACACTACATGACCATTAATTCAGAAAATGGAAAATTGGCCATTTTCTGGTAGTGGTAGAAAGTGGCCTTAGTACGCTATGGCCACTTTTCACCGTAGCTTTGTATAAGGACCCCCTTATGTGATTCAGTTTAGCTTATTTTTTGTATACTTTAGTCTGTGTCTGGTTGATTTTGGAAGGATTTAATAAAACATGATTTTTTAAAAAATGCTGGCTGAGAAGGGTGGGAAAAAAATCCCAGTTTCCGGATATCATCTTAATAGATGATATTCAAACCATCTTAAATAATAAAATGCTAGCCGCGCATGCGCACTTGCCTCAAGCGTGTTCCCTGATCCCTTTTCTGTCGGGATGTGGCAAGACAAGTGCGCATGCGTGCCCTTCTCTGCTCTCCACCTCACAATACAGACCGCACCACGCCGCCCCTTCACAACGGCAACGGCCCAGCCACAAGCATCGCCGCCGAGCGCACCCGAGGGTAGAGGCAGCCCACGCGCACGGTGGACGGAGCGCGAGGACGGCTGCCCGACCGCAAACTGTAAATTCAAAATCCTGCCGCAGCTCTGCCCCCGAGGACAGCAGCCCTTCATTGACTGCCGGTGACCTGTTCAACTACTCTCTAGAAACCTTCCCGCGGTCCCGACTCCACAAACACTGTACACACGCTGCTTCGGGGCCTTCTACTGCCCTGATTTATTCTGGCACAGAAGCAGAGCAAATCAGGGCAGTAGAAGGCCTCAATGCAGCGTGTGTACATTGCTGCAGACGCTGCTGGTGTAGCAGGTTTGTCGGGACCGCGGGAAGGGAAGGGGGGGGCGGAAAGGGACTAAGGGAGCCAACCAGACCGCAGGAAGGGAAAGGGGGGGTAGGGGAAATGCTGCTGCTGCACAGGAAAGTAGTGTGGGGGGAGGGAAATGGAGAGGGAGGGAATGCTGGTAATATACATTAAAAAAAACAAACAACTTACTCTGTGAAACTTCAGTTATTACAAAAAAAAAAAAAATAGGTGACATATGACACCTCCATATACAAACAGAGAGAGACACACACAGGAAAAAAAAACCCCTTAAAGACAAGGAGCAATAGAGAAAGATTGAAAGAAAGAAAAAAATAAAAGGAGAGAGAGACAGAAAAAAAAAAAATCCACATACATCAGCCAAAGAGACAAACACCAAAACAAACACAGGACAGGGAAGCGCCAAAAAAAAAAGACTTCAGCCACGAGCCGCTCAATGGGACCAGGCAGGCAGCCACGCGAGGGATGGCAACAGAATGAAAAAAAGGTAACGTGCAGGGAGAAGCTGGGCCTGTCTGCGGGGAATATAATAAGGGAAGGGGGGGGCCCTTGGAGCAGGCTAGACCGTGGGAATGGAAGGCGGAGGGGCCAAAAGGAGCAGGCCACATCGTGGTAAGAGTAGGGAAGGGGGTGGGGGAAAATGCTGCTACTGCTGCACAGGGACCTGGAGGGGGAGGGAAATACGAGCAGGAAGAGGTGATGATGGACAGGGGGGAAAAAAGGAAGGGAGGCTTATTGCTGGACAGGGGGAACAGGAAGAGTTGATGATGGACACGGGGGGGTGGGAAATGAAGGGAGGCCTACTGCTGGACAGGGGGAGCAGGAAGAAGTGCTGATGGACAGGGGGGAGGTAAAACAAAGGGAGAAGGGCTTCTGCTGGATAAGGGGAGCAGTGAAGGGGTGGTGGTGGACACAGGGGAGGTAAAAAGAAGGGAGAATGGACAGGAAAAAGCGGCTAAGGAGACAGAGAGAGAAAGAAATAAAGACAGACACACACATATATTCTAGCACCTGTTAATGTAACGGGCTATAAAGCTAGTTATCCAGATAAAGTTAGGACGGACCTAATAGTGATGAGTTGGTCAGAAGGAATATTTAGCAGCATTGTCCAGTTAATGCCACTTCATATTCTCCTGGCTTATACTTATCCTGCTAACAGCAGTTGAGTGAGTGTCAACTGGCCTGTGCTTAATATCATACAGTACCTTTTAAGTGTTTACATTCTTGTACATTTTTCATGTACCACCTTCTGAAAAGAATAAATTCAAGTGGGAATTTGTTGCACTTATCTACACTTACTCAGCTTTTTAGCAGCATACGCACAGACTCCTTCCTAGAGTTCCTTTCATATGGGCATAAGCTTGTTAGCGGTTTTTGCTGAGTTATTCTCCATTTGGGACCCCTGATGAAGGTGTATTTTCTGAAACACGGACCGTGTTGGGTCATTTGCCTTTAGGCAATGTTTTTAACCGCATTTTAATTATTGTTAAAATAAAATTTGCTTGCATCATTGTACACTAGTCTGCAGTTTTTCTTGTTTTGGTTTGCACTTATCTACACAACATGCTATACACTTTCAATGTAAAAGAACAATTATATGGGGCATGGCTTGGAGGCACACAAGATGGAGGTGTAACCGCGGCGCTCCTCTAACCCAGGTAGCAAGTAGAAAATTTTGAAAAGTATTTCGCGGTTTTTTCTTTCCCGTAGCTATAACAAAACGTTGTTTAGTATGGCGGCTACGCGGCAAGCAAAATTAGAAATGGCTTTTGTGGCAGGAGGGACAGTGAAGCGTTAAACACGATCAGGTTACACCGTCAAAAGTGCCTCTCCCTGCTGAAACTGTGGACGTGCTAGATAAAAATGAAATAATGGCGGAATTACGGAGCATTAAGCAAATGCTTCAAGACAACGCAAATAGAATTTCAGAAGTAAAGGAAAAAGTGTTGAATTTAAACAGGCAAGTGGAAGTTGCCAATCAGAGAATGTCGCTACTAGAAAACAAAATAGAGCAGATGGAAATCAACGCGATTCAATGTAAAACTGACAGTCAAGATATCAAAGAAATGAAGAAACAACTTGAAGACTGCGAAAATAGAAGAAGGAGAAAGAATGTGAAAATTATTGGATTAGCTGAAAATTTGGAAGGGGGAAACGCTATACAATTTTTGGAAAATCTTTTACCAAAGTTACTGAAGTTAAATTCAAAACATCCCATAGAAATAGAATGAGCACACAGGATTTCATTTAAACGGTCAGCTAACCAAGTGAAGCCAAGGCCTTTAATTTTCAAGCTCTTACGATTCCAGCAAGCCTTGGAGATATTAAATTTGGCTAAAGCTGACAGAAACTTAAATTATAAAGGATCAAAGTTGCTGTTCTTGCCGGATTTCGCAAAAAAAAAAAAAAAAAAAAGGCAAAAATACGAAATCAATTCCTCCTGTTAAGACCTCAAATGAAAGAAAAGGGGCTCACATATGGCTTGTACTATCCCGCAAAAATGAGAGTGTACAATATTTTTGGGATTTTTGGCAAGTTAACTTAAAGAAGAGGATGGACTTTAAAGAAGGAAAAAAGAAAAAAAAACCAAAATACTAACATCTAACAATAGGACGGAATAAGAAAATGGATGAAAACAATTATATTTAACAATCTGAATATGGAAAGAGGAAAAAAAGAGAGACCTAACCAGCAGACTCTCTAGTCCGTTCCTTAATGAAAAGATATTCATGTTCTGAAAGTATCAACTTTAGTAGGAAGAGGATATCTTAATGAATCAGACATAATGCTTAATGATAAAGAAGCAAAGGAAGAGGTACAGAATAATTGGTTTTCAGGATGATAGGAAAGATCTGTGGGAGTCTACACACTGTACAAAATGTGCTTACTCTTCCAAGATGCATCAGCATATTGAACTTAACAAATATTGAAATTGACATTATAATAGTGAAATTGGTAAAAGAAGAGAGACAAGGTTTCTTCATTTTGGAACGGCCATAACATAACATAAAAGGAAGTTCAGGATTGATGTGATAGTATGACTCAGTCAAAGAAATTAAATACTGACAGTATGTAGCTTATGGAGAAGATTAATAAAATTCTCAAATATAAGATGTTAGAGAGAGAAAATTTTTTTAATCTTATATATATCTTCTATATTTATATTTAGGAAATATTAATTGTTTACTGGAGAAGGGAACTCTTTCTATTAAGTTTCTAAAGTTGTTTATAAAGATTAAAATGGATTATATTAAGAAGGATTTTAATGTATACAGGAAAATATGAATTGATTCAAGGTCAATGTTATGAATGGAATGCCATACAATACATGGACTAATTTTTATTTAATGGTTAAGGTTTGATTGAGAATATAGGGGTCCTTTTACAAAGGCATGGTAGCGGTTTAACGCACGGAATACCGCCTGCCGCACTAGTACCTAATACCCTCCATTGACGAGGCGTTAGGATTTTAGGCTGCCGCGGGGGTTAGTGCTTGATGAAATGTCCAAGCCTATTTCTTTAATTAATGTAGATGGCAAACTTCTAGCTAAGACATTGGCCTTGCACTTGGCTAAGGCTCTCCCTTTTATTATTCGTATGCACCAAACAGGATTTATTGCTCAGAGACATTCCTCCAACAACACCAGACTGGCTTTTCATATGTTAAATTTAACAAAAGCCATGAAAGATCCAGCCTTCTCTGTATCCTTAGATGCAGGAAAAGCTTTTGATAGGTGGAATGGACCTTCATGTATCAAGCAATGGATTGGTTTGGAATAGGTTCAGGATTTATACAAATGATTCAATCCTTGTATAGTTCCCCTTTTGCTAGACTATATATTAATAATAATCTCTCTGAATGTTTTAGTTTGCGGAGGGGAGTTAGACAGGGATGTCCCTTGTCTTCTTTGCTTTTTGATATTGTATTAGAACCCTTGCTATTAGCTATTCAGCAAACGAAGGAGATACAGGGTATTCCTTATTCAGATCGGGAATATAAGGTCTCTGCATATGCAGATGATATACTACTTCATTTGAGGAATCCTGAAACAACCATTCCATGCTTACTTGATGTAATAGAGAAATTTGGAAAATTTTCAGGATACAAAATAAATTGGAGTAAATCAGAAGTTTTCCTACTAATGTCCATTGCACAAAAGGATTATTTGAAAAATTCTCTTTTCTATGGAAAGAAGATGGAATAAAATATTTAGGCATTTGGATAAAAAACACATTGGATGAAACAATGCAAGTGAATGAAAAAGTTTTATTACAGAAGGTGACAGAAATGTGTGAACAATGGAATCCTTTACATCTTTCTTGGTGGGGGAGAGTCCAAACTATTAAAATGATGATATTGCCTGTGGTTTGTTATCAAATGGTTATGTTACCAGTTTTCTTTAAGGGGTCCTTCTATTAAAAGTTAAATAGTATTCTTACAAAAGTTATTTGGCTGGGTAAAACTCCTAGAGTTGCTTTAGTATCTTTACAAAAATCAATTACGGAAGGAGGGGTAAATTTTCCCAATTTGTATAGGTATCATCAAGCCTATATTTTGCACCAAGGTATGTATTGGGTCCTCCCAGAGCTCATTGAAAATACCCCAGATTGGTTATGGTTGGAATAGCGACTCATGTTTCCTCTGTGATTATGCCATTTTCTCAGTATCAAAATGCCTAGATTATATAAAGAAAACAGAGTACAGTGGTACCTCAGTTTACGAGTGCACCGGTTTGCGAGTGTTTTGCAAGACGAGCAAAACATTTGCAAACTTGGTGCCTCGTAAACCGAGTGCGCCTTGATTTGCAAGCGCCCTCCCTGCGAACCGGCCCCCCCCCCCCCGCAATCCGGCACCCCCCCCCCGCCGCCATCGGGCACCCCCCCCCGCCACGACCTGAGGTCCCCCCAACCCACCCGAACCCTCTTCTTACTTTGATGTAGCCTCCGCACCTGCACCAGCATGTCCTGTGCTGTGCTGTGCTGTGCCCGAAAATCTGCCTCCGGTGCTGGGCCTTGAGCATGTGCGCATGCTCAAGGCCCAGCACCGGAGGCAAATTTTCGGGCACCGGCACAGCACAGCACAGGACATGCTGGTGCAGGTGCGGAGGCTACATCAAAGTAAGAAGAGGGTTCGGGTGGGTTGGGGGGACCTCAGGTCGTGGCGGGGGGTACCCGATGGTGGCGGGGGAGGTACCAGATGGCGGCGGGGGGTGCCGGATCACGGGGGAAGGGTGCCGGTTCGCGGGGGGGCCTTCGGGGGGGAGCAATGCTGATTCTCGGGGGGGGGGGGGGGGGGGGGGGAGCAGCGCTGCTGGCCTCGGGGGGTGGGGTGGGTGGAGGGTGGGAACCTATCAAAGCGAGTTTCCATTATTTTCTATGGGGAAACTCGCTTTGATAAACGAGCATTTTGGATTACGAGCATGCTCCTGGAACGGATTATGCTCGTAATCCAAGGTACCACTGTACTAGTAGATATGTGGAAAACGTTACGATATGTCAATAATTTAACACCTAGTCCAATTCACAAATCAACAAATCAAACTATTTGGCTCAACTCCAAGATTCAAATTGGCGGATTTAAGGTCATCTGGAAGCATTGGATGATATCAGGAATACGTACTTTAGAGGATGTTATATCTAATGGTAAGCAGCTTGACTTTTCACAGTTACAACATAAATTTGGACTTAATAAATCACAAAGTTATAAATGGTTGCAACTGAAGCAGGTCATTCAGGTAGGGTTGCCTGAATGGAAAAATTTAAATAATCAGTATAGTTTGGAATTCTTATGCTTTCAGGTAGACTTCCTGGGACACCAGGCCACACAGTGGTATAAATTGTTAGCTGGATTTATAAATAAGAAGCCAAAAACTGGTCTTAGGGACATTTGGAGTATTGAGATTAAGCACCAAATTCCTGCATCTCAATGGCCACGAATCTGGACTTGGAGGGTGAGATGTACAATGTCAGCATCTATGAGACAAACTTGTTTTTTTCTGTTACATAGAGCATTATGGACCCCTGTTCGGTTACAAAAGTTGGACAGCTCTAAGTCTAATAAATGTTAGCATTATCATCTCGAAGCAGGGACTTTAGATCATTTATGGTTCTACTGTCCATTTATTTTGGCTTTTTGGAAATCAATATGGGGCCAAATAAATTGCTTGTTAGAAAATCCAGTGGCATTATCCTATGATACTGTGCTTTTTGGCATGTCAATGAGAGCTAAAAGTCAAATATCATTTAAAAACAACAGGCTTTTATTAATAATGACAGGAGTTGCCATACAACAAATTACGAGCAATTGGAAAAATTGGACGAGGCTTAATTATAGTTTTTAGTGGAATACATTGTGTCAAGTGTATAAAATGGAAAGAATATTAGCCATTCAGAAAGGGAATTTTAAGAAATTTCAGGAGATTTGGGAGCTATTAGCAAATTACTGTAATGTTTAATTCATGTTTTTCCCTACATCTGGGAGGGAGGAGGATGGGGGTCTGTTAGTTTAATGAATTTAGATATATTGGGGTTCATTATAGAAATTTTATGTGATTGCGTTGTGATTGTTCAGGAGGGAGGGGGGACTAATTCTGAAATGGATATTAATGGAATATTAAGTGTGTTATTGATGTATAAAATGTGGTATTTATTGTTACACTTACTGTAAGTTTTGAAAATATTAAAGAATTGGAAAAATTAAAAAAAGAGCAATTATATAAATACTCAAAAGTAATTATGAACAAGAAAATAACCTTGATTGCATAAGTCTTCACACACTAATTTCAAACTCAAATTAGCTCCTTTTTGATAATGTATCTTAGAGCCCATAATAAATTAAGTAGAGCCCAACTGTGTCAAGTCATAGTAGTTAAGCTGATTTATATATTTATTCGTTCAATTTATTTATTTGATTTTTTTTAGAGCAGGTTACAGTCTATCTAATGTACCTGGGGCAATGGAGGGGGGGCGTGGGAGATTAAGTGACTTGCCCACAGTCACGAGGAGCAGCGTTGGGCTTGAACCCACAACCTCAGGGTGTTGAGGCTGTAGCTCTAACCGATACACCACACTCCCCTCACCTGGATGAAGAATCGAGCTGTTTTAGTTGTATGACTTGAATTTGAAGGAAAGGTCTACATATGCTGAACACAACTGCTGAAACAACTCTGGGATAGCTATATACGTTGCTAAAGGGCCACCTTAAAGTTTCCCCATTATGGATTACATCTTCTGAATTTGTTAACTGTAGCATTATTTTTAGCCATCTTTTTAATAGATCTATGGCTGTTGGTGTTTATAGCCTTTCAGAAAATTCCTGTGTTCTATGTGATTATTTTTTTCTCTATACTTTTGCAAACAAAATAAGCTTATTATATTGTACTCTATTTTAGACAAGCTCATGTTTACATCATTGCTGGAGCCTGCTTGGCCTTAGGGTTTCGGTTTGCTGGATCAGCAAATTTTGCTGCATTTAGCTGTTTGGTAAGTCATGCTTTCGTATGATGTCTTTAAATGTGTTTGAAATTTCACTCTTTAGTTGTTAATTCTGCCTTATTTTTTTTTGGCAGTGCAAATCTGCAAAAGATTTTATTGAATGTTTGTCAGCTCCTGTTGCAACCATTGTAAGTAATTATTTTATGAATCATCTAAATAAGTTAATTTAAAAAAAAAATGTGTAAAGTTCTCGTGAGCTTCAAAACAATTCCAAAATTGAAAACTGCTAATTTTAGAGTTAATTTTGGGACTGAGATGTAGAACAGTAGGATATAGGATCTTAAAATTTGCCTGATACATACATGCTTCTCTGAAATCAAGAAAGATTACAACCCTCACATACAGGTGGCATCATCCAAAGGAGCCTGGTGTGGCAAAAATCTTCTCTAGCTTCAGCTAATTTCTAGCAGTGCTTTGTTGTCTGAGCATAATTAAAAATTTTTAATTGGTCCAGAGGAAGACTACTAAAATGGTGTGTGGTCTTCATGATAAGGCGTATGGGGACAGACTTAATATTCTTAATCTGTATACTTTGGAGAAAAGGTGGGAGAGGGGAGATATGATAGAGTCGTTTAAATACCTACATAATATAATTGTGCATGAGTCGAGTCTCTTTCATTTGAAAGGAAACTTTGGAATGAGAGGGCATAGGATGAAGTTAAGAGGTGATAGGCTCTAGAGTAATCTGAGGAAATACTTTTTTACAGAAAGGGTGGTAGATGCGTGGAACAGTCTCCCAGAAGAGGTGGTGGAGACAGAGACTGTGTCTGAATTCAAGAGGGCCTGGGATATGCATGTGGAATCTCTTGGAGAGAGAAAGAGATAATGGTTACTGTGGATGGGCAGACTAGATGGGCCATTTGGCCTTTATCTGCCGTCATGTTTTTATATTACTCATAGAACCTTTTTTTAATTATTATTTATTTAATTATTTTCATGAAAATATACCAAGCATAATTGTCTTGTACAGAAGATAGATTAGGACAAATACAATTCCAAATAACCTATAACATGATTTATACAGGAAATCAAACAATTTAAAATATAAAAGTAAAATTAAATGCAGAATTTAATCAATGCTTAATCTATCTCAAATCCTCTAGAGCAGTGATTCCCAACCCTGTCCTGGAGGAACACCAGGCCAATCGGGTTTTCAGGCTAGCCCTAATAAATATGCATGAGAGAGATTTGCATATGATGGAAGTGATAGGCATGCAAATTTGCTTCATGCATATTCATTAGGGCTAGCCTGAAAACCCAATTGGCCTGGTGTTCCTCCAGGACAGGGTTGGGAATCACTGCTCTAGAGATAAGGCATAAGATCCAAGATTAACTTGAGTGACAAAAGCAAAATCAAAAGAAATTCCTAATTGAAGAAAATAAGGGGTTACAGGTGGGTGAGAGATTCTTATTCTTTGAGGCTGTTAGACTTTTTCCTTCCCCAAGACGTTTAAGAGACACAAAACTGGACAAATGAGAAGGTTCTTGAAAAACATATTTTGCAGATTGGTGTATCGTATTGTACACTTGAAAGAAAATCTAAGATGAAATACACCTCCTCTCTCAGTTACTGCAGATCTCAAAATTAGAAATTGTCGCCTCCTTTTTTGTGTTTCCCTTGTAACATCTGTATTAGAGAATGACACGGTGAAAAAATTGGTCCCCGTCACCGCCCCGTCCCCGTCTCACCATCCTCTGCACCGCCCCGTCACCGCCATTCCCTTCACCGCCCCGTCACCGCCACTGCCACCCCATTCACCGCCCTGTCACCGCCACTGCAACCCCATTCACCGCCCCGTCACCGCCACTGCAACCCCATTCACCGCCCCGTCACCGTCACCGCTGCATACATAAAAGCCTCAAACGGGTACGATTTTATATACTTTTCTTTATTTACGTATAAAGGAAACATTCTTTAAAACTTTAAAACTTAGTTAAATATTAGTTAATAACTATACAAAAACAAAACACGCAGAGAAAAAATTAATTAATATAAATTCTCAAAACTGACACATTTTGATCACTAAATTTAAAATAGTTATTTTTCATACAATTTTTCAATCACTAATCTTCCACCACCCCTGGGGCTAGCAATGCAAAAACAAACACGACATGTACTTTAAATGCTTACAATGTTAGCCTACATGGTAAGTAGACGCGGCCGCTGTACCTAATCGCGGCAAAGATCTCCCTGCCGTGATTAGCATAGTGACCGTGGCTACGGCTGCAAGTCTCCCCTCCCCCCAGCGATCACGGCAGGAGGGCACCCAACCCCTCCTGCTGGACCCCCCCCCCAACGAACCCTCCCACCCCGGAACCCCCTTAGTCTTACTTTCCAAGTTGGACCGGACGGCTCCTCACACGTATGGCCAGCAGGCTTGCCTCCGTCCAAATGAGGCGGGCCCGCCCCTACCCTGCCCAACCCACAGGATCCTAGGGCCTGATTGGTCTAGGCACCTAAAGCCACTCCCGCTATAGGAGGGGCCTTAGGTGCTTGGGCCAATCAGGCCCTAGGATCCTGTGGGTTAGGCAGGGGAGGGGAAGGGCGGGCCCGCCTCATTTGGACGGAGGCAGGCCTGCTGGCCAGACGAGCGAGGAGCTGTCCGGTCCAACTTGGAAAGTAAGACTAAGGGTGGTGTTTCGGGATGGCGGGGTTTGTTGGGGGAGGGTCCGGCAGGAGGGGTTGGGCACCCTCCTATTGGCGATATAGGGGGCCGTTGGGGGGGTCGGCAGGAGGGGTTGGGCACCCTCCTACCAGTGATCATAGGGGGGCTGTTGGGGAGCTGGCAGGAGGGGTTGGATATCCTCCTGCTGCGATCGTCGGGGGGGCTGTTGGGGTAGGCAGGAGGGGATGGGTACCCTCCTGCCGCGATCGTTGGGGAGGGCTGGTTCTGTCGGCATGAAGGGCTGAGCACCTTCCTGCCGGCGATCGTCGGGGGGGGGGGGGGCGGGTTCTATTGGCAGGAAGGGTTGATCTGACAAAAGAGGAGCACGGTGAAACACAGGTAAATAGCGGTTCCTAGAAGGGGGCACATTGGCCTGCGGGGACAAATCTTTTCACCGTTTTTGCGGGCGGTGAAAACTTTTGTCCCCGTGTCTGCGGTGATTTGGCTTTGGAGTCTCCATAACCCGCAGCCAAACCGCAGCCACGCCGCAGCTGCCTGCGGGGATCGCTCCCCGTGTCATTCTCTAATCTGTATTTTATATCCTAGGAATTCCTTAGATCTATTTTGAAAAAACATTCTCAATATCCATTCTTTATCCGGCAACAATGCTACCGTAAACAGTAGTGTTGTCGGAATAGCAATAGCTGTATCGGAGGTTTCTAGTACATTTGTCACATTTAGTGGGATTTCTTGTTGATTATTTTTATTTTCTTGTTGTTGTTTTGGTAGTTTGGATTGTACATAATATGTTTTAACAAATGGAGGAATAGATTGTTTGGGTACATTTAGTACCTCTATAAACTCATAGAACCATTTTAAGTGTGTGTTTGTGGATTTCCTGAAAACCCAATTTGTTGTGGGGTCAGTGGCTATTTCAGTTACTCTTATTCCCTTATTCAGCTGCTCAGTACATAAGAGCATAAGAATAGCCCTACTGGGTCAGACCAATGGTCCATCTAGCCCATCTTCATGGAGGCCAATCCAAGTTACAAGTACGTGGCAAAAATCAAAATAGTATACAAAGAAACAGGCCTCAAAGTAACATTCTACCCCCCCAAAAATAAAGTCTTTATAGAAAAAGTGGGTAAAAAGATAAACATAAACACTTCTCTTTTGATAATATTCCTATATACTTCCTTATAATTGCTAAAGCTTTCTGACAAATCCTAGCTAGCCTAGAGGTTACAACTAACCCCCTCTTCTACGATATCGCGCTAGCGGTTTTTAGTGCAGAGAGCCGCGCAGAATGGCACGCACGGCTCCCAACGCTCATAGGAACTCAATGAGCATCGGAAGCAACACGGGTCATTCAGTGTGGCGCTCTGCGCTAAAAAAACGCTAGCGTGGTTTCGTAGAAGAGGGGGTAAATTTACCAATTACAACCTTCCATATTACATCTACTGACCTCATCAAACACGTTTCTTATAATAGAGGGTGAGCATATCGTCAGATCATAGGACTTCTTATAACCTGGATGTCATTTCAAGTCCACATCCTACAACCTTGCTTTTAATCACATATGCCCATATAGGCCCACTCCTCCTTCCCATCCCTTATAGTTTATTCAAAAAAATAGTACCAGTGATCAGGTACTATTTTTTGAATAAACTACAGTGGAACCTCGGTTTGCGAGTAACCCGGTTTGCGAGTGTTTTGCAAGACGAGCAAAACACTTAGCAAACTTTTGTCTCGCAAACCGAGCATGTTCCGCTACACGAGCACCTCCCCCCGCTCTAACCGTGCTGAAAGCGGCATCCGCCCGCACTTCCTCCCAAACTTGCTCCCTACCCCATCTGCCGTTTGTGCGACTGAAAGAAATCTCCTGCCTCTTGCTTGGGCTGGGCCTTGAGCATCTGCGCATGCTCAAGGCCTTCTGGCTCTCATTCTCTCCGAGATCTCGGAGAGAACAAGAGCCAGAAGGCCTTGAGCATGTGCAGATGCTCAAGGCCCAACCCAGGCAAGAGGCAGGAGATTTCTTTCAGTCGCACAAACGGCAGATGGGGTAAGGAGCATGTTTGGGAGGAAGGGCGGGCGGATGCCGCTTTCAGCATGGGGGTGCGATGCCGGTTAGAGTGGGGGGGGGGAGGGAGTGATGGAGCAGCGCTGGTAGCCTCGGGGGGGGGGAGGAGGTAGAACGAATCAAAGCGAGTTTCCATTCATTCCAATGGGGAACTCGCTTTGATATACGAGTAACTTGATTTATGAGCATGCTTCTGGAACAAATTATGCTCGTAAACCAAAGTTCCACTGTATAAGGGATGGGAAGGAGGAGTGGGCATATGTGATTAAAAGCGAGGTTGAATGTGTTTTAACAACTTTGAACAGTTTAGTGTCACCTGCAAATTTAATCACCTCAGTCTTGGTTCCAATTTCCAGATCATTTATAAATAAGTTAAATAGCACTGCTCTCATTACAGATCCCTGCGGCACACCACTATTTACCCTCCTTCATTGAGAAAATGGCCACTTAACCCTACCCTTTGTTTTCTGTCTGATAACCAATTCTTAATCCACAATACAACATTGCTTCTTATCCCATGACTCTTTAATTTTCTCAGGAGCCTCTCGTGAGGAACTTTGTCAAAAGCTTTCTGGAAATCTAGATACACTATATCAACTGGCTAACCTTTGTCCACCCTCCAATCTTCAGGTACTACAAGCGATTTTAGCGACAGGTTACAGATCACTAATTACAGATCTCACTAACAGATCAGCAATTTCATGTTTTAAGTTCTTTCAGTACCCTGGGGTTTATACCATTCGGTCCAGATGATTTATCACCCTTTAACTTGTCGATTTGGCTTAGTACTTCTTCTAGGTTCCCCAAGATTTCTTCCAATTCCTCCGCCTCATCACCCTTGAAAACCATTTCTTACATCTTCCGTGCTCATGTTTGTTTTAAATTGTTCTCATAATAAATAACTCCCTAATTTCTCATTTGTCCTGTTGGCCTGCCTTGAATAAAATGTATGTTCTGTCAAGCAGTGATTCTACTACTACTACTACTACTACTACTACTACTATTTATTATTTCTAAAGCGCTGAAAGACATACACAACGCTGTACATTTTAACATGCAATAGATTGTCCCTGCTCAGAAGAGCTTACAATCTAATTTAGACAGGAGATTTCGGGGTTGGGGAGATTATGGTAGAGGAAATGATACAGTAGGTATAGGTATCTGACAGCCGTGAGTGGGCGATAGGAGTTGAAAACAGATTCAAAAAAAGCGGGCTTTTATCTTGGATTTGAACGCTGCTAGGGAGGGAGCACGACGTATTGATTCAGGTAGCCTGTTCCAGGCATACGGCACCACAAGAAAGAAGGGATGGATTCTCTCTTGTATGTTTTGTGCACAGCACTGTGTATGTCTAGTAGCACTATAGAAATAAGTAGTAGTAGTAGCATGGTATAATGATTACAATTAAATATTTGATTAAGGAGTTGTCTCTTTAATGAAGCTGAAATGTCCTCATTGGAAGCCATACAGGATCATTCACCTAGTAGACTAAAATACTCAAGCAGGAAGTCTGTTCTGGGAGAATGCAAATGAACTGAAAAAGTTACTATACACTCATTGCCACTCCATTATTTACATTTATGCTAAGTGGCTATATGATATTTGGGAAAGTTCCTTAACAGCAGACCATGGAGAAGTATCCTCCTTTATGTGCTATGCAGAGGCCGATAAGCCAAAAGCTATATGTTAGAAGTAGGAAAGTTGAAAGAGGGATCTTTTTTAATTTCTTTTCTGAAACAGCCATAACTTCAGAAAAGAAATAAAAACTACATTCTTCAAGAAATTCCTGACACAGCCCTTACTTCAAATTTACCATCCTTCCCCCTCCCTCTTCTCACCACACAGAAACTGCATAACCTACTCTTTACCTCTCTAGAAAGGACAAATGTTCTTCCATTGTAACCCTCTGTTTTTTATCTCTTTTGTAATCCGCCTTGAACCACAAGGTAATGGCGGAATAGAAATCTCTAATGTAATGTAATATAATGTACTTCTTAATCCTGTCCCGGAGGCACACCTAGTCAGTAGGGTTTTCAGGATTAACTCAGTGAATATACATGAAAGATTTGTTTACAAAACCTCTTAACCAGAATTTTCACTCACTCTCTCTCTTGCATGCTCACCGCAATAAATCCTGAAAACTTGACTGGCTCTAGGAGTGAATTGAGAAGCACAGTTTTATTGTCTGTTTGGAATTGCACTTTGGATTATTTTGTACAAGGGGCCTGTATGTTAACTATGAAAGTTATTGATTAAAAGCCCATTGTGAAGCATTGATTTAATTTTTTTAGCTAAAGCATATGAATAGTATACCACCAGTATCCTGCCTTATATATTGAAAAGGGAAGATATTGCTTAGTTCAAGACCCAAAGAGGTGACCTAGAGGAATTGACCTATGACGCTAGATTACTGTCATCCTGTCATGGCTGACTTTTTTGAGGGAGGAGGAAGGGTATTATTGTATTGTTTATTGTTACATTTTCATGCTGGCTGTTTTGTTGTTTAGTATTGTTTTTTTTGTTATGATCTTAAAATAGAAGGCTGCTTGGCCATATTTCTATAATATCATTCTACTCAACTGTTCATATCATTGGTTTGTTACAGCCCTAAATAGCAGTGATAAAATTCTTTCATATCTTCAGAATAAAACCTATAAAATGTTGGGGAGTTGTTTTTTTTTTTGTTTTTTTTTTACAAATTTAATGCATTTATTGACCAGCTATTGAGAACTAACACAGGTTCCTCACATCAGACAGAATATGCAAAAGATGGTAATATTGGAAAATATAAGTGAATCTTAACTTTCTTTGGGTATAATTTGAATGCATTTTATGATTCACTTAATTTTTAATATTGCCACCTTTTGCTCATTTATGTTCAAATCTGTTTTATTATGCAATAACAACAGGAAGTACAACAGTAGGAAAAAAAAAAACATGTTATATTATGTCACCCAACCAAATCCGCGGAGGACTGGACTCTGATGTCCCCCATGATCGAACCCCACCCCCACCCCACAGAGAGAACACCCCCCCCACCCCACCCACCCACCCCCAATAAACATACAACTCTCAGGCAGGGAACAGCATGGAGAAAGAAAGGCACTGACTCACAGATGGAGTCTATTCAATATGCGGCTGCGACTTTCAGGGGTTAAAATGTTCAAATACGGAGTCCATGTGTGAACAAAGTCTCTGCTCCGGCGACGGGAAAAACAAGCTAAGCGGGCCTCCCAGCCCATAAGTTCGTGCAGTCGATTCCTCCACAGCCAAAAGGAGGGGGGCTCAGGAGAAAGCCAGCAACATAAAATACATTTCTTCCCTAAAATAAAACATTTACTAAGAAATAATTTTTCAAAAGAAGTATACATAGAAAGGAAGGAAAATTGAGCAAACAACATAGGTAGCACCGAGACTGGCACAGAGGTTTGTAACAAGCCCTGTAAAAAGGAGGCCAATGCCTTCCAAAAAGCCTGAATCCCCTGGCAGCTCCAAATTCCATGAAAGTAAGAATTAACCTCCACCGAACAGCGGGTACACAATTGAGTACCAATACATCCCATATGGTAAGCCTGGCTTTGGGAAGCATAGGCCCGCAGGACAGTGCGAAAGTGACATTCACGTAGTTCAGCACTATGCACTAAACCCGAAGTACGTTTCAGGATTTTCAACAAAAAGTGATCCCCCAAGTCCCTGCCCAAGTCCTGCTGCCAGGCCTCCAAAATATCAGGAAAAACCCTAGGTGGGCGAAGAGTCATAATCTGACGATGGAAAGAGGAGATAGAGACCCTAGTATCCGGATCAGCTGTCAAAAAAGTACAGAGCCGGGTCCCAAAATCCCCTTGCAAGGAACTCCCCGGGAGAGAAGCCACATAATGGCTAAGTTGACAATAGGCAAAAGGAAGGCCAATCTCAGGAACCCCCCTCCCCTCTAACTCAGCACAAGTAAGAAGAGACCCATTCTCCTGCAGAACATGCCGCAACTGCTCCACCCCCCGAGCCCTCCAGCGACCAAAAACAGAAGGACCAATCCCCGGAGGAAAAGCCAAGTTCCCCACCAAAGGCAAAAGGGCGCTAATATGGGAGTCCTGATTCCACAGCCGAAGGGTCTGATGCCACACTGTCCACAGAGACCGAAACAAAATGCTACGCTTACAGGATCTCGGCAATTTGGATAAAGGGGCATGGAGAAGATACAAAAGGTGAAGTGGATAGAAATAATCCCGTTCCATAGAAAGATCCGTATAGAAAGAGGTGCCCAACACCCAATCACTAACATGGCGCAACAAACAAGCCTGGTTATAAACCCTGATGTCGGGCACCCCTAAACCACCCCCAGAGGCGGGCCCCACCAACAATGACCATTTCAGTTTAGGTCTCCGCCCTCCCCAACAGAACCGAGACAGCATGGAGGTGAGAGATCGAATATCCCTCTGTAACAAGGAAAGGGGAAGAGTCTGGAGAACGTAAAGCCATCTCGGGAACACGACCATACGGAATAAGTGAATTTTACCCAACAAAGACAGTGGGAGCTCCTGCCATTTGGCCAGCAACAGCTTGGTATCAGCGAGAAGTTTATCTACGTTAAGGCGATACAGGCGGGCCACATCCATAGTCAGCCTGATCCCCAAGTAGCGAAAAGAGGAGTCAGCCCAGCGCAACGGAAAACGATCCCCCCAAAACTGCTGAAGGTGAGCTGAGGAAGCCAAAGCCTCAGACTTCGCAAAGTTCAAGGCAAAACCGGAGAAATCCCCATATTCCCGAAGGCTCTCCAGCAACACGGGCAAGGAATGCTGCGGGTCCGTTAAAAGGACCAAAAGATCATCCGCGAACGCTGCAAGTTTAAAATGGGAATCTCCCAATGCCAATCCCCGAATATCAACATTGGCCTGAAGCTCACGAAGTAGAGGATCTAAAGAAAGCACAAACAAAAGCGGCGACAGGGGGCAGCCCTGACGAGTCCCTCGAGAAATGTTAAAAAAACCCGAGAAAGTCCCATTAACCAAAATCCGCGCAGCTGGATCACTATACAGCGCCTGTATTGCACCAAAAAAGAAAGGGCCCAAACCATACGTCCTAAGCACCGCAAAGAGGTAACCCCACCGCACTTTATCGAAAGCCTTCTCTTTTGCTCATTTTATTCTGAGCTGAAGAAGTGCTGTCAGCTTCTAAAGTTTTATATATATATATAATAGGGGAATATATATATACTATATATATATAATAGGGGATTATATGTATAGGGGAAACCAAAGTAGATTGGTACTCTAAACAGAGTGATTGAAACGTACTTAGTGAAAACAAAAATCACTCTATAGTTGTAGTAGTCAGGCTGTCAGTGATAAAACATAAACACTTTAATCTCAAAAATATGCTCAGAGACACGAAGGCAAAAAGCTAGGGGCCAAAGCCCCAAGAAAAATTGCCTCGCCACCCAATAAACGATCATTGCATATTGTGAAGTTTAGTGAATAACGCAACTTATAGCTGTAGTCTAGCTTAAACATTCATAACTTCTGGATTCAGTTACTTGAAGCAGAACACTTGGCCAAGGACTCTGTCTAATGTCTATGCTACTGGAGTTGGGGGAGCGGAATTAAATAAGAAAATGTCACAAACATGTCCCATTGATTGTCCTCCTTCCACCAGGTCTCCGAGATGCCTATTGTATCTATCTCATCATTCAGTGCTATATACTCTAACTCTCCTATTTTATTTTTTAGGCTTCTAGCATTTGCAAACAGACACTTCAAATTGTGGTTTTTCCTTGCAACTACAGGCTGCTGAGAAGACAGGGAAAATTTGAGTCTTTTACTCTGCCTTCCTCTTAAACCCTCCTGGCTTTCTTTCACCATTATTGGAACCTTTCTACCGGGACTCCCTAAATATCCTGTTTCAATAGTATCCTCCAAAGATACCTCACACCGAGCCATCCACTCCCGGGCGACTGTCGGCTTTTCCCCACATCTCAATTTAAAAGCTGCTCTATCTCCTTTTTAAACGTTTGCGCCAGCAGCCTGGTTCCATCCCAGATAAGGTGGAGTCCGTCCTTTTGGAGCAAGCTCCCTCTTTCCCAGAAGGTTGTCCAGTTCCCAACAAATCTAAATCCCTCATCCCTGCACGATCGTCTCAATCACGCATTGAGACTTTGGAGATCTACCTGCCTCTTGGGTCCTGCGCATGGAACTGGGAGCATTTCTGAAAATGCAACCCTAGAGGATCTTGATTTCAGCTTTCTACCTAAGAGCCTAAATTTGGCTTCCAGAACCTCCCTCCTACATTTTCCTATGTCATTGGTACCTACATGTACCAGGACAGCTGTCTCCTGCCCAGCAATATCTAAAATCCTATCTATGTACCTGAAGATTGGAGGGTGGCCAATGTTACACTGAATTTTAAAAAGGGCTCCAGGGGAGATCTGGGAAATTACAGACCAGTAAGTCTCACTTCGATGCTGGGCAAAATGGTAGAAACGATTATAAAAAATAAAATTGTAGAATACGTAGACAAACATGATTTAATGAGACGGAGTCAGCATGGGTTCAGCCGAGGGAGATCTTGCCTCACAAATTTGCTTGACTTCTTTGAAGGTGTGAATAAACATGTGGATAAAGGTGAGCCAGTTGATATAGTGTATCTAGATTTTCAGAAAGCTTTTGATAAAGTTCCTCATGAGAGGCTCCGGAGAAAATTAGAGTCATGGGATAGGTGGCAAAGTTCAGTTGTGGATAAGGAATTGGTTATCAGATAGAAAACAGAGGGTAGGGTTAAATGGAGAGTAAACAGTGGAGTGCCGCAAGGGTCTGTACTGGGACCGGTGCTATTTAACTTATTTATAAATGATCTGGAAATTGGAACGACCAGTGAGGTGATTAAATTTGCAGATGACACTAAACTATTCAAAGTTGTTAAAACGCATGCAGAGTGTGAAAAATTGCAGGCAGACCTTAGGAAATTGGAAGACTGGGCGTCCAAGTGGCAGATGAAATTTAATGTGGACAAATGCAAAGTGATGTATATTGGGAAGAATAACCTGAATCACAGTTACCGGATGCTAGGGTCCACCTTGGGGGTTAGCGCCCAAGAAAAGGATCTGATTATGGGTGTCATTGTAGACAATATGATGAAACCTTCCACCCAATGTGTAGCGGCGGCCAAAAAAGCAAACAGGATACTAGGAATTATTAAAAAAGGGATGGTTAACAAGACTAAGAATGTCATAATGTCCCTGTATCGCTCCATGGTGTGACCTCATTTGGAGTATTGTGTTCAATTCTGGTCTCCTTATCTCAAGAAAGATATAGTGGCGCTAGAAAAGGTTCAAAGAAGAGCGGCCAAGATGGTAAACGGGATGGAACTCCTCTCGTATGAGGAAAGACTAAAACATTTAGGGCTCTTCAGCTTGGAAAAGAGATAGCTGAAGGGAAATATGATTGAAGTCTAAATAATCCTGAGTGGAGTAGAACGGGTACAAGTGGATCGAATTTTTTGCTCCGTCAAAAATTACAAAGGCTAGGGGACACTCGATGAAGTTACACGGAAATACTTTTAAAACCAATAGGAGGAAATATTTTTTCACTCAGAGAATAGTTAAGCTCTGGAATGTGTTGCCAGAGGATGTGGTAAGAGCGGATAGCGTAGCTGGTTTTAAGAAAGGGTTGGACAAGTTTCTGGAGGAAAAGTCCATAGTCTGTTATTGAGAAAGACATGGGGGAAGCCACTGCTTGCCCTGTATTGGTAGCATGGAATATTGCTACACCTTGGGTTTTGGCCAGGTACTAGTGAACTGTATTGGCAACCGTGAGAACGGGCAACTGGGCTTGATGGACCATTGGTCTGACCCAGTAAGGCTATTCTTATGTTCTTATACTAAATCAGAGCAAAGGTCTATCCAGCCCAATAGCTCATCTGTAAAAATTGCCAAACCAGATCAAAATTGCATAGCAAGCTTATAACGTGTAAATCCATTTCTTATTGTTCACACCCAGAGATGAGATGGCTTTCACAAGACTACATTGCTGCTAATGATTTATAGATGTTTCCTCCAGGAACTTGTCCAAACTCTTTTTAAGCTCAGCTTTTAACCCAAGGTCACAGAGAGAATGAAAATGTGTTCTTTAGCTCTGTCTTCTAACTTCTGGCTACAGTGTCAACCCTTTTTAACTATTTTATGTTATATGTGGGTGCCCAACATCACAGGAGTAACCTATATCGTTGCGCTTGCAGTCTAAAAATAAATGTACCTTCTCATATGTGGAAGAGGAGACATTACCCAAGGAAAAGAATGTTCTGCCAAGTATGTTCAGAAAGTGGGATCTTGCTCTAGTATACAGTTTCTTATACTGAAGAATCTAGTCAGAAAGAACATTAACATGATCATTTCTCTTTTCTTGTCTCCTCTTTCCTCTTCAAACCTTAAGACGGGCCACTATAACCTGGAGACCTGCCTCAGTGTCGTACTGCTGTCTCTGGCCATGGTAATGGCTGGCTCTGGGAATCTAAAAGTCCTCAAGCTGTGTCGCTTCATGCACAAAAAAACAGGTGGAGAAATGAACTATGGGTTTCATCTGGCTCATCATATGGCTCTCGGTCTTCTCTTTTTGGGAGGAGGAAGGTAAATTTACTATAATAACCATCCTGTTTTATCCCCTTTGTTTTTTCAGAGCTTGAATAGAAAAGATATATATATATATATATATATATATATATACTAGTCTTTAAGCCCATTACATTAACGGGTGCTAGAATAGATGTGTTTGTCTGTCTGTCTATGTTTCTTTATCTCTCTCTCCTTGGCCGCTGTCTGTATCCTTCTGTTCCCCCCCCCCCCCCGAGCACAGTTGTCTGCCCCCAGGACACACCTCCCTATCTCTCCATGGCCCCTTCTGTCTCCCCCAGCACACCCCTCCTCCCGAAAGCAGCCCCTTTTCCCTCCCCCTGTCTCTCCATGGCCCTCTTCTGTCTTCCCCCCCCCCCCCGAGCAAAGCTGTCTGTCCCCAGCACACCTCTCCCTATCTCTCCATGGCCCCTTCTGTCTCCCCCAGCACACCCCTCCCCCCGAAAGCAGCCCCCTTTCCCTCTCCCTGTCTCTCCATGGCCCCTTCTGTCTTCCCCCCAGAGCAAAGCTGTCTGTCCCCAGCACACCTCCCCCCCAAAGTAGCCCCCTTTCCCTCTCCCTATCTCTCCATGGCCCCTTCTGTCTCCTTCTAGAGCAAAGCTGGCCCCAGCACACCTCACCTCCAAAGCAGCCCCCTTTCCCTCTCCATGGCCTCTTCTGTCTCCCCCCAGCACACCCCTCCCCCCAAAGCAGCCCCCTTTCCCTTTCCCTCTCCCCCTGGCTCCCGGTATTGATCCCCTTCTTACCCTCCCCTCCATCCCGGCGTCTTCTGGCCTGCTCCTCTTCAAAGCAGCCTGCGATCTTGGTGGCCGGCTTTAGCGAACCTAGCAGGCCGCTTTCCAACTCGGTAGCACGTTCCGTCTGACGCGATCCCGTGCGTCAGACGGAGCGTGCTACTGAGGTTGGAGAATGGCCTGCGAGGTTCTTTAAAGCCGGCCACGATCGCAGGCTGCTCTGAAGAGGAGGATCAGCGGCGGTGGCGGCGAGTGAGGTGACACGACGAGGACACGGGCAGGCAGTAAGTGAGAGGCAGCGGCGAGTGAGGGCGAGCGGTGACGCGCCGAGGACAGGGAGAGAGCACAGTCGCACGCCTTCAGCCCCCGCATGTGCCGTGAGGTTAGAATGTTGCCACAGAAGCACACCTCACGAATTTTCGAGAGCGCATGCGCGCTCTAGTGTTTTATTATTATTGATATATATATATATATAAATCTTCTACTCTTCTTGAAATCTTACAGAATGGAGTAGACCTTGCATTGGTACAAACTCTGTGGGTTTACTGCAATAATCAAAAAGTGCATGAATATATGGTTTTATTATTGCACTTTCTTTTTGTGTGGTACCTTTTCAGTGCAAGACACTGCACAGTTCTCTCTTTCAATCTAACATCCCAGGAACACCACCTAAAATATGTGGGTAAAAGTACATATGTTAGTGGCACACACTTCAGCTTTTACAGCCACAGGGCTTTTACTTGCTGCTCTCCACTTTACCCTGGTTCCCTAGAAATGTTTTTTTTTTTTTACAATTTAGCATTTTTTTTCTGTTTAAAAAAAATAAATGAAGAGAAGAAATGTAGAACAAATGCAATTTTGCTCAAACAGTTTAGCCACTGGATGTTTTACCTTTGCAATGCTATTCTTTTGACAGAGATATTAGTTACTGGTTTAGTCCTATAACACCTTCCATCTCTCTCCCCCCATCCCCTATTAGTTCATATAGTTTTTTTAAAATCTGAAGCAGATGGCAACATTAGCTGTATAGCTGTGTATTCTCTCTCTGGCCAATGTAGATAAGTACAGAAATGTTATTGCAAATTTTGCTTTCTGGATGGGTAAGCAGGTAAAAATGCATTGTAGAGATAGTTTGATCAACTTTCTACCCCTAGCAAGATGAAATTCAAATAGTTGCAGCTGAGTGGCAAATCAGATGAGCAAAAATACTCAAAGTACTGTAATTTGGAATTTTATGCCCTATAAAAGAAAATTCCTTATCGTTCAGCTAGATCATTCCACACCAGTGGGTTTTAATCACCTGATCAGCAAATATTGGAAGAGAAAAGCAGACAAATTCCATTGACCTCACCAGTCTGCACTATTCGTCATTTCTCTACTTCCAGCAGATGCTGCAGATTGGATTGGTGCATCTGTAAATAATACTTGTAGTTATTGTAGAGAGTCATCATTTCTGAACATGAAAATTCATCTCTAGCTCTATAATGTCATACAGGAAGCATTGATTTTATTTTTTATTGACATTTGTTTCTTTATAGTTAAAAAAAAAAAGTAAAACTTGTTTGATGGACATGCTATTGATACAATACAGTCTACCCCTGTTCGCAAGTCTTTTGCAGTATTTTCCGACCTCCTCTTCCTGGTACCAAAGTCAGGCTACACCAAAGCAGCTCCTGATTGATGTAGCCTGACTTTAGTTTCCAGAAGATGTGGGCAGAAAATACTCAGAATGATCTCGCCCCCGCTTTTCAGCAGCCGTCGGCGCACCAGCTGCCCTCTCCTGCCTCTGATCCGCTCCTAAGCTGCACTTGCAGTGTTTTGAAATTCGCAGGTGTTCTGGAACGGAACCTCCACGAATTTTGGGGGAGAACTGTACTTGTATATTCTTTCAGACTGAATACTTAAAACCACATTTACAAGAAAACTTACAAGCCAAATAGAGTCTGCTTATCTTTTCCTTTTGATCTAATCTCCTTCAAGATTGCTTTTATGTTTATTTTATTACATGTTTTTTTAACTGTGTATTTGTTTTATTATGTATTCATTTTAAATACTGTGTATGTAGATTTTGTAAACCGTTTAGTTTTAAATGATATATAAATTTTAAAAATAAATAAATAATCTTGAGGTCATTTTTAAAAAGTATTTACTGCATTTTAAGGAACATACGCAGAGAGATGTATCCAGTACAATCACTTTATTTTTAGGTTTCCATAGGGAAGAACCATAACAATTTGTTAGTTTGTAAAGTGTCTCTTAGCGTCTACAATAAAATATAGTCAGGTGAGAGCAGCTCCTCCTGGCTCTTCAGTATCTTGAAGATGATAAATAGCTGTGGTGCCTCCCAAGTAAGCATCTGACTACATTTTAATATATCATTTTGCATCTTGAACATTGTGTAGGGCTTGTAGGTCAGTACATGATTCCCTGATTAATCTAAACATGAGGAAATGCAATAGCAGTATGAGCCCCAGTTTCAAATCTTGAGGGCTCATATACACCGAAAATGGTAAAACCAGAGGACATAATTTGAGGTTGAGGGGTGGTAGATTCAGGGGCAATGTTAGGAAATTCTACTTTACGGAGAGGGTGGTGGATGCCTGGAATGCGCTCCCGAGAGAGGTGGTGGAGAGTAAAACTGTGACTGAGTTCAAAGAAGCGTGGGATGAACACAGAGGATCTAGAATCAGAAAATAATATTAAAGATTGAACTAAGGCCAGTACTGGGCAGACTTGCACGGTCTGTGTCTGTATATGGCCGTTTGGAAGAGGATGGGCAGGGGAGGGCTTCAATGGCTGGGAGGGTGTAGATGGGCTGGAGTAAGTCTTAACAGAGATTTCGGCAGTTGGAACCCAAGCACAGTACCGGGTAAAGCTTTGGATTCTTGCCCAGAAATAGCTAAGAAGAAAAAAATAAAATAAAAAATTAAATTAAATTAAAAAAAAAATTTAAATTGAATCAGATTGGGCAGACTGGATGGACCATTCGGGTCTTTATCTGCCGTCATCTACTATGTTACTATGTTACCCTTAAGTACATTTCCAGTGACAAGTTATAAGTACCATGAAGTGCTCCACATCATCTGCTTGTTAAACACCTGTCCTAATCTTCTTTTTGTGTATGCATTCTGTGATTAATACCAGCCTTTGATAAGAGTTCATCCCAAGCTTTTTGAAGAAGGCCTGAATTCAGGGTACACCTCATCTGAAGAATCCATTTCTAGTTCCATCAGTTCCCTCCCAATTACATCCAGTCCCAAAACATCTCAAGTTTCAGAGAAGGTTGTGTCCTCTCAACTTATAGCATTACCCTTGAAATCAAATATTCTTCACCCTACATAAAGTCTTGACAAACAACAGGCACCAGGTTGTCATGGCTTCCAAGTCTATTTAAGATTTACTATGCTTTCCAACAGAAAACGTTTTGAACAACTTACATTTCTAAAACATAGTGACTGAAAAATATGACCTGGCACTTAGGTATTCTAGCCTGAACTGTCGGGCAGCACCGTTAGAGCTATGAAAGCCAGACAGCAGCAGCAGGCCCATTGCACTTCCAATGTATGTATGCATGCAGTCACGCATATTTTCCCCCACCCCACCTCATCCTGGCACTGATAATAAGTGGTAGAAAAGGAGAGCAGCTGCACATTGGGCCACATCCTCCTCTTCTGCTGCCTGCTACTGAATCTAAAATTTGAACCGTATACAAGAATTCTATTTTTATGCCACTTTGATTCTCACTGAGCTGAGGCAAAGGTCAGCAGGGGGCAGGGTACACCTGGGTTTCTCTGTGCCACTGGTGGATGGAGGAGAGGAGCTGGGTTTCTGTGAGTTGGTGGAGGGGAAATGCTGAGTTTAAGTGGGCCACAGGTGGGGATGGTAAGAATTGGGTATCTGTGTGGAGAGGGGGAAAAGGGAGAGAATTGCGAGAACTGATGGCAAGCCAGTCATGGAGCGGAGCGGGCCCAGGCAGGAAGCGCAAAGGTCACGCTTCTGCCTTATGTGCCGCACTGCAGGGAGAAAGGCAGCCGTCCAGCACCAACCACGCCGGTTAAAAAAAAGGTACCAGGGGGCGGGAGGGAGGGGGAGAGGTGTATTCGCTCCATAAGACACACCCACTTTTCCACCCCATTTCAAGGGGTGGAGAAAGTGCATCTTATGGAGCGAAAAATACGGTATATAGTCTATGTGTATCATGGGGGCTGGAGAAAGGTGAATAAATATTATGGGGTGGGGCTAGAAAAAGGATGGAAAGGGGGGAGAGCTGGCAAAAAGTGAATATTTTTTTTTTTTTTTTTGCAAACTACAAATTAAGTACCGGTATTTTCCCTTACAGATATACTTTGAGTACTTCAAATTCTTCGATTGCTGCTGTTCTTTGTGCACTTTACCCTCACTTCCCAGTGCATAGCACTGATAATAGGTAAGTTTTGGGTTTGTTTTTTTACTGTATTTTTACTAAAGACTCCTTTTACTAAGCTGCGCTAGCGGTTTTAGAATGTGCTACAATGCTGCGCACTAGACGCTAACGCCTCCATTGAGCTGGCGTTAGTTTTTCCATGTAGCACGGGGGTTAGCGCGCGCTAATCTGCAGCACGCAATAAAAACGCTACCGCAGCTTAGTAAAAGGAGCCCTAAGATCTTTACCTTTTAATTCATAAATTGTTTGGAATGTCATCTGCCTTAGCTCTATTGACCTTATTTGAAAGTCTAATTTATGTTTTAAAATATATTTGATTTTTTACTGTATAGAATACCTGACAAACTTTCCTATATCAGATTTGTGGATGATGGATTTTCTTTCTTTACTCTAACCTCTTGAAAAGATCCTTATGGTCAGAATAAGCAAAGAAAACACTTTCGGAATGAGTGTTTAGATGATTTCTATATACGTGACAAACTCAGTGCTACACACCCTCATCTACTCTGGCTATCTGCGCTATATTGATACTTTTCCTGTAGCAGCGAAATACTTCTGATATCATCTAGTTCAGAATTGGAAGGGATGTTCATTGAGGCATTTGATCATCGTTTGAAAGAAGTGCTTTGTACAGGAATGCCTTTAATTGTGTTTTTAAGAGGGTGTGTGGTTAAATGCAAGGACTTCCAATAGGAATTATTCAGATCAGACTAGCACAGGGGAATAGCTTTAGTGGGTAATTTTATAATAGGACTAGTGTTTAAGCCTGTTTAATTAATGGGTGCTAGAGTAGATGTCTGACTGGTTTTTTTTTTTTCTTTGTCTCTCTCTCTTCTTGGACGCTGTCTGTCATTCTTTCTGTCTGTGTCTCTCTCTGGCCCCCTGCCTGCCTGTATTTCTCTGTTGAGCCATGTCTGCCTGTCTCTCCGTGGCCCCTTCCTATGTCCATAGTGTCCCATCCTATGTCCTTAGTGCCCTCAGTGCCTCCTTCCTATGTCCTTAGTGCCCCCAGTTCTGCCTTCCTATGTCCTTAGTGTCCCATCCTATGTCCTTAGTGCCCTCAGTGCCTCCTTCCTATGTCCTTAGTGCCCTCAGTGCCTCCTTCCTATGTCCTTAGTGCCCTCAGTGCCTCCTTCTTATGTCCTTAGTGCCCTCAGTGCCTCCTTCCTATGTCCTTAGTGTCCTTAGTGCCCCTTCCTATGTCCTTAGTGCCCTCAGTGCCTCCTATGTCCTTAGTGCCCCTTCCAATGTCCTTATTGCCCCCAGTACCTCCGTCCTGTGTCCATAGTGCCCCCTTCCCATGTCCTTAGTGCCCCCAGTGCCTCTGTCATGTGTCCTTAGTGATCTCAGTGCCTCCTATGTCCTTAGTGCCATCAGTGCCCCTTCCTATGTCCTTAGTGGCCCACAGTGCCTCCTTCTTTTCTATGACTTTGTCCCACCCCCACCCTCCTAAGCCAGCCAGCCTGCCTCCCTCCCATCCCCCTTTGCAATATAACCCTTGAGAAGCATGTTTCCATCTTCCCCCCCACCCACTATTGTCGCCGTGCAGCCGACCCCACTGACCCTCCAATTGCGAGTTGACCGACGGGCCTCCTGGCTCCGGCAGAGTCTGCAGCGCTCTGGGTGCGCTGCTTCGTGACCTTCTGCTGCCCTAATTTCCTCTGCCACATCTCTGATGATGTCATCATGGACGCGGCAGAGGAAATTGGGGCGGTGGAGGGCCGCGAGGCAGCGTGTTTGGAGTGCTGTAGACGCTGCTGGAGGCTTGAGATTTGTGGTCGTCTCGCAGTGGGAGGGTCGGGTGGGAGGGTCAACGGGGGTTTGGGTGCAGCGGGGGGGGGTGCGACAACGATTATATGGGAGCTTCTGAGGGGATCAGGGCAGGGTCGAGGGCACCATCGTATACTGGAAAACAGAACCCTAGGCGCGCATGCGCACTCCTACCTGCCAGAGACATACTGATCATGGAACACGCAAGTGGGAGTGCGCATGCACGCTTAGGGTTTTATTATTATAGATGCCTAAGTGAGAAACCCATGAAATCACCTAACAACAAAGGTAGGAAAAATATTGTTACCATTAGGTATTAATAAGGTTATATTGTATGTATATGAAAAATGGATGGAATAAATGGCATTACAGTTAGTACTACTATTATGGGGGTGGGGTCTGGGGCGGAGCTTGAGAGGGGGTACTTGGTTGATATTTGTTAGACTTAGGGGGTACTTGGCTTGAAGAAGCTGAGAAACACTGCTCTGCAGCATCCTCACCCAAGGGAGCAGAGTCCTGGCCCAGGTATCAAATCCAGTTCTTTCACATAGCACAGGATGCATCACTTCTACTTATTAAATAGACCAGTCTATAATGTATATTTTCTAAATGAAAGCAAAGTTTCTATCCTAGTTTATTTTGTTTGCAGGATAGGGATTAACACATGGTTTTTTTGTATAAAGTGTACTAATATTAGATTTGATTTATTCTTTTCATTAATTTTGTTTAGAAATATTTTATTGGCAATATCACAGAACACACAGAATGAAAAGTTCACAAGCAATGCTAAATATAGTTCCATCATGATTCACGTATTTTAAAAAGCAAAACAAACAAATATACCTTCATTAACATGTAAAAGCAGGACAAAGCAAAATATGTGAGGGCACATAGAGGGAAATGTCTTTTTTTGAAATGATGTTCTTTTCATTTGTTTTGGCTCATCTGTAATAATGCTAGCCTAGTATCTATATCTATCTCTCTCTCTCGCTCTCTATAGATATAGATCTATCTAGGGGTGGAGCTGTCAGTGTGGTAGTTTCATGCCTCATTCTACTGTACTTGGAAGGAAGCATAAATATTTGGTCTCTTCTCTGTCTTCACTGTTTCTGCTTAATCTTTACCTGTATTTTTTGATCAACAGATATCACCTTCAAGCCTTAAGACACTTATATGTCCTCGCAGCTGAGCCCCGACTCCTTGTGCCTGTTGATGTGGACACAAACATTCCATGCTATGTGTTAATGGAAGTTACATACAAGGTGCCGCTAGCTGCATAACTGCCGTTGGCCTGATACTGATTTACCACCTTTCCTGACATAGTTCCTCATTTGTATTTACACTGCCACACTAATGAGCTACATTGTTAATATGACAACGATACTAATTGTGCTTTTTGAAAACAAATGTTTGACCTTGTTGGAACAGATGTTCAAGGCATGCATTATTGGCATGGGTTGACATAGAGGGACACCCCATATCACTGAGGGCCATTGAATTTTGGAAAATAGAATGAACTTTAGAAATGAATACACCCTAGTTTGAAAAGCCAGCATCACCTCTTTATTGAAGATAACAAGCTTGAGATCAATATTCAGAAACAGTTTGGTAAATATGTAGTAGAGAATGACATGAGGACAAATTTTTCCCGTCCTGTCCCTGTCCCTGTCCCTTTCCTGCAAACTCCATCCTCATCTACACAATCCTCAAACACTTTAAAATCATAAGTGTTTGAGGCTTGTGCGGTTAAGGCAGAGCTTACAGGAATGGAACAGGGACAGTGACAAAACTTGTGGGGACAGGATGGGGAAATTGAGTTCCTCTGGGGACAAATTTGTCCCTGTGTCATTCTCTAATATGCAGGCTGCCCATTTTTAAAGACACAAGACAGATGAAGGACAATTCTATAATTGGGCACCTGCATTTACGCACCTGTTGCATGGGTTAAATTACAGAATACTGACACTTACGTGCATAAACGGACACTTACCCCAAAAGTATTAGCAGAGCACCTGTTTGCTGGTCTGTGGAAGAATGTGCAAATTCAAGGGGGCATACACGTGGGCTTGGTGTGGGGGGGACAGGGCCAGGGCTCCCACTTAGGTGCATTTCTTCAATATTTACACGACTGCAGTTAGGCCAGGTCTGTGGCTGGTTGTAACTATTTGTTTATTCAGTCATTCAGTTTTCTATACTGTTCTCACAGGGGAACGCAGAACAGTTTTACATGAATTTATTCAGATACTCAAAGCATTTTTCCCTGCTAGCCCAGAGGTTCATAGACAACAACGCGGAAGACAAAGGCGCGCGCCGACAACTGAGCGCAAGACAGAGGCGCGCGCTGAAGAAAATTACTGTTTTTAGGGGCTCCGACGGGGGTTTTTATTGGGGAGCACTCCCAGTTTACTTAATACAAATCGCGCCGGCGTTGTGGGGGGTTTGGGGGGTTGTAACCCCCCACATTTTACTGTAAACTTAACTTTTCCCCTAAAAACAGGGAAAAAGTGAAGTTTTCAGTAAAATTTGGGGGGTTACAACCCCCCAAACCCCCCACAACGCCCCCATAACGCGGCGCAATCTGTATTAATAATAATAATAATAATTTTATTTCTTATATACCGCTGTACCGTGAGGTTCTAAGCGGTTTACAGTAGAAACAGAAGAAATGCAATAAGTAAGATTAATTAAGATGAAGAGAAAGTACTTAGAGTTCCCCCCCACGCCCCCCCCGTCGGAGCCCTAAAAACAGTAATTTTCTTCGGCGCGCGCCTCGGGGCTGCGCTCAATTGTCTGCTCGCGCCTTTGTCCCAGCGCGCTTTTGACCTGACACCGGCCCAGCGGGTTCACAGTCTATCTAATGTACCGGAGGCAATGGAGGGAGGATTAAAGGGCAGATTCTATAAGAAGCGCCTAATTAGACACTGTTCAGCGCGATTGAAGTACAATTGGGTGCTGTTTAATGAATCATGCTGAACGGAACCTATTTTGGAGGTGCCCAAGAGATAGGCCAGCTCTAAGCACAACTAAAAGTCAGGCGCCTAGCTGAGAGCTTAAGCATGCTTAAGAGCAGCGATTCTGCAACAAGGCGCCTAACATGTAGCCATGCCTAACGTGCATAGCGCCTGTTTTTTTGAAGGCCGCCTAAATTTTTAGAGGCACCTTGTTATAGAATTGCTCTTCCTTGATATGCCCCTTTAATTTCAATTATTGCTGATTAAAGAGCTTACTTGAGCTTGCTGCTCGATTTAGATAGGCGCCGATCTAGATGGGTACCTCCGAAATAGATACCTAACATTAGGCGCTGGTTGAAGAACTTGGGCCTAAGTGACTTGCCCAGGGTCACAAGGAGCAGCGTGGGTTCGAACCCACAACCTCAGGGTACTAAGGCTGTAACTTTAACCCCTGCGCCACACTCTATTAGGCATGAGTAAAAAGAGCATGAGTTTTACAAGAGAATCTTTGTGTCGAAATATAGAAAGTGTTGGCCAGATATATCAAGTTTTAGTTGGTGTAAATTCTTTTACTCAAAATTGTGCTATTCTATAAAAAGCGCTCAATTCTGAGTGCCATTTATAAAATAGCTCTTAGCGCTGATTTTTTTATTGGTGCCCAAATTTGGGTACCATTTATAGAACTGAGGCCATAATTGTGATATTCAGTTTTTTTCTTCTTGGCTAAAATCATGTGCTTATAGATGCCAAACAAATTTCAAGAAGGATTTATGCAGATAGAAGTAAATGGATTTCTCTTGAGTAGCTAGAGGAAATAAAATGTGAAGGCTATTTTCAGTGGAGGAGAAAGTATGCATGAAAATAAATATATTCTAATATTGTGCACGCGATAGCCATTTGCTACAACTAAGAGAAGATTTTTAGAATCTAACTATACACAGCAGGCCTTTCCTAAACAGTGGTATATTTGACAGAGCAATAGTTCTTAGTTTTCAGAATATTCACAATGAACCTGCTTGAGCTAGATGTGCTTGTATTTCCTTCACTAGTTAAATACTCTATGTAATATTCATTACAGATAGCTTTAAAAACCAAATTGACTAGTGAGCGCCTTTGTCTGCGATTGAGAGCCACAGCTTGAGGTCTTTGCTGTGCCATTTTCTTTGCGACCAGCAGCTTTGGGGATAGATAAGGAGGATTAAAGGAGATGGCAAGCAAGAGGAACATAAATAAATGAAAAAAATACCTTCTTAAAATTTATAGTGATATTTTATTTCAAAGGGTACACAGTGGTATGAAGAAACAACAGAACAACTGATGGCACCCACCCTGCTCCCTGAGCTGCATTTACTAAAGCAGGTATAGCACTGCCATACTTACAGTAGATAACATATATGCTCATAATGTAGGCACAGTCCCCATGTAATTTGCAGCTGTTCTGTTCAGCTAGCAGATTGTGGTCTTATTAAGATTATCTCTACTTAAGAAAGTAGGATGAAAGCCTGACTGTTCTTCCAAGCCTAATGGGATCAGTTACATACACAAGGACTTAACACTAGCTGCCTTCATCTTTTATGACTCCATGTGCAATTTTTCCTTAAGTTAGTCATGCTTCTGTCTAAACTTTTCTTGTTTTAAATCTTTATTCATTTTTTTGTGTTACAACAAGTGTTACAAATAAACTCAATAGAAACTTGAATACACACTTGACTAACTCATATATTAATATCAAGTTTAACATTAATATAATAATCCCCTGTCCCACCCTCCTTCCCAACCAATAATACATAAATCAATTTTATTATACATTCTTTAAATATTAATTTAGTATGTAATAATCAAAATTGAAAAACCCACCCCATTTCCCTCTTTATAATTATCTTATCATGGGAAAAGTTCATTAGAGAAATCATGTTAACGGTCTTCAGATGTTTCCAGTTTTATTTATGGGAAAAATTATCCTTCTTTACAAAAATCGGTTAATGGTCCCCATATTTTTTTAAATTTATTCATGTATCCTTTGTGTGTTGCAATAGCGAGTTCCATTTTATATATGTGGCATACCGAATTCCACCAGAACATATAATTCAATCTATCATGTTGTTTCCAATTGAATGTAATTTGTTGTATTGCAATTCCAGTTAAAATAAATAAAAGTTTGTTATTACTGGATGAAATTTGGCTTTTTGCTCTCATAGTTGTTCCAAATAATATAGTATCATATGTCAAGGCTACTGGATTTTCTAACATTCTGTTAATTTGGGGCCAAATTGATTTCCAGAATGATAGGATAAATGGACAAAAGAATAAAAGATGATCTAATGTCCCAATTTCAATATGACAGTGCCAGCATCTATTAGATCTTGAACTATCTATTTTTTGTAAACGAGTAGGGGTCCAAAAAGCTCTATGAAGAAGAAAAAACCAAGTTTGTCTCATAGATGCTGACACCGTACATTTTAACCTCCAAGACCAAAGTCGTGGCCATTGAGATGCACTAATTTGGTGTTTTATCTCAATGCTCCAAATGTCTCTAAGACCATTTTTTGGTTTTTTATTTATATATCCGGATATTAATTTATACCACTGTGCGGCTTTGTGTCCTATTGAGTCTATCTGGAAACATAAGAATTCCAAACTGTGATATTTAGCGAGATCTTTCCATTCAGGGAACCCTTTCTGAATAGATTGCTTCAATTGCAACCATTTAAAATATTGTGTTTTATTGAGACCAAATTTTTGTTGCAATTGTGAAAACTCCAGCAATTTATCATTTTTAATTACATCATCCAAAGTGCGAATGCCTGCTATCATCCAATGTTTCCAGATGACTTTAAAACCGCCAATTTTGATCTTGGGGTTTAGCCATATAGTTTGGTTGGTTGATTTACTAATTGGAATTTGAGTAAGATTACTTATGTATTTTAAAGTTTTCCAGGTATCCTTAAATATTTTATGATCTTTGTATAACCTTGGCATTTTGATACCAATTACATGATTAAGACGTAATGGAAACATAAGCCTCCATTCTAGCCAAAACCAGTCTGGAATATTATCTGTGGGTTCTGGGAGGATCCAATACATACCATGACGTAAGATATAGGCTTGATGATACCTATAAAAGTTGGGAAAATTTACCCCTCCCTCCTTAATTGGTTTTTGTAATGACGCTAGAGCAATTCTTGGTTTTTTATTAAGCCATATAAATTTTGTCAAAGTCCTATTTATTTTTGTATAAAACGAATCTTGAAAGAAAACTGGTATCATCCCCATTTGGTAACATACTATCGGTAAAATCATCATTTTTACAGTTTGTACTCTTCCCCACCAAGATAAATGCAAAGGATTCCATTGCTCACACATTTCTATTACTTTTTGTAATAAGCATTTTTCATTAATTTTCATTGTTTCATCTACTGTTTTTGTTATCAAAATTCCAAGGTATTTAATATATTCTTCCTTCCAAACAAAAGGGAATGTATCAAATAAACCTTTTGTACAATGTATATTTAGTGGAAGAATCTCTGATTTATTCCAATTAATTTTATATCCTGAAAAATTTCCAAATTTCTCAATCAATTCGAGTAGATGTGGAATGGTGGATTCTGGATTCTTCAGATATAGTAATAAATCATCTGCGTAAGCAGATATCTTATATTCTTTATCTGAATGAGGTATACCCTGTATCTCCTTAGCTTGTTGGATAGCTAATATTAAGGGTTCTAAAACAATATCAAACAGCAAAGGGGATAAGGGACATCCTTGTCTAACTCCTCTCTGTAGATTAAATTTTTCTGAAAACGTATTATTAATATATAGTCTAGCAGAAGGGGAGCTATACATTGTTTGTATCATTTGTATAAATCCAGGACCTATACCAAACCATTCCATTGCTTGATACATAAAAGGCCATTCTACTCTATCAAAGGCCTTTTCTGCATCTAATGAAATTGCAAAAGTAGGTTCATTCATTTTCTTTGTTAAATATAACATATGGAATGTTAATCTGGTATTGTGAGATGAATGTCTTTGAGCAACGAATCCTGTTTGATGCATACCTATTATATGGGGTAGAGCTTTAGCTAATCTTAGCGCAAGTATTTTTGCTAATAATTTTCCATCTACATTTATTAAAGATATTGGTCTATAGTTTGAGACCAAAGTGGGATCTTTATTGGACTTTGGCAAAACAATAGTCAAAGATTCTGCTATAGTGCCTTTAATACAACCTTTATTGAGTTGATATTGATAAAGATTTAATAAATAGGGTAATAAAAATTTTTGATATGTTTTATAAAATTCCACTGTATATCCATCACCACCTGGAGCGGATCCAACTCTAAGGGACTTCAAAGCTGTTCCTAATTCTTTTAGTGATATTGGTTCTTCCAAACTTCGTTTTATATGTTCAGGAATTTTTGGACCCTCTAACATTTTTAAAAATTCAAAACCATCTTTTTCTTTATTTAGATAATTTTCGGAAGAATAAAGAGATTTATAAAATTTTAAGAATTGTTTTAAAATAGGTTCAATTTGTGTATATGTATTTCCATTTTCATCTTTTATTGCTATTAATTTTGTTTTTCTTTTTTTCGCTTTAAGATAATTTGCCAAAATTCTTCCTGATTTGTTTGAATTACCATAGTACAATGTTTGTTGAGAAAATAAATCTTTCCTAATCATCTTAGATGAGATCTCATTATATTTACCTTTTAATTTTAATAATTCTTGTTGAATAGAATATTCCCATTTTTCTATAAGTTTTGATTCTAAATTTTTAATCTCTTTTTCTAAGATTAAAAATTGTTTTTTAATTTGTTTTTTTAGAAAAGCCGAATAAGAAATTATCTGTCCTCTAATTGATGCCTTAAAAGCATCCCATAAAGTTTCTCTGTTAATATCATCATTATCGTTTATTTGAAAAAATTCTTTCATTTTTGTTAGAAGATTTTCACAAAAATTTTGGTCAACCAACAGTGTATTATCCATTTTCCAAATTGGTCTGTTATTATTTTGATCTGTAGTTTTAATTTTGATCCACACTCCACCATGGTCAGATAGAATAATTGGATCAATGGCTGCTTGTGTCACTTGATGTGCAAGATGATTTGAAGTAAAGATATAATCTATTCTTGAAAAGGAATTGTGAACATGAGAACAGAAAGAAAATTCCCGACCATCAAAATGAAGTATTCTCCATATATCTATTAAATCACAAGATTGAATCAAATTATCTAGTCCCATAGATTTCATAACTCTACTTGGGTTTTTATCTAATAAAGGATCCATTACAGCATTGAAGTCCCCTGCTACTATAAGATTTGAAGTAGCCAGTGGTATGATCATTTGTTGAAGAGTTTTAAAGAATTCATTTTGGTTCGAATTAGGGGCGTATATATTGATTATCGTCATGGTAGTATTTCCCATATTCATTTCCACCATTATCCATCTTCCATGAATATCTGAAGCTTTTAGTTTAAATGAAGCAGAGCATTTTTTATTAATTAAAATAGCAACACCTGCTTTTTTCCCTATAGCTGGTGAGAAAAAACACTGTTTGACCCAGCCTCCTTCTAGCTTTTTAGATTCTATATGTGAGAGGTGGGTCTCTTGTATAAGGCATATATCTGCATCTTGCCTTTTTAAAAATGATAGTGATTTTTTCCTTTTTATCATATGATTTAGACCGTTAACATTTAAAGACATAATTTTAATATCCATTTATTTTTAAATATTCAGGTATTAAATTATGTATATTTTCCCAATGTTTTAAGTATTTCTTTTCTCTTTTTCCCTTTATTCCCATGATTATCTTATATATTTCCCTTTTATTCCCTCCCATCCCTCTTATCCCTCCCTTCCCCCCCTTATTAATTACGAAAACTTGGATACGCAGGTTTAGGTTAGATTTAGATAACTCCGACAAGCTATTAATAATTATCTAAAGTACTACCATTTTTTCTCTATTTCTGTATGTTTTCTATTATTATTATTAATTATAAGAATAAGTAAAAAGTTTTTCATTCTTATGTATTGAAAGATTATTTTCTGTATTTGTATGTCTTTAAATCCATAAGAATGATTATATTAACTCACTTATATCTAAGAACATTTCAATTATAATTCAATTCTTTTCAGGTGGTATATTATATTTACTTTAAAAAGCTTTCCAATTTAGCCTCTTTCCTCAGAACTGTAACAAGAGTCTTCAGCACAGGAATCCCCTCATCTCTTATACTCATTATTATCTTCTGTTTCGCGAGAGAGTTGTCAATTAAGAGAAGCTAACACTCCCATCAGTGTTCTTGTAAGTTCTATCTCAATAGCATACTTTCTAGATATCTATGATTTTAAAGTATCTGAGGCCTGTGCAGAAGAGAGTGAAGTCCTGTGCCAAAAACCCTTCCTTTATCTCCCATAGAGGATTGCCAGGTTGAATAATTGTGGGTACTAAAATTCAACTTAATAAATAAAAGAACATAAAATTTGAGATATATATATTTAAAAAATTTTTCAGGCAATTTTTGCGTCCCCAATACATTCTTTTCATATATTTCATATTTAAAACGCATTTTAATGTATTTGAAACGCAAAATTAAACCCGAAGTACCACCTTCAACCGGAAATATAGCAAACCAATCATTTCGTCTTATTTTTTTTTTTTTTTATAATCTTCTCTGTGATTGAAGGATGATTCTCTTTCTTATTATTACTCCGCTTTCAAAATTTTTCATTCAATCAGTACATCTTTAAGTTTGTTGAAAAAACTTTCTTCGTCATCATTTGAGTTCGGAGATGTGTTTCAATTCATTTTCATTCCTTCCAGTAAGTTTATTCTATTTATTCTGAGTAGAATTCTAGAATTTTTTTTTTTTTTTTTTTTTTGTATTTTTCAGTTTTCTTGTTTTCCATGGAGAATGTTGCACGTTGTTTAAGTCTTTAATTCGATCCTTGTGTGTTCTTTTTCCATTGCTTTCCGTTCTGATCTATCTTTAACCGTCAGTAGTCTTTAGTATGAACTCATTAATTGTTCTTTAGATTGTCATAGGTTGCTCCAGTTGATTTATAAATTCCTGTAGTTTTTTTGGATCCGTAAAGTTTTGCGTTTTGTTAGCAATGGTAACCTTCATAATTGCCGGGTAAAGGAGCCCAAATCTAGCTCCTAGAGATCTTAGTTGTGGTCTCATGTCTAAGAATTGTTTTCTTCTTGTTGCTGTTTCTTTTGCAAAGTCCGGGACAATGTATATTTTTGAATCTTGGCATTTAAGATTTTTGATTTCCTTGGCTATTTGGCATATTTCAATTGCTTGTTGATGTCTTAAAAGCTTAAAAATTAAAGTTCTTGGACCTGTTTGAGTGTTATTTCTTTGTGTTGGAATTCTATGAGCTCTTTCAATTTCCAGTTCCGTTTTAAATTTCAGTGGTAGTATTTTAGGAAGAAATTTTTCAAGAAATGCAATCGGATCATTCTTTTCCACTCCTTCAGGTAATCCGATTATTCTTAAATTATTCCGTCTTTCACGATTCCGGCTGTCTTCAAGATTTTTTTTTATCTCTGTTATTTCTTTCCATATAATTTTACTGTGATTCATATCTGTATTTAATTGTTCTGTAATATCTTCTAATGTTGAGATTCTATTTTCTGTGATGTCCACTCTTTTAGTTAGAATTGCAGCATCTTCCATTGCTTTTTGTAGTTTTTTGTTACTATCTAAGACAATTTCTTTTATTTGTCTTAGTTCTTCCATAACATCCATATTTTTTTCTGTTGGTAATGGGATTTTAGAGGGTGTACCTGGCTCAGGTTTCGACCTCTTATTGCTTCCCGATGTTCCAGCTCCCAAGTCAGTTTTATTTTGTTTAGTTGAAGTCATATTTCAATATATATTTTAGTTTCTTTAAAATATTTGGTAGTAATTCTTTTTAATATATTTGCATATAAGGAGCTATTCATTTATCCAACCATTCGTCCAAGCCACGCCCCTTTTTTTCAGTATTCTTAAAGCAACTGTAAGTTATTTGTCTTAGGCTCTATTGCAAACTCTTTGTTGGCATCCAGCCTCAGCTGAAAAAATTTTGCAGTCTTCCTTTCTGGCTCTCCTCTTACAAGCCCAATCGCAGCCTTTACCGAGGAGAGCAATATTCCATGCAGTATATTTACTTTAATCTTTCAATGTGCATGTATATGTATTTCAGTGTCTCTCAACTGCCTCAATGTCACTTTTTCTTCAGGTCAAAGAAGTTACCAATCCTTTTATTTGTCCTTTTCTCAGAGCCCAAAAACCTACAATCTCTTATATCTGAATCTTTTCAATACAGCAGCAGAGATTGACATTTATACTGATCCTTCACAGTTTATTTTTGAAGTTAGCAGCAAGGAAATAGTTAAAAAAAAAAAAAAAAACCGTTGCCAAGTAGATTTCACTGTAGACCTCGCCTCATCTCCAGCAGAGGACAGCTATTTCAAAGCAGCCCATTTCCCTAGTTTGACAGGCATCAGGCATCCTTTAAAAAAAAAACCTTTATCCCTGTCACTAGGCAGCTCACCGGCAGTCCCAGACTTTTTCAAATTTTTTTTTTTTTTCCGATCCAAGATGGCCGCGGTCGTGCACCGAGCAACCGCCTGCAAAACCCCACCTTCGGGAAATCTTTCTTCCTGCGCTCTACGCCGGAGAGCTTTAATCGTGCCAAAGAGGAGGGGAAGGAAAGCCTCCCTGGCCTCACGACGTACCGGACCAGCCCTCCCTGGCAACACTGAAAAGCCGCTGAGACGGATTCAGCCCTTCACCACGCCTCCCAGGAAACAAACAAAAACGGCACCTCTTTCTCCCGAATTTCTCCTTCAAATATCTCTCCGACCCACTCAAAGAGGCAAACTCCAATTTATTATGCCGTCAAGAACGTTTTTTTTGTAGTTTTTTTCTGAAATTTAAGCCTGTCTATACGGAGCTCTTTCTTCATCCAACCGTCATCGTTCGCGTCCAAGCCACGCCCCCTGTCTAAACTTTTCTTATCCTAGTTTATTTATCTGTATGGTCCACCTCTGTTTACCCCTGGTGCTATCTATTAAGATGTTTTAAGGTGGGTTGTGCTAACATTGGAAGTAGCATACTATAAGAACATAAAAATAGCTTTACTGGGTCAGACCAATGGTCCATCAAGCATAGTAGCCCATTCTCACGGTGACCAATCCAGATCATTAGTACCTGGCCAAAACCCAAAGAGTAGCAACATTCCATGATCCAGGGCAAGTAGTGGCTTCCCCTATGTCTTTCTCAATAACTGACTATGGACTTTTCCTTCAAGAAATTATCCAAACCTTTCTTAAAACCAGCTATGCTATTCGCTCTTACCACAACCTCTGGTAATGCGTACTAGAGCTTAACTATTCTCTGAGTGAAAAAATATTTCCTCCTATTAGTTTTAAAAGTATTTCTCTACTGTAAGTTTGAGTGTCCCCTAGTCTTTGCAATTTTTGACGGTGTGAAAATTCGATCCACTTATACCCATTCTACTCCACTCAGGATTTTGTAGACTTCAATTATATCTCCCCTCAGCCTTCTCTTTTCCAAGCTGAAGAGCCCTAACCTCTTTAGTCTTTCCTTGTACAAGAGGAGTTCCATCCCCTTTATTATCTTGGTCGCTCTTCTTTGAACCATTTCTAGTGCCACTATATCTTTCTTGAGATCAGGAGACCAGAATTGAACGCAATACTCCAGGTGAGGTCTCACCATGGAGCGATACAGAGGATTATAACATTCTTAGTCTTGTTAACCATCCCTTTTTAATAATTCCTAACATCCTGTTTTCTTTTTTGGCTGCCGCTGCACATTGGACAGAAGATTTCATCGCATTGTCTACAATGAAACCTAGATCCTTTTCTTGGGTGCTAACCCCCAAGGTGGACCCTAGCATCCCATAACTGATTTGGGTTATTCTTTCTAAAGTGCATCACTTTGTTTATGTCCACATTAAATTTCATCTGCCACTTGGACGCCCAGTCTTCCAATTTCCTAAAGCCTACCTGTAATTTTTCACAATCTGCATGCGTTTTAACAACTTTGAATAGTTTAGTGCATTCTACATAACAGCATAGTAAATGACGGTAGATAAAGATCTGAATGGTCCATCCAGTCTGCCCATTAGTTATTTTCATTAGAAATACATGATTAAGTTAACTTGTCTCTTCTTTGATATTTCTGGTCTATAAACTAAAGTCCACCTGGTAATGTAGGTTTCAACTGCTGAAGTTGCCGTCTAAGCTCGCTCCAGCCTTTCCAATCATCCTGTTGTTTGCAGGATATCTATCATAAAGTCTGGCCATTAATGTCCTCACGTTCTAAGTTAGTGGAACTCCCATTGATGCCCTCCTCAGCCCATCCAACCTGAATCACAACATATGGGACACAGACCGTACAAGTTGTCCAATACTGGCCTTAGTTCTTTAATTTATATCATTTGTTTTTTTTCTTTAAAAAAAAAAAAAAAATTATTCCTTTTTACATCTTACAACAAGTGTATCAATAAATTACCCCAATTCTGCCAGATCCACCCAAAAACTGAAAATTTCCTTTCCCTCTCTAAAAGGCGTTTCACTTGTAGGAAAACTAGGTTCTTCCCTCCCTTTCAGAATCACTCAGCTCTGGAACAACCTTACCTCCCCTCTTAGGAATCCGAGCTCCCTCCAACTCTTCCGTAAACATCTGAAAACCTGGTTATTCTCAAAAATGTAACTCCTCCTCCCTCTCTGGTTATTCTAATCCTCTAAATTTTCTCTTCATTTTGCCTCTTCCCTCCACTGGAGTTCCTTTCTACCCTAACTCTTGTTAACCGTGTCGAGCTTTACGAATGTAGAGATGATGCGGTATACAAACCTAAGGTTTAGATTAGATTAGATTAGATTAGATAACAATTGAAATTGAATAAGCCTGTTTTCTCATATATGTGGAATATGAAATAATATTACCTCACATAGTAATCTCCATTATAACTTCTAATTTCCAGATACATGGTCCAACACAAAAATTTAGATTTATTTTGAATAGTATGAACAGACACCATTTCCCATATTTTAAAACTTTGAACACTAAAGTTCCCCCTCCCACCCACACCCAATTCCATCCTTTCTCCCACCCTCCCTCCCCAATTCATTATTAAAAGTGAAGACTTAGTAACACATATATTAGACCAAGCAGTGAAAGATCCCTGACAGACTAGCCTTAAATCTTCACTTACATATTAACTCACCTAAAACATCTGTTAAAATTTTATCACCTATTTTATTTCTAATTTTATTTATCACCTATTTTATTTCTAATGGGATATCCTTTGTGTTTATCCCATGCTTTTTTGAATTCCATCACCATTTTCCTCTCCACCACCATCCTCAGGAAGACATTCCAGCCATCTACCACCCTGTCCATGAAAAAGAATTTCCTAATATTACTCCTAAGTCTTCCTCCCTGCACCTCACTCGTCATCTTAATTTCCAGATCATTTATAAATAAGTTAAATAGCACCAGTCCTAGTATTGATCCCTGCGATACTCCACTGTTTACTCTCCTCCATTGAGAAAAATGGCCATTTAACCCTACCCTCTGTTTTCTATCTGATAATGAATTCCTAATCCACAACTGAACATTGCTTCCTATGCCATGATTCTTTAATTTTCTCAGGAGCCTCTCATGAGGAACTTTGTCAAAAGCTTTCTGAAAATCTAGATACACAACATTAATCGGCTTGTTTTATCCAAATGTTTATTCACACCTTCAAAGGAATCAAGCAAATTGTTGAGGCAAGATCTCCTTCGGCAGAACCTATGCTGACTCTGTCTCATTTAAATCATGTTTGTCTACGTGTTCCACAATTTTATTTTATAATTGTTTTCACGATTTTGCCCGACACTGAAGTCAGGCTTACTGGTCTGTAATTTCCCGGATCTCCCCTGGAACCCTTTAAAAAAAAAAAATTGGCGTAACAGTGGCCACCCTCCAATCTTCAGTTACAACAGACGATTTTAGCGACAGGTTACAGATCACTAATAGCAGGTCAGCAATTTCATGTTTGAGTTCTTTTACCATCCGGTTCAGGTGATTTATCATTTTTTAACTTGTCAATTTGGCTTAGTACATCTTCTAGATTCACCAAGATTTATTTCAGTTCCTCTGCATCATCACCCTTGAAAAACATTTCCAGTTCAGGTAGTTCTCTTATATCTTTTTTCGTAAAGACCGAAGCAAATAATTAATTCAGTCTCTCCACTATGGCCTTATCTTCCCTGAGTCCCCCTTTTGCTCCTTGATCATCCAGTAGTTCCATGGATTCCCTCACAGATTTTCTCCTTCTGATGTACCTAAAAAAAATTGTTATGAGTTTTTGCCTCTTTTTCAAGTTTCTCTTCATATTCTTTCTTGGCTTTCTTTATCAATGCTTTGCATCTAACTTGCCAGTGCTTGAATCTCTTCTTATTTTCTTCATTCAGTTCCTTTTTCCATTCTTTAAAGGATGTTTTTTTGGCTCTTATTGCCTCTTTCTCTTCACCTTTTAGCCATGCCGGCCTTGTTTCTTCTTCTTTTCACCTTTGCTAATATGTGGAATACATCTGTCTGGGCTTCCACAATGGTATTTTTAAATAACATCCATGCCTTGTTTACAGTCCTAACCTTTGCAACTGATCCTTTTAGCTTTAATTTAACCATTTTCTCATAGTTACCTTTTGAAAAATTTAAATGCCTCTACAGTTGATTTCTTTTGTGACATCACTCCAGTTATCAGCTCAAATTTATTAGGATCACTGTTTCCCAGCGGACCCAACACAGTTATCTCCCATACTATGTCCTGAATAACCTTGAAAATACTGGTTGCACTGCCTGCTTACAACTATCTAAATGCTCTTCAAGACCACCTGTTGTCAACACAGAAACGTTTCTTGTCTTATATTGTATCCTTTGATGTTCTTGCATGGTTGTTCACTGCTGGTTGCTATTTTTATGTTTGCAGATAAAAGTGAAAGGCCCACGGTACTGGGAGATAGTAATAGATTTAAGCAAAGGACCTCAACATCTAAAGTAAGTACTGTATAATTATCTCTGCTGATACTATAGTAGTGGTGAGGATGGACTTAAAACCTTTCCCTGCTTAATTCCCTATAAATTAGTTTGATTTTCAATTGGTTTTCGTGAGTATTACATTTTTTATTCTGTAATGCATTTCAGAAGGTTGCAAATACAGGTTAGAAGAATTTGAATTCTCCTTTACAGAATATTGCGAGAACAACAACAATGTAAGAAATGGTCCCTGCCATAATTTCTATCAATAAAATGTACAAGTTCTTTATAGAATGATAAATAATAATAAGAAATATAGCAGGGCTTAATTGCTGAAAGAGCAATTCTGGTGCACTAAAGGAAATAAGAGCATGCCAGCAACCTTTAATCAGTCTTCCTGGTCTGTCACATAGAATGGAGGAGAACATAAGAATAGCCTTACTGGGTCAGACCAAAGGTCCATCAAGCCCAGTAGCCCGTTCGCACGATGGCCAATCCAGGTCCCTAGTACCTGGCCAAAGCCCAAGGAGTAACAATATTCCATGCTACTGATCCAGGGGAAGCAGTGGCTTAGTTAAAGCAAGAAGCCAGCTTTGAAATTCTTCTTTTCCTAGCAGTTACCTAGGACAAGTCACTTTAACCCTACATTGCTTCAGCTACACATTTTACATGTTAATGGATTTTAACATCAACCAGGAGGTGATTTTCACATGAGTAAAAGAAGTATAACACACATAAAAGAGCTATTATAAAATCATTTGTAAGTATCTCCCTCAGTGTATAACTTGACACCTAATGTTAGGTGCATGTATATTATAAAATAACGCTTACCGTGTCAGAGGAGCCAATAATGGGCAGTTAACACACATAAGTTCTAGGTATTATTCAATAATATACAAGAAAAACTGCTTAGTGCAAGGATGGGCAACCTCTGGTACTTAAGGGTCACAACCCAGTTGAGTTTCAAGATTTCTCCAGTGCATATGCATGAATAGCCTAACCAGCCGCATTATTAGGATATTGTAGGACTATGAGTGACCTCTAAATTTGTACCAAGTTACTTCAGATTTTACCCATATCTTTTCTTCATGAGGTAGAACATATTCAGACTTGTGGAGGCATGTTCTGATAAGGTTGGATTTTTAGCATAGTCTTATGGACCACCCTACTGATTACCTTTTCTGCTCTCTCGCGCTCCTTTTTGTGCAGACACTCCATACACTGGTAAGTTCTTTCTTCCTAATGGGATTTGAATCTCCCCTCGGTCCACAATACCTCTGAACTTTCAGGATTCAGGCAACCAGGATGCACCCATGTAGATGTAAGAGATCTACCTGAACCAGAAATGGTTTTCAAGGGTGATGATGCAGAGGAACTAAAAAGAAATCTCGGTGAATCTGGAAGATGTACTAAGCCAAATTGACAACTTAAAAAGTGATAGGTCACCTGGACTGGATGGTATATATCCCAGGGTACAAAAGAACTCAAACATGAAATTGCTGACCTGCTGTTAGTGATCTGTAACCTGTCACTAAAATCATCTGTTGTACCTGAAAATTGGAGGGTGGCCAATGTTACGCCATTTTTTTAAAGGGTTCCAGGAGAGATCTGGGAAATTACAGCCAGTTAAGCTTGACTTCAGTGCCAGGCAAAATGGTGGAATCAATTATAAAAAATAAAATTGTGGAATGTGTAGACAAACGTGATTTAATGAGACTGAATCAACATGGTTCAACCAAGGGAGATCTTGCCTCACCAATTTCCTTGACTTCTTTGAAGGTGTGAATAAACATGTGGATAAAGCTGAGCTGTATTTAGATTTTCAGAAAGCTTTTGACAAAATTCCTCATGAGAGATTTCTGAGAAAAGTAAAGCGTCATGAGATAAGTGGCAATGTTCAGTTGTGGTTTAGGAATTGTTATTGGATAGAAAACAGAGGTTAGAGTTATATGGTCATTTTTCTCAAAGGAGGAGAGTAAACAGTGGAGTGCCACAGGGATCAGTACTGGAACTGGTGCTTTTTTTATTTTTTTTATTTATATATTTATAATTTTTATACAACCAATGAAAATGGTACAGAGAAATACTGAAATACACATATTAAGTCAAAACAGACTGAAAACAATATACAGGCAATATACTCATTATTATAGTCCTCAAATGGGGAGGAAGGCAAGACATAAAGGAAAACCCCCTGTGGAGAAGGGATACACCAAAAACATAAAGGAAATAGCAGTACTTAGATATTAACCTACTATTAAACTAAATTCCGCTCTAAATCGCTTGATTCATTCTGGCTGCAATGGAGTCCCTTTACTCTCTAAGAAAAAACCTAATTGGGCAGGCTCAAAAAATATATATTTATTCCCTTGATAGGTAATAAAACATTTACAAGGAAATCTTAACTGAAAAATTGCCCCCAATTAAATGACTTTAGGACGATATTGCAAAAATTCTTTCCTCCTGGATTGTGTCCATTTCGAAACGTCAGGAAATATATATACCCTTTCACCTAAAAAGGTGATTTGTTTCAACTTAAAGTATAATTTCAACAGCATTTCTTTATCTTGTAAGAATACAAGGGAAACTAATAATGTTGCCCGACCCAGTAATTCAATTTCAGAGGATTGCAATATTGCTGATACATCTAATTGCTCGGTTCCACCTTCTAAAACTTTTTCTTTTTGAGCATTCTTTAAATAATAAATTTTCTGTATCGGAGGAAGATTCAATTCTGATACTTTTAAAACTGTGATCATAAAGTTCTTGAAGAGTTCCTGAGAGGACATAAATTTTGCTATAGGAAAATTAAGAATCCTAAGATTCAGATTTTTTTTTTTGATGATTTTCCAAGTTTTCTATCTTCCTCAGAAACATCATTCTATCAGTCATTTGTTTAGTCAGCAAATTTTTATTCTCAGTTGTTAGTTTTTCTAATTTAGAGAAGTCAATCTTCTGCTGTTGAACTGATGTCTCCAAAAGGGTTATCCTGGAAGAGGTGTTTAAAGAAATAGAAATAAAGTTTGTACAAACCGAGTGCATGTTTTCAATTGCAGACCATATAGAGTCAAGGGTCACTGCCTGTGGTTTCTCCAGCGGCTTGAGGGGGGAGATAACTGCCAGGTTTCCATAGGCTGAGTCTCCAGAGAGCAAACTCCGGGCTTCCTCACCCTCCCCACCGCTGGTTCCCTCAGGATTAACGCTCCCATGTTGCAACGATTCCTGTGCCAGAATCGGCAGCGCTGTAATCACATCCGGGTCAGCCTCGGGTGCAGTACGCGTCATGCTCGATGTGTTCGGCATGTCCTCCAACTGCGACCGCTCTCCCGAAGTTTCGCCGGGCATTGGGGGCGTGTGCGGTCCTCGTGGGCTCAGCGAAGGTTCGCCGTCCAAGCTGTGATCCACCCCAATCACAGCAGCAGATATGCCCGGTGAGTAGGTTGGGACTGCATACGATGTTATGGCAGTCTGTCGTGGGGTTGAAGAGCCAGATAAAGGTGGAGGAAAACCTCTCTGTTTTCCCCTTCTTTTAGGCATCGAAGAAAAATGTTTAAGCAATCTAACTCGGAAAAAATTGCCGTGGGAAGAGGAGCTCTCAAATCAACGTCTGCTCAAATCGCCATCTTGTCTCCTTTTTGAACTGGTGCTTTTTAACTTATTTATAAGTGATCTGGAAATTGGAATGACAAGTGAGGTAATTAAATTTGCAGATGACACTAAACTGTTCAAAGTTGTTAAAACGCATGCAGATATTAGGAAATTGGAAGACTGGGCATCCAAGTGGCAGATGAAATTTAATGTGGACAAATGCAAAGTGATGCACGTGAGAAAGAATAACCCAAAGCACAGTTACGGGAATCTAGGGTTAGTGCCCAAGAAAAGGATCTGGGTTTCATTGTAGACAATACGATGAAACCTTCCGCCCAGTGTGCTTGGGTGGCCAGGAAAGCAAACAGGATGCTGGGAATTATTTAAAAGAGATAGTTAAGACTAAGAATGTTATAGTGCCTCTGTATTGCTCCATGGTGCAGCCTCACCTGGAGTATTGCATTCAATTCTGGTCTCCTTATCTCAAGAAAGATATAGTGGCACTGGAAAAGGTTCAGAGAAGAGTGACCAAGGTGATAAAGGAGATGGAACTCCTCTCGTATGAGGAAAGACTAAAAGGGTTAGGGCTCTTCAGTTTGAAAAAGAGACAGCTGAGGGGAGATATGATTGAAGTCTACAAAATCCTGAGTGGAGTAGAACGGGTACAAGTGGATCGATTTTTCACTCTGTCAAAAATTACAAAGACTAGGGGGACACTCGATGAAGTTACAGGGAAATACTCTTAAAACCAATAGGAAGTAATATTTTTTCACTCGGAGAATAGTTAAACTCTGGAACGCATTGTCAGAGGTTGTGGGAAGAGCGGATTATGTAGCTGTTTTAAGAAAGGTTTGGACAATTTCCTAGAGGAAAAATTCCATAGACTGTTATTGAGAGAGACATGGGGGAAGCCACTGCTTGCCCTGGATCGGTAGCAAAGAATGTTGTCATCTTTGGGTTTTGGCCAGCTACTAGTGACCTGGATTGACCACCTTGAGAACAGGATACTGGGCTTGATGGACCATTGGTCTGACCCTGTAAGGCTATTCTTATGTTCTTAGGCCCCACCTCCTTTATCACCAGGTCATTCATTTGGGCTCTCACTCCTTGGCTCCACTCCTTTCTACCCTTTAGGGTGTAAAATTCAATTTTATTTATTTAATTTCTTTTATACTTCCTACAAGCCTGAAAGCTGTCGAGGCAGTGTACAATCAGGTACAGTAGGGAATTTCTGTCCCTGGAGAGCTCATAATCTAAATTTGTATGCTGAGGCATTAGAGGATTAAGCCTTGCCCAAGATCACAAAGAGCCACAGTAGAATTTAAACTGGATTTCCCTGGTTCTCAGCTGACTGCTTTAACCTTTAGGCTAACCTTAGCTGCTTTGTCTCAGCCCATTCCTTACTCTAGGTACAAGCGTGCTGAGTAATTTGGGATTAAGCTGAGGACTTAGCTAAACCTTTGTCTCCTGCTCTCCTGTCTTAGGGGGGAAAGGCCCTGCTGCTGGCCTTCCCTTCTCTTCATCTTTACTCTCTGAAATGGAGGACCCAAGGTCCTTTGAGCCCCTGGGCTCATTATGCTGATTTCTACATATATACGGGACATCCTTTGGGGAAGGAAGGCCCTGAGCACCTTCCTACACTGATTTATATATTTCCCTCCTATTTTGAGAAACATCTATTACTGGTGTTTTCTAGACTAGCCCTCCCCCTCATTAACTTTGGTTAACTTTGATTGGTACCACTCAGGAGAAGGGGCCCAGAATGGTTCCTCCTGTTACTTAAAAGCAGGCACTTTGTGGTGTTTTGCTACACACAATACTCACCTTCCTGGTTTGGTTCCTCATTTCCCATCAAAATTCACATAACCACGGTATACACACTGTTTCGCAAAATTCTAAAAACATGTGGGGTTGTTTTTTTTAAAGAAATCCCTGTCAGGAGACCGAAGAGTCACCTGAAATAAAGACAGTGTTAATGGTCAACTGCTATTTTTGATATACAGTGGTGCCTCACACAACGAACTTAATTGGTTCCAGGAGCAAGTTTGTTATGCGAAACGTTCGTTATGTGAAACGCGTTTTCCCATAAGAATACATGTAAAAAAAAATAATTCGTTCTGCAGCATAAAATATGCTAAGATGACATAAAAAAAGATAAATTTTTGGTTATTATTTTTATTTAGATACATCTAAAAACATAATTGTTTTTTAAAACAACACACATTTTTTAAATTTAAAGACAGACTAAGTAGAGTCTAATTTTACAGTGAGAGAGGGCAGAGTCTCAGCGGCAAAAACTGGGACTTAACTGTTCATTTTTTTTTTTTTCTACCGTGTTTCCCCGATGATAAGGCAGGGCCATCAAATAAGACAGCCCCCCCTTTTTAGAAAAAAATGTAAAATAAGGCACCCCCCCGCAAATAAGCTACCCACCGATACCTGCGCTTACCCGAATCGGGTGGTACGGTGGGTGACTCCGTGTGGTCCCTGGCACCCCCGACACGATCGGGGCAAGAGGGAGCCCAAGCCCTCTTGCCCCCCGACTCCCCGACACGATCGGGGCAAGAGGGAGCCCAAGCCCTCTTGCCCCCCCGACTCCCCGACACGATCGGGGCAAGAGGGAGCCCAAGCCCTCTTGCCCCCCCCCCCCCCGACTCCCCGACACGATCGGGGCAAGAGGGAGCCCAAGCCCTCTTGCCCCCCGACTCCCCGACACGATCGGGGCAAGAGGGAGCCCAAGCCCTCTTGCCCCCCGACTCGATCGGGGCAAGAGGGAGCCCAAGCCCTCTTGCCCCCCCGACTCCCCGACACGATCGGGGCAAGAGGGAGCCCAAGCCCTCTTGCCCCCCCGACTCCCCGACACGATCGGGGCAAGAGGGAGCCCAAGCCCTCTTGCCCCGCCGATTCCCCAACTCCCCGACAATATCGGGCCAGGAGGGAGCCCAAGTCCTCCTGGCCACGGCGACCCCCTAACCCCACCCTGCACTACATTACGGGCAGGAGGGATCCCAGACGCAAACCCCCCCTCCCCCCAACGACCGCCCCCCCCAAGAACCTCCGACCGCCCCCCCAGCCGACCCGCGACCCCCCTGGCCGACCCCCACGACACCCCCAACCCCCTTCCCCGTACCTTTCTGTAGTTGGCCGGACAGACGGGAGCCAAACCCGCCTGTCCGGCAGGCAGCCAACGACGGAATGAGGCCGGATTGGCCCATCCGTCCCAAAGCTCCGCCTACTGGTGGGGCCTAAGGCACCTGGGCCAATCAGAATAGGCCCGGGAGCCTTAGGTCCCTCCTGGGGGCAGGGCCTGAGGCACATGGTCGGGTTGGGCCCATGTGCCTCAGGCCCCGCCCCCAGGAGGGACCTAAGGCTCCCGGGCCTATTCTGATTGGCCCAGGCGCCTTAGGCCCCACCAGTAGGCGGAGCTTTGGGACGGATGGGCCAATCCGGCCTCATTCCGTCGTTGGCTGCCTGCCGGACAGGCGGGTTTGGCTCCCGTCTGTCCGGCCAACTACAGAAAGGTACGGGGAAGGGGGTTGGGGGTGTCGTGGGGGTCGGCCAGGGGGGTCGCGGGTCGGCTGGGGGGCGGTCGGAGGTTCTTGGGGGGGGCGGTCGTTGGGGGGAGGGGGGGTTTGCGTCGAGGGCAGGAAGGCCTGGGATCCCTCCTGCCCGTAATGTAGTGCAGGGTGGGGTTAGGGGGTCGCCGTGGCCAGGAGGACTTGGGCTCCCTCCTGGCCCGATCGTGTCGGGGAGTCGGGGGGGCAAGAGGGCTTGAGCTCCCTCTTGCCCCGATCGTGTCGGGGAGTCGGGGGGGCAAGAGGGCTTGGGCTCCCTCTTGCCCCGATCGTGTCGGGGAGTCGGGGGGGCAAGAGGGCTTGAGCTCCCTCTTGCCCCGATCGTGTCGGGGAGTCGGGGGGGCAAGAGGGCTTGAGCTCCCTCTTGCCCCGATCGTGTCGGGGAGTCGGGGGGGCAAGAGGGCTTGAGCTCCCTCTTGCCCCGATCGTGTCGGGGAGTCGGGGGGGGCAAGAGGGCTTGAGCTCCCTCTTGCCCCGATCGTGTCGGGGAGTCGGGGGGGGGCAAGAGGGCTTGAGCTCCCTCTTGCCCCGATCGTGTCGGGGAGTCGGGGGGGCAAGAGGGAGCCAGGCGGAGAGAGGGCAGTTAAGCGCAGTGCCTGCGCGGAAGGATGCAGCTCGGGCGACTTCGTTGTGTGAAACGAAGTTCGTTGTACGAATCAAGACATAAAGTTCGTTGTGCGCAGCGTTCGCTGTGCGAGGCGTCCGTTATGCGAGGCACCACTGTATTACCTCAGACTGTATGTTGACAATTTGATAACTTTATGTAGCATGTATAATTCTTTGTAACATGTTTATTTCTGTACAGAATTCTATGTAACAATATACTACTTGTAATTCACCTAGAACTTTAATTAATGAGGATTTGGCAGGAAAAAAGATTGCACAGAACATGAGATTCGCTCCACAGTTTCTTCAGAATTAACCCCTTCTTTGAGCCTCAGCTCTGCCTCCTCTCTCATCCCCCACATCCATCCTCTTCTCACAAGGGGCTCCATTGCCACCTTTCATTCACCTTGACTACCACTATCTTTCTCCATATGTTCTCCTGCTACCCTCTGGTGGTTTTGCTTTTCTTATCCACTTCCAGAAGAGTGATACAACTGACTTCTTGCTCTAAAGCAAGCATGATGGCTTGTATTGATCTCTCACAACTCTTTTGAAATCAGACCAGTAAAACTGCAAGCTCTGGGTCAAGTCTAACATAAACCTTGTATTGCCAAGTGTTTTGCAAGACAAGCAAAACATTTTATTAAATTTTAACTTGATATACAAGCAATATCTTGCAATACAAGTACATACAATGTACACACATCACAACTGAGCCGAAGGTTCTTCTCTCTGACACTGCGGGAGTATAGTGACTTTTCTAAATGAGCGAGGTCTTGCAATACAAGTACATATAGTATTTTGTATTAAAGTTTTTGGGTTGTGGAATGAATCGTCTTGAGTTTCCATTATTTCTTATGGGGAAATTCACTTTGATATATGAGTGCTTTGAATTACAAGCATGCTTCTGGAATGAATTATTCTCGCAAACCTTGGTTTGCGAGAATAATAGTTTATATTTATTACATTCTCTTGATGTATTGCAAGGGCCAAATAGAAAGGTTTCTTTGTGAAACATAGAAACATGGCCAAACGGTCCATCTAGTCTGCACAGCATCCACTATTTCCTCCTCTCCCTAAGAGATCCCACGTGTCTGTCCCACGCTTTCTTGAATTCAGACACAGTCTGCCTCCACCACCTCTACCAGGGGACACTTCCACGCATCTACCACCCTTTCTGTAAAAAAGTATTTCCTTAGATTACTTCTGAGCCTATCACCTCTTATTTATTTATTTATTCAATTTTCTATACCGTTCTCGCAGGGGAGCTCAGAACGGTTTACATGAATTTATTCAGGTACTCAAGCATTTTTCCCTGTCTGTCCCGGCGGGCTCACAATCTATCTAATGTACCTGGAGCAATGGGGGGATTAAGTGACATGCCCAGGGTCACAAGGAGCAGTGTAGGTTTGAACCCACAACCTCAGGGTGCTGAGGCTGTAGTTTTAACCACTGCACCACACATCCTATGCCCTCTCATTCCAGAGCTTCATTTCAAATGAGAGAGACATAAGCAGTGCCTCTGCTGGGTCAGACCAGAGGTCCATCGTGCCCAGCAGTCCGCTCACGTGGTGGCCCATGAGGTCCAGGACCTGCATAGTAATCCTCTATCTATACCCTTCTATCCCTTTTTCTTTCAAGAAATCATCCAATCCTTTCTTGAACCCCAATACCATACTCTGTCCTATCACACCCTCTGGAAGGTGTCCACCATCCTTTGAGTGAAGAAGAAACTCCTAGCATTGGTTCTGAATCTGTCCCCTCTTCATTTTTCCGAATGCCTTCTCGTTCTTGTAGTTTTCAAAAGTTTGAAGAATCTGTCCTTCTTTACTTTCTCTATGCCCTTCATGATCTTGTAAGTCTCTATCATGTCCCCTCTAAGTCTCCACTTTTCCAGGGAAAAGAGCCCCAGTTTCTCTAATCTTTTAGCATATGAAAGGTTTTCCATACCTTTTTTCAATCGCGTCGCTCTTTTCTGAACCCTCTCAAGTAACGCCATATCCTTCTTAAGGTACAGCGACCAATATTGGACGCAGTACTCCAGATGCGGGGAATCATCGCCTGATACAACGGCAGGATAACCTCTTTCGTTCTGGCTGTAATACCTTTCTTGATAATACCTAGCATTCTATTCGCCTTCTTTGAGGCTGCTGCGCATTGTGCTGACGGCTTCATTGTCTTGTCCACTATTACCCCCAAGTCCTTTTCTAGGGTACTTTCACCCATTACCAGCCCTCCCATTGTATAGCTGTACTTCGGATTTCTGTTTCCTATATGCAAGACTTTACACTTCTCTACATTAAACTTCATCTGCCATCTCGTCACCCACTCTTCTAGTTTGTTCAGGTCCCTTTGTAAGTTTTCACAGTCCTCTTTTGTCCCAACTTCACTAAACAGTTTGGTGTTGTCTGTGAATTTTATTACTTCGCACTTCGTCCTTGTTTCTAGATCGTTTATAAATAGCAGCGGTCCTAGTACCAACCCCTGCGGAACACCACTCGTGACCCTCCTCCAGTCAGAGTAGTGGCCCTTCACTTCTACCCTTTGCTTCCTACCCGCCAACCAATTTTTGATCCATCTATGTACGTCTTCTTCCACCCCATGGTTCTTCAGTTTCCGTAGTAGGCGTTCATGGGGTACCTTGTCAAAGGCTTTTTGGAAATCTAAGTATATGATGTCTATGGAGTCCCCTTTGTCCATTTGTTTATTAATTCCTTCAAAGAAGTGCAATAAGTTCGTTAGGCACGATCTTCACTTGCAGAATCCATGTTGGCTTGTTTTCATCAGTTTATTCCTTTCTAGATGCTCATCGATGCTGTCTTTTATCAGCGCTTCCGCCATCTTCCCCGGAACAGAAGTCAAACTTATCGGTCTGTAGTTCCCCGGGTCACCTCTCAATCCTTTTTTTAAAGATGGGCGTAACATTAGATATCTTCCAATCTTCCGGGATCACGCCTGTTTTCAGGGATAGATTACAAACCTGCTGTAGTAGTTCCGCTATTTCCTTCTTTAGTTCTTTCAATACCCTAGGGTGCATTTACTTCACATAGGTATTTAAACATCTCTCAAGAATCAAAATCGCAATAACAAAAATATAAATGCAATATTTGAAAAATTGTTATTAGCCTAGTGGTGGAGATACCCCATGAAAGTACATTTATAATAGGTGGAGAAAAAGCCTCAACTTATCAACAATATACAGACAGCAACCCAATGAGTTCTTAAGCCAGTCCTGCTCTGTATCATAGGCAAAAAATTCCACACATTTCAAAATGTAATTTTTCAAAACGGGACTAAAGCCACCACTGTGCATAGGGAGCCAGAACAAGAACAAAACAGTTCACTTATCTTCTGACGATGGCAACAACATCAGCGAGTAGGTATTCCTGCTATAGCACTTCTCAAGCTGACAAAAGACAAGGAACTGGATGTCACCAACAAGGCTCTTGTTTCTCCACCTATTATAAATGTACTTTCATGGGGTATCTCCACCACTAGGCTAATAATAATTTTTCATATATTGCATTTAAACATCTCTACCATATCTCCCTTCTCCCACCTTTCCTTCAAAGTATACATATTGAGATCTTTAAGTCTGTCCCCATAAGCCTTATGACAAAGACCAGTGACCATTTTAGTAGCCTTCCTTTGGACTGACTCCATCTTGTTTATATCTTTTTGAAGATGCGGACTCCAGAATTGTACACAGTATTCTAAATGAGATCTCATCATAGTCTTATACAGGGGCATCAATACCTCCTTTTTCCTATTGGCCATACCTCTCCCTAGGCATCCAAGCATCCTTCTAGTTTTTGCCGTCACAGTTTCAACCTCTTTGGCCACCTTACTATCTTACTACCTTACTATTTACTATCTTACTACCTTACTATCACATCCAAGTCTGCTCCTTTTTCTTGCACAAAAGTTCTTCGCCCCCGAAATAAACAAAAACAAGTCAAACAGTGGTGCTCAAAGAGTAAAGTAGGGAGGAGGAGAGATGGCGGGAAAGGAGGTGGAAAAAAACATCTAGAAAATAGCATATTAGAGGACTAAGCATAATGTTTCCTTATTGTGTGGTTTTGATGCCTCCCTCTGTGTGATATTACTTATTCCGAGTCCTTCCTCAGCCACTTGATTCCTGCTCCAAATTCTCTGTAAAGCAGTTCGGTACTGTTAGAATAGGAAATGAAAGAGCTCCTCACTGCCTGTCTTCAGCTGTGGGCAGCGGGCATTTGTTTCTATATTTTGATCTAAAGTTAAAATGCTACAGTTTAAGTCTGCTGTTAAGACCAATGTCAGTGTTGTGTACCTAATGTTTTTATGTAGGTCTATTCTTTCCAAAGACGGGGTTCTCTATGTCAAACTTCGAGCAGGGCAACTTTCATACAAGGAAGACCCAATGGGATGGCGCAGCCTCTTAACACAAACAGTAACTCACAGAAACTCAGAGGCACGTTCTTTCAAGGTAGGGGTTATCAAAACAATCTGATGATTCAAAGTCAAGCAACAGTGTGACTGCTGTTCTGTTCACAAGACGCATGGAAATTAAAATTCTCATGTCATCAGTGACTATTTAAAGGAAAAAAATGCCTGATAGGTTTTTTGTTGTTTTTTTAAATAAAAAAAATGAAACAAGAATTCAAAACATTTATGTTACATTGTAGGAATGGTCAATCTTCTATAAAATAATTCCTTTATTTGTCAGTTTTAGACTTGTAGCCTAATTTGTAATGTAGGGAAGGTAAGTCACTTTCAAGGTTCCAAATGATGATCGATTCAGAGGGATTTTGGCCTAGCATTTGGAAGTTTCACAGACATTAATCTTGATTTTAAAAAGCCTTTCCTAAACACAAGAATGATAATCTGTTCTGAGGGCTTGTCACTAGACCAAAGTTCAGAAAAATATTCTTAGACTAGTCCCCTTAATTAGCACATCAAAAGAATTTAAGCCCAACCCAATATTACTTTTTCAGTTCCCTTTGGGTTTTTCAGTTCTGTTATATTTGCAGCCAGTGCCCCTTGGGAAGAACATCATCCAGGGACTATTTAACATCCAGCAATGAACAGCACAAGAAGGTTTTCAAGGGAGCTTTCATTTTGCTTTCTTAGTCACAAACTTCCTCCGGAATCTAGTTTTTCCACTGAAGCTTGGCAATTCAGGTCACTATAAAAAAAATTTTTTATATATAAATCTTTATTGAGTTTCAAAACCAACAAAAATGCAATACAGTATCTATACAAATAATATTAATCATATATGCATTTATAATCAATCAAAATCCATACAACAATAAAAAACCCCACCCAACCAACATTTCATAAGGGAATAGAACCATACAAAGAAATACCCCCCTCCCGCCCTCCCTCCCCCTGGGTGTGTGTGCATTATACCAATAGGAACAAAGGAAAAGACAATTACAATGAATCCGTCAAAGGGCCCCAGATTAACTTAAATCTCTTAGTATGTCCCAGCATATCCGCATTCATTTTTTCAAATCTATAAATTAAACATAAATTTGCCCACCAAAAATTCAAATTAAGGCAATCCCAGTTCTTCCAGTTGCATGTAACCATTTGTATGGCTATCCCGGTCATGATAAGGAAAAGCCCACCTCTATATCTTTCCAATGAGGGCTTTAGATGTAATATCGTCCCACATATGCTGTTCTATTGTCCTTTGATACTCAATTTCTAGAAGTTGATATGGGGACAGATTAATGCTATATTTGAAGCATCGATTCCTTTGACATATGAGGCAGGTCACTATAAAAATTAAGAATTTAAAATCAATTCATATTATACCGTTGAATATAGGGGACAAGAAAGAAACACTTCATCCAGTATATGCACCTGTTTTTCTCCTCTGTGATACCTATTCCCCCTGGAGTTGCCTGTTTTATACACAGATAAAAGTACACGTGAATTTTATACATAGGATTTACCTGCTAAGAGGGTAAATTTTGAGTTTAACAACTCTAAACATGTAACTCTTTAAAATTTGTAGTAAAGCCCAACTTAGCTCATTTAAAAATTGTCAGTAAAGTGGAACATAACTTGCTATGTTCATTTAGGTGATCTTAATATCCATGTGCCCTTTACTGAACAGTTATATAAGTGGTGGTCCTTGTTGAATGTGAGTTTTGACAAGGAAAGCAGTGGAAACATGTATGATGGTTCTATAAGGAGAAAAACTTTGTTGTGGATAACTTAATAAAGGAGAAATTAAATTTAAATATGAAAATAGTATGATAGAAGCAAAATTGTTCTTCTGATTTATAATTTTTATTCATTTTTACAACTTACATCAAGTGTATCAAGAAATAACATTTGAATTGAAAAACATCACTTGTTTTGCTATTATTATCATCATCTGAAATTTAACCTCCCCTCCCATCCCTATCACATCAAAAATATTCATTTATATTATATTATATAATATACATTTTAGTAAAATATCAAAAAATCATCCCTCCCACCCATCCCCATCCCCTTCCCCTAATTTCAATTTATCTTATTAAGGGAAAATGTTTACTACTCATTACAAAAGTCTATCAATGGTCTCCAAACATCTCAAAATTTACCAAAATATCCTCTCTGTGTGGCTAATGTTCTTTCCATTTTATAAAGATGACATATAGAACTCCACCAAAAACTGTAATTTAATCTACTCCGATTTTTCCAATTGAATGTAATCTGTTGAATGGCAGCTCCAGTCATAATAAGTAAAAGCTTATTGTTTTTTTGAAGAAATCTGACTTTTTGCTCTCATTGACATGCCAAATAAAATAGTATCATATGTCAAGGCCACCGGATTTTCTAACAACCTATTTATTTGGCCCCATATCGATTTCCAAAACGTCAATATAAATGGACAATAGAATAAAAGATGATCTAAAGTCCCAGCGTTAAGTGGGGATGGGGATGGGGGTGGGTATTATTTTATTAATCTAATCTAATCCTTAGGTTTGTATACCGCATCATCTCCACATTTGTAGAGCTCGACGCGGTTTACAGTAGGAGAAATAGGAAGGAACTACAACAGAGGGTTAGAGGTAGAAGTGTGAAGAAAATTTAGAGGACTTGGGAAGCCAAGATATAAGTTTCCTTGATTCCTAAGTTGGAGGGAGACTTAAATTTTTTGAGAAAAGCCAGGTTTTCAGATGTTTGCGGAAAACTTGGAGAGAGCTCAAATTCCGAAGAGGGGAGGTAAGGTTGTTCCAAAGCTCAGTGATTTTGAAGTGGAGGGAGGTCCCTAGCTTTCCTGTGTGGGAAATTCCTTTTAGTGAGGGGAAGGATAGTTTTAATTTGTGGGAGAATCTGTTGGTATTAGGGTTTGAGGAATTCAAAGAAAGAAGGATAAAGGGAGGGAGGATACCATATAGGATTTTGAAAGCTAAACAGGCGCATTTATAGTGGACCCTGGCGATTATCGGATTTATAATAATAATAATAATAACTTTATTCTTGTATACCGCAATATTATGGAAGTTCAATGCAGTTAACAAAAAGAAGAGACTGTACATTACAGCGATGTTACATACATGGCAATGATAAGGCATATAATATGAAGGCCTAGCAAGACAGGACATTTAGATAAAACAGAGATTGATTATAAGAGGCCATATAGTGGCTTGGCAAGGTAGGCAAAGTCAGAGAGTTTGGAGGCATATCGAGGTCAGGGAGGGGGGCAGGGAAGGAGGGAGGGGAGAGTTAGCGGAATTTGTCAAAGAGGTAGGTTTTTTATCTCATAATATGTATGAATTAATTAATACATTTTGATGTATTAGGTTAGATTTTCTGAAATAGGGAGGGAGGGATTGGTTTTTTTTTCTATTTTAGTTACATTTGTCATATTTATTAAATGTATTACATAATATTTAAATCAATATAAAATATGAATATAAATATGATATATTGTACTTAAAGTGTTCATGAAGAAAATCAAGTGTGTATTTATAAGATTATATGAATTTTTCTGATACACTTGTTGTAATATGCAAAACTGAATAAAGAAATTAAAAAAAAAAAAAAGATGACAGTGCCAACATCAATTCGAATTAAAGCTATCTAATTTTTGTAAATGAACAGGGGTCCAAAAAGTTCTATGTAACAGAAAAAAGTTTGTCTCATAGACCAAATTCGTGACCATTGAGACACAGTAATTTGATGCTTGATCTCAATGCTCCAAATGTCCCGAAGACCAGTTTTTGGTTTTTTTATTCATAAATCCAGATATTAATTTATACTACTAAGTGGCCTGGTGCCCCAGGAAGTCCACCTGAAAGCATAAGAATTCCAAGTTATATTGATTAGTGAGATTTTTCCATTCAGGGAACCCCGCCTGAATGGCCTGCTTCAATTGCAACCATCTAAAACTTTGTGATTACTAAGACCAAATTTATGTTGCAACTGTGAAAACTCACGTATACCTGCCATCATCCAAAGCTTCCAGATGATCTTAAAACCGCCAATTTGAATCTTGGACTTTAGCCAATTAGTTTGATTTGTTGATTTATGTATTGGAATAGGTGTTAGATTATTTACATATCTTAAGGTTTTCCATGTATCAACTAATATTTTGTTTTCCTTATATATCCTAGGCATCTTGATATTAAGAACATGGCAAAGTCGCAGAGGAAAGAATTGTAAATATAAACGTTGTAAATAGTTAAAGTAGGGATTCATTCACACCAAAAAATATATAATAACAAATACAGGACAGTTGACAAAATCATAAATAAACGGAGAAAAATAAACCTCAATTGTGGGTCGCCGGGACTACACAAGTACCCTAAGCTCACCACCTCATCACGGGTTTATAAAAAAACTCCGTACAATTATAAGTTACTTTCATACTTCAACATCTCTTTAAAAGAATAGTTTTCAAAAAATTCTCAAAGGATTTGAATTTCAACGTCCATAAATTTTCTATAATTAGGTGAAACAGTCCCAAACTAACTATATTTATGGCAATCAGCTCCAGCTGTAAACAAATTCAGAACAGGGTTTAATGGCGTGGCTGTAAAACCTGCTTAATAGCATATATAAGAGAGTTAAACACTCATCTGAAGGAGAGTCTTCGTCCCAATAGAAAAGATCTTCTATTTCGCCTGAGAGCAGGCTACTTCAGGGGATTCGTTTACACGAGGTTAACTCCACGCTTTCAGCTGCATAGTGGGAGGCCTGCTTCTCTCAAAATGGACCTCAGACCGAGATACGCGCCCGACTCGTTTAAAAACAAAACGAAGTCGGGCGTCATGACATCATCACTGTAACGCGATGAGTGATAGGTCAAACATCGGCACTTCAAATAAAACACAAAATCCAGGAAAACAAACCCCATATTCACAAAAAAGGTTGCCATTCATGATCAGAATTTAAACCTTGTGGTTCTATAGTATGAAGGCAACTTATCCATTGTTGTTCCTTCTGCCATAAAAGCTTTCTAATGTCTCCTCGTCTCATTGATGGGATAACTTTCTCAAGGACCCAACATTTCAGGCTTTCAAACTTGTGTTCCAAATTTAAGCAATGAGCCACTATTGGTGCTGTAATTTTACGTGTATTCAAACAACTTTTATGTTCTGTTATTCTTATGGTTAAATTACGTGATGTTTGGCCCACATAAAACAATTCACATGGGCATTGTATTATATATATTACATCGGCTGTTTGACAAGTAGAAGTCTGTCTAAGAATATAATTTTTCCCATCAGTTGGATTTATAAAGGTAGAGATCGTGGCCATGATATTACAATTCATACAGTGTCCACATGGGCTGTGTCCTAAAATAGATTCTATTCTCTCATTTTCAAACTTTTCTTTAGATGTGTGACACAACCAATCACCTAAATTTCTATTTCTAGACTGAGGAAAAATAAATTTTTTGTTTTCAAAACATGGAAGTGTTTTAAGCAATGGAAGATGTTTTTTATATTTCTTAATAATCTGGGGAGATATGTAAGTTTGTTTAATGATACAAGGGATTATATCAGATTTTTCTTTATTCTCATAAATTTTATTATAATCCAATAAAACCTCTCTAGGATTATGTAAAGCTCTTTTCTTTGCTTTTTTAATTATAGACGTTGGATATTTTCTGGATATTAATCTTTGTTCCAGTACTTTTGCTTCTTCAAGAAAGTTTTCTTTATTATTACATATTCTCCTATATCTTAAGAACTGGGCAAAAGGAATACTGGTTTTCAAATGTACGGGATGCATGCTATCAAATCTCAATAATGTGTTTCTGTCCGTTGTTTTTCGAAACACCGATGTTGTTAATCGGGTTCCATCCAATTGCACCAATACATCCAAAAAATTGATTTTGTTTTTACTAAATGACATAGTAAATTGAATAAACTCATGACACTGATTCAAAACTGAAACAAATTCTTGGAGTTGTAGTTGAGTTCCTATCCAGATCACAAACACGTCGTCTATAAAACGCCACCATTTTAACACATATTGAAACCCTGTTAATTTATAGATGAAAGTCTCTTCAAACCACGCCATATATAAATTGGCTATGGTAGGGGCAAAAGATGCACCCATAGCTATGCCAGAAAGTTGTTTAAAAAATTCTCCATTAAAGATGAAATAATTATTTTTCAAAGCTATGGTACACAGCTCTTTCAAGAACTGTACAAAACCATTCCCAGGACCAAATTTAGTATTCCATAGATTGACCAGGACTTGAAGGGCTTCATCTTGGGGTATGCTGGTATATAACGAGCATACGTCAAAAGTGACTAATGTGCAATCTTGTAAGACATCAGGTTCAATATCGTTTAGCATTTTAAGAAACTGTGTAGTGTCTTGGATATATGATCTAATGTCTTTCAGATGACTATTCAATTTGATATCAATGTATTTACTTGTCTTCTCCAGTAGTGAGTCACGAGCCGAAACTATTGGACGTCCAGGGGGACGTTGTGTATCTTTGTGAATCTTGGGGAGTAGATAAAAAATAGGAATTTTAAAATGTTGAGGTGTCAAAAACATATATTCTTTCTTTGTTATGAAGCCTTGTTTTAAAGCCTCAGAACTAATTTGAGCAACTTTTTCAAAAATTTCTAATGAAGGATCGCAAGCCATTTTCAAATAAGTATCTCTTTTAGAAAGTTGGTTATTGGCTTCTGTTAGATATAATTCTAAACCCCATATCACTATTGCGCCCCCTTTGTCGGCCCGCCTAATAATTATTGTAGGATCTTTTTTTAAAGATTGCAACGCTGTCCATTCTGCAGGGGTCAAATTATTATAATGCCTTCGGTGTTTAGCATTTTCATCAATTTGCTGTAAGTCTTGAATCATTAAATTCTTAAAGGCTGTTATTATCGGATTTAGAAGACCCGGAGGGTTCCATTTAGATTTAGGGCGAACACAGGATATATCAGGTTCTATAATGGGATGTTCATGGAAAAAGGAGCACAAATTCAGCCTACGTAAAAATTTTTCTAAATCTATACGAGCTTGAAATGAATTGTGAGGTGCTGTTGGAACAAAGGTCAAACCTTTAGATAAAATATTTATTTCATCGGCTGTTAGATTACGATTTGATATATTAATCACTATTGATTCCTCTTCCTCTGAGGTCGAGTTCGTATTCGGCCTCGATGTGTTCCCCTGCCTCGGGTACCTCTGCCTCCTTGTTTTGGACCTGTAATTTGCCTGTTTCGACCTTGATCCCCGTCCAGATCTTCAGATGTAGAGGTTCCTTCATTACTTAAATTTTCAGATGAATCTCCTGATGTGGTAAATCTCACATTTTTTGTTTTATAATTTGTATTCATCCATCTATAGACATATCCAGTTTGATAGTCTTTTTCATCTCTTTGATATTTTTTCAATTTATTAGTTCTAATTTCTCTTCGTAATTTATCCATTTTATTATTCGAATCAGTTAATTTATTAACAAAATCAGCGCTTTTACGTGCTTCCTCCAGTAGTTCTTCATAGACTATTTTATTCTCATTGATCTTACTTTGTAAAGTTTTAATCAATAGAAGCATTAGATCTAGAGAGCAACGGTTCAGAATCTGATTCCAGATTGTAATAAAGTCATTGTTATCTGTAAACATCTGTGGGGCTGTTCTCATTCTAAGGCCCCTCGGAATGATTTCATGTTTGCAGTATTCAACTAAACTCGCACTCTGCATCTCCATTTGAATTATTTGTTTCATAGTTTTATCAATATCTAGCCAAGCTAGATCTGTATCATGTGTTTCTACATTTGTAGATAAGGCCGGTGCTTGTAATCCCTTGTATCATTAAACAAACTTACATATCTCCCCAGATTATTAAGAAATATAAAAAACATCTTCCATTGCTTAAAACACTTCCATGTTTTGAAAACAAAAAATTTATTTTTCCTCAGTCTAGAAATAGAAATTTAGGTGATTGGTTGTGTCACACATCTAAAGAAAAGTTTGAAAATGAAAGAATAGAATCTATTTTAGGACACAGCCCATGTGGACACTGTATGAATTGTAATATCATGGCCACGATCTCTACCTTTATAAATCCAACTGATGGGAAAAATTATATTCTTAGACAGACTTCTACTTGTCAAACAGCCGATGTAATATATATAATACAATGCCCATGTGAATTGTTTTATGTGGGCCAAACATCACGTAATTTAACCATAAGAATAACAGAACATAAAAGTTGTTTGAATACACGTAAAATTACAGCACCAATAGTGGCTCATTGCTTAAATTTGGAACACAAGTTTGAAAGCCTGAAATGTTGGGTCCTTGAGAAAGTTATCCCATCAATGAGACGAGGAGACATTAGAAAGCTTTTATGGCAGAAGGAACAACAATGGATAAGTTGCCTTCATACTATAGAACCACAAGGTTTAAATTCTGATCATGAATGGCAACCTTTTTTGTGAATATGGGGTTTGTTTTCCTGGATTTTGTGTTTTATTTGAAGTGCCGATGTTTGACCTATCACTCATCGCGTTACAGTGATGATGTCATGACGCCCGACTTCGTTTTGTTTTTAAACGAGTCGGGCGCGTATCTCGGTCTGAGGTCCATTTTGAGAGAAGCAGGCCTCCCACTATGCAGCTGAAAGCGTGGAGTTAACCTCGTGTAAACGAATCCCCTGAAGTAGCCTGCTCTCAGGCGAAATAGAAGATCTTTTCTATCGGGACGAAGACTCTCCTTCAGATGAGTGTTTAACTCTCTTATATATGCTATTAAGCAGGTTTTACAGCCACGCCATTAAACCCTGTTCTGAATTTGTTTACAGCTGGAGCTGATTGCCATAAATATAGTTAGTTTGGGACTGTTTCACCTAATTATAGAAAATTTATGGACGTTGAAATTCAAATCCTTTGAGAATTTTTTGAAAACTATTCTTTTAAAGAGATGTTGAAGTATGAAAGTAACTTATAATTGTACGGAGTTTTTTTATAAACCCGTGATGAGGTGGTGAGCTTAGGGTACTTGTGTAGTCCCGGCGACCCACAATTGAGGTTTATTTTTCTCCGTTTATTTATGATTTTGTCAACTGTCCTGTATTTGTTATTATATATTTTTTGGTGTGAATGAATCCCTACTTTAACTATTTACAACGTTTATATTTACAATTCTTTCTTCACGGAATACGATTGTACCTTCATTATATAAAGTCGCAGAGGAAACATAAGTCGCCATTCCAACCGTATCCAGTCCGGGTTATTTTCAGTAGGCTCTGGGAGGACCCAATACATACTTTGGTGTATAACATAGGCTTGATGATATCTATAAAAATTGGGAAAATTTACCCCTCCTAAATACTTTATTCCATCCTCTTTCCAAAGAAAGAAAAATGAGTCAAACAAACCTTTTGTACAATGTACATTAAGAGGAAGAATTTCTGATCCTGAAAATTTTCCTAATTTTTCTATTAATTCAAGTAGGCATGGAATGGTTATTTCAGAATTTCTCAAATGAAGCAGTTTAACATTTGCATAAGCAGAGACCTTGTATTCCCATTCTGAATAGGGAATACCCTGTATCTCCTTCGCTTGCCAAATAGCTAATAACAAGGGTTCTAATACTATATCAAAAAGCAAAGGAGACAAAGGACATCATTGCCTAACTCTTAGGAAGATGGTTACATGTGGAAATGAGCATGGGGAATACTACAATGGCGCTTTTATGCCCCTAATTTGAACCAAAATGAATTTTTCAAGACTCTACAACCAATGATACTTCCACTGGCTGCCTCTAATTTAGTGGTGGCTGGGGATTTTAATGCTGTTATGGATCCTTTGATGGATAAAAATCCTAGTAAAATCATGAAATCATTAGGATTAGATAATTTTGCACAGTCTTGTGATTTGAAAGGTATTTGGCAACTACTTCATTTTGATGGTCGGGAATTTTCCTTTTGCTCCCATGTTCATAAATCCTTTTCAAGAATAGATTACATTTTCGTTTCAAATCAATTGGTACAACAGGTTACACAAGCCTCCATAGATCCAATTATTCTGTCTGATCATGGAGGGTTGTGGAATGAACTCAAAATTGTTGATTAAGATAATAGTAGCAAAATTGTTCTTATTCAAAGATAAAGTTTCTTTTGTCTTATTTTAGCCAGAAGCTATTTCTGCTTTCACCTCAGACCAGGCACTGCTGTCATTTGCTGAATATTTCTGCAAACCAACATTGAATATGGGCCAGGTATGTACCTCATGAACCACCTGGTCTTCATAGACACAGAATTCAGCATCTTTGCAAAAGCATTTCTCCTCTAATGTGTCACTTTATCAAGACAATGGCTTGGTTCAAGCTAGGCATCTTTGACAGACTGTCTTTAACATATCTTTAAAAAAAATAGCTTTTTTAATTATTTGTGTTTATGCAGTTCTTTATAGCTAAGGCACTTGAGAGATTTATGCAGTTGTTCATGATCTAGAAGTCCTGGCTTCCTTTTAAGATGTTGATCTCAGTTGTAGCTTTCACGGCCTTTAGAACAGGGATGTCAAAGTCCATCCTCGAGGGCCGCAATCCAGTCAGGTTTTCAGGATTTCCCCAATGAATATACTTGAGATCTATTTGCATGCACTGCTTTCATTGTATGCTAATAGATCTCATGCATATTCATTGGAGAAATCCTGGAAACCCGGCTGGATTGCAGCCCTCGAGGAGGGACTTTGACACCCCTGCTTTAGAGGGATCTCAGCTGTCTCAATAATAAGAACATAAGAATAGCTCTAGAGCAGTGGTCTCAAACTCAAACCCTTAGTGGGGCCACATTTTGGATTTGTAGGTACTTGGAGGGCCGCAGAAAAAATAGTTAATGTCTTATTAAAGAAATGACAACTTTGCAGGAGGTAAAACTCTTTATAGTTTATAAATCTTTCCTTTAAAAGTTAAAGGAAAGATTTATAAACTATAAAGAATTTTACCGTATGCAAAATTGTCATTAACTATTTTTTCTGCGGCCCTCCAAGTACCCTATTTTTTCTGCAGCCCTCACATTTAAAGTTTAATAACTTTCCTTTCTCAAAACTGACACATTTCTATCACTATATTGAAAATAAAATCATTTTCCCTACCTTTGTTGTCTGATGACTTTATTTTTCTGTGCATTTAACCATGTTTCCAGGGTCTTCTTGTCCTTTGACTGGTTTTCTCTCTGTCTTCACTTTCTGCCTTGCATCCATTTTGGCATTAATATTCAATTTTTCTGCATTCTTTTCAAAATCTACGTTTCCATGTCTTACCTTCCCTTCTATCTCTCTCTTCTTCTGTCCCTATTTCCATGGGCTGACATCTCTTTCTTTCCTTTCTCTCCCTCCCTCCTTCCTTCCTTCCCTCTGGTCTGGCATCTGTCTCCTTCCCTCCCCCAACTTTTTATTTCTTTCACCCTGCCCCCTTCTTTCTTTCTCTCTCTATCCATGCCCCCATTCTTTCTATATGTCTGTCTTTTTCTCTCTCTCCGTGCCCCCTTTCTTTCTTTTTTTCTTTCTCCATGCCCTTTCTTTCTGTCTTTCTCTCTCCATGCCCCTTTCTGTCTGTGTCCTGTTTCCCTTTTTTTTCTGTCTCCATGTCCCCCATTTCTTTCTTTACTTCTCCCTGCCCTCCCCCAAGCCACCACCATTTGGGAACAGGCCGCCACCGCCGCAATCAGGAAACAGGTTGCCGCCGCCACAATCGGGGAACAGGCCAGCGCCGAGGTCTTAACTCTCCCTGCTTATCTTCCCCAGCACGGGGCCGACCAATTCACGCCACCTGACGTCAATTCTAACGTCGGGGAGAAACTTCCGGGCCAGCCAGGCAGCGATTGGCTGGCCCGGAACTTCCTCCCCGATGTTAGAATTGACGTCGGGTGGCAAGAATTGGTCAGCTCCGAGCTGGGGAAGATAAGCAGGGAGAGTTAAGACCTTGGCGCTGGCCTGTTCCCCGATTGTGGTGGTGGCGGCCTGTTCCCCGATTGCGGCGGCTTGGGGGAGAGCAGTGGGAAGGGAAGCAGACTGGGGACCCCTGCTTTAGGCGAGGACAGATCGCGGGCCGCGTGTTTGAGACCACTGCTCTAGAGCCTAAATAGAGACTGGGTACTGATTGAGCAGGAAAAATGAAAGTCTAAAGCCCCCCCTCAAAAAAAATAAAATAAAATGATACTTTAGTTAAGTAGTTGTCCTTTTTACTTACCTTAACTAATAGCAAAGCTTTCAGACCGGAATTTTTTTTTTTTTTTAAGTTCAAATCATCTTTAATAAAAAAAAATTTTGAACAGATAAACAAGAATAGGAAAACAAATTATGATTATTGTAGGTTACATACTTTGATTAATTACAGGGTGAAGAAGTCAAAATACCAAAAAGTATAATAGGGTCCCAAATCTTAATTAAGTTTGGTAATAAGAGTTTGTTCTTTAAGCAATTTTAACTTCATATTCATACAATAGACAAATAGACTACCACCAAAAATTAAAAGATATCTTAGAATTATCCTTCCACTTTGTCGATATAGGTTTAATCACAGTTGTAATCAGACTATCAAACAATTTACATTGTTCAGGAGATAAGTACTGAAACGCACAAATGGCGCAGAAGATAATTAAATTAAATGGTAAACATTCAGATTTGAGAGAGAGATAATTCTAGACCATACTCAATACCAAACTTTTGGGAAAGATATTAAGTGGGGACACGTTAATAGCATATGCTTTAAATGCCCAATATATTGATCACAGGACTAAAATTTCCCCCTCTTTTACTAACGTGTAGCGTGGGTTTTAGCGCCGGCAGCGGCGGTAACTGCTCCAGCACTCATAGAATTCCTATGAGCGCCGGAACAGTTACTGCCGCTGCTGGCACTAAAACCCATGCTACATGTTAGTAAAAGAGGGGGTTTATTAGCAGAATCAGACTTTACCCTTTGTTTTTTCACTGGGATCCAAAGAGATCTATGCGTCAAAAAATGCATAGATTATAAAATGGGAGCAGAAGCAAGAAGTCTATTTGCTTTAGACCAGAATTGTGGCCACTGAGAGTCTGATAAATATTCTACAGTTTCAGCTGACCATAACAGTTCTAAAGTCCTCTGTGCACTGTCTTGTGTCAGAATGCTGATACAGAGCTGCTGCTTTGTCTATATGCAAGGATATTTTATACTTTCATGCCAAGAATAATGCAAAACATAGAGCTCCTTTTACGAAGCCGCGTTAGCGGCTTTATCGCACGTGACCTTTTTATCATGCACTAACTCCTGCGCTAGCCCAAAAACTACCGCCTGCTCAAGAGGAGGCGGTAGCGGCTAGCACGGCCGGCAGTTTAGCGCATGTTATTACGCGTGTTAAACCGCTAACGTGGCTTCATAAAATGAGCCCATAGTATGCGCACTGTACTTTGATCTAGCTAGTCCACCTACCGCATCCCATTTCCTAGAGTGAACTGGGTTGTGCATTTTGTTTTAATATTGCTATTTCATTTGACTGCTGCTTTTTCTCAAAGCACTGCATGTTGGACTAAGCAGTGACTCACAGTAAAATGAGGTGGATATTTTTCTATAATAAACTCAAGTCATGAATTTCTTTAAAAAGATAGTGAAGAAATCCTAATGTCTTTTCTAAAGAGGTAGTTTCAGCAGTGTTAGGACTCGGTTTCAATTAGAATTTCTTTATGTAACTGGTCTTAAATCAAAATATATTTTCCCCTCAGAAACAAGAAATGTTGGATCTCTTCTCCTCTATCCTATATGAATGTGTTACACGAGAGAATCCTGAAATGTTGCCTGCGTACATAGCAATTGACCAGGTAATTATATACTTCAAACGGGGTAAAATACAGCAGTCTTATGGTATTAGTAAATAGCACACTTAATTTTGATCCGTTATTAAAAAAAATTGTATTTTGCAAAACACAACAGCTTTTTTTTCAGAAACTGAATTTTCCAAAGACTTCCCAATCTGCTTTACAGGCACTTAATCAACCTATAACTTTTGAAGAAATTAAAGCAACCATTTAACTTAGACCGGCTAGGTCACTTGGTCCTGACGGATTTGGAACAGGATTTTACAAAATATTAAATGATTTTTTTGCTAACCTTATGCAGAGAATGTACCAGGAATGGGTGCTGAACATAATAACGTGCAAGTGAGTTTTGCTATACAAACGTGGAAGAAATATGGAGCTTCATTATTAAATCAGAACTCATTCTCAGTTGTAACTAGAGAGTTGAGCGGGGACAGAAATCCCACCTGTCCCCACCCGTTCCCGCCAAAGTCCCACCCGTCCCCGTGAGGAATCCCACCCGTCCCAACTCATCCCCGTGAGGAATCCCTCCGTCCCCGCGAGGAATCCCCTCCGTCCCCGTGAGGAATCCCCTCCGTCCCCACCCGTCCCCGTGAGGAATCCCACCCGTCCCCACCCATCCCCGTGATGAATCCCTCCGTCCCCGCGAGGAATCCCCTCCGTCCCCACCCGTCCCTATAAACTTCAGAAATAGTTATTTCATTTAATTATGCTACTGAATTAAAGGCTCTGGTAGAAACCCATTTACAAATAAGCAAAAAGACTTTATTAATTTGGAAATATTAATTGGGAAGAATACATACTTTGTAAACGGGTTTCTACCAGAGCCTCTTTTGTTTATAAATTTTTATCAACACAACTAATATACTACTTTATCCTGAAGCAAAAAAAAAGAAATAGAATTCTTTTCCTACCTTTGTTGCCTGGTTTCTGCTTTCCTCATGTTCTCATTCAGTTCCTTCCATCCACTGTCTCTCTTCCTTCTGTGTCTTTCATTTGCACTGTTACTGTGCCTCTCCCTTTCTCCCCCCTTCCAAATTGGTCTGGCACCCATCTTCTTCCCTCCGCTCCCCCCCTAGTCTGGCATCTCTGTCTTCTTCCCTGCCAGCGTCTTCTCCCCACTCTCTCTTCCCCATTTCCTTTCAGCGTCCTTCTCCCCTCCCATCTTCCCCATGTCCTGTCAGCATCCTTCTCCCCCCTCTGTCTTCCCCATGTGCTTTCAGTGTCCTTCTCCCCCCTCTGTCTTCCCCATGTCCTTTCAGTGTCCTTCTCCCCCCTCTGTTTTCCCCATGTCCTTTCAGCGTCCCTCTCCCTCTCTGTCTTCCCCATGGCCTTTCAGCGTCCTTCTACACCCCCCCCCGTCTTCCCCATGGCCTTTCAGTGTCCTTCTCCACCCCCCCCCCGTCTTCCCCATGTCCTTTCAGCATCCTTCTCCACCCCTTTGTCTTCCCCATATGCTTTCAGCGTCCTTCTCCCCCCCCCCCGTCTTCCTCATGCCCTGTTAGCGTTCTTCTCCCCCTTCTGTCTTCCACAAGTGCTTTCAGCGTCCTTCTCCCCCCTCCTTCTCTCCCGCCCCGGGTGCAGCACAGCCGGCCAGGTCCCCTTACTTTTGTGGCGCTTCCCCGACCGACCGACAACAGCCCTGGTCTGACAAACCTCCCTGCCCTTAACCGCGAATCTAAATTTCCTTCTTACAGCTGCGGGAAGACTTCCGTTCGGCTCTGTGCTGCAAGCAGAGCAGGTAGGGAAAAAAAGCCGCGCGACTTAGTACATCTAGCCCCGCAGGAACCCCGCGACCCTTGGAGGCATCCCCACGGGATCCCCGCTACCCTAGGGGGTGTCCCCACGGGATTCCCGCGACCCTAGGGGGTGTCCCCACGGGATCCCTGTGACCCAAAGGGGGAACCCGCGGGTCCCGCGGGATTTCCGTCGTCCCCGTTCCCATGCAGCTCTCTAGTTGTAACAAATAGATTATGTAAGATAGTACATGAAGAGGATAGGCCTTATGAAGAGGATATAGACTTCCGCTAACCTGTTCAGAGCTGTTGCAGTATTGCAGGCTGAAAAAAATAGTCTTGCAGCTCAACATTGGGCTAGCCTAGATGTGGAAAAGGTATTTGATAAAATCACATTAGAAAATGTTTTTGGAGGGCTTGGAACATTTTGAGGTCTAGGGTGAGTTTTTGAACCAAGTTAAAGGTCTTAGATGTGGGAAGATGTGAAGTGGTATACTATGCTGAGACAGCTAAATCTTCCTTTTCAGTGGCAGGACCAGCTATGTGGAATGCCTTGCCTGGGAATTTAAGATTATATGCCAGTGTTTTGAGGTTCAGAAAATTGTTGAAAACTTACTTTTTTTTGTTCAAGCATTCTGCTGAAAAGAATTATGAACTGAGAGAGTTTTCTGTAATATTTTTATTGTTTTATATGTGATTTGGATGTCATTTTTCACAATTTAAATGTGTTTGTTTTGTGCAGTTATGTATGCACAACTGTAAGCTGGCTAGGTTTTAGGCAGATTAATATTTTAAATAAATAAATATGAGAATCTTATTGATTAGTTAGTGGATGCATTGAAGAACTCTGCATGGGGTTCCTTCTCTCACCCTTTCTAGTTTTGGATCTATTAATAATTAAGAGAATTCATAAATCAGAAATGTTGCCATTGCAGAATGTGTTAGGACTGCAGAGTTAGGGCTCCTTTTACTAAGCTGCGTTAGGGCATTAACGTGCGGAATTGCGCGTGCTAGACACTAGCGCCAGCATTGCGCTGGCATTAGTTCTAGCCGCATAGTGCGGGGTTAGCGCGCTAAAAACGCTAGCGAACCTCAGTAAAAGGAGCCCTGAATTTTCAACTGATATGGGAAAAAGGATAAATTGGAAGTTTTGACCTGGCATATTCAGTATGAAATTAAAAGGTCATTTTACATGGGCAAGAAGGGTTTTTATAAAATTGTCAAATCATATGTACATGCAAAAGTATATGTACTGCATTTGCAGTGTACATATATCTTTTGTAAAATACATAACTGCATGCACAGATTTACACCTTTTTAAAAGCGGGTATAAATTTGTGCTTGAAAATTGGGGGGGGGGGCTAATGGGTTACCTATTTTAAAATGGCCACTATAAAATAAACTCATCAGTTTAGGGTTGTAAATATGTATGATCCTTAAAATAGGTGAAAACTCCAAAAAGACACCTTGGCACCCTCTTATACGTAAAAATATCTCAAGCATTAAATAGATATAATTAAACATTTTTGCTCAAAATGTAAACATTTATCTCTGTCATGGCTGGGCCATTGTATCTTGGTGAAAATGCTTATGGCGCCAAAACTTTATACCTTGCTCAGATATTTTCTCTGGATTAAAAAGAAAGATGAAGCTTATTATAAGACAACAGCTGGGCAGCTTATAGGGAAGCAAAAATTAAAAAAAGCAAAAAAATAAAACTGAAAGTAAGCTTTCATAAACTTTTTGTTGGAGTGTGGGAAAGGAATGAAGGCCTTCAGGATCTAAGATTTGGTCTTCTTTAGAAGAATAGAGAATCTGTGTAGTCAATATACTTTCTTTAACATATTACATGAAAACTGGATGTAGCACAAACAAACTGTAAATAAAAGATAAGTTTTTCTAAAATCATGTAGACTAATGGAAAATGTGGGGAAACTTGGATCATTTCATTTCTTATTTTTATTGCAAATTTTACACAAGCTCTAAACTCTTGTTCCAAGCAGCACAGCATAAGAATAATACATAGGAAATTTCCATTCGGTTAAACCCAAAACTTGTTTATTTCCTTAGACCATAATAGAGTGAGTGGTCAAAGGAATTTAAGGAGAAAGAAAATAAGTAATCAGTGAATTAACACTTTAAAATGAAAGCAACAGTTTTATCATGATGATCCCATTCATTTCATAAGAACATAAGAATAGCCTTACTGGGTCAGACCAGTAGCCCGTTCTCACGGTGGCCAATCCAGGTCACTAGTACCTGGCCAAAACCCAAAGTGTAGCAATATTCTATGCTACCAATACAGAGCAAGCAGTGGCTTCCCCCATGTCTTTCTCAATAACAAACTATGGACTTTTCCTCCAGGAACTTGTCCAAATCTTTCTTAAAACCAGCTACGCTATCCGTTCTTTCTACATCCTCTGGCAACGCGTTCCAGAGCATAACTATTCTCTGAGTGAAAAAAATTTCCTCCTATTGGGTTTAAGAGTATTTCCCTGTAACTTCATCGAGGGAAATGTGAAGTGTCCTTTCTGTGTTGAGGGAATGGTATTTGTACCAGTGGTGATTGGCTGAGACATGCAATAAGAAGTTAATTGCTAGATTTCTAAACAATTTTTTTCAGGGCTGTTGGTTAAAGATTCAGGGAGGGAGGGAAGAAGTCAGTCCAGCTATCAAGAAAGTTCCACTGGGGTTCTCTTTTCTGGACTAGTTTTCCCGACTTCTTTTTTCCCGACTGGTTTGTGACAAGTAACAGAAGCAAGCCAGAAGTTACTCCAGAATAATTTTTAAAATAGAGTAATATTTTTAAGTAGTAGGATTTTATTTTCATAAGTCAACAGCATTTGCCTCAACTGCTGTTAGAGAATCGCTGTCACACTTACTGTCATTTTCACTGCCTTTATTCCAGATTTGTTTCTCATCTTTTCATTTTTATTCCCTAATCAAGGCTGTTAGAAGATTAGAAAGACAAGAAACCTCTGAAACCTTTGAACTGTGGCAGATAAAACTGGTTTTAGAATTTTTCAGTTCGCGAAGCTTGCAAGAGAGAATGAGGAAAAACACAAATAGAGGTCTCTTCATGAACTCTGAGTTTCTGCCTGTGATGAAGTGCACTATTGATAATACGCTGGACCAGTGGCTGCAAGGTATGTGTACTTAATAGTCAGTAGCTAGCAATGAATTGTCCAGCAGTAGTAACTGTGCTTACTGTATTAAATTAAATGTAAATGATAATGGTGGTAACGTATGACAAAACTACACACTAGAGAAAAAGTACTAGGGACAATTGTGGAAGAGCAGGACTTACTGATTTATGCATTTATATTCCACCTATAACTAAGTGGATTACAAGTCAAACATACCTAATCATGAAAAACATCCTGATAATCACAACTATACAGTAAAACACAGCTCGTAAAAGAAAAAAAAACAGAAACCAAGGAGAATGGCCGGAATACATACATCACATTCAGACCAAAAGTAGGCCATTTGCTATTTGATATTTATAATGGTGTTGCCAAGGGATATCAGACCACCCGGAACACTCATAGTTCCTCGGGGGTTCAATTCCTCATACTTCCCAATATGGCATACTTATGCTTTTTTTTTCAATGTATCTTTTTATCATTTGATATTTCTTTTACTATTTGTTCTCTTGTGCTTATCATTTATATATTTCATCCATTTTGGTACATTTTCATAGATTCAATAAATAATTTAATAACTTAGCTTTTCGACTTCTAAGTCTTGCGTCCCCTTTACCAACGCGTTTCGCTCATACTTTGTCAAGGCTGGGGAGCTGCTATTCCTATTCATTACTTATACATGCCGCCGGCGAGCGAAACGCGTTGATAAAGGGGACGGACGCAAGACTTAGAAGTCGAAAAGCTAAGTTACTAAATTATTTATTGAATCTATGAAAATGTCTTAGAAGGGTGGAAATTGAGAGACAAAAGAGATGCAGGGAGTAGACAGGGATACAGATAGAAGGGGAAAAGCTGGATATGGAGGTGTTAAGAAGAGAAAGAGGGAGTTGCTGGTTACAGGAAAGGGATAGAGAAAGGGGAGATATACTGGACAGTGTGGTATAGTGGTTGAGCTACAATCTCAGCACCCTGAAGCTGTGGGTTCAAACCCTGTGCTGGCAAGTCACCTAATCCTCCATTGCCCCAGATACATTAGATAGACTGTGAGCCCGCTGGAACAGATAGGGAAGATGCCTGATTTATAACCCATTCTGAGCTCCCTTAGGAGGATGGGCTAAAAAAAATCAAATGAATGAATGGGAGAAAAAGATGCTAGACATGGTGGGATAGAAAGAGGGAGATGCTGGACATGGGGGTAAGGGAGAAAGTGCAAGACAGGGAAGTTGCTAGATTGAGGAGAGTAAGTGGGGAGATTCTTGAGAGGGGGGAGATGCTGGATATGGGGGAGGGGGAAGTTACTGGGAGTCTGGGGAAGGAGAGATAGATGAGGAATATGGACTGGGATGAGGGAAAGATGAAAAGCTGCAGGTAGATACAGTAATTCTTGATACCCAGTAGAAAACAATAATACATTACATTACTGATTTCTATTCCGCCTCAACCTTGCAGTTCTGGGCGGATTACAAAAGAGACAACTGGACATTTCCAGGATAATTACAGAGAGAATTCTGGTCATTTTCAGGAGAAGTTACAAGAATAATGGAGTTGTATATTTCAAGAGCTACAAGATGCTATACAAATAGGAAATAGTGCAGATCCAGTATATATACCGTTAGGGAAGCAGTTGACATGCTTGAGGCTAAAGAGAAGGGGGGAGGAGGGGGGAGTTGTGTTGCGGGGGGTCCGGTTGGGGTTAAGCCATCTGTATAAATTTTTTGAATAGGTGAGTTTTGATTTTTTTGCGAAAATATTTGTAGTCGTTTGTTGTTATCAGCAGGTTGGAGATAGTGTGGTCCAATTTTGCTGCATGCGTCGCCAGCAGACTGTCAAATATCTTCTTGCGCTGGGTGCCTTTGAGTGGGGGGTAGGTAAAAGGGGTCTTAGTTCTTCTTTGCCTAGTGGTGGCGTTTTGGTACAGGCGGTTGTTTAGGTAATTGGGGGCTGTGCCATTTATTGCTTTGAATAATAGACAGTATAGTTTGAATTGAATTCGTGCTTGCATTGGCAACCAGTGTGAGTCCAGGTAGGCCGCGGTGACGTGGTCAAATTTTCTCAGTGTGTAGATTAATCTGAGTGCAGTGTTTTGGATTGTCTGTAGTTGTTTTATCATTGTTGCAGGGCAAGGCAGATAGAGTATGTTGCAGTAGTCCAATAGACCTAGTACTAGGGATTGGACTATTCCATAGCAAAGCAGCAGATGAATCCAGACTAGTGGGTATAGCTCACATCGACCAGCAGGTGGAGATAGAGAACTGATTAACAGTTGGCCTTAAAGCCTGGTGTTCCGTCTGTTGATTCAGTTTTGCTCTATCTCCCAGCAGGGACTGAGCTAGCCCTCTAGCTCTTGGATTCTGATGCTGACGGAGATATTGGTGTTCAGTGGACTTCCTCTGTTGAGACTCTGTCTCTTCAGTAGGATAGGGGTGCCTGGCTGAGTGGTGCCGGCTTTAGGAGTTACACCTGGGCCCCCCCAGGTCCCTACTCCACCCTCCCCTCCGGTTGATTGAGGGGTTGTTTGTCCTGCAGGAGTCTTCTGTCTTTCTTCATTCCAGTAAAAAAAAAAAAAAAAAAAACAAAAAACTGCGGTTTGCGATTCTGGGCCAGCATTATCAGTTTCGGGCAATGCCCTTTGGCTTGGCAACGGCACCCCGCACCTTTTCCAAGGTCATGGTGGTGGTAGCCGCCTTCCTCCGCCGGGAAGGGATTCGGGTACACCCTTACCTAGACGACTGGTTAATCCGCGCCTCGTCCAGACAGGAGAGTGCGGCGGTTACTCAGCGAGTGATTTCTCTCCTACAGTCGTTGGGGTGGATTGTCAACTTTCCCAAGAGTTTTCTGTCCCCATCGCAGTCGTTGGTGCATCTGGGGGTGCGGTTCGACACGGCTCTGGGGAAGGTGTTTCTACCCCGAGACCGGGGGGAGAAATTACAGGCTCAAATTCGCCTACTTCTCGGTACGGCCAGACCACGAGCTTGGGATTATGTACAGGTGCTGGGTTCCATGGTGGCGACTCTGGAGGTGGTCCCCTGGGCGCGGAACCACATGAGGCCCTTGCAACAGTCTCTGCTCTCTCGCTGGTCTCCAGCTTCTCTGAACTACAATGTGCGTCTCCCATGGAGTCGTCGAGCAGCTCACAGCATGCAGTGGTGGCTCCACGAGTTGCATCTGTGGAAGGGCATGCCGTTGGCCACGCCGGACTGGATGGTGGTCACCACGGATGCCAGTCTGCAGGGTTGGGGGGCCCAATGCCTGCAGGCGTCAGTGCAGGGGAGGTGGTCCGTCCAGGAGGCCCAGTGGCCCATCAATTTGTTGGAGTTAAAGGCGGTCAGGCTGGCGCTGCTAGCTTTTCAGTCACTACTTCAGGACAAGCCGACCAGAGTCTTTTCGGACAGTGTCACGGCGGTCGCCTATGTCAATCGACAGGGGGGCACCCGGAGTCCGCAGTTAGCAGAAGAGGCAAGAAATTTGTTTCGATGGGCAGAGAGGCATGTGCCGCTCCTGTCGGCGGCCTACATTGCAGGTCACGAAAACGTGCAAGCGGACTTTCTCAGCAGAAATCTTCTGGATCCGGGAGAGTGGGAGTTGTCTCCTCGAGCGTTCAGCCAGCTAGTCCGTCGGTGGGGCTTGCCGGAGATGGATCTCATGGCCTCGTCCCGCAATGCGAAGGTGCCTCGGTTCTTCAGCAGACGCAAGACAGAGGGGTCGGAGGGGGTAGACGCGTTAGCTCTCCCATGGCCTCCGAATTCCCTTCTGTATGTGTTCCCGCCGTGGCCCATGATAGGGCGAGTGTTACAGCGCATCTCTCGCTTTCGCGGCAGAGTCATCCTGGTGGCTCCGGATTGGCCGCGTCGGCCGTGGTACGCAGATCTGATCCAGCTTGCGGTCGGCGAGCGGGTGACGTTCCAGGTAACGCCGGACTTACTGACTCAGGGGCCCATATGGATAGAAGATCCGGCCCGCTTTGGTCTTACGGCCTGGCTATTGAGCAGTCGAGGCTAAAAAAGAAGGGCTATTCAGAGAGGGTGATCGCCACTCTGCTTAAAGCCAAGAAGCTTTCGACGTCAGCCTCCTATGCGAGAGTCTGGAAGATTTTTGAGGCATGGTGCGGTCGCCAGGGAGTGGCGCCCTTTAAGGCTTCTCTGCCGGATATTCTTGCTTTCCTGCAGGAAGGCGTGGACAAGGGGTTAGCCTACAACTCCTTTAAAGGTTCAGGTGGCGGCCATTGCCTGTTACAGGGGCCGGGTGGATCGCTCGGCTCTCGCGTCGCAGCCGGACGTGGTCCGTTTCCTCAAGGGGGTGAACCATATCCGCCCGCCGGTGAAGCGTATTTGTCCAGCGTGGGATCTGAAACTCGTCCTGGGGAAGTTGCAGGGGGCACCTTTTGAGCCCCTGTCAGCGGCCACGTTGAAAGATGTCACACTGAAAACGGTTTTTTTGGTGGCGATGGCTTCAGCAAGGCGAGTCTCGGAGCTGCAGGCGCTTTCGTGCAGAGAACCCTTTTTGCGTTTTTCGGAGACGGGGGTGTCGGTGCGTACGGTGCCGTCCTTCCTGCCGAAGGTTATTTCTTCTTTTCATGTGAACCAGAGTGTGTTCCTGCCTTCCTTTCGGAGGGATGATTGGGGGAAACGTTTTGGGTCTTTACGGCTGCTAGATGTACGCCGTATGCTTCTCCATTATTTGGAAGTGACGAATGATTTTCGTCGGTCGGACCATCTCTTTGTAGCTTTCGCGGGTAAAAACAAAGGGGTGGCGGCGTCTAAAGCGTCCATTGCGCGTTGGGTCAAGGACGCTATTGCGTCGGCGTATGTGTTGTCCGGGAAGAAGGTACCGGAGCACCTTCATGCTCATTCCACTCGGGCTTTGGCGGCCTCTTGGGCGGAGTCCGGGGGGATGTCTTTAGAGGAAATTTGCCGAGCGGCCACTTGGTCGTCGACAAATACTTTTTCACAGCATTATCGTTTAGATGTGGCGGCCCGTGCAGAGGCGAGTTTTGGCACGGCGGTGCTGACAGAGGCGGCATTGGCGTCCCACCCAGTTTGAGTTTGCTTTGCTACATCCCACTAGTCTGGATTCATCTGCTGCTTTGCTATGGAAGGTAAAATTATGGTCTTACCTGTTAATTTTCTTTCCTTTAGAAGCAGCAGATGAATCCAGAGCCCCTCCCCAAAGGCACGGGTTGTGTGTAGGGTGTTTAGTTGATTAGGTTTGTTGGGGCTATGGTTGGTAAGTGTATTATTTCATTACTGAAAAAAAAAAAAAAAAAAAAAAAAGAGAAGGTACAAGAGAGATACATATGCTCAAATTATGAAGAGAAAGACACATTTTCTACTGGAATGGAGTTTTGTTGCGGCTCATTCTCCTTTCAGGATGCTTGGGCAGAGTGCATAACTGAATCAACAGACGGAACACCAGGCTTTAAGGCCAACTGTTAATCAGTTCTCTATCTCCACCTGCTGGTCGATGTGAGCTATACCCACTAGTCTGGATTCATCTGCTGCTTCTAAAGGAAAGAAAATTAACAGGTAAGACCATAATTTTACCTTAGCCTATATTGCTCTTTGTCGAAGAATTTTCTGATTTTTCTTAAATTGCACATGGTTAGAAATGCTTTCTGGGTGGTCTTGTTGATTTGGACCTGCATTGTGCAGCATCTATCTATTGTTACTCCTAGGAGTTTTAGGGTAGGTTGTATAGGGTATTTGGAGGCGTTTATTTCTAGTTCTGTGATGGAGGGATTCTTATCCTTTTCAAGCAGTAGAAATTTTGTTTCAATTTGTGATCTGCCATCCATTTTTCCACTGCTTGAAGGTTTTTTTTCCAATTTTTCTGTAGAAGTTGGGTCAGAAGCATCAAAGGGTAGGAGTATGGTGATGTCGTCAGCGTAGCTGAATGAAGTTACATTCAGATTGTCTAGGGTAGACCCAAGGGAGGATAAGAAGAGGTTGAAGAGAGTAGGTGAGATAGGTGATCCTTGAGGAACTCCACAGGGGTTGGACCATGGTTCTGATTTAAGATTGTTTGACTTTACTCTATAAGATCTGTATTTAAGGAATCCTTCGAACCAATTGTATACCCTGCCTGAGATCCCTATGGCTTCTAGTGTCTGCTGTAGGATGGTGTGGTCAACCAGATTGAATGCTGCAGATAGATCGAGTTGAATTATCAGCATCCTTCTGCCTTTGCTGAGGTGCTGTCGGGCTGTGTCTAGTAGGGTTACTAGTAAAGTCTCCGTGCTGTGGTTGGATCTGAATCCTGATTGAGAGGGGTGGAGAAGATTGTGGTCTTCCAGGTAATTTGTGAGGAATTGTGCAACTGGTCCTTCTATAAGTGTGACGTATATTGGTATTGAGGCGATGGGTCTATAGTTAGCGGGGTTATCTATAACAGTGGTTCCCAACCCTGTCCTGGAGGAACACCAGGCCAATTGGGTTTTCAGGCTAGCCCTAATGAATATGCATGAAGCAAATTTGCATGCCTATCACTTCCATCATATGCAAATCTCTCTCATGCATATTCATTAGGGCTAGCCTGAAAACCCGATTGGCCTGGTGTTCCTCCAGGACAGGGTTGGGAATCACTGATCTATAAGGCCTTTGTGGTCCTTCACAATTGGAATGATTATGATTTCTCCTAGGTGCTGCGGGAATTGACCTTCAGTGAGTGTAATTTGGATCTATTGCATGAGGCTGGCCCTAAATTTGGGGGTGGCGTTGGTTATTAGATACGCGGGACAATAGTTCAGGTCGCATGAAGCATGACTGTATTTTTTGTAGAGTCGATTCATGTCTGTCCAGTTTACCGCAGGGAATTCGGTCCAGGTCCTGTCTGCAGCAATGGCTTCTCCTATTGGGGGATTTGTTGTTATCTCGTCGAGGACGGTGTGTGTTTTATTGAAGATAGTCCTGATTGTTGTAATCTTGTTTTTGAAGTGGTCTGCGAGTTGAGTGGCTGTTGGAGGATGCTTTCCTTGTGCTGCTAGGTAAGGTTTGGTGTTGGTGAGGATTTTTACTAGATTGAAAAGTTTTTAATATAAAAATATGCCATGTTTAGGATTATTGGGGCAGTATAGACAGTACATAATCATATACTTATATAACCAAAGTTAAGGACATGAGAATAGCTTTACTGGGTCAGACTAATGATCCATCTATCCCAGTAGCCCTTCCTCATAGTGGCCAATCCAGGTCACTAGTACTTGGCAAAAACCCAAATAGTAGCAACTTGGAAAATACTCAAGATATTGCTCATAAGACTGTCCTGAAGCTTAGACAGGAACATGATTCTCATAGCCCCTTGTTGGCTGAGATGTTACTCTTCTGGAACTTTCCATAAGGAAGAACCCACAAGCGGTATTTTCTAGTGCTGACCATGCAGGCTCAAGTAATTCTGTTAAATACCAGTATCGGCTCCCTCTCCATCATAGTCTGGATATTTTGTGGCATAGTGCGGGAGTTTGGCACTCGGGGCAGTGGCGCCTGGCATTGCCACGCTGTGTGCCCCTACTCTTTCCTGCTGCTTGGGTGCTCCGCTCCCCCCCCCCCCCAACTCTTTTCTGCCACTTGAGCACCCCCTGTGTACCTCTTGAAATGTTCCTCAGCGCAAGCAGCATCTACCATTCACAGTTTGCACCAGCATCGGCTCCCTTCTGATGACGCGTCCTGATCTCGCAACCAGAAAGTGATGTAGGAGGAAAGCCAGCGCCGGCATGAGCAGCAAGTAGAAGATGCTGCTCGAGCTGGTGAATGTTTAAAGAGGTATGTAGGGGGCAGAGAGGAATAGAGGCACTGGTGTTCCCTTGCAAAGACAGTACCTAGAGCGGTCCTCTTCCCCCCCCCCTTAGTAGGTCACTGGGATATTGATAGGTTGAATTTAGCTGCTCTGAACCTGCCTGATATCATTTCAGAATTCTCTTGGCTTCCAGGAGATACTTAACAAAATGGTCTTATGGCTTCAGGTGGAAGATATTTACCATCTAGTGACAGGCTTTAAATCCTACTACCTGCCCTATACAAGAACTGCCTGAGTGTCTCTACTTCTTTCTGAGATAGGGAAGGGTTTGTTTTAGAGCAGTGGTCTCGAACTCAAACCCTTTGCAGGGCCACATTTTGGATTTGTAGGTACTTGGAGGGCCTCAGAAAAAAAATAGTTAATGCCTTATTAAAGAAATGACAATTTTGCATGAGGTAAAACTCTTTATAGTTTCTAAATCTTTCCTTTTGGCTAAGTCTTAATAATAATATTGTCATTTATAGCTAAAGAGACATATGATCAAGAAACTGTTTTATTTTACTTTTGTGATTATGATGAAAATACCGAGGGCCTCAAAATAGAACCTGGCAGGCCGCAAGTGACCCCTGGGCCACAAGTTTGAGACCACTGTTTTAGAGCAACTGGCACTTACCATCAAGTTATCACAAGAAATGGGTAAATAAATAATGGTCCCACCACGATGAAAAACATTTTTGGGAAGCCTATAACTGTGGCTATGTAATATATAAGAGTTTCCATAATTAATTTTACTTCAAAAAAGTTATTTTACTCAAAAATATCTTTTGTGTAACTGGAGGACATTCAACCTCTTACAAGCTATGCCTATTACAAGTACTGCCTTCATAATCATCTGTCCTCTTTACCCAGTACTACCAACACCCAAATGGTGTAACAATCTATATAGAATTTGGAACAAGTTAAGATGGCGACAGAGCAGGACGCACGTTTGTGAGCTCCTGTTCTGGCGAGTACTATGATTTCTCAATTAGTTAGGATTATCTTTGTTTTTTGATGCCAAAAAGAAGGGAAGGCAGAGGATCACCCCTTTACCTCTGTCTGCTACATCCACACCACGCCAGACTGTAATAACTTCCTTTACAGTCCCATCGGCGTCGAGCATATCTGCTGCAGAGCCACAGGAAAGGCTCAGCTTAGACAGCGAATTCGCGCTGAGCCCCGCTGGACCTGACCCTCCCCCTGCGCCTGGAAACGCGGCTGCGACAAACCTTCGACTAGAGGGCCCCCTGGGATTGGAGGGGAGGGAGAACCCATTGCAGGCTTGGAGACTGAAGCTTCAACGTTTTCAATCTTGTTGAAGCTGAATGAGGGAGGAACACTGATGGAGAATGATGGTGAGTCAGAAGCGATAGAGTTTTGCGGCCGGAACAAGATCAGTCTCAGTTGACCCAACTCAAGCCGCTTCTCAAACCGCCGGTGGTAACTCTGGACTCTCTTTGGTCAGCAATAGAAAACCTACATTTGGTATGCACCAATGTTATTTCACTAACACTTGGGCTTCCATTAAAAATTAATCAATTTGAAACTCAGGTTCAATAGCAAAACCAAAAAATAGGGGTGATTGAACAAACTATTTCAGAGGTCAAAACTTTTAATAAACAAGTTACAGATAAAACTTTTTAATTATGGAAAATTGAAAATCTTGAAAACCAAACTAGAAGCCTGAATTTAAGGTTATTGAATTTTCCTATACCTAAATTTATGACCTCAAGAGATATCTTTAAAAACTTTTTGATCTCCACTTGGAAAATTTCAGAGTCAAATATTCCCCCGATTCAAAAGCTCTATTTCCTAAAACAAACTATCTTGGAAAAGAAAAAAAGAGGACGAACAAGCACAGTTGGGAATCTCGGAGGTACTGGAATCTTCTGAAATTGAAGTCCTGGGTTGAGCCACTTTGATAGTATCTTTCGTCTTCATTCAAGATAAGGACATGATTTTGAAACTATACTTTAATTTAAAGCAGATTTTCTACTTGGGTGAAAGAGTCTATATCTTTCCGGATGTTTCAAGATGGACTCATATCTGAAAGAAGGCATTTCTACAATATAGATCTAAAGTTATTTCTTTGGGAGTCTCCTTTCAGTTGAAGTTTCCCTGTAAATGTCTTATTAATTACCAACAAAATAAAGTATATTTTTTCTACCCAGAACAGCTGTGTTTTTTCTTTGAAGGAAAAGGGATTTCTGATGCCACTTAGGAAAATACAGGGTAACTTATGTCTGTTAATAATTAGCCGATGTTAACTGCTCTGTTCTTTATAATTATTATCTGTATCTACCCTTTTTCCTGGAAGGGATTCCTAATTTTCTTACTTTGTTCTTTCAATTGTGGACTATATATTAAGTTTGAATTTTCTTTGTTTCATCTCAATGGAAAATTGATTGTATTTGCTTCTGATTTTCTTTTCAAAGTTAATTCTTTGTGTGTAATCAAATTGATAATAATAATCTCTATATAATTTTATCTTTTTTACTTTTAAAACCCAATATTTTAAGAAAAAAAGTAGAGGTAGATCAAAAGTCTTTCAATGTGCCGATAAAATATGTGCAATATGTAGATCAAAGGGGAAACTCTAGAAGAGGGCTTTAACCACAAAAATCCATACAGTGAACCACTTTGTAAGCTCAGAGCTGTGTTTTGGTGAGAAATGCCTGCATCAGGTGTCTGCTGGTTGCTGTGCCTTTCATGATTTGTTCCCATTTTTGTTGACAGAAGCCTGTAGTTAGGAAGTCTTATCTGTGACAACTTGCTATCCTGCTTGTTCTGAAACACAGTTGGTTATCTGCAACAAGTGTTCTCTGTGGACAGCAGGATGAAAGCCCTCACATATCCACCCATCTTCCCTAAGAGATGAGCTTTCTTTACACAACCATGACATTGTACCTATGCAAAGTATTGCCTCTTTGCACTTCAGCTGCTACTGAAAAGGTATTAGTTAAATCCCAAATCCCTTTCCTTTTCCTAAATGCTTCTAGAAATTCTACTACTACCGCTACTTATCATTTATATAGCACTGAAAGGTGTACACAGCGCTGTACATTTTGACATTTATAGATGGTCCTTGCTCAGAAGAGCTTACCATCTAATTTGGACAAACATGACATGGGATGCAGAACCCAAGGTGAGAGGAGTTAGGAATTGAAAGCATTCTCAAAGAGTTGGGCTTTTAACTGGGCCTTGAACACTGCCAGAGACTGAGCCCGCTGTAGGGATTTGGGCAACTTGTTCCAAGCATACGGCGCAGCAAGGTAAAAGAGATGGAGTCTGGAGTTGTCAGTTGAAGAGAAGGGCACAGATAAGAGGGACTTGCCAAATGAGCGGAGCTCACGGGGGTATCATAGGGGGAGATAAGTGAAGAGAGAGAGAATTCTGTAGAAGAGGCTTCTCTGCACAGGCTGTGCCGGATTATATCATCTATTTGTGAGAGCATAAGAACATAAGAATAGCCTTACTGGATCAGTCTAATGATCCATCGAGCCCAGTAGCCCGTTCTCACGGTGGCCAATCCAGCTCCCTAGTACCTGGCCAAAACCCAAGGAGTAGCAATATTCCATGTTACCAATCCAGGGCAAGCAGTGGCTTCCCCCATGTCTTTCTCAATAACAGATTATCAATGTTTCCTCCAAGAAATTGTCCAAAACCTTCTTAAAACCAGCTATGCTATCCACTCTTACTACAACCTCTGGTAATGCATTCCAGAGCTTAACTATTCTCTGAGTGAAAAAAAAATTCCCTCCTATTGGTTTTAAAAAGTATTTCCCTTTAACTTCATCGAGTGTCCCCTAGTCTTTGTAATTTTTGATCCACTTGTACCCATTCTACTCCACTCAGAATTTTGTAAGCTTCAATCATATCTCCCCTCAGCCATCTCTTTTCCAAACTGAAGAGCCCTAACCTTTTTAGTTTTTCTTTATATGGGAGCATATATTCTACTGTCTGTGGAGAACACCTGCTATATGTATGCAGCTTGGTTTTGATGTATTTTTAAAGTTGCGCATCGTCAGAAATTTTTCCTTAAGTTTACCAGAATCAGAATTTTGTTGTAATATTTTCTTCTTTATACAGAAAATAGCACAGGCAGTTATTATTATTATTATTTTTTTTTTAAATTCTTTATTCATTTTCAAATTTACAATAAGTGTAACAATATATTCAAACAAATTAACAATAAATATAACACTTAATAATCATCAATGGTACAAATAATATGCTCTTATCTCCCACCCTTTCTTATCATATAATCAATACCTTATACAATATGTAACAATAAATTTACCCTCCCCTCCCCCCCTCACGATCAAACTTGTAAATTTAAGGGAAAAATAAAATAAAATGTCATCTAATCGGTACAATACTTTGTAAATGGCTCCCACACATCCTGAAATTTCCTGAAAAAAACCGCACTGTATTGCAATAAATCTTTCCATTTTATAAACATGACATAAGGAATTCCACCAGAAATTATAATTTAATCTACTCCAATTTTTCCAATTATACGTAATTTGTTGAATGACAACCCCAGTCATTATAAGTAATAATTTGTTGTTATTTGTAGAAATCTGACTTTTTGCTCTCATTGCCATACCAAACAGCACAGTATCATATGATAATGCCACTGGGTTGTCCAATAAACAATTAATTTGGTCCCAAAATTGATTTCCAAAAATTCATAATAAATGGACAATAAAATAATAAATGATCTAAAGTCCCCACTTCGAGATGACAGTGCCAACATTTATTAGACTTAGAGCTATCCAAATTTTGTAACCTAACAGGGGTCCATAACGCTCTATGTAACAGAAAAAAACAATTTTGTCTCATAGATGCCGACACTGTACATCTCATCCTCCAAGACCAAATTCGTGGCCATTGAGATGCAGTAATTTGATGCTTAATCTCAATGCTCCAAATGTCTCTCAGACCAGTGTTTGGTTTCTATAATAAATGGGAAACACCATACTAAGAATATGTTTAAGATATGAGTCAGTTAATTTCATTTTATCTCCTCAAGGACAGTTTTCAAAAAATATTAACTTAAGTTAAATCTTGCCCATATGCATTTAATGAATAGAGAGAGAGAGAGAGTGCACTTTTTTGATTTACAGCTAAACTCTTCAATCATATTTTTTTTTTCTCTGTTCTGTTCTCTCTGCTTTGAATCAGGTGGTGGTGACATCTGCCTGCACTCCTATTTCAGTGAGCAGCCACTTGAGGAATCTCAATTAAGTATGTTGGCGTGTTTCTTGATTTATTATTCCGTTCCTACCCCCCAGCAATTGTCAGCAGAAGGTTTGAAAGGTAATATTTTCTACCACCTTAAATGAATTGGCTCCTTCAGCAGTATCTGTTACTTCTCAATCTCTCATATTGTTAATATTAAAAACTGTGTTTTTGTATGTAATTAATCAGCCCAGCATTCGGAGCAAGTGGCAAATGCATTTGAAAAAGTTATCCAGATAAAACTGGCCCATTAAATTGTTGCTAAACTTTCCAATTTTATCTGGATAATAAGAGACCTAGTTATGAGAGGGACACAGACAATACCAGAAATTATGTGTTAAATGGATAAGTTGTATATTTAGTTCACAGCTAAACTTAAGCCCCTTTATAAAGCTGTGCTGTCCAGCAGCATGAGCTAAATGCCAAACTGTCAATTCTGTTCCTGTGGGCGGCTCGGCATTTAGTTCACCCTGCTCGGGAGAAGGGAGGGGAGTTAAACAGTCCCAATAGTCACCATTGAATCCATATATTGAGTGCCACTACTTATACAGATAGGGGCACTGAATAGACATACAGTGGTACCTCGGTTTACGAGTGTACCGGTTTGCGAGTGTTTTGCAAGATGAGCAAAACATCTGCAAAATCAGTGCCTTGGAAACCGAGCATGGCTTGATTTACGAGCACCCCCCCGCAATCCGGTACCCCCCCGATGCGATTGGGCACCCCCCTGCCACGATCCGGCACCCCCCCACCGCTTCTTACCCACATCTGGGCACCGGCATGTCCTGTGCTTGATGCCGGTGCCCGAAGATCGGCCTCCTCTTCTGCTAGGCCTTGAGCATCTGAGCATGAACGTGAACTCGCAGGCCTTGAGCATGCTCAGATGCTGAAGGCCTAGCAGAAGAGGAGGCCAATCTTCGGGCACCGGCACCAAGCACAGGACATGCTGGTGCCGGTGCCCAGATGAGGGTAAGAAGCGGTGGGGGGGTGCCCGATCAAAGGGGGGCCTTCGGGGGGAGCAATGCATCAAAGCGAGTTTCCATTATTTCCTATGGGGAAACTCGCTTTGATAAACGAGCATTTTGGATTACGAGCATGCTCCAGGAACGGATTATGCTCATAATCCAAGGTACCACTGTATTAAGTTAAGCACTAGTATTGGCATGTAACTTAATATGGTGACCTTGATGGCTAAAAATTTACCTCACTAATCAAATGTAACCATGATATAATATTTTATTATGTCTTTCAGCCCATTGAGGCTTTAGCACTTAGGCTTTAGCTCCAACCAGTACACCACAGTTAAAGCTGTTCGTCATCACAGAATTGTGTGTGTCCTTTAGTAATCATAATGATAAGTTAACTCACACAAACCCTTGATTGATTATATATACTCAGGTTGACACACACAGGTTGAGATGGCAATGAAGGGTAAATATCCAAACCTGCGCCTTGTTTGATTGTAACTAGTGTCTGTGAATGAATAATCAATGAGTTTCTTAGCTCTTGAGAAACTTGTGCATTTCACTCACGGCTGCACTGACTTTGCTGGTGTTTACTGAAGCATGGGAAAGGCAAAAGAACTGTCAAAGGATCTGCAAGTTCAACTTTGTAAATAAAGAGAAGGATATAAAAAGATATGCAAAGATTTGAAAATGCCAATCAGTACTGTTCAAACTCTTATCAAGAAGTGGAAAATTATGGGTTCTATTCTTGCCATCAACACCCAGAAAAGAGTGTACATGCCAATAGAACTGAGACCCAACACAGATAGTGTTTCGGCTCTTGGCCTGCATCTGATTTTCAAAAGCCTCCATCTGCCTCAAAAACCCTTGATTTGGCTCAAAATGAACTGGATGAACTCCTCAGGCTGTTCTGCCCCTGTATCATGCCAGCTTTGTTCCGAGTACCGTGTGCTGCGGGGTGCATGAGGGAGGGGTAGGAGCCTCGGACTTAGCCTCCTCTGAGTCCTCTAGGACTGAGGAACTACAAGGCACATGGGTGGCAGGAAAGAAATCCTTCTTGAAGACCCTAAATAGTGAATGTGCAAATCACAAGTGCATGGATGCCCAAGAGAAGCCAGTCTGATGCCCTGCAAGGGTCTATGGGACCACCTGTTCCCCCAGTTTTTGTTAATCTCCTGTGGAAAGCTTATGTGGCGGATCCAGGACGCTCTGTGCTGCCTGTGGATATGCTTGCATTGGACCGGGAAGAGACCCTTCTCCAGCAGGCCTACCCACCGCTAAGGAACCCAGCTCCCAGCCTGAGTGACCAGGCAGAAAAGAACTGGGAGGAATATAAGTTCAAGCTTTGGGCGCAAATTTTGTCTTATGATTTCATTGTATATGTTTGTTTGTTTGGGGGTTTTTTTTTATCCCAAACAACTATTGGATTTTCTTTGTGCTAAAGAGGAACTGAAGGTTAAAGTATGACGCTCAAAGTTACTATATGGGCTGACTAGGTTTGCTGGTAGAATATTGTGCATTGGATTTTTCCTTTTTAAAAATTTTTTTACAATGTTCCCTTATCTTTGCCTGAAATGCTTCCTTATTGTTGTAGACAATATCATATATGCTTTTACTTGTTTGTCATCACTTAGGCGTGATTTTTCTCCTTGTATTGTTATATTTTTATATCACAATTTGATAATCTCTTTGTGATCTTCCACCTCAATCTCATTCAGTTTCTTATGCCTTTCCAGTGGCATAGCGAGGGTGAAGTGCCTGGGGCGGTGGCAGCCCTCCTCTTCCCGCCCTCCCCCCTCATCCATTCCTTCCCTGCCCCTTGCTGCCGTACGCACGCGCCCCTTCCCTCCTCTTGTACCTCTTTAACGTTCCCAGCATGAGCAACAACCCCAATCTTCTGCTTGTGCCAGCGTCGACTCTTCCTCTGACATCATTTCCTAGGTGTGGGTCCAGGAAGTGTTGTCCTAGGAAGAGCCGACGCTTGCGCGAGCAGCAAGTTAGGGCTGTTGCTCACGCCAGGAACATTAAAGAGGAAGGGATGTTCACACAAAGTAACTGCGGCGGGAGGGGGGAGAGAGAGAGGAGGATGGGTGCTGGCACCCCCATTAAGACTGCGCCTGGGGCAGACCGCCCCACCCCTTACTACGGCACCCAAACACTCTTATCAGTAGGCCGCTGCTTATGCACACCCTCCAGCTGAGCTAATAACGAGCACAAAACTTTGTCTGTTCTTTTGAATAGCTGTTGTACCTGTACATTGAACTCAAGGCAGGCCCAACCATTAGGCAAGACTAAGCAGCAGCTTCTGGGGGCAGCAGTGTCATTCAACACAAAGCAACACACTACCTCAAGAACTACCAGTACAAACTGTAACCTTCTTTTTTATGGGTTGCTTGTGATTATTGAGTTTTAATTATTTGGAAAGCGAGGTTGCAGGCTAGTGGTCTAAAAATTAATTAAGGGGGGCGGGTTATAAGGCTGAAGGTTCATCTAGGGCACTGGCACCCTGGCATTGGCTCTGAGCGAACCTCCTCAAACTGTCTGCATAGAACTGCAGGAATGTTTTGCCTTTGAAGGGTAAGGGCACAAATTCACATTTATTTCCCTTTCCATGCTGACCCCTCCATTCGTATTTTTTTAACCTTCCTTCTGGTGGTTTGTAAGCACTATATAGCTTACAAATTATTTTACATTATTTTACACAATTCCCACAATAAAGTCCTTTTTCCAAGGTGCTGACAGATGAGACAAGATATTTTTGAAGTATACAGGTCATGGATATGAACAATTTAAAGCAGTGAATTCACAAGCTGTTAGTCAGACTCTAGGCCAGGGGTGTCAAAGTCTCTTCTCGAGGGCCGTAATCCAGTCGGGTTTTCAGGATTTCCCCAATGAATATGCATGAGATCTATTTGCATGCACCGCTTTCATTGTATGCTAATAGATCTCATGCATATTCATTGGGGAAATCCTGAAAACCTGACTGGATTGTGGCCCTCGAGGAGGGACTTTGACACCCCTGGTCTAGGCCATCAGCAAGGTTGTGTGGCCAAATCTAGAGTTTGGAAATTTTTCACTTGCAACTGAACCATGTTCAGATCTATGTGGTATCTAGACAAGTCCGAAACTGTTTCTTACACTATAGAATAAAGGGGATGGGATTTGATATACCGCCTTTCTGTGGTTACAGTCAAAGCAGTTTACGTAGGCCTATTTAAGGATTTAAGTGGCTTGCCCAGAGTTGCAAGGAGCTGTAGTGGGAATTGAACTCAGTTCCCTGGGTTCTTAGACCACTGCACTCACCATTAAGCTATTCCTATACTTCAGTGGAGGTTTCATCTTGGTCTAGGTATTTTTGCTTTAGCTTTCTAGTATGTAACTACTTTGATGTGTTTTCTTTTTCTTTTCTCTGCTTTCTTAGGAAGTGAAAACTTCTCTGAGCTGCTGCTGAAATTCAGACAGATAAAAATGCCAGTGCGAGCACTGATAAGGCTGGCACCAGTGTTGCTTGGAAATCCACACTCCATGGTACTGTAAAGGTGCTGCAGTTTCTATAAAACCATTTTTTATAAACCAGTGACTGAAGGCCAAACCTGCATAAATTCTTTCATTGTATATTTTTTTAAAAAACACCTTTATAATTAGAAAAATATGTATGTATAATTTATAGCTATTACATGTTAAAAATGTTATCAGGATGTTGAAGTGTATGAACTGCTGTTACTGTAACTGTGAATTAAGAAAGAAAGTATTTGCCTTTGTAAATAGTTTAATTAAAATACTTTAAAAATTTAATGTTTCAGTCCCTTCTTGTGATCAGCAATTTTTAGGAAGCCAATATTTTAACCAAATCCTTCTTCACTTTGAGTTTTTCATTTGACTTAGGTATGAAGAGAGACTTCCTTGATAAGCAGTTGTACCAAGACACAGAATTAAGATTTTTATTTTCTAAATATTAGTTTTTCCTTTTTTTTTTTTTTTTTTTTTTTTTTTATTTATTTATTTATAAATTTCAAATTTACAATTCAAGATGAAATCTTGTACAGAAAGTGATTACATCAAATGAACAAAGAAATAAACCTCATAAATTTACATAGAAAATGAAAATTTTTGTATAATCTCTCAAGTCCACAATTATGATCCATGATGTATATTGAACAGAACTAAAAGAAACTTATTTCATTAAAGATAAGCTGTACATGGTAAACTGATATTCAGGCGTCTAATTTATTGAAGCCCTCATTCTTACCCCTTCTCCAGACGAGACAAGGAGAGAAAGGCCGTTAGCTGGTTTGGCTCAAAGAAAACATATTTCTGGGAATTATAGTGAACTATACACTTGCAGGGATGACGAAGATAAAAAGTTCCCCCTAGAGCCAAAACACCAGGTTTTAATATTAGAAACTCCTTTCTACGTCTTTGTGTATCTCTTGCCAAATCTGGGAACATCTGTATTTTTAGATCAAGAAACTTTTTCTCTTTATTTTTAAAGAATAATCTCAGAAGCCAATTCTTATCCATCGTAATAGCCAAGGTCACAATCAATGTAGCAGGTGTAGCAACTTCTTTATCAGATAATTCAAGCAAAGCTGATACATCAATTGGTCCCTGAATTTTTTCTTCTTGAAGATCTTGAGTTTTATTAGGTAGATAATAGACCTGGGTGAAAGGAGGCATTAAATCTTCCGATACTTCCAGTATCTCCAGCATATACCTTTTTAACATTTCTCTTGGAGTCACTGTCGAGATCCGTGGAAAATTAATCAATCTTAAGTTATTATTCCTGGAGAAATTTTCAAATGTCTCTATCTTTCTTCTTAAATTTATATTATCCTTAATTAGAGTGTCCTGAAGCAATTTGGAAGATTTAAGTTGATCTTTAATACTTTGAATATCTAATTTGGATTCTCCCAAGTCTTGTTTTATCTGAGAAACTTCTTTCTCTTGAATTTTTATTTTTCCCTCTATTTGAAGATGATTAGTATTTACTGTCTTAGTTAAATTAGCAATCAGATCCCACAAAGCCTCCAATGTAACTTCTTGGGGTTTCACTATGTTAAATGTCTGCAAGTTTAATAGTGATAAGTTAGGCTCACCAGCTGAGGGACCTTCTCCTCTCCGTATCTCCTGTGTCGGGGTTGATTCTGAGATGGAAATCTCCTCGTGTGCACTCAGGCTCAACTGCGATCCCTGAGAGCCTGGGTTGATGTTCTTCTCGCCGTTCCCCACAGCCTCTGGAAGTTATATGACGTATAACTACACTCCTCCCTCTGTATTTGCAGTTTCAGCAATTGCGGTTTTAATTATTTGGAGTTTTTAGTTAGTTGGTTCCTCCCCCCAAATTACATCATTTTGCATAGAGAAATCGCTGATTCCAAGTGTTTATAGAGAAAAACGCTGATTCCCAGCACTTTCTTCACCGTGTTTTGCCTCTCCTTCAAGAACAGGCCAGGTCTCCCACCATGTTATTCATAGTTTCACCATATTCACGATGGTTTTTAATAGAAAACAGCAAATAACATATGAAAAAGTTATTCGCAGATCTGATAATCCCATATCACAGCGAATACGGAGGGAGAAGTGTAGTGAAACGCTAATGTGTACGAAGCTCACAGCCCTACATAGGGCTAGATTTATTAAGCCCACCGATCATATCCCGACGACCTTGTGCCCCAAACCCAATTTGCTAACCTTCCTCCCGATCCACGTGTGCAAGTGAGGGGAAGGTCATCCAAAAGTAGAAAGGCAGTGATTCACAAAACAAATTCAGGAACACCGACTGGGCTGGCTGATCAAAAAAGAAGCAACTGCTGAGGACCAGTCGCTCACGTCCTTGCCGACTGTCCTCACCCTGAAATCCCAGCCCTGCAGCCATGAAATCATCAAAAAGATGCCCTTGTCACTTCCGCCCTGCCTCTCTGCTTTCTTCCGCCCTGCTCTTTGCCATCCTACCTCTCTGCGATCTGCTGCCCTGCTCTTTGCCACCCTGCATCTCTGCTCTCTTCCGCCCTACCTCTGTACTCTCTTCCGCCCTCTCTTTGCCATCCTACCTTTCTGCGATCTTCCGCCCTGCTCATTGCTGCCTCTGAGCCCATGTTTTAAACCTGCGGGTTAAAAGCAAGACTGCACTAACAGTCCTTGCGATCAGGCATAGGAGTGATTACTCGCTTTACCTCTGGCCAAGCCCCCCCCTCCCTAGCAGCGTGTTCTGTTCCATTAAACCCCCCCCCCTTGTGCAGAGAGCAAGCGCATGCTTCTACAGGCAAGAAGATGGTCTTCACATGCATCAGGATTGCTTTGCAGCGATCTGTGGGGTCGGTGTGGGGTGTGCCAACTATCAGGTTAATTTGCATGAAGACTGGTAGAGAATCAGTCAACCAGCCACGGATTGCCCAGAGATCGGATAGGAAAGGTAAGTTTAGTGAATCACTGGAGTCGGTCCAGAGAATGGCCACCCGGATGGTCTCGGGACTCAAGGATCTCCCGTACGAGGAACGGCTGGATAAGTTGCAGCTGTACTCACTCGAGGAACGCAGAGAGAGGGGTGACATGATCGAGACATTCAAGTATCTCATGGGCCGCATCGAGATGGAAGAAGATGTCTTCTTTTTCAAGGGTCCCGTGGCAACAAGGGGGCATCCGTGGAAAATCAGGGGCGGGAAACTGCATGGGGACACCAGGAAATTATTTTTCACTGAAAGGGTGGTTGATCGCTGGAATAGTCTTCCACTTCAAGTTATTGAGGCCAGCAGCGTGCCTGATTTTAAGGCCAAATGGGATAGACACGTGGGATCTATTCACAGAGAAAGGTAGGGGAGGGTCATTGGGGTGGGCAGACTAGATGGGCCGTGGCCCTTATCTGCCGTCTATTTCTATGTTTCTATGTTAATCTATCCCATAGACAAAATTTTCCTGCCTTCACACTTCCCAGTATGGCTTCAGAACCCAACGCAGCACCAAATTATTATTACTAACACTAAGAACCCAGGTCAAACAGATGCTGAGGACCTGTTCTGACCGCTTACAATTTAGAAAGATGTTGAAAGACACAACTGTTTGTGGAGGCTTTTATTTTTTTTAACTACCTGGTAGATTTATTTTAAGAATTCTAAGCTGTGGTCATTGCATTTTATTTAATGTGATGGCTAATGTGTAAATTCTTTGAGCTCTCAAAATTATTTTTAGGGGATGAGATTGCTATGTAATTGAAATGTACATAATTTGACTGCATTTTGTAAATGTATTGTGTATGAATTATTGTGAATGTTTTTCAATTGTTAACCGCTTAGTTTTTAGGCGGTCTAGAAATATTAGAAATAAATAAAATTCTCCTACAGTTCGATATATCAGCTGCATTTGGCTCTGTTGGCCACACTCTCCTACTAACTAAACTCAGTGAAGCGGGTCTGACTGGAACCGTCCTTAACTGGTTCAATGAGTTCCTGACAAACAGAGAATACTGCGTCTGGAAAGACGGGTCCTTCTCCCAAAGCTAGAAAGCTTTCTGCGGTGTGCCCTAAGGGTCTCCACTCTCCCCAGTACACTTCAATGTATTTATGAGCACTCTAGGCCAATGTTTCTCAACACGCGGTACATGGGCCACCGTCAGGGATCCCCGCTGAAGCCAGCGCCACAAAGAACTGGGATCTCTGTTCAGCTCCAGCCTGATTAAGATTAGTTGGGCTGGGACCTGGCCTGAGGAGCATCAGGGAGGCAGAACTAAAGAATAATGGGGGTTGTAGAGAAGAGCATTGGGTAAGGGGCCTAGAGAATTGGGGGGGGGGGAAGGCTGCAGAGGACAGCATCAGGGAGGGGGCTGAAGAACATAAGGGGGGGCTGTAGAGAAGAGTATCGGAGAATTGGCGTCTAAAAACCCCTGGTCAATATGCCATCAGCTTTTCTATCATCATTTGATATTCTCATTGATTCTTCGCTCACATTTAAGGATCAAGTTAATTCTCTAGTAAAAAAAAGTTTTGTTGTTTTTTTTTTTTTCCAGTCTCTGTGTTTTGCGGAAAGTTTGAGCACTTTTTCACCAACAGCATTTCTCCGTCTTGGTTCAATCAATCATTCTAGCTCGTCTGGACTATTGCAACTCAATGGACGTGGACTTATCCAAGGCTAGTCTACAGAGACTCCAGCTGATACAGAATATCGCTGCCAGACTCATTTTTGGCACGAGTAAGTTTGACCACGTGTCCCCATTGCTCAGAGAACTACACTGGCTCCCAGTTCATTTGAGAATTCAATTTAAATGCATCTGTATTGCATTTAAGGTTTTATTTGGCCTCTTTACTACTCTTGTTCCTTTGGACTGGAATGTGTGTAGATCTCACCTGGCCAGAAGCTCTCGGAAATTAAAACTCTCTCCTTTCCCTCTCTTAGGGGTAAAAATTAATCTATTAAGCAATTTAATCATCCTTTCGCCTTCAAATTAACAGAGCTCTAGAATAACTTGCTGCTCTCGTTAAGAAGCTTAGGCCCCTTCTTATCATTCATGAAGGCTCTGAAGACAATTCTGTTCGCCCAGCACTTTGGAAATGAACTACTTCTAGCTCTCCTGCTTTAGTTCTTTTCTGGTCTAGTTCTTTTGTATTTTTCCTTTTCTGTTAACCCAATTGAGCTCCAAATTGGCTAATGACCCAGTTTTAAAACTAAGTTTTAGTTTAGTTTCTGCTTATGCATGTTGTGCACTTTCAGGTGGGCCCTGGGATCAGTAGCATGGAATATTTGGGTTTCCGCTAGGTACTGGTGGATCGGCCATTGTTGGAAACGGGACTGTGCTAGATAGATCATGGGTCTGGCCCAGTATGGTTATTCTTACGCTTTTTTTATTTTTTATTTTTACAGGGTTTTGCATTACTTCTTGATGTATCTAGAAATTGACTCTGAGACTCTGTGCATATTTTAAAGTTTTCTGCCTTGACCTCTCTGAAAAAAAGCAGACTAGAAACGATAATTAAAATGTTCTCTGCATACAGTGTGCTTTGTGATTACCATTGTTAATGGAAGAAATGGCATTGCAATTACAGTAGTACTATTACAATGGGGGCGGGGCCTGGGGGGCGGAGCTTGGGCACTCCCAATTAACCAAAAGGCTTCTGTTGCCCTTGCCTGAGCCAAGGTGCGTACGGGAAGAAATGTCACAGCCTTCATTTAAAAGCTGATCCTAAAGAGGTTTACGCGCTTCTAAACGACAGCACGAGCTGGAGAGCTTCCGCTATTACCTGTGTGAAAGTGGCCGCATGTGTTTTAAGAAAAACACAGGTAATGTTGACGTGGGAGGAAATCTTATTTTGGGAAAGGGATCTTTAACCTCCATATGTACTATTAGCATGTGCGATATCTTTGGGAAATGGAATGACTGTAGCAGGGGCGGTTGGTTTTGTAGGCGCGCTAACCTGGCTGATAGTCCACCTGGACCGCTTTGCTTTGCCTCTGTGATGCTGATCCTTGCAAGCGGCTAGGAAAGATTTCCAGTTCCAAAACTGAGCTTGCCACACAGGGAGAGCGTTTGGTTGCAAGGAGGAAGTGGGCGTGTCTGTGGGCGCTTTGCTGGTGGCAGTAGGAGCTCAGAGATGAGAGCTGTAAAAAAAAAAGCTTCCTGTTTCCTTTTTTTTTTTTTTTTTCAAAAAAGGCCGGTGTGACGGCCTCAGCCATTGATGAGGCTCGGTTTCAAGGCGGGGGAGTTTCTGCCTGTCATACTGACGCTGACGTGAGACCCTGGCGCCCGTTACAAACCTGCATCTTGCGCTTCCTAGCAGGCCTCTTGCTTGTTCCATCATTTCCTAAAAGAGAATAAACAGATTCCCGATGAAACGGGGATGCTTTCAGCTCCTGGAGGTAAGAGAGATTTCCCTTTCTCAAAAGTTTGCAGTAGAGGCCACAGGGTTGTGATGATATGTGACAGAGAGGATTTCAAGCCCATGTGTAAAGTTAAATTTAAAGATGCCCCTTGCTGGCACTGCTTCTTTCTTTTATTCATTTATTTAATATACCACAAATAATAAAAATATTTAAAGTGGTTTATAAAGCTATAAGTAAAAATGAGCAAAGATTAATGCATAAAACAGTAAAACTTTCACTGAAGCAATATAAACCGTAAAATTGCAAAAACATCTTGGAATTGAGGAGCTAGGTTTTCATTACAATTTTATTTGTTACCTTGGTTTGTTATTGTATTGTTAGATTGATCAACCCAAGAAGCGACTGCTGGGGACCAGTTGCAAACGTCCTTTCCAACTCTCCAGCTCCATTGCCGCCCTGCTCTCTGCTGACCTGACAATTATCGCTCTGCCCCAAATCTCTCCTGCCTGCTGTGCCCCAAATCTCTCCTGCCTGCTGCCCTGAATAGCCACCCTGGTCTCCCCCGAATCTCTCCTGCCTGCCACCCTGCTCTCTCCTGAATTGCTGCTCTGCTTTCCCCCGAATCTCTCCTGCCCTTCCCCGCACAGTGAGCCCATGGTTTTAACTCATGGGTTTAAGCAGGTTAAAACTAAAGGCTCGCAAAGAAGTTGAGAGGTTTAAAAAAAAGTTTTTTAAAAAGAGGCTGCTGCCGGGGATCGAGTTGGCTCCCCCCCCCCAAACAAACAAAAAACCCCGCAGCAAACAAACACGAACGCTTGCGCAGACCATTTACAGGGAAAGCAGATGGTCTGCGCATGCGTCTTGATCGCACACTTGCGATCTATGTCGGCGCATGGGGCGTTCCTCCAATCACCTCCATTAGAATATTGTTGCTAGAAGAATCTGTCAGACCTGCCCAGATTGGACACGGATTGGTCACGCCCTCCCTTCCCCTGTACCTCTTTAAAATCTTCACCAGTACTAGCAACTGCTCTAGCCTGCGACTCGTGTCAGCCTGGCTCCCTCTGAAATCACTTCCAGGTCGCAGGGCCAGGAAGTGACATCGGAGGGAAAACCAGTGCAAACAACAAGATTTAAAAAGGTCCAGGGTTGGGAAGGGAGGGCACAAGTGTGATGGGGAGGTGGGGCACAAGTGTGACGGGGGGGGGGAGGTGGGGGGAGTCAGAGAGGAGGGCTTGGGGAGGGGTGTGCCACTGTCCTGGGTGCCTCTTACTCTCGCTACACCTAAGCTCTTTCCCTTTTCCTCAACAAGTTCAACAGAAAAAAAACTATTTGAGTCTATCTTTGAATTTCAGGGTCTCAGAGTCTGCTCCTCTCTTACTACAAGTTCAGCAAAATGTTAAAGACATATCTCTTTTCCTTGTAATTCACATGATATTTATCCATTTAAGATTCTAGAATCTGTTGTAATTGTACGATTGACTTCCAAATCTTATTGTAAACTGCAGTGGCATATCTAGGGTATGTGGCACCCGGAGCCCATCATTTTTTGACACCCCCCCATATGTAAAAAAATATTTTTTTGTAATGAGCATGAAACGGAATAAATGATCAGAATAGAAACAGGCAGTGAAAATTTTCTTTTATTCCTAACATAAATTATGTCTGAATTGTCATGACATCAGAAGTACATATGGAGTAGTTGCAGGTGATGCTTGGGACAGTTCTGATTGTTTTAGTTCGGTTTTATGTGTTTTTTGAATAGAAGGGTTTTTATTTCTTCTTGAAAGTTTTATAGTCTGTGGTCGAGGTCAATAGGTTGTAGAGTTGGGGGTCGAGTGTTGCAGCTCAAATGGCTAGGGGGTTGTCGAACAGTTTTTTTCTTTTGACGTTTTTGGTTGTGTGTGTGAATGGTGCGTGAGTTCTCCTATGTCTGGTTGAGGTGGATTGAATTAATTAGCTGAAGAAATTAGTTACCCCCTCATCCCACACACATTAATTCTCTTCCATTTTTATTCCCATTATAAAAACACTGATAAGTTCCCAGAAAAAAAATACATTAAAATAAGAAGTGAAAACAAAGGCCCCTACAGATGAGAACATAACATAAGAATAGCCTAACTGACCTTGAAGGTCTGCCTGCCTGTCCCCCCCTTGAAGGCCTGTCCCCCCACATAAATGCCTGTCTCCCCCTTGAAGGCCTGCACCCCCCCGAAGGCCTGTCCCCCCCGAAGGCCTGCCCCCCCTTAAAGGCCTGCCTGCCTGTTCCCCCCCGAAAGCCTATCTCCCCCCATGAAGCCTTGTCCACCCCTTTAAGGCCTGCATCTCCCCCTGAAGGCCTGCCTGCCCGCCCCACCCCGAAGGACCGCTCGCCCCCCCTGCATATCCCCCTGAAGGCATGCCTGCCCTTCCCACCCCGAAGGACTGCCTGCCTGTCCCACCCCGAAGGACCGCTCGCCCCCCCCCCCCCCCCCCCCCCCCGTTCGTCCGGTTCTTCCCCTCTGGCCTTCCTGCACCATTTAGAGTAGCGAAGCAGCCTGCAGCAAGATTGCGATGTCAGCGATCTTGTGCTGTCCTCCGACGCGGACCCGCCCCCTCCTCTGATGGCGCCCCATCCCCCCCCTTAGTACGCTACTGGTAAACTGCAATGATTCTATGTTCAGATTTGCAGGGTACAAAAAACAATATGATATGGTAGCTCAGTTGCAATAGAAGTTTCATACCATAGCCCTTGCTCTCCACTTTGGTTAGAGCCATGTTTTTGTATCCTCTGCTGGGCTGGAGACCACCTCCACCTCACTCACTCAAGTTTCAAGTTTTTAATAGAAATTTGATGCAGTTGCTTATCATGACTACTAAGTGAGTTACAATAAAAATATAAACGAACGGACTAACATGACATGAAAGGTATATGGGTAGAAATACAATTTAAGATAGGTAAGAGAAACAAAGGAAAAAAATGAGAGGTAATGGGTTGTCGAAGATCTTTGATTAAAAAAGGAGAGAATTGATAAAGTTTAATAGGGGTTTAATAGGGGTTGAATGCTTCCTTAAATAGGTGATTTTTGAGAAGGCCCTTAAAGAGGTCAAGATTTTTTTCCTCTCGAATTAAGATATTCCAGAGCTGAGGGGCGACTACAGAGAAGATATCCTGCCATTTGGTGCCTATTATTTTTAAGGCTTGAATAGTCAGCAAATGTTCAGGAAATCTCATGTTATATAGGATTTGTCTCTATAGCCATTAATGGTATGTTCTGTCATTGGCTGTCAACAGGCTAACATGGAAGTAATGGAGCTTGGCATTTCATGATTGGCCCATCTTAATGGGGATTATGTAATGGGGGTTTGGTCCTATGGTGCAAAGACCTAGTCAGCTTAAGCATACTCATGCAGGCTCATTGAAAGGGAGTCTCAGACCTACTCTCTAACCACCATCATGGGCAGGCATATGTGTACTAGAAAAGAACATAAGAATTGCCATACTGGGACAGACCAAAGGTTCATTAAGCCCAGTATTCTGTTTCTAACAGTGGCCAACCCAAGTCACAAGTACCTGGCGAGATCCCAAATGGTAAATTAGATTGTATGCCGCTTATCCTAGGAATAAGCAGTGGATTCCCCCAAGCCATCTCAATCATGGCCTATGGACTTCTCTTTTAGGAAATTATCCGAGACTTTTTTTTTTTTTTTAACTTGAAAATCTTTATTAAAAGTTTTGTATTATACAAGCAAAATAAGGAAATCCAGGCTCAAGCACTCCATAGTATTGAACAAAAGACAACAGGCTCTGAGTTCACAATACAGCAAGAAGAAAACATCATTGTCAACCAGATATCCCCTGCAATGAATCACAAATCCCCCCACCCCTCCCAAATAAACTGAAATATACAGAGTGGACACCTCCCTGTTGTTCCTTCAGGAAGTTATCCCTACAACAACAATCCCCCCAAACCCCCCAGCCCCAGTAAACTTAAACCAAAGTATCAATCTTGTCCATAATAACAGTCCAAGTTCGGATAGATGAAAGGTAGTGCCCATGACGTTTAGCAATTGAAAGTTCCATGGTACACAATTGATGAAACTGCAAATACCATTCTAACATAACAGGTGCCTCAGATCTTTTCCAGGATTTAGCAATTAAACATTTAGCTGCAGCCAATCCCCACCTGCGGAGCTTAGTTTGCCAAGTGTGTTCACCCACATTATGTAAGCCTAGTAAACATTCCACTGGCACCAACGGGATCACAACTTGCACCAATTGGGATAAACAGCCAACAACATGTTTCCAGAAGATTTGTAAAGGAAGACAGTCCCACCAAATATGCAAAAAGGTGCCAACTGCCCCCCCACACCTCCAACACATTGCAGAGGAACTCGGAAACATTTTATGTAACCTAGCTGGGGTATAATACCACCTGGTAAACACCTTGTAGGCATTCTCCTGTATAAGAACACAAGAGGATGCCTTACCCACCTCAAGACATAGTTGAGTCCATTCCCTCTCTGTGAAAGAACGCCCCAGGTCCCGTTCCCAAAGCCCTTTGTATTTAGGGTGAAAGACAACTGAGCCCCGAAAGTATTGATAGAGAACTGAAATGGGTTTGGGCAGGTTACGAAGTGTAAGCCACAGATGTTCCAAGGGAGCCCTTGTCTTAATCGAATCCCCAGACCAGCCCTGTGTTTGAATAAAATGTCGGGTTTGGGAGTAAGCTAAAAAATCCCCCTTAGGCAAAGCTGCACTCTTCTGAAAAGCCTCAAAGGACACCAGGATCCCCCTATGAAGGACATCCGAGAACGTCCGGAGTCCCTGACGCTCCCAGCGCTGAAAAACCGAACTCTCCCCACCCGCCGGAAAAGATGGTTCGTCCCCCAACGCCCCCAGCAGCGAAGGCACCAGCCCTGTTCCCCATTTCTTCCGCGTCTCCCACCATATCCGCAAAAGGTGTGTCAAAATAGGGTTTCTCAAAGTTCTAAAAACCACCCGTGCAGGTAAAGAGGACCAAATCAGGGTTCGTAAAACCCGGGTACCCATTAATTGCTGTTCCAATTGTACTACACTCTTTTGTTCCGCTATATCCCAATCCAACAAAATTCGTAATTGTGCAGCCCTATAATACCAGAACAAATTGGGAAGTGCTCGTCCCCCAGACTCACGGGGCAGCCACAGACACTGACGAGAGATCCGAGGCGGTTTCCCCTTCCAGATAAACCGGAAGAACAGAGCATGGAGTTCTTTCAACACCACAGTCGGGAGCGGTATAGGCAGTGTTTGAAAAAGAAATAATAAGCGAGGCAAAATATTCATTTTAATAACCGCTATCCGTCCCCACCAAGACAACCACAGCCCAGACCACCTCTGCAAGTCCACTTTGATTTGTCTAATAATGGGGGTATAATTCAAAGTGTACAGCTGAGACAAATCCCGAGAGATATAGATCCCCAAATATTTCAGCGCCCCAGAAGTCCAACGAAACGGGAATCTCCCCGACAGTCCCCTCTCTTCATCTGCAGTCAAGGTGATCCCCAACAATTCCGACTTATCCAGATTAACCGTAAAGCCGGACACCAAACCAAATTCAGCAAAAATGTCTAACAAGATAGGTAGGGAAAGTTCAGGGTCCCGCACATATAACAAAACATCGTCAGCAAATAACGCAAGCCGATGTTCCTGAGCCCCGATCCATAAACCCCTCATGTCCGGGTGTTCTCGTATGTGGATAGCTAAGGGTTCAATAGACAGTGCAAACAAAAGCGGAGAGAGAGGGCACCCCTGACGTGTACCCCGTTCAATTGAAAAGAAGTCTGTGTAGTCCCCATTCACCCTAATAGTCGCCCTCGGTGACCGGTAGAATGCCTGCACCCAAGCCAGAAAGAAATCCCCACATCCCGTCCGCTCCATGACTTGCCATAAAAAGTCCCAACCCACCTGATCAAAAGCTTTCTCCGCATCAACTGCTAAGAGAGCTACTTTGTCCAAATTGTGCTGCGCCTCCCAAAGAAGATGCAACGTTCTTCGGATATTGTCTCCAACCTGACGTCTTTGAATAAACCCCGATTGATCCATATGAATCAGGCTAGGCAAACACTTCCCCAGCCTGAGGGCCAAAACTTTAGCCAGAATTTTAGCATCGGTGTTCAATAATGAAATGGGCCGGTACGCCCCACAACTAGCAGAATCTCTCCCCGGTTTAAGCAATATTGAGATACCCGCGTCTCCCATCGATGGCGGTAGTGAATTCCCCTCCCTCACCCCATTAATAACCCGTACCAATAAAGGAGCTAGCTGGACCCGATACTGTTTGTAAAAACTATTAGTGTACCCATCTAAACCCGGGGACTTTCCCAATTTCAGCCTGGTGATAACCCCCAATACCTCCCCCAAGGAAACAGGACTATTAAGATATCCCATATCCGAGTCTCCCAGGTGTGGCAACGTCACTTTATCTAAATATGCCTTGATAGAGTCCAATTGTACCCCTTCCACTTTCCCATATAATTTGGTGTAGTAAGAAAGAAAAACCGTCTTAATGTTCCCATCCGTACACTGCATTTTCCCCTCTGTATCCCTAATTCGGGTAATAGCTGTTCTAGCTTGTTTCAATTTAATGTATCTAGCAAGTCGCGAGCCCGCTTTATTGCTGTATTCATATATCGTTTGGCGTAATCTTAGTCTATAAAAATCAATCTCTTCCATCTGTAGAAGAGAAAGTTCATGTCGCGCTCTCAGAAGCTGTGCAAACACTTCTGGATCAGGAGAGCACTGGTGTTGCCTCCCCAAAGATATCAAGGTCTCCCGAAGGGATATAGTTCTTCGCTCCCGCTGTCGCTTAAGGCGCGCTCCCCATTTAATAAAGACCCCACGAATCACAGCCTTAAGGGCATCCCACAATATGGAGTCACCCACCTCCCCATTATCATTGTCATGTAGATAATTGGCGATAGCCTCTCCCACCTCCCTGTCCACCTCTGTATGCTTTAACAGTGATTCATTTAGCCTCCAAAAGGTCCGATGATGCCCCACATCCCAATAGCCTTCACAGGCTATCCAGACAGGCGCATGGTCAGAGATATGTATAGCTTCAATTTCAGCAGTTCTGATTCCCCCCCATTGATTACGATGAGTCCAGATACTGTCAATCCTAGCATAAGAACCATGGACAGATGAATAATGGGTATACGACCTCTGGGAGGGGTGATGCAAGCGCCAACTGTCGATCAAGCCCAAGGAGGACATCAGGGCAAGAAAAGCCTTGCGGGAAGCTCGGGACGAAGATCGAAGTCCTCCCCGGGAGTGATCCAGCAGCACATCTGGAGTGACATTGAAATCCCCCCCCAAATATACAGACCCCCTAACAAAATTGACTAAATCATCTGCAAGAGAACCATAGAAGGCCGCCTGACCTCCGTTAGGACCATAAATGTTAATTACAGTGATAGTACGGCCCTGTATTGCACCCTGCAGAGCCAGACACCTTCCCCCAGAATCTCTAAACACCTCCTGAACAGTAAAACCCAAGCCCTTTCGGATAAGAATTGCCAGTCCTCCCACCTTCTTAGCAGACTGGCCACTCTGATGCGTCCATACTTGCTCAAAGTAAGAGGACCGCAAGACCCCCACATGTCTGGGCCTCAAGTGGGTTTCCTGCAACATACATATATCCCACTTTAATCTATTCAATTCACGATATACTATACTACGCTTACCCGGACTGTTTAAACCGTTTACATTCCATGATCCAATAGTAAGAAGTTTACTTGTACTCCCTCCCATCCCCCCCCCCTCCCCCCATACCCGAAGCCGACCCCCTCAGTGAAGGTCTAGCCAACCCTTAGAAAGTGAAAAGTACCCCAGGCGACTAGCCCAAGCCGCTTCCCATGTCAACAACACATAACCAAAAAATTGCCGCATAACCAGCCGCAAGTAAAGCTAAAGATAGAGAGAAACATTAGAAAGTGCAGAGTCTCTTTCCAAGATCCAGACCGGAGATGGCACACCACTCAGCACCTCTCCCAGTCTATGCCAATCAACGTGGCCTCGTTAAAGAGTAGTCAAGATGGTAAGTCCTCTTCATCATCAGGTCCCCTGTTTAGCTGCTCGCTTGCCAGAACGCAGAACTGTAGACCAAGCACCAGGGATTCCGGAAGTACTAGCAGTAGCCGGCGTTGATACCGTCTCCGGGATATTCACACAACCCAGCTCTTTCATAGCTATCCAGGCTTCCGTGACCGTAGCCACCTTTCGAGACCTCCCGTTGATAGTAAGCCAGACCCCAAAGGGGAACAGCCACCTGTATTTGTGGCCACCATCTCTCAGCACTTGCGTAACCTCTTTGAACGCCCTGCGCTTCTGTAGTGTAGACCATGCTAGGTCCTGGTAGACACCCACTTCCAACTCTTTCCAACGAAACCGCGGGTGGCGCCGTGCCATCTGCAAAATCTTCTCTTTGAGGGAAAAATCCGCAAAGCAAGCGATGATATCTTTATAGCCAGGACCTCTCACAGGACCCAAGCTCCGATGTGCTCTCTGCAGTTTAATCTCCTCAGGTATCTCAGCTCCATCCACACTTAGAAGGCTCTGGCAAAACTCTCGCACCACAGTCTTGCAATCACGATATGCCTCCCCCTCCGGGATTCCCTTAAATCGCAGGTTACACCGGCGTGACCTATTCTCCAGGTCCTCCACCTGCGCCTGTAGTTCCTGCAGCTCAGATGTTAAATGGTCTGTGGATTCCTTGACCCCAGTAACTGTGGCAGACAAAGCCTCCACGTGCTCTTCAGAGGCTATCACTCTGGCTCCCAACTCCCCCACATCCGCACGGAGCTCCGCCAGGGCAGCCTTTACATCCACTCTCACTCCTACCATTTCATCCTTCAGGTCCTGGAACCACGTTTGAAAAGACTTGTGCACCGTCTCACTGAGCTCCCCCGAGATCGCCAGAGTCCCAGCCTCAATCAGCTCTGCCGGCGCCGACGGCCCCGCGGCCATTTTAAGCGCGTCTCCTGCACTCCCCTGTGTCTCACTCGCTGTTTTCTCTCCTCCATCGCCGAAGTATTTAAATTTATCAAGTTTCTTCCGCGTCGCCATGGCTTCACTCGCGAACCGCGATCTTAATAATCAGCGCGTTTTAGCGCTAGAAGCTGAAAAAGCACTTTTCCTCACCGGCCCCTACGGAGCTCCCGATTCAGGCAGCCATGCGCTGGGATGACGTCACTTCCTTCTTCTTATCCGAGACTTTTTTAAACCCTGCTAAGCTAACTGATTTCACCACATTCTCCGGCAACAAATTCCAGACTTTAATTACACGTTGTGTGAAGAAATATTTTCTCTGGTTTATTTTAAATCTACTACTTGTAGCTTCATTGCATCCCTCTTAGTACTAGTATTTTTGGAAAGAGTAAACAAGCGATTCACATCTACCCTTTTCACTCCACTCAGTGTTTTATTGACCTCCTTCATATCACCCCTGAGCAGTCTCTTCTCCAAGCTGAACAGCCCCAACCGCTTTAGCCTTTCCTCATAGGGAAGTTGTCCCATTCCTTTTATCATTTTTGTTACTCTTCTCTGTACCAAGTTTCCAAGTTTATTAGTTTTTAATATCCCGACCATAAAACAAATATCTGGCCGGTTAACAATGTAGTTTAAAAAAAGGGGAGTAAAAGGGAAGAATAAATAGATAATTTAAGTGAAACATAAATGACAAAACCAGACAAACTTGACTGTGAGGATAGTAAGGGAGGAGGGGGAAAAGTTACATTTGATAAGAAGAAAAAGGAAGAATGGGTAGGGAAAAAACGTGAAGGTGAGGGCAAATTGTAGTGATAATTGCTTGCAGGAGAAGAGAAAAAAGAAATAAGAGAAGAGAGAGAAGATAGATAGAAGAAAGTCTAGGTTAGGTTAAAAGCGTCGTGAAATAAGAAAGTCTTTAGACCAGATTTAAATTTAACAAGCTGTTGTTCGTCGCGGAGGTATTGTGGCAAGGAGTTCCATAATGTGGGGGCAGTGACAGCAAAATTTGTTTTCCGAGTATAGTAGAAATCTTTTAGAGGGGGGATGAAAAGGAGTTTTTGATCAGATGATCTTAGAGTGCGGGAGGAGCATTGAGGTATCAGGAGTTTGTCAAGGAATGAAGGTTGATGAGATTGTTTAATTTTAAAGCAGAGTAAGATGATTTTATAGGTGATGCGGTGGGTGATAGGGAGCCAGTGAGCTTCTTTTAATAGTGGAGTAACATGGTCAAATCGGCCTTTTTTATAAATAAGTTTTATTGCAGTATTTTGTAGTAGTTGAAGGCGACGTAATTCTTTTTGGGGAAGGCCATTGAGCAGGGAGTTACAATAATCCAAGTGGGAGATTACTAATGAATGAGTCAATACTGTAATAGAGTCAGTGTCCAAGATAGAAAGTAGGGATCGAATAATGCGCATTTTGAAGAAGCAGACTTTAACGATTGCACTGATATGATCATGGTAAGTGAGATCTCTATCAATAATAACCCCTAAAAGTTTAATTTTACTTTCCATGGGAAGTGGAATTGATTTAATAGAGATAGTTCCTAATAGAAATTCAGAAGATTTAATTGGAAGGAGGAGACCACAGGATTTCTCAATGTTGAGAGAAAGTTTATTTGTGTGGAGCCAATCATATATGTTATCTAATTTATTGTTAATATCTTTTATTTCTGAAATGTTAGTGGTGTTGATTGGATGAAGAAGTTGTATATCGTCTGCGTATGCAAAAATTGTAAATCCTATTGATTGGGCTAATGTAAGAAGGGGGGAAAGGAAAATGTTAAATAGCAGAGGGGATAGAATTGACCCTTGAGGGACTCCGAAAGATTGTGGTAGGTTTGGCGAAGTTTCGTTTTTAAAGTAGACTTTAGAGCAGCGATTGTGAAAGTAGGATATAAACCAAGAGAGTGCAGAGCCGGTAATACCGCAGTCTTTAAGTCTTGTGATAAGAAGAGGGTGGTCGATAGTATCAAAGGCTGCGGATAAGTCAAGAGAAATTAGAATAGCTGATTTTTGATGATCATGGTAGTATTGTATAGTGGAAGTAAGGCCTAATAATGATAATTCTGTAGAGTGTAAAGAGCGAAACCCTGTTTGGCAGGGGTGTAATGCATGGGTTTTCTCAAGGAATTCTGTCAGTTGAGAGTGAATGATTTTTTCCGTAAGTTTGGAGATCAGAGGTAAATTAGAAATAGGACGATAATTTTTGGAGAGAGAGAAGTCTAAGTTATGTTGTTTGAGCTTTGGAACTATTAATGCTGTTTTCCAAGAGGATGGTACTAAGTTATCAGAAAGAGATTTTGAAATCATTTCCCAGATGAATGGGCCAAAAAATGAATAGAATTTTTTAAGAAGTATAGGAGGAATGCACTCTAGGAGATTGTTGGGGGAGTTTAAAGATTGTAGAATGGGAAATAATTGAGTTAGGGATGGCATTTTGAAATTAGAACAGGAGCTGAAAGGTAGTTGAGTAGGATCATTGAGGGTTTGAATAGAAGCAGATGGTGATGAAGGTCCAAGATGAGATCTGATGTCTTTAATTTTAGTATCAAAGAATAGAGATAATTCCTTTGCGGATGGTAGAGTAGCTATAGGTAGGTTTTGTTGTTTTTTTTTTGAATATTTTGAAAGAGATTGTGCTAGGCTGAAGAGTGTAGAAGAGTTACGAGTGATAGAGATAAGTTTGGAGAAGTAATCTTTTTTTGTTTGTTGAATAGTTTTTTTATAGTGTAAGGATTTTTCTTTAAAAAGATTGAGAAAGCTGTTTTGTCGTGTTTTGCGCCATTTGTTTTCTATCGATCGTAGTTGTCGACGGAGAAGAACTAGTTGTTCATTATACCAAGGTTGATGTAATTTTTTTGGATATTGATTAGATGGTGGTTTTTTTATAGTTTCTATTTTAGGTGCCAGAGAATCTAGCAATGATTTTGTGGATGTTTCCCAGAGAGAAGATTGTTCGGTGATGGAAAGAGAGGAGAAATCTTTAATATTTATGTTAAAGGAGGTCTGAATAGTAGATAAAGTTATATTGTTAATATTGCAGGTGTTTAAATTATTTTTATTTTGCTGTTGAACATGAATGGAAGGGGTTGGAGTATCGAGTTGACAGGTAATTAGAATATGGTCAGACCAAGGTATTGAATGGTATTGAAATTTTTGGAAGAGCTGCATGTTAGAGGTTGGACAGAAAATATTATCAAGAGTATTACCAGCAGAATGAGTAGGCATGGAAATGAGGGGAGATAGTGATAGGTCAGAAGTCAAGGTTAGAAGTTCAGACGTGTTATAATGATTAGGGGAATTGAAATGGATGTTAAAATCTCCAAGGATTATAGAGTCAGGATAAGTGATATTAAAATCAGATATAGAAGATATAAGAGCAGAGAGTGAGATTTTAGATACTGGAGGAGGGAGATAAATAAGAAGAAAGTTAAGAGGAGAGGAGAATTTTATGGAGAAGTGAAGAGTTTCAAGTGGGGCAGTAGAAAATATAGAAGGAGTATTAGACTGTAGAGGGATTGAAGAGTGATAAATAACAGCTAACCCACCTCCCTTTTTGTTTAGGCGAGGTTGGAACATTGATTTATAGTTGAGAGGACAGGCTTGAGTAATGTAGGCATCTTCTCCCTCTGTTAACCAAATTTCTGTAATACATAATATTTGAAGATTGTGTTGGATAATGATATCGTGAATTAAATGATATTTATTTTTTATGGAACGAACATTTACCAATCCCTTCCTAATTCTGCTATATCTATAAGAGCATGACTTCAGAATGACCTTGCACCACAGTTCTTTTGTAACTCATGACTCAAAGCAAACATCCAAACTCCACATTGCAATTTGTATTCTAGCATACCAGCTTGGATAAATAATGTTAACAGCTTAATTCTCTTAACAATATGGCTCAGGTCTAGTTTTCCAGGCTCAGGCCTAATTCTCTTTAAAAATATGACTCAGGCCTAGTTTGAAACAGCTATGTAGCAAAGAGTAATTTGATATAACTTCCTTATACTCCACAGGTTCAAAACCACCCACAACTATAACATCTGATAGGCTTCCTTAAAATGTCATTCATTCATTCAACTTTCTATGCCGTTCTCCCAGGGGAGCTCAGAACAGTTTACATGAATATTTTTCCCTGCTATCCTGGCGGGCTCACAATCTATTTAATGTACCGGGGGAATGGGAGGGGGGGGGGAATTCAGTGACTTGCCCAGGATCACGGGGAGCAGTGTGAATTTGAACCCACAACCTCCAGATGCTGAGGCTATAGCTTTAACCACTGCGCCACTCTAGAAATCAAATTGAGTAGAAGTGAGCCATATATAGGACAGTGAGGCCATTGTGACATCACTGATGAGGTTGGATCTTAGGCTTGGTGGAATGAGGCATTATGAAGTCACAATACCAGCTCTGGTTATCAAAAGCTGAAACTTGGAACAGTATTTATTCAATTTTCTATACCCTTCTCTCAAGGAAGTTCAGAACGGTTTACATGAATTTATTCAGTTACTCAAGCATTTTTCCTTGTCTGTCCAGGCGGGCTCACAATCTATCTAATGTACCCGAGGCAATGGGGGGATTAAGTGACTTGCCCAAGGTCACAAGAAGCAGCGTGGTTTTGAACCCACAACCTCAGGGTGCTGCGGCTGTAGCTTTCACCACTGTGCCGCACTCCCCCTCCATATAAAATCTATCAGATCATGCGGCAACCTTAACTCAACTGGCAGTTGATTCCAAAAATGGAAACCCACAGTTCAGCAAGCCCACATGTGGGGGTTCTCAGTTTTTTGGTGCTTTTTGAAAGATGGCTTCTCCAAGAGGTTTCAGAACATAAAAGTATAGCACCGTTTTTAAAATTTATATTGATTACAGAGCATTTGGCTACTGCCGTTCACTAGGCTTCATGGTGGGTTAAAAAGATCTTAGTAATAGCAGACAAAACAAGAGACACGACAACAAACCAAAGCAAAGTGCCTTTGTTTTTAGAGTTTTAATTCTATATTCTACCTCTAGACCATTGAGGTCAAATGACCAACATTTATTGGTCATTCCTTCATTGAAAATTATTAGCAAGAGGCGTCATACTATTTTTTCGGTGACGGCACCTCAATCGTGGAATGCCCTCCCACTATATATAAGAGAGGAAAAGAATTTGGAAAAATTTAAGAGCAAACTTAAGAGTTTTCTTTTTAAAGATGCATTTAATGAGTAAACAAAATGCTAATTACTCTTTTTATCCATATATTCATTATAATCTACATTTGTTTCCCTTCCTCTTGTTTTTTTACCTTAAATGTTTTTCCTTTAAATACCGATTGTAATTTTTTAAATAATTCTCCCTTTTGTTCTGATATTGTCTGTATAAGTTGTTTTATTATGTCTAATAGACTTAGACTTTGTCTAGGATTGTTTGTATTTGTTGATTTAATATGATTATTTGTCTAAGTCCATGTTTGTGAGATATGTTTCCCATAATTTTGCATTTTATTTAATGTGCATCGCCTAGAATTTGGAATAGGCGATTAATCAAATTTCATAATAAACTTGGAGTCAGCATAGCTGAAATAGAGATACAGTAGGGAGGGAATGGTGAAATTTCACAACAGCATTTGCACTCCGTCACCTGCAACTGAAAGCTAAACACCTTCAATCAATAATCACACAACTGTTTTATTGGAATAAATATTTGGCCGCAGCTTTATTATCTTAATATTATCTCCACTTACAATACAATCCGTGTCCAAAACCAACATATTTCACACACCCCTCCCCCCCCCCCAATATGGCAACACCAGGCCGTGCTTTCCTTCGTAGCGATGTCGCCTACGAGTGTTACATTTATTTATTAGCTGCTTATCTCCCAGCTCCAACTGGGACAAACTCCAGCCAACACGGACACAAAACATACCACCAGCACACATTGGAAGGAGGGAGGGATCATTTTTTTCCCTGAAGAGACTACTCTGCTCTTCCCTTTTCCTCACAGAACTCCCTCCAACCTGCCACAAACATCCAACCAATCCCATGACTGCTCCACCCTCATCACCTCAAAAACCTCCCCAATCCTTTTTCTTTCTTACCTCCTCTTATAAACTTGTCAATCCTTATTCTACAGACCCTCACCCTCTGCCCCCCCCCTCCATTTCACCCACACCACCATCCAATAACTATTACCAGCAAGTGACCTCAGCTCAGCTAATCGTATATCATGCCAGATGAATCTGGTGTTCTTCTTAATGACGTAACATAACATATCATTTATATACCACATCTTCCTCGCGGTTCACTATTCTAAGATACTGTACATTTACGGCAAAATACAATTCAGCCTATTTGGGTACTTTTCCAAATAAGTAGGTCTTTAATAGTCTCCTAAAACTTAAATATGAGTCAGATATTAGAATCAATGTGCCAAAATTACAATCCCAAAAGGCCGCTTGATAAGCCAGAATTTGATTCAAAAATCTTTTATATTGGCAACCCTTTACTGATAGAAATTCAAATAGCCTAGAGCAGGGGTGTCCAACCTGCGGCCCCGTGAAGTATTCTGTGCGGCCCCGGTCAAGGGTGATGCAGTGTTTTCCTCTGCTGTTGCCGGGTGTTTACTGTCTTGCCGGCTCTCTCCTCTGTCTTGCTGCAGCGTTTATGCATTTGTGCGGCCCCAGAAACATCTTTTTCAGCCAATGCGGCCCAAGGACACCAAAAGGTTGGATACCCCTGGTCTAGAGCTTCGTACACGATGCAAGGAACCTGAGAACTTAAAATGATCAAGAAGATATATCAGAACCAGACTATTTATTATTTTATAACACGTAGGAATGAATATTGAGAAGCATATCATGTGCTTTGGGTAGTTTTATTTTGTGGTTAACGCACGTGACTTTTTATCACGCGCTAGTCGGAAAACTACTGCCTGCTCAAGAGGCGGTAGCGGCTAGTGCAGCTGGCAGTTTATTGCACGCTATTATGCGCGTTAAACCGCTACCGCGGCTTCGTAAAAGGAGCCCTATGTGTTAATACGATTATATTGTATGTGTGTATATATGAAAAATGAATGGAAAAAAATGGTGTTACAATTAGTACTGTTAAGGGGGTGGGGTCTGGGATGGAGATTGAGTGGGGTCTGGCCCATGACTTAGCCCAGTGTTCTTCAACTGCCAGTCCGTGGACCGATGCCGGTCCACAAAATAATTATTTTATTTTCGCCGGTCCATAGGTGTCAAAAGGTTGAAGAACACTGTTTTAAACAAAGATGATTTCATTATGTTTGTATTCTGTAATTCTTGCTTTGCCATGCTTTAAATACAATTATGTGTTTAACTCAACTTTATGGCAAAGAATGCATTCCATCTTGAATGAAAAACTTGCCAAGTGGTATAATATTTGAAATTATCTGCGTCGTACCGTCCGCAATAATCTTGTCAGAGAATCTCAAAACAAGAGAATAATTTCAGTCTGCTGGACTGGTGGATTCTGCATCTTCATTCCAGTGAGTGTGACATAGCTGCCTGCTCTCTTTAGACGATAGCACCATCTAATGGTCATCTAGTGAGGTGCAGTTTTTTTTTCTGAAAGCCAGCATGCAGAGAGCCTTTTCGGGCAAAATTCCTCCTGAATGAGTGTCTTTGCATGAATTTTCATTGCAGCAGCTCATTGTTGTAGAATCCATATACACTTTTACAAAAAGTCAATATTGTATGAAAATTTGTTGCTGTGAAGGGCACGTTGAAGCCACATTTTTTTTTCTGCATAATGCACACTTTTACACTCGCAGATTACCATACATTTGCTGATTTTGCATGCTTTGAGGCATTTTGTACTTTTTCATGCAAAGCATACTTTTGTACATAACCTTAGCATTCACACATGTGGTCACCTTTACATCCTCAATCATACCAATAAAGACACCATCAAGATATTTGTGGATCAGTCAGTTTGGCCGCAGCTTTATTTCTGTCCCCCCAAATCTTGAACAATTTCATATCCAATCTCGACAAACCCCAATTTAACATTTCACCCCCCCCCCCAACACACACAGGAGCTATTCGGTGCCGAAACTAACTCCCCATTAACAAGTATCTCTCCACAACCCCTCCCCCCCAAATATGGCCTATAGTAACGCCAGGCCATGCTTCCTTCGCAGCGGTGCCACCTATGAGGTTCACATTCACCATTTTCTGACTTGGGAAATTTTATAATGTGATTTATTATTTAGAGTTATTGATCTGAAGTTTTTTTTTTTAAATTGCATACTGCATGGTGATGTTTCATTTCATTTTGTTTAAGTTTGTTCAAATGTTATTATGTAGGTAATGGTGTTATCCGCATAGATGTTTGATATGTGGGCTATAAATGTTTTAAATAAATATGTATCAAACGGAACATGGTAGCAAACGTATTTACAATGTCTCTCCAGAACTTCACTACTGTTTCTCAGCATGTTGCACTTCCTTAATTCCTATGTCTTATCACTGAGGGTGGCAGGGGTCAAACGCCTGGTTTCCCCACATGCCAAATTTGACCTGATCTATTATATTTCTGAACTATTTTGCTCCAGGGAAGTCACTTTTGATCCCTTATGTACAACCTTTCAACTTCCATTGGGCAGGAAAGAATACATAGGGAACCAATAGGTGGAAACAGGGGTGGAGGCAGTGGAATACAGTGCAGTAGACTTGAGGTAAGAGTTTTCTGTCCAGTGAGACTGGTAGGGAGAGAAATGACTGATTAGGAGAGAAATGACTTTCTTGTGTCACTAGCAGGCTTCAAAAGGGGGAGATTTCCTTTTTGCCCATGGGGCAGAATGGGGTCTTGAGCCACTTGAGCACGCTGCTAGGGGTGGGAATTAAAAGAGAGAGGAAAGTAATGAAGACATGGACCAAAGAACTAATGGACAAAGTTTACAAGTTTATTTAAAATTTGATTAAACGCCTATCTTAGATTCTAGGCGACTTATAATAATAAAAAGTGGGATACAAAATGTAAAAATAATAAGACGTGTACAAACAAGATACGCAGACTCGACATGCAGTTAAACAAAAGGGAAATGGGAAAAGAAAGAGACATTCAAGGGAGAGACAATAGGAACGGAGGGGAGAAACTTCTTCTTTGCCCCCTGGATACCTTTAAAAAAACCAGTAAAGAAAATGTCGGAGTTCAAAGGCGTCTTTAAAAAGAAAACATTTTAATGCTCCTTTTAAATTTATCTAGATTTTGCTCTGCTCTAATATAAATTAGCAGTGAGTTCCAGATCATGGGGGCGGTTACTGAGAAAGTAGTTGACTTTCAATGAGGCAGAAAGAATAAATGTTGAGTAGCAGATCTTAACGTTCTTGGTGGGTCGTGTGGATGAGAAGTTTATCTACAGGAATCTCCCAAACCAGCTGTTGCTCAGATGATCTTATGTGTGCGAAGTTACCATAAGTGCCTGCTTTTAAACCACTTTGAGTGTGGTTGTAAAACTACAAAAAAAGGCGGTATACGAGTCCCAATCCCTTATCAATATATGTTCTTCAGAGTCATCGCGAAGGCAGATATCTTAATTGGCGAGTTCACTACTGGACAGCAGGTGGCATGATTGGATCATTGCTCGAAGTGTTACTGGCCCAGTGTGTTTTGCGTTTAACATGCAGTCGATGGTACAGTAACCAAAATCTAAAACAGACGTGGCCAATGACATAATCGCATGGAAAGCGTGTGGACAAGCTGTTGTCATTTCTGTAAACACATTTTTAGGTGGACAGCTGCCAGCTCTGAATCAGATTTTGAAAAGGCTGACCAGAAAGGTCCTCTGAGGATAAACTCCCAATGTCAAACTCCCAAGGGCTTAAAATAAAAGAAATTTAGAAAGCTTTTACAAAATATGAACTAGTAAGCTATGTTTCTGTAACTCAAACTCAGTAACACGTGAAGGGGCATAATCAAAAGAAACATCTAAGTCAGATTCAGACGTATGGTGCTAGACCGCCCAAAGTCAGCAGTGGAAAAATGTCCATTCTCAAAAATACGTCCATTCTCAAACACACACAGTCGCAGTCACAGTCACAGACAGAGTCACAGTCACACACACACAGTCACAGTCACACACACACACACAGTCACAGTCACACACACACACACAGTCACACACACACAGTCATACACACACAGTCACACACACACACACACACAGTCACACACACACACACACAGTCACATAGGCAGACTACCGCATACAGCCTTCCCTTGCCCTTTAAATACTGGCATGCACCTACTCATAGCCTCACAAGAAGCAGATAAACATACAGTATAAACACAGCTTCAACCTAATGCACAGAAATGCAAGTTATGTTTAAATTGATACCACACATGAATAATAAATGGACTTGCTCGGTTCCTTTCTTTTTCCTGACACTTGAGGCCTGGAGCATGATGCTTCCTTGTCTCACGTCGAGGAGCTCTTGGTAATGTAACTGGGCCCGCTCACTGGCTTGGCAGCAAGGCCTTTGCTCCTCCCGGGCTCTTTGAAATGCCCGAGACATTCTTTCTACCCATGCTTAGGATCCTTTTTTTCCAAACCAAAGGATTTTCATTCCGTTTTCTATTTTTTTCCATCTTCCAACAAAAATTAAAGATGATCTTAAATGAGGCTGGCACAAAAGGAGTGGAGGAGTCCAAAATAAAGACTGGTGAGCTCCAGATGTTTTGCAAACAACCTTCCTTTATTTCTTAATACCACAACACAGACTCGACATGTACATGTTTCGGCCTGACGGCCTCCATCAGGAGTCTAAAATTATAGACACATATATTAATATTCATAAATACTTCTTAATGCCAACAAAGAGGAAAAAAAGACAATTATTTCTTATGCTTTTAAATCATTTGGGGTTTTTTTCTTTTTTCCTCTTTGTTGGCATTATGAAGTATATTTTTGATTTGGAAGGTTGTTCGCGAAACATCTGGAGCTCACCAGTCTTTATTTTGGACTCCTCCATTCCTTTTGTGGTAACATATTGTGATTGTGGATTTGATTCTCCTGTGTGTCTCTCTCTCTTAAATGAGGCTGCAGTGCACATAGATAAAGAAAGAGATGGAAAATCCCTCCTCCTCCTTTGGGTTTTTAATCAAAAAGATTAGGATATGGAAAGAGACAATACTAAAATCAAAAATCATTTGAACGCAGTAACAGAAAATAATGGCCACATAAAGATATAGCGGTGAACAATCAAGAAGTTTATTATTGTCATTCTTTGGACCCATCAATTTCCTTCTGCTCCTTTGGGCTTCCAGCTCAGTTTGATTCAGGGGTAGGATCTGAGACCATGAGTTTCATTTGCAATTTCCCTATTTCATAATCCTCTTAAAGCATCTGGTTTTTTTTTAAGGGGGGGGAGGGAAATGGTGATGTTTAATTATATTCCAGTGGTTGATGGAAAATTATTTCATTGAATCACAAACTGTGTGCCACGGCAAGATTCTGGGTGTGCTGCCAGGGATTGAAGGACACATGACATATACTGAGTGTCACTTCTGGTGTTGGTGCCTCTCCTCCTCTCTCCCCCCACCTGAACTTCATCTTGTTTTCCCTGAGCTTGGGGCCGTGTCTGGAGGGCCTCCGAGCATGCGTGGATGTTGATATGATGACGTCGTATGCATGTGTGCGAGGGGAGGGAAGAGTGTGGCGCAGTGGTTAACATAGTAACATAGTAGATGACGGCAGATAAAGACCCGAATGGTCCATCCAGTCTGCCCAACCTGATTCAATTTAAATTTTTTTTTTTTTTTCTTCTTAGCTATTTCTGGGCGAGAATCCAAAGCTTTACCCGGTACTGTGCTTGGGTTCCAACTGCCGAAATCTCTGTTAAGACTTACTCCAGCCCATCTACACCCTCCCAGCCATTGAAGCCCTCCCCTGCCCATCCTCCTCCAAACGGCCATACACAGACACAGACCGTGCAAGTCTGCCCAGTAACTGGCCTAGTTCAATATTTAATATTATTTTCTGATTCTAAATCTTCTGTGTTCATCCCACTCTTCTTTGAACTCAGTCACAGTTTTACTCTCCACCACCTCTCTCGGGAGCGCATTCCAGGCATCCACCACCCTCTCCGTAAAGTAGAATTTCCTAACATTGCCCCTGAATCTACCACCCCTCAACCTCAAATTATGTCCTCTGGTTTTACCATTTTCCTTTCTCTGGAAAAGATTTTGTTCTACGTTAATACCCTTTAAGTATTTGAACGTCTGAATCATATCTCCCCTGTCTCTCCTTTCCTCTAGGGTATACATATTCAGGGCTTCCAGTCTCTCCTCATACGTCTTCTGGCGCAAGCCTCCTATCATTTTCGTCGCCCTCTTCTGGACCGCCTCAAGTCTTCTTACGTCTTTCGCCAGATACGGTCTCCAAAACTGAACACAATACTCCAAGTGGGGCCTCACCAATGACCTGTACAGGGGCATCAACACCTTCTTCCTTCTACTGACTACGCCTCTCTTTATACAGCCCAGCATCCTTCTGGCAGCAGCCACTGCCTTGTCACACTGTTTTTTCGCCTTTAGATCTTCGGACACTATCACCCCAAGGTCCCTCTCCCCGTCTGTGCATATCAGCTTCTCTCCTCCCAGCATATACTGTTCCTTCCTATTATTAATCCCCAAATGCATTACTCTGCATTTCTTTGCATTGAATTTTAGTTGCCAGGCATTAGACCATTCCTCTAACTTTTGCAGATCCTTTTTCATATTTTCCACTCCCTCTTTGGTGTTTACTCTGTTACAAATCTTGGTATCATCTGCAAAAAGGCACACTTTTCCTTCTAACCCTTCAGCAATGTCACTTACATACATATTGAACAGGATTGGCCCCAGCACCGAACCCTGAGGGACTCCACTAGTCACCTTTCCTTCCTTCGAGCGACTTCCATTAACCACCACCCTCTGGCGTCTGTCCGACAGCCAGTTTCTGACCCAGTTCACCACTTTGGGTCCTAACTTCAGCCCTTCAAGTTTGTTCAACAGCCTCCTATGAGGAACTGTATCAAAGGCTTTGCTGAAATCCAAGTAAATTACATCTAGCATATGTCCTCGATCCAGCTCTCTGGTCACCCAATCAAAAATTCAATCAGGTTTGTTTGGCACGATTTACCTTTTGTAAAGCCATGTTGCCTCGGATCCTGTAACCCATTAGATTCAAGGAAATACACTATCCTTTCTTTCAGCAACACTTCCATTATTTTTCCAACAACTGAAGTGAGGCTCACCGGCCTGTAGTTTCCTGCTTCATCCCTGTGACCACTTTTATGAATAGGGACCACATCCGCTCTCCTCCAATCCCCAGGAATCACTCCCGTCTCCAGAGATTTGTTGAACAAGTCTTTAATAGGACTCGCCAGAACCTCTCTGAGTTCCCTTAGTATCCTGGGATGGATCCCGTCTGGTCCCATCGCTTTGTCCACCTTCAGTTTTTCAAGTTGCTCATAAACACCCTCCTCCGTGAACGGCGCAGAATCTACTCCATTTTCTCGTGTAACTTTGCCAGACAATCTCGGTCCTTCTCCAGGATTTTCTTCTGTGAACACAGAACAGAAGTATTTGTTTAGCACATTTGCTTTCTCCTCATCACTCTCCACATATTTGTTCCCAGCATCTTTTAACCTAGCAATTCCATTTTTTATCTTCCTCCTTTCACTAAAGCTACAGCCTCAGCACCCTGCGGTTATGGGTTCAAACCCACGCTGCTCCTTGTGACCCTGTGCAAGTCATTTAATCCCCCCATTGCTCCAGGTACAGTAGCTAGATTGTGAGCCCCCCGGGACAGACAGAGAAAAATGCTTGAGTACCTGAATAAATTCATGTAAACCGTTCTGAGCTCCCTTGGGAGAACAGTATAGAAAATTGAATAAACAGTGTGAAAAGTTTCAGCCTCTGATATGCAGAGCAGGTATTGTGACATCATAATGTATTATTCCACCAATGCCTAAGAGCCAACCTCACCAGTGATGTCACAATGGCTTCACTTTCCTATACTTGGCTACTTTTGCTACATTTTGATTTCTAGAGTGGCGCAGTGGTTAAAGCTACAGCCTCAGTACCCTGCGGTTATGGGTTCAAACCCACGCTGCTCCTTGTGACCCTGAGCAAGTCACCCAATCCCCCCATTGCTCCAGGTGCATTAGATAGATTGTGAGCCCACTGGAACAGAGAAGGAAAAATGCTTGAGTACCTGAATAAATTCATGTAAACCGTTCTGAGCTCCATTGAGAGAACAGTATAGAAAATTGAATAAATAAATAAATATAATCGTCACATCGATGTCCCCGCATACTTGCAGGCCCTCCAGCCATGGCCCCAAGTTCAGGGAAAACGAGACGAGGTTCAGGTGGGGCAGGGCTGGGCTGGGGGTTGTAGCAGGAAGGGGTTGTGGGTGTGCCACAGAAAAACACTTGCTCCATTAGTGTGCTGGAGCAAATTAAAAAGTTTGCGGGACACCGGTCTATTGCCCAAACTTAGCATTAGTTTGTTAGCATGCTAGTTATGTTATTTTGTTGTTGCTTGAAAATGTTAAGAAAAAAAATATCTTTCCCTTTCCTCTGCTATGGCTGAATGGGCAAGAAAGTGTGGAGAATTTTGTTATACGCTATTTGTATTAGACCTCAGGTCTTTCAATTATCTGGGAAAGATGATAATCCAGGGAGCCATGTTGCATGTGAGGACTGCAGCTCAGCAACTCTGCATGGTGCAACACTCCTTCAGTGAGTACAAGTGTTTTTACTTCACTTACCTACTCAGTAACTATCTGAATTGCAGAGAGGCTGAGTTACTCAGTTCCAGTCCTGGTTTCAACTTTGCATCCCAAAGCAGCGTGGGATTTGTAGTCCCTGATCCCTCCCCATTGAAATCAGTGCTGCAGTCTCATAATGCACCAGGATGGGGTGGTCAGAAATCCAGGACTGTCCCAAAAATCTCCAGCCTGGAATTGGGTAACCTAGCATCTCTGGTGTTAGCTGGAATACTATTGGAGGTGGATGAATGTGACACACCTTACAACGTGTTTGATGCCTCATATGAGATTTTGGTGTCTGCCATTGCTGTCCAGGTGCTTTCCACGTATGTATGCCTCTGGTTTGCTTAAGGACATCCACACTAAATTAGCAGATAACACCCTCTATAGGTGACATCCTTTTTCGTAGGACCTGTTATCTTATTTAAAATTGACTAATTCAACAAAATGTACTAGAAATTCAAGTATGTTCATCTTCCCTACTCCAAGAGCCTGTCGTAATAAGACTTTTTTGGACAGAACATTGGAATATCAAGCGTGGAAGATGAATTCCTGGTTGAGACTGTTGATTACGCAAGCCTGCTCTTACCTTACCTTTAGGAAATCTTTGAAAACTCATCTATTTGATAAATCACGAATGCTGATCTAAATCTAAATTTATATATTTAAGAAGGTGTTTTTTAATAAGCTATGGGGGTAATATTAAAAAAAGTCTAAAAAGTGTCCTAAGTGGCTACTTGGACGATCAAAAAGCCTGATCGTCCAAGTACCTATAACCAAAGCTGGTTTTTAGACGTATCTAAAACCAACTTAGGCCTTTCCCCTGCCACAGAGAGAAAAGAGGCGTGTTTAGAGGAGGGGAAAGGGCGGGCGGTGGGCGGGAGGGGGCCGAACTACAACTAGGCGTTCACCAGGTATAACCAAAACCTTAGGCAGGTTGCCTAGTCGGCACTTATACGTTTTTGACTTAGACCAAGTCAAAATGCGCCTAAGTGACGAAAATGCAACCTGCCTACCCCTCCACCGCAAGCATCGCGGCAGGAGAGATGCCCTATCTCTCCTGCCGTGGGTTGCGGCAGTTTTGGTAGAGGAGTGATGGCATCGCGGTAGGGGAGATGAGGCATCTCTCCTGCCGTGATCCATTACCCCCCCCCATACACATAACATCGGGGCAAGAGGGAGCTCAAACCCATGTGCCTCAGGCCCCGCCCCAGGAGGGGCCTAAGGCTCCCGGGCCTATTCTGATTGGCACAGGTGCCTTAGGACCCACCTGTGGGCGGGCCTTTGGGACGGCTGGGCCAATCCGGCCTCATTCTGCTGGTGGCTGCCTGCCGGACAGGCGGGTTTGGGCACCTGTCTGTCCGGCCAACTGCAAACCAGGTATGGGGAAGGGGGGGTCGTGGGGGTTGGCCGGGGGTCATGGGTCGGCTGGGGGGGCGGTCGGGGGTTCTGGGGGGGGGCAGACGTTGGGGGGAGGGGGGTTCATCAAGGGCAGGAGGGCCTGGGATCCCTCCTGCCCGTAATGTAGTGGGGGGTGGGGGTAGAGAGTCGCCTGAGCCAGGAGGGCTTGGGCTCCCTCCTGGCCCGAATGAGTAGCGGCGGGGCGGGGGGGTTTGCCAGGGCCAGGAGGGCTTGGGCTCCCTCCTGGCCCGAACGAGTCAGGGGTGCCGCGGTTGGCCAGGGCTTGAGCTCCCTCTTGCCCCGATATGTCGGGGGTGCCGCGGTTGGCTGGGGCAAGAAGGCTTGGGCTCCCTCTTGCCCAGATGTGTGTGTGTGGGGGGGGGAGTGATGCATGGCGGCAGGAGAGATGCCTCATCTCCCCTACCGCGATGCCATCACTCCTCTACCTGAACTGCCGCGGGTCGTGGCAGTTCGGGTAGAAGAGTGATGGCATCGCGGTAGGGGAGATGAGGCATCTCTCCTGTCGTGATGGTTAGGTTGCTGGGCCGCTGAACTGATGGCGCCAGCGGCCATCAGCTCAGCGGCCCCTTTTTCGGCACTTAGACCTGGTTTTCTTTCGTCTAAGTCAAACAGGTCTAAGTGCCGACTAAACTGTTTTGGTTATAGGTGTTGTACGCCTAGGTGTAGGTCGGCCCATCTCCCGCCCACTGCCCGCCCTTTCCCCTCCTCTAAACACACCTCTTTTCTCTCTGTGGCAGGGGAAAGGCCTAAGTTGGTTTTAGATACGTCTAAAAACCAGCTTTGGTTATGGGTACTTGGACGATCAGGCTTTTTGATCATCCAAATAGCCATTTAGGACACTTTTTAGACGTTTGGGTTTTTTTTGATTATTACCCCCCATAGCATTTTGTTTGCACGTATAGTTTTTTTAGACCTTGCTGTTCAAACACCTTTATCTCACAGTTATCAGTGAGAGGGTTGATTTCAGTTTGACTCAATTTTCCTCTAAGAGAAATTGTCTTAGCATATTTGTCCAAACCAAAAGTCATTCTAATGCAGTCAGAGTTGTTCCACTAATTATCAGCTATTGAAAATGTACAGCTTCCGATCATCTACAAACAGTAAGTGTGAAGTAACCTCTGGATTATTGCTATTTTTAGGATTTAGGATAAACCAGGAATTAAGTGCTATACAAAATTAAAGTGACCACAGGGAGTATCCTCGAAATATGTCTTTCTGAATCTTGATGTTAAGAGTGACAAACTGTCCATTTGCATACTTCAAGAGTGTAGTTTTCCATATTTTCATGGTGAACTTGAAATACATGATCAATCCAGGGCTTAGTTTGTACATTTCAAGGCAGTTTATTATCCAGGAGTAGGGCAAAGGCTTTCTTATGCTCAATTCATGTTTTAGGTTGACTTTATTCAGCATTAACTGGTCCTTCTATGCTCTCTCTTTATTGCCCTTCTGCTCTATTGCCATGAGGTTATAGTATATTTTAGCAGCATTTATTGCAATGAATAATGTATAGACTGTAGGTAGACATCTCTCTCAACTCACTTGGAAGAGTACATCAGAGAGCAGGGGCTGCTACTGCTATGTTTGGCTGCAAGTATACTGTCAATATATACAGGATGCCCACAAAAATACTCCTTGATTTTAAATGGTTACAAAACCCAAAATTATTGGAATATTCTTTTACCTTTGAGGCTACAGTTTCAACTCATAAAGTTTCATATGGTATACGTTAATTACATACACTCGATGTGCGTCCCACCTGTTACTCGACAAACATCGATGCGATAATCCGACCAGACTCTCCGAAGCATATCCGGCGTGATTGCGTTTATAGATTCAGTGATGCGTTCCTGCAGATCATCCATAGTTGCGGGTAGTGGAGGTAGGTACCCCCAAAGGGAAAAGTCACAAACAGTAATGTCCGGTGATCTCGGGGGCCACTTGAGGAGCACCCGGTCATTTTGTCATGTTGCATTGTCTGAAGGTTGTAACTTCTGCACCAATTGCAGCTTATAAGGGTGAAAGTGCAAACAATTGTGTAAGATCTTGCTAACCGTGTTTTTTGGGACTTGCATTTGATGTCATCTTATTTATTAACATATTCCAGTAAGTTTTGATTTTGTAACCATTTAAAATCAAGATTTTGTGGGCACCCTGTATACTGCCTTTCTGTAGTTACAATCAAAGTGGGTTACACATTATGTACTTATTTGTATCTGGGTATTGGAGGGTTAAGTAATTTGCATAGTGTCACATGGATCTATAGTGCGAATCAAACCCAGTTCTACTGGTTCTTAGCTCACTGCACTAATCATAAGGCTACTTCTTAACAAATGAAATCATTAAGATTTTGTGCATGCATTTTCTTATTGGATGATCTGAACCATAAGAACACAACAATGGAAGCAGATAAGAAGATATTTCGTGCAAATATAAACATGGAAATCAGCAATTTTTTTCAATTCAATAAATATTTATTGACTCTTTTAAATCACAAATAGATCCTTGATGATTTCCCAACTGCAGATGGAACGCTTGGACGTTCCTGACATGGATTCTGTTAGGGGACGTCACTTGCAATTAATTTGGGAGCCTTTTTGGGCCTCTTTAACCGGGTTTGCTCGTAGCCATGTATTGAATGTTTGATTGTATGGAGATTGCTTCCTTGTCTTCCCCGTGGTGCTTACTCTCATGCTGCTCCATGCCTTTTTTTTTTTGGGTGGGGGTTCTTATCTGGGTTTTTGAAATATGGTCTGTGTTATGGTGATTTTTGACCGATACACAATTTTGCATATAAAGGTAACTAATATGGTACGCACACTATGTATATTCCTGGAAGAAGTTGGGGTGGGGGGTTGAAATTGCAAACTGTTTGATCTTGTTCTTTGCTGTTTTTGATGTGCTTTTCACTGAGCAATAGATATCTGTGTTAGTTTTGGTTGCTTTTGATTGCTCAATAAAAATGATTTAAACATATATCACAAATAACAGAATATCCCCACATCCACGAAGGCACCAACCAGAACCAGGTTTTATACATTTATAGATCAGTCTGACAATGAGAATCCAACAAACACCATACTTAAAAAAAAAAGGCAAACGCTTCTTCTTTACGGCAGTCACTTCCTCATACTTTCTCACAATCCGTAACTTAAAAATAGCTAAAACTCTTTCCCGTACTGATTTCCAAAACAATTATACACAAGAACAAGGGCCCGGTGAGCCACATAAAAGAGGAACTGTGTCACTGAAGCCAAGAGGGTAGACCTTGTTCAAAAAGTCACCCAGTCACCCTCCCCCACTGTTTCCACCAAATCATCTCCCAAATGTGCTTCAAAGCCACACATTGATTAATCCCCTTAAACTTTCGGTTCACAGTTGAGGCTTTTTTTATTCTGCTCAATCTCACAAACCAGTATTCCCCCTTCTGAACAAACCCTAATAGCCTACAATTTTTCAAACAATACCAAAGCTGTAAACAATGGTAAAATTGTCTCAGCTCCTCCAAAGCCTTAAACTCACCCCCATTTGGAAGCTGAGTAACATACCAATCTTTGGCTGGGATTCACTAACCTGCCTGATCGGGTCAGATCCGGGCAGGTCCGATTAATTCAGGAATGAAAAATATGCAGATGGGGGCGATCGGAGGAACACCTCATCTGCCTGCACGGATCGCTCTATAGCAATCCCCGCACATGCGCAGACCATCTGTAGATGGTCTGCGCATGCCTGTCTGAGACGTGACCTTTTTTTTTTTAACTTGAAAACTTTTTTTGTTAGTTTTTAGCCCTGTGAGCCCATGGTTTTAATCCGCAGGTTAAAATCACGGGCTCGCTGGACGAACTAGGACAGGAGAGCTTCAGGGAAGGGCAGGAGAACGGTGATGCGGCAGGAGAGATTCGGGGAAGATCGAGGCAGAGCAGGGCAGCATTCGGGGCGAGCAGGCAGGAGAGATTGCAGGGCAGAGAGCAGGGCTTCCAGTCGGAAAGACGTTTTCAAATGGTTCCCAGCAGTTGCCTCTTCAGGTGATCGGCCAGCCCAGTCAGATCGGAAATTTGGTGTTGCGAATCGCGTCCCAGCCTACTTTGCATAAGTTTCACCTCATTTGCATGCACGGATTCGAAGCAGATCGCAGGAGAGGTAAGTAAATCAGGCCGGATAGAAATTTGATAGTAAAGGGGTCACAAACCGATCGGTACACGATTGGTTTGCTTTGTGAATCTAGCCCTTTGTCTTGCCAGTCAGCCCAACTAACCACACACCCCTGTATCTTTATCTCAGGATTATGCCCAATCTGCTGTTGGCCATACCAGATCCAAACCCTCTGCAAAGAACAATTTAAATTTGACCTGAAAGGCTACTGGAGATCAATGCAATTAAAGTAGACATGGAGTATGAGAGATGCCAAAAATAAAGACAAATGGTTGCATTTTTCTGCATTTGCGCTGCTTTCAGTGAAAACGCTGGCAACCCTAAAAGAACTAGATTACAATAATTGAGAGAAGGAAATGTTGTAGATTGAAACTCTGCAAAAATAATTGAAGGCAAAATATGAACAAAGACATGATGAAGTATTTGCAGTTTATAAAAGCCCACACAAACCAAACGAGAAATATGTGGTAGGAAAGTTAGGTGCTGACATATAATTACACTAAGATACTAAATTTCTGTTTTAATCAGAACTGTCATACCATCCAATGACAGTGTAAATATCTGACTGACTAGATCCTCCCCCTCCCCCATTAGAAACATCTACAGCCTCAGACATTTGCTAATTCATAACGAGCTTATTCCTTGTCAACCAGTCCTTGACTGCAATAATACAAGAATGGATAGGGGTAGGTTTACCAGAAATCCAGGAAAACCCTGGCATTTGCCTGGGTTTTGGAAAGCTTTGACGAGCTCTAGCCGCTTCTGGAGGGCCTCTGAGCATGTGCGTATGATGTCGCATGCATCCGTGCTTGCTCCAGGCCCTCCAGGCCTCCAGAAGAAGAGAGGAGGCCTCGTGGGAGCGGGGCTTAAGGCAGAAATGGGTGGGGCTAGAGGCTGAGCTTCACGGGGTCTTGTGTCCAGGGTTTCTCGGAGAAAAATATGGTAACCCTAGATAGGGGATGACGCTACCCCCTTGGAAATAGAGAAAGGTGCACAACCTAAAGATGGAAACTGACTCCAAATGCCCTTATATCACCCAAATGTTTGTGATTGATCCCTGATGAAAAATGGCATGTAATTGACTACATCATTTAAAACCAATTAAAAAGTAATTTAACAACTTGTAGGTGTTTGCAGGCACCTACAAAGAACACCATCCCAAGTCCCATCTATAGAGGCACCAACATCAAAAGTGGGCGAGGTGTGTGCCGGAAGTGGATGTAGGTGCTGGTAGGCACCTCTGTAGACGTGATTCACAAGTAGGCGCCAAAAATGTAGGCCTGTAAAACCCTGGCCTATATTTCCAGCGCCTTCTTTTGATGTGGACACAGTTCTACAAATGGTGCCATTTGCAGAATCCTGCACTTAGTGCTCAGGGTCCCAGATCGCTGGTCAGTCTGCCTCTGGCTGCACGTATTCAGTTCTGTTAAGAAAAGACTGCGGCTCCTCTGACCAGCGCAGTCAGACCTCACCAAATCAGAGCCACTGTGAGCAGTGGCGTAGTAAGGTGGGGGGGGCGGTCTGCCCCAGGCGCAGTCTTGGTGAGGGTACAGGCACCCGTCCTCCTCTCTGCCCCCCCTGCTTCTTCTCCACCGACCCCCCGTGCACCGCTTCCACGCCCCTGTACCCAACATTCCTGGAATGAGCAGCAGCCCCCAACTTGCTGTTATGCCTGCGTGGGCGCTCCCTCTGATGTCATTTCCTAGGTGCAGGTCCAGGAAGTAACATCAGAAGAGGAGCCCATGCAGGCGCGACAGCGGGTTGGGGGTTGCTGCTCGCGCCAGGAACTTTAATGAGGTACGGGGGAAGGGAAGTGGCAAATGTGCGCATCATTGGGGGAGCGGGGAAGGAGCGGTGGGGGGATGGGTGGGATGGAAAGGAGGATGGGTGCTGCGCCTCTACCAAGACAGCACCTGGGGCGAATGGTCCCCCACTCCCCCCCTTTACTACAGTACTGCTTGGGAACCATCCATTTGTGTGTCTCATTATATCCTGCTTGTTGACAGAAAAAGCCAAGTTGCTTACCTATAGCAGGATTAATCAGGCATAAAATCCCTATTGCCCCCCCCCTCCCCGAGAGCTTTAGTTCTATTTTAGCTATGGAATCAGAAAGACTGAGGAGGCTGCTGCACAAAGGAAAGGCCATGAACTCCCTTGACTCTCTCTCACTGGAGAAATGGAGTTTCCATTCATTTTTTATATTATTTTCTAACCATCAGACCATATTGCGCTCTGTCAAGGTTATTCACATCTACTGTAGTCTCCCTTAACCTTCTTTAACTCATTCATTAATAATTTCAAAATTGGACTATTGCAACTCCCTTTATAAAGGCATCGCACAAGAGGAAATTAGAAGATTACAAATAATACAAAATACCGCAATAAAAATGATCCCAGGTAAAAGAAAATTTGATCACGTCACACCGTTATTAAGGAACGCGCATTGGCTCCTTGTCAACCAAAGAATAACTTATAAACAGGCGCTCATCACATAAAGTCCTACAATGCAAAGCTTTGCTATTTCTAGACCGAGTCATTCTCTGAGGACAAAAACCGACTTACTACTCCATCTTTTTGAATTATAAACATTAGACATAACACACTTTTCTCTGTCACCGCTCCCCAAACTTGGAACTTATTACCAGCTCCGATAAGAGAAGAAAAGACCCTTGAAAAGTTTAAATCAAAATTAAAAAGTTATTTATATAGGGATGCCTTTAACTAATTTGCCTTTGTAGCTCAGTTACCATTTTCATTTGAAGTAGGCAAGTACCGATCTAATATAACTCCTATAGTTTTACCCTTTTTTGTTCTCTTTCCTATACCTAATTGTAGTTCCTCCCTGATCTCCCTCTTACGGAACGTATGTCTGACCTCCCCAAAATTGTTTGTCTCCCCCGTATAAAATTTATTTTATTGTTCATCGCTTTGCAATCCACGAAAAAAGCGATGTTATCAAATACGAATTAAACTTGAAACTTCTGTATTCCCTCTGAGTTCTCTGTACTCGAAAGTTTATTGTCATTATGATAACTCTGTTCTCTGTAGCTCCTCATTTGTATGCACGGGTTCTTGATATTGTAAATCGCCTTGATCCTTTATAATAGGCATAGAGCCATCCACAAATCCTGGATTAGATTGGATGAACTCTCGGCACTTAATTTAATTCTGAGCTCTGGGCAAGCTTTTCCATTCTGGTACTGTTGCAATAACATCACTAACTTGTGTGTCTGAATAATCCTGCCGTTTTTGCAATCCAAACAACAAAAACAGTGGGGGAGGGGAAACTTGTGGTACTAAAAGGTCTTTAATGTAGAACTTGGAAGCTGGACTCGACACAAATGTGTTTCGCCCACACAACCTGCATCAGGAGTCTACACAAGACAGATTAAAATGTTATAAATACTCATCAATACAATTAAATAGGTGAATGCAGTCATGAAACATGTAGCTTAATTTAGGAACAAATAAAAACATACAATACAAACTTATCACAAGTAGCAGATGTACATGTCAAAAAACAATCATAATATGTAAAAAGACAGCTATTACATAGGTAAAATCATAAGCAAATAATAAAACTGACCTTAAACCAATTAAAAGCTATAGGTAAAAAACTAAAAGTTAACATAATAAAGCAATGTGTGTGCACTAGGTCCATGACAAATAACCCCCCCAAACCCCTACCCAACAAAAAAACATGTGAAAGATGCATGAGTACATGTGGTGTTAATAATGGAATAGAATGAAGACCTAATAGATGCAGCGATCAACGGAATAAATCTACATACTGCAACATGTTTGAAAACAAAGAGGGCTGAGGACCTTGTCACCAACAAGAGGCAGTAATTTCAAAATGATATACAAAAATCTAAGGGGTCCTTTTATTAAGGCACGCTAAAGGTTAGCACGCCTTAATAAAAGGACACCTAAGAAAACTAAATCTCCTGAAGAGAAAGAGGAAAAAGAAAAAGAAGAAAGAAGCAGCGAAAAGGCGGGCAGGAGAGAGTTGCATTAATGGATAATAATGATAACTTTATTCTTTTATACTGCCATCACCAGCAGTTCTAGGCGGTTTACATAAAAGAGAAACTGGACAATCAGTGAAAAATACAGTAGCACAATGGATACCCTAGTTACAATCATAAAATATCCCGATTCAGGTAATAAATTTATCAATCAAATTGGTCTTAACTAATTTACAAAAGGAACAATATGATGAACTTTAAACCACTGTAATGGTTCAACAGAGCGTGTGTATTTACAAAATGAGTTACGAGTATGCAATCATACCACTTGAGGTGAACAATTTAACTTTCTGATTTTTTTTTTTTTTAATAAATCTTTATTCATTTTAAATTTTACAACAAGTGTACAGAAAATCATTCCTATAATATACAATTCCACTTGAATTTCTACAATTCTTACAGAAAAAAGTTTAACCCCACCCCATATACAACATATGGTGTGTCATGTGTATAAAATAGAAAGAATATTAGCTGTTAAAAAAGGATGTTTTAAGAAATTTAAGGATGTATGGGGGCCATTAATGAATTATTATAATGAATAATCATTATTTTTCCCCTTTTTAATATACAGTGGTGCCTCGCATAACGAACGCCTCGCACAGCGAACGCTGCACGCAACGAACTTCATGTCTTGATTCATACAACGAACTTCGTTTCACACAACGAAGTCGCCCGAGCTGCGTTACTCACTGCGCTTAACTGCCCTCTCTCACAGCCCTTCGCCTGGCTCCCTGTGCAGTGGCGGACCGTCGGCTCGCCTCCTTTTATGGAGGGGCCCGGCGCCTACTGCTGATGCGTTGGGGGGGGGCGGAGCTACTCTCGCCGCTTCCCCGATGCTAGAAAAAAAAGAAAAAAGAAAAGTTAAGTCCCAGTTTTTGCCGCTGAGACTCTGCCCTCTCTCACTGTATACAGTCGTCCTTTTAAGATAAACTCAATATTTTTTATATACTGTATATCATGGCTTCTAAAAAAAGCAGGAAGGTGATTTCTGTTGAAATGAAACGGGAAATAATTAGAAGGAGTGAATGTGGGGTAAAACAGTGTGACCTCGTCAAAGAGTTTGGCCTCAGCAAGACCACCATTTTCACCATTTTGACAAATTTATCTTTTTTTATGTCATCTTAGCATATTTTATGCTGCAGAACGAATTATTTTTTTTAACATGTATTGTTATGGTAAAACGCGTTTCACATAACGAACTTTTCGCATAACAAACTTGCTCCTGGAACGAATTAAGTTCGTTGTGTGAGGCACCACTGTAGATGGTATAGGGAGGGTGGGTGGGTTTAAGTTTTCTTAGGGTTAAATGGAAAAGATATAATTATTATAACTTTCTGATTTTATTATACACTTCTCCCTCCGTATCCGCAATTTCCGTATCTGTGGAATCGCTTAATCGCGATTTTTCGGAAGCTGACTCCGCCTCCCCAAATTACATCATAATTAAAGTTCTTTTTCCTTTTACTGTACCAATAAAAAAAGTGTATCGCTTACCATTCACTCTGAAAATCGCTGCTACCATGCTTTCTCCCACAAATTTGTTGCTTCTATGTTTCCCAGTGTGCACTGAGAAAAACGCTGCTTCCCAGCATCCATAGAGAGAAAGGCTTCTTCCCAGCATGCCTGCCCAGAAATCACTGTTTGCCTACCCTGAAATCACTATAGAAAAGTTTCTCCAATAATAAAAACGGAAGGCTTTTTCTAAAAACCACAAATAACATTTAAAAAGTTATTCACAGTTTTTCCGTATTCACACCTATGGTCTGCCCGCATCCCCCGCGAATACGGAGGGAGAAGTGTACTTGTCTCCTTTGTTTCTTACAACTTTGTTTCTCTGGCTTTTGGCATTTATATTGCAAAGAAAGTTGCAGTGACTAAGGTTTCCGCAAATAATGCTCCACAGAAGTCTTTTCCAGCTTTTCTTGGTCCTTAAGATCTAAATCTGAACATTTCATGACTACGCCAGAATTTTAAAAGAATAAAGGGGACTGCTGATCAGCAGTTCTGGGACAGCTGCAGGTGGCCAATGGTTTTTGAGAAGAATGTCCCAGTGTACCAGTCAAAGCAATGACTCAAGTATGCTGAGGTCTCGCTTGTGGTTTTCATTCATGGTTTTGCTGTCACTGTCAGTTTGTTGCTGATCCATAAGAAGAGCAGGTGTTCTGCTGAGTGAAATGACACAATATTTGATATTGCTGCCAAGACTCCTTTGCTAAAACTCCTGGAGAAGGCTTTGACCAAAAGAATGATGGTCCCATGCTCGGCACTGTAAGCTGTGTTAAGGAGACTAACCACTTACCAAAGATGATTAAAAAGGTTTTGATATGTTATGAAACATTATAGAAGATTATTCTCACTGATATTTTAGGAAGGTTTTTTTTTGCTGATGATTGAAATTAAGTAAGCACAACAGTAAATAGTGCTGTGAAGAAACTCTGAGGCTTTTTCTTTCCTATTTGTCTGGTATTTACTAACTCGTGGCATAGTAATTACTGGAGTTATAATTTTTGCATAGCTGATTTAAACTCTTATGTTACATGTTTTGAAACTTTAGATGCTAATTTCTGTTGAAATAAATATTGAAAATACCAACACTCATTTTAGTACAATGTGTCTAGTGGTCATGAACCATAGACTCTTGTATCTGAACCCGCAAGTTGCTTGCAGAAAACTGTCAATCATGTTTTCAACTCCACCTCTTTCCCAGGGAGTTGCTCAAGCCCCCTCGGTTTGTTTTCTGCCTCGGGTCCTGTAATCCAGAAACGTCACTATTCTCTGTTTTAAAAGCGTTTCCATAATTTACTTACTAAAGAAGTCAGACTTACCCATCTGTAGTTCCTTACTTCTATTTTTGTGGAGAGAGGGACCATACCCGCCCTTCTCCAGGACTCTGGTACCACTCCTGACTCTAGAGAAGCATTGAAAAGGTCATCCAGCAGAGCTGCCAGAACTTTCCTAAGTTTCCTCAGTACCCTCGGAGGTACACCATCCAACCCTATTGCTTTATCCACCTTTAGTTTAGGGAGCTCCTTATGAACACAATCCTCTGAAAATCGATCAGGGTCTATCACACCTTCAGCCCTATTTGCTTTTGTTTTTTGGGCCCAGCACTTCAGCTGTGCATACAGAACAGAAATATTTGTTAAGCAATTAAGCCGTATCTTTATCAGTTTCTACATATTCCTCCTTTTCACCATTGAGTCTCACAGTGCCACTTTTGCACATCCTCCTATCACTATTATATCTAAAAAAATGTCTTGTCCCCCCATCTCCATAAAGCGCCCTAATTCCAAGGTAGAGAATGACATGGTGACAGAATTAATTACTGTTCCCGTCCCTGTGGATAACTGCAGGAAACCATCTTCATGGAGAGAGGGAAGAATCAGAGTATGAATGGGCACAGCCACTAACCCTCAAGCCTTGCACTGAAGAATGCTGATGTAGAAGGACTGAGGTTGAGACAGACACTAAAGAATGACAGTCTCTGGTATCCAGAACACATATTGTGATGTCATAATGCCTCATTCCACCAATGCCTAAGAGCAAACCTCATCAGTGATGTCACTATGGGTTCATTATCCTATACTTGGCTCACATAAGAATCAGAGTATGAATGGGCACAACCACTGACCCTCAAGCCTTGCACTGAAGAATGCTGGTGTAGAAGGACTGAGGTTAAGATAGACACTAAAGAATGACACAGGATGGTTTCCTGTGGTTATCCGTGGGGATGGAGGAACAGTGATGAATTCTGTCACACTGTCATTCTCAACTCCAAGGCACTTATGCCATTAACACGATAGAGGAGCACACTTAAAGTAAAGGACCTTCTCTGGAGGCACATCAAAGGGGCATCTTCTTGATAGCATTTTTTCTCTTGCTTCTTTTATTCCTAGATGCACTGGCTACTACTGACCCCCATTTACTGCCATACTGCTAGGTCCCATCATGATGGGTTGATTGATGGTGTCATGGTCCAACTCCATAGATCAGACCTTAAACCTTTATGCTACCTTTGATGCTTGTAACATTACCTCTTTGTTAGTTAAACCTTTTAGCTCCATTCCCATTCTCAAAATAGGCTGCCAATTCTCATTCTGTGTGTCACAAAGACCCCGTTATAGCAGACCTCATCACCACACATTGCCTGCAACTTTGTGTATCACCAAGGCTAGATGATGTGGCTTCTCTACAAAAACATCTCCCTCTGGCTTTTCATATTCTCAATAGTGTAGATCTTTAAAATGTGATGGTAGAGTTACTTTCCTTTATTTTGACATTTTTGGGGCATTTCCCTGGTCTTGAAGCATCTTTCTGTTTATTCTTTGTTGTTTTCATCTTTCCCCCTCTTCCACCTACCACTATTACACTTGATGAACTTTCTTCTTTTCTTGGGGTATCTTGCTTCCTGCTTCTAGTTCTGAGGAGTTTTTATCAGGGCTGGCTTAACCTTTTTGGACCAGGCAGGGCTCTGGCTCAGGCACCCGCACTAAAGAGTGCCAAACGCCCTGGGCCGTGATATCACTGACCCATAAGTTAACCTAGAAAACACGGTTTGAACACATTCCTCATCCTCCCTCCTCTGATCCTGCTGCCGAGTTTTGAAAGGATACAGATTCATAAGCCAGCTGCCATGAGGGGGGAGGACCTTCTTTCCTCCCACCTGACGCTGCTGCTTGACAATGATACTGACCTTCCCACCTTGAAAAAACTGGCCTATGAAGTTGCATTCGGGCAGTGGTTTCAGAGGAGGGAATGGGGGGGGGGGGCACAACAGAAGTGGGTCTAGGTCCAGGGCTTTAGCTGGCTTTGACTTTAATCTTCCACCCTCCAAGCAGCTAAACCACCCCGCCGATTTACTGACTACAGCACCAAACTACGAAACCTTCAGAAGAGAAATCAATACTATGTTATTTAGGAAATTTATCAAGACAAGTTCATGATATAACCGGTTATCTCAATCTTATCTCCAGATCCTAAATGTTCCAACTAAATAGCTATCTTGTAATCTTCTGGATATGACCAGAATCTCCTCTTATTGTAATCCGCCTAGAACCGCAAGGTATTGGCGGAATAGAAGACATCAATGTAATATGGCCACAGACTTTCTTACTCTTCTTTGTAGTTTAGATTACACTCAACATGTAAACTTTCCCTCCCAATCTGCAAATTGTTTGTAAGGATGTATGGCAGAAAACTGCAGTTATTTTGCATGCTAACACTAATATCTCATTAAAGCGAGTCATCTGGAAGTCGTTGGTACTTCCAGTAGCTATATCAAAATTTGTCATTTTGATTTTTTATTTATTTCAACAGCCCTAAAGCTTATTTTGTTCTGGACTTACTGTTTATCTATGGTGGACTTAAATATGTTTATTTAGGAAATATGAGGAAATATTGGCGCATAAGAATTCCATCAGCTCTAAAAGGATTCAGAAATGGGAATTGTTAGATCAGTATGGTGCTCATTTTTAAAACAAATGGACTTCTTAAAATACCTAAAAAAGACCAAATCCTGATTTTAGAAAGTCAGCGTTTGAATGTCTTACTCTGCGGTTCATCCAAATAGCAAGGGGGCATGTAATGGGTGGGTGTTAGGCAGGACTAAGGAGGACGTTCAACAGGGATTTTCCAATGGGAAGAAATATCTAAAAAGGAGGATGCTTCTATCTAGACCTGTTCGTCACATCCAAGTTACAAAATTTTGCTCTAATTAAGCAGCTGACCACTGGAGGGATTAGGGCATGATGACTCCTTAATTTCTCAGTGGTTGCTGTCCCCTTCTGTTACCTCTGAAAGTGAAAGCAGATAGTGTAGCTGGTTTTAAGAAAGGTTTGGACAAATTCCTGGAGGAAATGTCCAGTCTGTTATTAATATATAGTATGATTTTCACAGCTTTACTTTAATATTAGTGGTTTTAACATCCCTCATTTACTTTAAATAATATAGTGAAGTGCTCAGACCAAGTAACCTAAAATATATAGTGATGTCACTACATTGAGGTTAACAAGGGGACCATCATCACCTTCACCTGTCCCCTGCCCTCCCTTTTTAACCAAAAATACTTTCAGAAAAATTTGTTGTACTTATCTGAATAGGGCGGGTAGTTGTTTTTCGTTAATCCTCAATGGTGACTATGTGCTTATAAATTTCATGCGCTTCGTTAAAATACTAGAAGTTTTCATTCATTCGTTCGTCCAATCCCGTCCCCCTGACTCGAGTTTCACCTCTTCATCAGGGAGGGACACTATTGAAAAATCAAAGCCAAGTTCAAAATTAACAACTCAAAATTCTCATTACTATTATAATAAGTTTATCAAATCAACCCTGTTATATCTGAGTACCATGTACTAACTACCTTTATACTCACTAGCTCTTAGAACACTTAAAAACATGTTTACCTGGTGTGGGCTCACTGAGGCAAGACTCAACCAAAGCAGCGGACCAACTAAATCTATCTACTCTGCTCCAAAACTCTTAAAGGGAGCTAACCGGAAGAGGCAGCCAATATGAAAACCGGAAATTAACACTAGATACAACCATGAAGTCAATGAAAAATTCGGAATAAATGCCAAACTTTTAAACTGCTAACCAGTCTATGTCTAGATTTAAACCCTTTGGTAACAGAGTCTGCCAGTTATATATGAAGCGTTGCTCTTTTTGGATTAATATTTTAGATATGTCACCCTCAGTATGTTGTATGTGAATCAATACCGTGTATTTCAGATCTTCTAATGAGTGTGACTTCTCCAGCCAATGGGAAACCAGGGGGGCGGAGATTTGGCTCGTTCTGATGTTACTCAAATGTTCTATAATTCGAGTTTTGATCTTACGAATCGTTTGGCCTATGTATATTTTCTTACATGGGCACTGAATGTAGTAAATCACCCCCCTGGATTCACAATTGGTCCCTGTATTCAATGTGAAATGTCGTCCACCTGAACTCGGTATTTCCACATAGGTAGCTTCCAATACATAACGGCAGACCACACATTTACCGCATGGTTTATGAGAGAGCTTCATCAACGTTCCCTGGTTAAACGGATTATGTTTTAATTTTTCACCCAAATTCTTTGCTCTTGAAAAAGCAAACTTGGGTTGGTTCTGTAATATTGGATGGTATTGAAGTATTGCCCAATGTTTTAATATAATGTGTTTTATGGCGTTACTGTTGTTAGTGTATGGCATAACGCAAACAATACTCTGCTCTTCTTCTGTGTTTTGATCTTTTAACATTAACCAGAGTCGGTGGCAATTTTTGGCTCTTTTCCATGCCCTTCTAATTAAGACATGGGGGAAGCCACTGCTTGTCCTGGATCGGTAGCATGGAATGTTGCTAATCCTTGGGTTTTGGCCAGGTACTAGGGACCTAGATTGGGCACCATGAGAACGGGCTACTGGGCTTGATGGGCTGACCCAGTAAGACTATTCTTATGTTCTAAATCAGTGGTCTCGAACCCAAACCCTCTGCAGGGCTACATTTTGGATTTGCAGGTACTTGGAGGGCCTCAGAAAAAAATAGTTAATGTCTAAAAATGACAATTTTGCATGAGGTAAAAAACTCTTTATAGTTTATAAATCTTTCCTTTTGGCTAACTCTTAATAATAATAATAATGTAATTTGTAGCTAAAGAGACACGTGATCAAGAAACTGTTTTATTTTACTTTTGTGATTACGATAAACATACCAAGGGCCTCAAAATAGTACCTGGTGGGCCGCATGTGGCCCCCGGGCCACGATTTTGAGACCACTGCTCTAAATGGAAAGGAAAATCGGACTGTATGTCACTTGAAAGTAGTTATTCAATTTTCAATACTGTTCTCCCAGGGGAGATTAGAACAGTTTACATGAATTTATTCAGGTATTCAAGATATTTTCCTGAAACACTGTTTAAAAATTTGTTATCTCTATTATGGGCATTTTGAACAAAGCAGCAAGAAGGTCAGGAGAGTAGCTTAGTGGTTAGTGCAGTGGAGTATGAACCAAGGGACCCAGGTTCAACTCCTTTAAAAAAAATAAATAAATAAATAAAATTTAAATCTGATCCTTCCAGAAAAAGAAAAAATACCTAACTATGATATCTGTAAGCCTGAAGGCTAAAGATAATGAATCCCAATTAAAATAATAATAATAAAGTTGTGTACATTTAGGTACAGTAGGTCATTTTCCGGTCCCGAAGGGATCACTTTTTACAAGAAGACTTGAATCGGTGTCCCTTGGTTTACAGTCCGCCGCACTAACCACTAGAAACGGAGCGTCTCCATTTCAGCTATGTACAGTACTCGTGGAATGTCGGTGTGTGCCTCACAACCAATGGAGTAGAGAATGACACAGTGACAAAATTCATCACCGTTCCCGTCCCCGCGGATAACCGCGGGAAACCATCTTCATGTCATTCTTTAAGGAGAGAGGGAAGAATCAGAGTATGAATGGCCACAACCACTGACCCTCAAGCTTTGCTTTGAAGAATGCTGGTGTAGAAGAACTGAGGTTGAGATAGACACTACAGAATGACAGTCTCTGGTATCCAGAGCAGATATTGTGATGTCATAATGTCTCATTCCACCAGTGCCTAAGAGCCAATCACATCAATGATGTCACAATGGCTTCATTATCCTTGACTCACATAAGCACAGCCACTGACTTGTAAGCTTTGCTTTGAAGAATGCTGGTGTAGAAGGACTGAGGTTGAAATAGACACTAGAAAATGACATGGGATTATGTCCCGCGGTTATCTGCGGGGACGGGGACGGTGATGAATTTTGTCACCATGTCATTCTCTACAATGGAGGTTGTAGAACAGGGGACTATAGACTGATTGATTAGTTTTCACTTGGGGAGGGGGTTCTTTTTATTAAGGTGCACTAACCGATTTAGCGTGCGTTAAATGCTAAGACGCCCATAGGATATAATGGATGTCTTAGCATTTAGCGCACGCTAAATCAGTTAGCGCACCTTAATAAAAAGACCCCTTGGTAAGTTGTCCGCTATGAGATTGGCTAACTCCACTCTGGAATCTTTCCCTACCAATTGGTTGTGGTTCCCAATCTACTGTCTGCTCCGCCTCTACTTTTGCAGAAGGTGAATCGGAGGCTGTTGGGGGCAGAGATCCCAGGTGAGCAGAAGCCTGCCTTGGTATGACCTGGGTTGAAGGGAGCCTCGTTGGACTCCTCGCAGCCTGCTCGTAACAGGCCTATATCTAGCTTGTGATTTTGTTTCTAAAGTCATAGAGAAAATGGTACTCCAGGAATTAACAGATTTTGTTGAGACTCGTAATGTTCTTCTCATTAGACAGCTCGTACTGAGTTTACTAGTGATGCGTAGGAGATCTTGGATGTAGGAGATGTTGTGCTTATGGTGTCTCTTGACTTGTCTTCTGCTTCTAATCCAGTGGACCAGCAACTGATGAGTTGACGTCCTTGGGGTTTGAGGGTACTGTGATTGTTTTTTGATTGTTTTTTTAATGGGTATCTATTGGGAAAGCATTGTCTCAATATAATGTGACATAGCTCTGCTTAGGAGAGAATTTTGCCACCTTTCTGTCTCCCCACCCACCCCTCCCTCCTATCCCTAAAATGCTTTTTCATGTTTTCCTCACATATTTGTCAACATTTGCTTATTTCTGATCTGAAGAAGAAGGATTACCTTTGAAACTCATCATAAAATGCATTGAGTTAGTCCAATAAAAAAAAAGTATCACCTTATTTCCTTTGTGTTTTGTTTTCTTTATACTACCTGTAAGAAATTTAAAACTGCTCAGCTTTAAATTTTACCCTGATAGGCTAAATTTCAGAAAATCTCCAATTAGCTCTTTCTTTTTATTCAACAGTTGCTGAATCTCTCCAAAATCTGGGAGAAACCCCCCCCCCCAAACAAAATCTCCCAAAACATAATTGCAAAAGTTTAATACATTTTCATTTGGTCCTCAAACACTTCCAACAGGAATCCCTCCCTCCTGGAGAGAGCCCAGCTCTTCCCACAACTTTCCTACCTGCTGTGAGATTCCTACTCTAGAGTTTCTCACACTCACCACAAGCACACTGGCTTTATTATTTCAGTCAACAATAATCATTTCTATTCTTGAAATCCCCATTCCGTTATCATATGGAATTATATTGTTTGGTACTTCAGTTATGAATAAAAGCCTACTAAGTAGTTCCAAAGATAAACTTCTCATTATGACAGGTGTGGCTTTGCAAATGATCACAAGAAATTGGAAACAATGGGATAGGAATATGCCGTTTTGGTGGGAGACTCTATCGGCCTCTTTTACAAAGCTGTGCTAGCGGCTGCGCTGTGCTAACAGCCCCGAAGCCCATAGAGATTTAAAGGGCTTTGGGGCTGTTGCCGCACGGCTTTGTAAAAGAGGCCGTATGCATGTATTACAGATATGAGAAAATGCTAGCGGAAAAAATAAATGAATCGCAAAAATTCTTAGAATTCTGGGGTCCATTAGATTCATTTGTTAAACAGCTTTAATAGTGAGTGCTATGAACCTAAGATTTCATATTCTACATACAAATCCAGAGAGGGGGGAGGGGAATGTTTCTTTTGTATTTCATGTATAGTACATAAGTGGGGGGGGGTTGTTTTTTTAAAGAATGTTATTGATGGATAATTTATTATACTTTTTGTAAGATGTTTTTATAAAATCAATAAACAATTAAAAAACAAACAAACCAACAATTCTGACATATACTATACATTAATTTAATTAATTCATTTTCTATCCCGCTTTTTCCGAAGAGCTCAGAACGGGTTACAGGTTAAACATGCATAATATGCAGTTAACAGGTTACGATTTACACTAGATTTGCACTGTTTCATCTCTGGGTTTGTCTCCTCCTGCTTCAGGGCATCTTTATCTTACTACTTTTTTTCATCACTACACGTTCACAGTGCTATACATAGTATATGCAGGTACTTTCTCTGTCCCTTGTGGGCTCATGATCTAAAGTTGCAAAGGAACTAACTCGACTCGTTTACCAGTCTACCAAATCACCTTTTTATCCAGTTGTAATCCGTATGATGCCCCAGAGTGTGATTTTAACACCTTTTAGGACCCCTGAGGGAAGGAGTGTTTTTTTCGAAACAAGGACCATGTCGTGTCCCAGTTTATCACTCTTTTGGACCGTATTTTGGATACATAAGAACATAAGAATTGCCACTGCTGGATCAGACCAGTGGTCCATCGTGCCCAGCAGTCCGCTCACGCAGCAGCCCTCTAGGTCAAAGACCAGTGCTCTAAATGAGCCCAGCCTCACCTGCGTACTTTCCAGTTCAGCAGGAACTTATGCAACTTTGTCTCGAATCCCTGGAGGATGTTTTCCCCTACGACAGACTCCAGAAGAGCGTTCCAGTTTTCTACCACTCTCTGGGTGAAGAAGAACTTCCTTACATTTGTACAGAATCTATCCCCTTTCAACTTTAGAGAGTGCCCTCTCGTTCTTCCTACCTTGGAGAGGGTGAACAACCTGTCTTTATCTACTAAGTCTATTCCCTTCAGTATCTTGAATGTTTCGATCATGTCCCCTCTCAATCTCCTCTTTTCATGGGAGAAGAGGCCCAGTTTCTCTAATCTCTAACTGTACGGCAACTCCTCCAGCCCCTTAACCATTTTAGTCGCTCTTCTCTGGACCCTTTCGAGTAGTACCGTGTCCTTCTTCATGTACGGCAACCAGTGCTGGTTGCAGTACTCCAGGTGAGGATGCACCATGGCCCGGTACAACGGCATGATAACCTTCTCCGATCTGTTCGTGATCCCCTTCTTTATCATTCCTAGCATTCTGTTTGCCCTTTTCGTCACTACCGTGCATTGCGTGGACGGCTTCATCGACTTGTCGATCAGAATTCCTAAGTCTCTTTCCTGGGAGGTCTCTCCAAGTACCGCACCAGACATCCTGTATTCGTGCATGAGATTTTGTGCATCACTTTACACTTATCTATGTTGAACCTCATCTGCCATGTCGATGCCCATTCCTCGAGCCTGATTATGTCACATTGCAGATCTTCGCAATCCCCCTGCATCTTCACTACTCTGAATAACTTCGTTTTATCTGCAAATTTAATCACCTCACTCGTCGTACCAATGTCAAGATCATTTATAAAGCTGTTGAAGAGCACGGGTCCAAGCTCCGAGCCCTGCAGCACCCCACTGGTGACGCTCTTCCAGTCCGAGTATTGTCTATTTACCCCCACTCTCTGTTTCCTATGCTCTAGCCAGTTTTTAAGCCAAGTGAGTATTTCACCCTTGAGTATTTCACCCTCAATTCCATTTAATATGCAAAGTAATGTTTGTTGAATAAAGACTTGGCATCTTGTACATCGTCTCTGCGGTTCTCCCCTTTGTTCGTTGCTTTGACACAGTTCCGTTGGATTTTTTTTCCTTGTGTTTGCCTTACAAATGTATTGTACACTGCTTTGTTCTTGCCTGAGATTAAACAGTATAGCAAATTGAACAAATTAAAAACTATGATGTAATACTTCTCACTCACCCTGCCTCCTCTTCCCATATCATTCCTCTTAATACTTGCTTGAAAGAATCTCTGTCTAGCTTAGTGATAACTGCCTGTTTCTAGATCATTCACTACCATTTCAAGTCACAGTATGTATTCTTGAGGTTTATTTTGACTCAAAGCTCACCATCAATGCCTGGTTTGACTCGGTACACAATTATCCTTTTTTGTTCTACGTTGCATTTGTACAGTTAAGTCCATTCTTTTCTCAGAATAATTGTTCTTGCACTCGTTATCACTTGCCTATATTATTCAGTCGATTCAATCTACAGCAGTTAAATTGCTTCACATTGCCAGCCAGTTCAACCATGTTACCCCATTACCCCTTTATTGAGGAAATTACACTGGTTACCTATAAGATCCTGGCTAAAATTTAAAATAGTCTTTTTGTTTTTAAGTCAATATGGACGCCCTAGGTCGCTCTGTGTTATGTAAATGAATCGAAGGACACCCAAATTGAGTCATTGCCCAAACCACACCCATTCCATGCCCACGGCTATTGAGTTCGGCGCGTTTTAAACATGGGCGTCTGTGAAATTGTGGCTGTGCCCACAAAGTAGCGTCTACGTCCTTTGGACGCCTAAGTACCAATTATTGCTTGTTAAGACCCTTAATTGGCTCATTAACTACTTAGATGGGGGCGCCTAAAGCATGCCTAACTTTAGGCATGACTTAGGCACCCTTTATAGAATTGGGGCCATATGTCTTCAGGCACTATATAGGCAGTACAAAAGTTAATGAAATGCCTAAATAACAACGGATAATGTTTAAGATAAGTAATCAACTGTCAACGATTTTTCTAACTAAGAGAGTAATGCAATTTGAATAAGTTAAATCTTAGATTTTAATTACATAATTTAAGTTATATAAAAAAAAATCTATAAAAAAGTTAAAAATAAGTTTAGAGTTCGGGTTTTTGGCCAATGACTGGAGCATGGAGCTGTAAAATTACGCTGACTGTTCAGTCCATGATAGGACTACGCGTAGGCTCCGATTCTGAGGCCTTTTCCCGAATAATAGTAAATTATATTACTGTTGCATCTCTCACATTAAGTGGTATATGTTATATTTGTGAGTATAGTACATTTTGGCCACGTTTGGGTGATAATAGTTTAGGTTCTCTTCAAATTAGCAAGTACACGCTTTATGAATTCCAAAGAAATTTTCTTCTTCAATGTTTTTAGGAGAAAGCAAGTGGAATACACCTTTGCTTATCAGGGTGCTAAAGAATGGCGATCCCTTAAAACACTGTTTAAGACTAGTTATATGAATCATGTATGATTTATGACTAATTTTTGTAGTGTACTATACAATATCTAACTTTTTTCTACCACGGCCTGAGGCACTAAATGTTCTAACGCTGCTCTGATGCTCATAGGAATTCTATGAGTGTTGAAGCATTTGGTGCTCTGGGCTGCGGTAGAAATCTCTACCATGGCTTAAAAGGCAGGCTAAATGTAATTCCTCTGGTTTTAGGGTTTATCTTCTTTGGTTTTCATGCTGAATCTTATTGAATGGCTGCAAAATGTAAAAATCTGGACTAGATTAGATTACGTTGGTCTAAGCACTGGGGCACTGTTCCCTCTAAGCTGAGCAGGTGTCCTCCAGCTGCATTGATACCACTAGGGGGTGGAATATTTTCAGTCGCTAAGGACAGGTATGTTCCCTGGAGTCCTGCAGAACTTGCCTGTCCCTCACAATTGAAAAATGTGACAGTAAAACAGCACCCTCTATTGGTGAGACTGTGGGTGGAGGACTCCTGCTCAGCTTAGAGGGAACACAGATGTATTTTTTCAAATTTAAAATTCTTTCCCTTGTCTATAAGGGTCATACACCACATTCCCATCTAGCCATCCTTTTGATTCCTTATGTGTATGTTCTTACTCTCCATTCCTCTTAGAAACATGACGGCAGATAAAGGCCAAATTGCCCATCCAGTCTGCCCATTCGTAGTAACCATTATCTCTTCCTCTCTCTAAGAAATCCCACGAGCCTATCCCAGGCTTTCTTGAATTCAGACACAGTCTACATCTCCATCACCTCTACCAAGAGACTATTCCACACATCTACCACCCTTTCTGTAAAAAAGTCTTTCCTTAGATTACTCCAGAGCCTGTCATCTCTTAACTTCATCCTATGACCTCTCGACTCATTCGCATTTACATCATGTAGGTATTTAAACGTCTCTATCTTCCCTTTCCCGCCTTTCCTCCAACATATACAGATTGAGATCTTTAAGTCTGTCCCCATACACCTTATAACAAAGACCACGCACCATTTTAGTAGCCTTCCTCTGGACTGACGCCACCCTTTTTATATCATTTGAAGGTGTGGCCTCCAGATTTGTACACAATATTCTAAATGAGGTCTCGCCAAAATCTTATACAGGGGCATCAATACCTCCTTTTTCCTACTGGCCGTACCTCTCCCTATGCACCCTAGCATCCTTCTAGCTTTTACCCTCATCTTTTCAACCTGTTTGGCCACCTTAAGATCATCACATACAATCACATCCCCAAGTCCCATTCTTCTGTCGTGCACACAAATTCTTTGCCCCCTAAACTGTACCGTTCCCTCGGGTTTTTGCAGCCCAAATGCATGACCTTGCATTTCTTAGCATTAAATTTTAGCTGCCAAATTTCAGACCGTTCTTCAGGCTTTGCCAGATCTTTCTTCATGTTGTTTACACCATCCAGGGTATCTACTCTATTGCAGATTTTGGTATCATCCACACAAGAGACAAATCCTACCCTTCAGCAATATCATTTATAAAAATGTAAAAAGAACAGGCCCAAGAACAGAACCTTGAGGCACACCACTGGTAACATCCCTTTCCTCAGAGCGATCTCCATTGATCACTAACCTCTGTCGCCTTCCACTCAACCAATTCTTGACCCAGCCCATCACTTTGGGACCCATCTCGAGGGCACTCCGTTTATTTATTAGATGTCTGTGTGGAACACTGTCAAAGGCTTTGCTAAAATCTAAATACACTACATCTAGTGCACTCCCTCTATCCAATTCTCTGGTCACCCAGTCAAAGAAATTGATCAGATTTGTCTGACAAGAACTGCCTCAAGTGAATCCATGTTGCATCTGGTAATCCACAGGATTCCAGAAACTTCACCATTCTCTGTTTTAAAAGTGTTTCCATTAATTTACTTATCACAGAAGTCAGACTTAGTGACCTGTAATTCCCTACTTCTTTCTTACTTCCACTTTTGTCGAGAGAGACCACATCTGCCCTTCTCCAGTCCTCGGGTACCACTCCCGACTCTTGACCTGCACTTTTTGCTCTCCCTTCTCCAGACTTCACATTACAAAGAACACTGCTTTTTATCATCTAGGCCCACACCTCTCTTCCCTTAGAAACCAGGCTGGAACCCTCATTTTTTTAAATTCTAAAAAAAATCCATAAAAACCTGGTTGTTCCACCTTGCATTTGGCTGACTCTACTTCTGGATAATGTTTTCCATATCTCCTGTGTGTCCACATCTCCCTTACCCCTCATTTCCCCCATCCTGTTTTCCACCATTCTCCTCTCTATTCCTACTTTCTGTCTTAAATAATAACAGTTTATATACTGCAGGATTGTGAAGTTTTATGTGGTTTACAATGATTAAAAGGTATTACAGATTGAGTGGAATAAACAAAGTTCAGAGTTAGTGAATAACAGTTCTAAAGATCATTTGTTGAGGACTAAGATTGTATAGGTCAGTTACCCAAGTACTTCAGGAACAGATGTGTTTTTAGGCGTTTACTGAATTCCCTATAAGTAGTAGGCATGAGCAGTTGTTCCAGGTCTTTACCCCATAATGCTGCTTGATGTGAGAAAAGATGTTGGTGATGACTTTTAAATTTACAACCTCTAACCGGTGGAGAAACAAAGTTCGGATGTGAACTTCTCCTATGTCTGTTGGTTGTGAAAGAGAAAAGGTCTGTTATATATTTAGGGGCTAATCCGTAAAGTACTTTGAAGCAAAAACAACCAAACTTGAACTTCACACGTGCCTCCATCGGCAGCCAGTGTAGCAGTCGATAGGAAGGTGTTACATGATCAAACTTCTTCAGTCCACAAAGTAGCCTAACCGCTGCATCTTGTACCAGTTGCAACTGCCGCATATTTTTCTGGGAGAATGCCAAGTAGGCGATGTTACAATAATCGAGTTGACTCAGTATGAGGGATTGTACCAGAATTCTAAATGATGAGACATCGAGGTAAGCTCTGATGGACCGAAGCTTCCAGAGGGTGAGAAAGATCTTTCTAATCAAGGAGTCTACCTGGTCTTTCATGGTCAGACTCTGGTCCAGTGTTACTCTCAATACCTTCATAGTGAGTTGAATGGGATGACTAAGGTTATTGATGCACAGTGATGCTTTGTTGTCCGCTGTACTCAAGGTACGGTCCTTCTGTAGAAGAATATGTTGGAATATGTATACAAGTTTGTTCGTAAACCTTTTAAAGTCTTTCAAAGAGAACTCATTAGTATGTTTAAAAAAAATGATGAAAGTGGGAAACCCTTAGGGACTTCCAAAAACAATTTATTATTTCTATAGCGCTACAAGGTGCACGCAACTCTGTACATTGTAAGAGATGGTCCCTGCTCAGAAGAGATTACAATCTAATTATGAAAGACACACACAGGAGAAAAAAGGAGTCATAACAAGTGCTCATATAGAGAATTAGAAGGGGGGGGGTGCTGATGAGGTGAAATCAAATAGGACAAAGGGGAGTCTGAACTTAATGCTCATGAAGGAAATTAGGGGGGCTGGACAGGTGGTAGGGTACCATTGTGAGAATGAGAGAGATACGTTGGTAGGGTTAGGATTTAAATAAGTGGGCCTTCAATCTGGATTTGTATACCGCCAGAGACGGAGCCTGATGTAACAAGCCAGGCAGGTTGTTCCAGGCATGCAGGACAGCAAGATAGAAGGGACGGAGACTGGAGTTGGCAGTAAAGGAGAAGAGTACCAACAAGAGGGACTTGTCTGCTGAACAGAATTCACAGGGGGGAGTATTGGGAGTAATAAGAGAGGAGAGTTACTGAGGAGCTACAGAGTGAGTACACTTGAACGTCAGTAAGAGAAGTTTGAATCGTATGTGGAGATAGACAGAGAACCAGTAAAGCAACCTGAGGAGAGGAGTAATGTGTGTATAATGGCCCTGATGGAATACGAGGCATGCAGCAGCATTTTGAACAGATTGAAAGGGAGAGATTTGGCTCAGCGGAAGACCCACAAGAAGAAAATTGTAGTAATCCAGACGAGAGATGATGAGGGTCTTGACAGCATGCTCAGAAAGGAGGGATTTTAGCAATATTATAGAGAAAGAAACAACAAGTTTTGGTAGTCTGTTGGATATGAAAGGAAAAGAGGAGTGACGAGTCAGTCCCTTGCAAGATTCCCAAGGGTCCTCCATGTATCTTTTATATCAAATTTTTGGTGGATTTGAAATACACTTCTAATGCATCCAGGATAACTTGTGTATCCTCCCTCTGCTTTTCACATGGTGCTTATAAACATTGTAGCTCTCAGCACCCGGGTAGCTAGCTACCTATGCTTCAGTTGACTTTTCATATAAACTTTTCATGTAATATTGTGTTCAAACTCTGCCCTGATATTTTCTAATTACCACTTAAGTCACCGCCAAACTTTATGCTGGGAGCAGCTGCCATGATGGCTGTAATGCTTTTCTGCTTCTGCAACAAGGGAGAGGATATGCACTTGGCCGATCCATATCACTGCAAACCTTACTATGTATTCCAGTGTGGGCTCGGGTCCATCTATTGATAGCACTTCACTCCTCTCCTTTCCTGTCCTCCAGTGGCCTGGCATCTGCCCCCCTCATTGAATCCCCCGTCCCTCCGCAGTTTACTTCAGAGGCATCTTGGTGGCTGCAGTGAGTCATCTTTGCTGCCTGCACCGGCCCACACAGATTTCCCTCTGCTGTGTCCCACCTCACTGACATCACTTCCTGTTTTCTCACTGGTGGAACATAAGAGAGGGAAGCCTGTGGGAGCTGTTGCAGGCAGTGAAGATGAATTGCTGCAGCTGCTGGTATGCCTCTGAGGTAGACCCAAGAGGGTCGGTGGATTCAGAAAAGGGGAATATGCTGATCTTTGTGGGTGGGGGATGAGGGTTTGGAAACGACAGAGGAAATGTTGAGCTAAATTTGGAGTAGCCCACCCAAAATAGTAAGGGGCTACACCACTGTTGTACTCATAGTTCTGTAACCCACCATGTTCATAACAACATAAGTACATAAGAACAGTCTTACTGGATCAGACCAATGGTCCATCTAACCCATCCTCACGGTAGACAATCCAGGTCACTAGTACCTGGCAAAACTCCATAAAGTATGCTCGTGGCACTCTCTGTTCTTGGCAAGAAAACAGGGCAGGTTCAGAAAAACCTTACATGTATTTCAGAGTTAGAAATAAAGACACACCAAATGCAGGAACTATGTTGTATTTCATAGAGGTTGACAAGAAGAAATAAGAAAACGGTGAGGTATAAGAATGGGCCACTAGGTGGCATCAGTATAAATTAACATCTATTGTACAATGAACTGGTTTGAGAGGGAAAGAGGCTGATGTTTTGCTAACCCATGGCCTCCCACCCTTCTGCCTCCTAGGCTGTGTAGGTCAAACAGTTACCCTGAAAGTCATCTCTGGGTACGCCAGATGACCCTCACTGAATTAGTGTAACTCTTTTCATTTGTATAACTGGGATATATTTAAAATATTTAGGCATACGTAAATTACAATCAATTTGTTTCTCATTAAGAACAGAAAGTTTCAGAATTATTGTTCAAGCTATTTTGTTGCACAATTGGATTATAATTCCTTATACAATTTGATTTCATTAAAATTACAAACGAGAATATTGCTGCGGCTGATTTTTAGACTAGAAAAATTTGAAAAGACAACTCCTATTATAATTACACTGGCTTCGTTAGATTTGCGTATGTACTTTAAAACTGCATGTCTGTTTTTAAAATGTTTTCATGGTGAAAATTCTGAAGCTGTAGGGAATCTTCTTGTATTCCCTCTTAATGAATCAAACGCAAGACGGAGACTTGATCTAGATTTTCTATCTATGAAAAATATTTAAGCTAAAATCTATTGGAGGGCAGACTTTTGCGCTCATCCTCATAAACTTCAGAAGTAGTTATTTCATTTATTACTGAATTAAAGGCTCTGGTAGAGACCCATTTACAAATATGCAAAGACACTTTAATTAATTTGGAAATATGAATTGAGAAGAATACATACTTTGTAAATGGGTTTCTACCAGAGCCTCTAATGTAAATATAAAATATAAATACTCAGTTGATGAGGACCCTCAAGCTGTCAGCTGAGGACTTCCTCTGCAGTTGGCCGGGGGTCCCTTTTGCCAAGCTTGGCAGGCAGCAGTAGTGTCCGAGTCACAGATGCTGGCACATCAGTGGCTCATGGATGCTGCTAGCGACTGCTGCGCTTGGTAGAGGGGAGTTCTGGCCGTCTCTAGAGGAGGTCCTCTGCCGGCGGTGCTTGGGGGATCCCTACCAGCCACAGCAAGTGCTTCAACACTGTAGAAATAAAACCAGAAATGCATTTCCTTTTCTTTTGAACACAATACAAAGACATCTGCTGTATACATTTCCCAAAGCTAACATATTTTAGTCAATAAATTCCGTTTTTTACCTTTGTTGTCTGGAAACTTATTTTTTCCATCAAGTTGGTCCCAGTTTCTTTTTTCCGCTTTCCCATCTTCTGTAAATTCTTCTGTTGCTGTCCATTGGTTCCTCCTACCATAGTCCAGCATTTATCCCTTTCTCATCTTTCTCCCCTGCCCACCAGCCCCATGCCCAACATTTCTCCTTCTGTTCTATCACCCCTCTCCAGCACCATGCCACATCTCTCTCGCCATTCCCTTCACCACTATATCCAGCATTCCTCCCTTTCAATGTGTCCCACTGTTCCCTTTCCACCACATTTCTCCCTCTCATCTTTCTCTTCCCTATCATCTGTACCTCCCTCCCTCCCAAAATTCTCCTCTTTCTTCCATTCCCCGTATGTATACAACCATCTCTCTTTCCCACTCACTGACAACACTCGCACACAGTTCTCCCTTTCTATTCCCTCCCTCACCTCAGCATCTTTCCCTCCCTTCCTCTCTCCCAAGTACATGCCTTCTGTGTCCAAAAACGCATTCCTTCCCCCACTTCAGCATCTCTTTCCCTCCCTTCATCCTCTCTCTCAAGTTCATACCTTCTGTGTCCAAAAACGCACTCCCTCCGCACCCCTTCATTCGAGTCCAGATAACAGCAGGGGTTGGAGGCAGCTCTAGCAGAGAGGCTCGTCTTCTTTTCCTGCCTGTAGCATGCCATATGTAGCTGACCCAGAAGTCTTCCCCCGAAGTCAGAGCTGACGGCGGAGGGAAGGCTTTGCATCAGTCTGGCGGTGGCTGAGGAGTCAGGAGGGAGGGGGTAGATACTGGATGTGGGAGGTGAGAGGAGACACTGTAGATAGAAAGGGGGAGGGATTAGACACTTTGGATGAAAGGGGAAAGATAAGACAAGCTGGAATGCCTGGGGAGAGAGAAAAAGACAGATGATGGATGTAAAGAAAAGGAGAGGGGAGGAAGACATTGAATGGAAGGGAGGAAAGAGAAAGATGGGGCAGACACTGAATAGAAGGGAGAGAAAGAGAAATGAAGCAGATGCTGGGCTGAAAGGGGGGAGAGAAAGATGGGCAGATGCTGGGTGGATGATGGATGGGGTGACAGAGGGGGCAGAAAGGAAGATAGGAGACAGATGGTGGGCAAAAACAGGAGGGGGAGAGGGCAGATGCTGGATGGAAAGATAGGGAGGGGGAAGATGATGGAAAGGAGAAAGAGAGAGAAAGGCAGATGCTGGATGGAAATGGAGGAGAGGGAAGATGCTAGAAAGAAAGGACAAATGCTGGATAGAAGGGGAGCAGAGAGAGAAGAGGGTACATAATAGATGAAAATGGGATAGAGAGGGGGAAATGCTGAATGATGGGAGAGAAAGATGATAGAATTAGTGACAGACTAAGAAATAAGAAGAAGTAGAATAAGAGAGCCAGAGTGAGGGAAAGCAATGGCAAGCTATAGGTAGACAGAGCAGACCATCCAAGCTCACGGGGCTTCAGAAAGCTGGATCATTCCAGTAGCGGCAGAGCAGTGTTCATCCTTGCTTGCTGCAGTCCAAGATCCCAGGTTGCAGCTCTTTGCTGGGTTTTCATAGCTTCGGCCCAACAGCCCTCGGCATCTACCAATCCTCACTCAGCTCTGAGCCACAGATCGTGGCTCGTGCAGCAGAACCGGGCCCTGCACGCTGCATGTGACCGTCAAAGTTAACTTAACAGCTCATTTCAGGCTTGTCCCGGGGGAGAGGAGGAGGACTCTGTCCGCCCGCTCTAGCCTGCCCATGACACCTCCTGACAAATTAGCAAATTTAATGTTTGTTCGTTACTCTAATTCCAGCTCCGACATTCTTGCAATGGCACACAAAAACATGCAACAATAATGAACAACACTCAACAAGACACTGCCACACATCAACATGACCACAGCTGTGAGGCACTGATATACAAAGGTTATGAAACCTTACAAAACTGTTTGTACAGGGGCTGTCAATGTAAGCGCACGGTGGCAAGTTCATGAACTTAATTATCAGACCTCATATAGTATAAAGGCATAAGATTGAAAAAACACAGTGGGGTCATTAGCAATGCTTAGTATATTCTATCTTCAGCAGGACCTGTTTTATTCCCATGAGACCTGCAACAGGCACAGTGGGACCAATGCAGTAAACTGTGCTAAATTACAGAGCAATGGGCAATATTTTCCTGCACTAGTCTTACTTCCTAAGCACAGGAAAATCTCAATTAAAATCAGTGCAGTGTTTCCCAACTTCTTCAAGCCAAGTACTCCCTAAGTCAGATTTCAGTCAAGTGCTCCTGAGTTCCAACCAGCTCTGACAAATGTACATTCCAAAAACTCACATATTAAAAAAAAAAAAAAAGAAAAGAAAATTACTTTTTCTATCTTTCTTGTTTGGTTATTTTATTTTTCTAATCAAATATGTTCCTGTATTTGGCTTGTGCTTTCCTCTATCTTCTTAACACTTTTTTGCCAGGGTCTCCTGTCTATCTGACATTTCTTCTCTCTCCATGTCCATCATCATCTATCTCCCTTTTCTATGTGTGTCTCTTTCCTCTCAACCATGCAGCATTTGTGTCTCCCCACACCCTCGCCATGCGTAGTACCTAATATATTTTGTTCCCATATATTTGGAACAACCCCGCTCTTCCCATCTGCTGTTAATTTATCATTTAAAAACTTCAAATCATAACTAAAAATTTGTTTGTTGAGTCTCTAGTGCAGTACTCGGAGAGACCCTCCAGGAAAGAGACTTGAGAGTACTGGTAGACAAGTCAATGAAGCTGTCCGCGCAATGTGTGGCGGCGGTGGCAAAACGGCAAACAATGCTTGGTATGATTAAGAAGGGGATCACAAACAGATCGGAGAAAGTTATCATGCCGCTGTACCGGACCATGGTACGCCCCCACCTGGAATACTGTGTCCAGCACTGGTCGCCGTGCATGAAGAAGGACATAGTACTACTCGAAAGGGTCCAGAGAAGAACAACTAAAATGGTTAAGGGGCTGAAGGAGTTGCCATACAGTGAGAGATCAGAGAAACTGAGCCTCTTCTCCCTTGAAAAGAGGAGACTGAGAGGGGACATGATCAAAATGTTGAAGATAATGAAGGGAATAGACTTAGTAGATAAAGACAGGTTGTTCACCCTCTCCAAGATAGAGAGAACAAGAGGGCACTCTCTAAAGTTAAAAGGGGATAGATTTCGTACGAACGTGAAGAAGTTCTTCTTCACCCAGAGAGTGGTAGAAAACTGGAACGCTCTTCCGGAGGCTGTTATAGGGGAAAACACCCTCCAGGGTTTCAAGACAAAGTTAGACAAGTTCCTACTGAACCAGAGCGTACGCAGGTAAGGCTAGACTGAATTAGGGCACTAGTCTTTGACCAGAGGGCCGCCGCGTAAGCGGACTGCTGGGCATGATGGACCACTGGTCTAACCCAGCAGCGACAATTCTTATGTTCTTATGTCTTTTCTTTCCACGTATATCTTCTGTGGCTGTGTGTTCTTATGAAGTCAGCAGTGAGGCAATCAGAACTGTCAGAAGAGGGATTGGGGGGAGTTGAAGGGTCTGGGGTCCACTGGGCCACCAGGGAAATTTTGCAGACTGGGTCAAGGTGAGGTCCAGGAACTTCAACCTGTTTAATTTCCAGCCCTTTCTGTCAATGAATAAACCAGTCCCGACTTATGCATTGACAGGAAGAGAACTATTGGCTTGTGATAGAGCAAAGGCTAAATATTACTGCAGAGATATACACAGTTTTTTTTTATTCTGAAAACACATTCTCTGTATAGTGCTGCAATAATTTGCTTGCCATTAGTTTACTGCATCAGGATTTAAAAACCAAAAAGTTTAGCACGTGTATGAGAGTGCTGTACACTGGAGCTTGGCACAAAATTCTCTGCCTCTAGGCCACTGTTAGTAAATGAGCCCCCTATATGCGGGTCATAACTTTCTTCCTTGAAGAAGCAAAAAAAAAAAAAAGCCACACCACCACCCACGTTGCAAAGCATACATTTTAGATTTGAATTATTTGAAAACAATCATTTTACCGTGTCTCAAAAACAAAAGGAAGGGAGACAAAAACAAATCGGTCAAGGCATTATAAATAAAGCATGCTGAAAACAATCAGGGTGTAATTAAATCCTTTATGACCTAAACAAAACAAATAGAGTAGAAAATTGGATAACGCTCATGTAACAACTCATTTGAAACCGATAGGTTTTTTTGAGACTCAATTTACACTGAAAGGTTAGATGTCAGAGGTACCCTTCAAGCCTGTTTATTGTACAGTAAACTCATCACTCGTCAATACACAGAGTCAAAAATAAAACTGGTTTACTCTACCTTCCCACATACTGGCAAACACATACAGTAGCGTTAAATGCAGCTTCACTCGTTATAGGATTCTCAGAACGCCACCCGAAGTAACAGCTAAGGTGTGGCAGCACTCCTCGTTGATCCATTTTTAACGTTTGATTTGGACTCCATTTATTCCTTTAGTCAATAATAATAAACCCTAAGCGCGCATGTGATTCCTGCCTCCGTGATCTGTAGCTCCGTGGCAGGGCACATGGTCCAGTACTACAGCGTGCAGCCTGTGGCAGTTTGCAGCATGTGCGGCGCTGTCCTCACCTTCCTCCAAGCTGCAGGGACACCTCATCTTCCATCTCTGACGCCGGCTGACTTCCTGCCACTGCCGGGATGCCTCTTCTTCTCCCTCATGGACCAGCGGCGACAGCAGCCATGATCTCCTCAAGCAGCCGCAAAACATTTACTAGGCCGGCCTACTTCGAAATTGTGAGTCGGGCCGGCCTAGCAAAAGGCCCGAGGCTGCACAGCCTAGCAGATGCTGGACAGGGGGAGCAGGTAAGGAAAAAATTTACTGCAAGGATACTACTGCACGGGGGGAGCAGGAAGGCTGCTGAACAGGGGTGAAGTAAAAGGAAGGGAGAAGGGCCACTGCTGGTCAGGGGGAGCAGGGAAGGGGTGCTGCTGGACAGGGGAGAGGTCAAAGGAAGGGAGGGCTACTGCTGGACATGGGGAGCAGGGAAGGGGTGTGCTGGACAGTTGGGAGGTAAAAGGAAGGGAGAAGGGCTGCTGCTGGACAAGGGGAGCAGGGAAGGGGTGCTGCTGGATGGGGGGAGGTAAAAGGAAGGTAGAAGGGCTACTGCTGGACAGGAAGAGCAGGCAAGGTGGTGGTGGACAGCCGAGGAGAGAGACAGACAGAAAGAAAGACAGACAGACAGACGGAAAGTGGCCAAGGAGAGAGAGAGAGAAAGAAAGAAAGACAGACATCTTTTCTAGCACCCGTTAATGTAACGGGCTTAAAGACTAGTCTTATTATAATTTGATCTTTATCAATACTTCATAATGTTATTTTCTTATTCCATAAATATTTATAAAGCATTAAGATTAAGCCCCGGCGTGATTATAACTGGCTAAGCTGTGTTAGCTTGAAAAATTGCTCCGGCAGTTCCCCAACCCTGAAGAAGGAACGAAACGCGTTGGTGGAGCTGTAAAACTTTGCAAGAGTGGAAGTGAAATTAGGGACATGTTAGTCCAAGTTTATGAGGATGATACCATGAATAAAATGGCAGTGTACAAATGGATTAAACATTTTTCTGAGGGGAGAGGAAACATCACTGATGAAGAGAGGTCAGGGCGGCCAGTAACGAGCAGAACTGATGAAAACATTGCAAAAATTCATGGAATTGGGGCATCAAAATAGTCTGCTGACTGTGAGAAGCATAGCAGACCAAGTAAACATTGATAGAGAAACAGGAAAATCTTAACTGAAAATCTTGGCATGAAAAATGTATGTGTAAACATGGTCTCTCATGGCTTTTGTATCATGACAGTGCACCAGTTCACACGGAATTGTCTGTGAGGGAGTTTTTAGCCAGAAACAAATAACTGAATTTGAACACCCTCCCTACTCACCTGCTCTGACCCCCCATGTCTTTTTTTCTTTACCTGAAGACAAAGGAAATATTGAAAGGAAAACATTTTGATGACATTCAGGACATCAAGGGTAATATGCCGACAGCTCTGATGGGAGTTCCAGAAAAAAAAAATAAAAAAATTATTTTCTTGTATACCGCCACACCAGCAGTTCTAGGCAGTTCACAACAGAGAAACTGAGACATTTCAGTTAAGAAATACAATATCCAAAAACTCACAACTATTATAAGTTCAGCATCAATGAAATACAACATCAATTTAAAAAATACATTAAAATACATAGCTAATAAAAACACCATCTTAAATATGTAGTTTTAGATCAACATTCTTGTTTATCAAATAAGTAAGTTTTCAGTAATTTCTAAATGTAAGATAAGAACGGGCTTGGGCAATCAATGGTCTCATCCAGGAATTCATCTTCCCCATCTGATAAGCCAATATCCTGTCCAAGAAAGTCTTATAACGACAGGCCCTTAGGATAGGGAAGATGAGCACACCTGAATTTCTAGTGCATTTTGTTGAATTGGACATTTTCAGATAGGATACCAAATAAGAGGGTAATAAACCAAGAAGAGCCTTATAACAAATAAACCCAAACTTAAAAAAAACACTCTAGCCTCAAAAGGCAACCAATGTAATCTTGCATAAAAAGGACTAACATGATCATAATTCTTAAGCCCAAAGATCAAGCGAACTGCAGCATTCTGAACTAATCAAAGTCTTAGTAAGATCTTTTTTGGCAACCCCAAATAAACAATATTACAATAGTCCAAGGTAGACAATACTGTAGACTAGACCAACAGTCAAAATACTTCTTAATGGTCCTCAGTTTCCACAATATTGCGTAACTTTTTTTAATTAGCAAATTCATGTTTCCTAAAGGTTAAACTGTGATCCAGAATTATTCCCAAAATTTTCAGATTTGACACTTATCTCAAAACTTTGACCCTTCAATTGGATAGTTGTTTCCTGAATTTTATCATTAGGGCTAGCTAAAAAAAACTTAGTTTTTTTCAGAGTTAAGTTTCAACCTGAATTGTAACATCCACAATTCTATGTTTTCCAAAACATTAGAAATTTGACTTATCAATTCATTCGAAATTACCTTACAAGGGAACAATATTGTAATATCATCTGCATATATATAAAACATCACGTTTAAACTTTGAAGTAAATATGCCAAAGAAACTAAATATATGTTAAATAGTGTTGGGGATAATGGAGAACCCTGCGGGACTCCACATGAGTTCTTCCATGAAAAAGAATATTTATCTTCAGTAAACACTTCATACATTCTGTATTTCAAAAACCCACTGAAGCAATTTTTTACTTTACCTCTGATCCCAATTGAATCCAAGCAGCTTAGCAGTAGATCATGATCCACCAGATCAAAAGCACTGCTCAGATCCAACTGCTGAATCAGTGCTAAACAGAATAGTAAGCTGATTTAGTAATGATGCTATAACTGTTTCTGTACTATATCCTAAATGGAACCCTGATTGATAATCATGCAAGATGCTAAATTTATCCAGATATTTTACTAGTTCTGCATTTACCAAACCCTCCATTATTTTTTTTTCGAACAGTGGAATACTAGCTACTGGTCTATAATTTTTTTTCACATGTTAGCGATTCCTTCGAATTTTTTACAATGGGTGTAATTATTATTCTTCCTAAATTTTGTTCATATTGTCCCATCTGCAACTGAAGAATAATCCATTTGTAGAGATGGACTCTGAAAGTGAACAATGCGTTCCTCAATTAGACAGATATCTAATCGGCAATATTTTTTTGCATACTTTGAATATAATTTACAGGAAAAGTCCCAGTCGGGGGCGTCAAATTGTTCTCAAATCATATCTGTTCTAACAACCTCTAATTGTCCTGTTAAATCTATAAAATCATTATCTCGAACACTGAAAACTAATTGCAAACTACTGATTTTATTTTTTTTTTTAAAATTCAGCCAGCTTTGAAGTGTTAGGCACTGGCATTGGTGCATAGCTTCCCAAGGGGAGTACTTCAAAGGTGACCATAGTGATATTCAGCAATGAGGTATGTAGCACTTTTTCTAGGACGAATTCGTGAACTTAATTGTCGGTTCTCGTACATACCATTTGAACAATGGGATCAGTGCTACTGTAAACATACTGTAAAAATATTCTGTACGTCACACTACTTTAAATATTTCATTTGTAATCTTCCCAGCATGATGAAATTTTCTTTCTATTCTTGTGGTTTATTTAGTCACCCACATATCATTTCACTAGATACTTGTTGGTTTGTTGTTGTTTTTTTTCTTTACTCTTTTGATTCCACTGGAAAAATATGGGGTAATTCTAAAAACTAAATGCTAATGTTTATACGTCAGTTACCTGCGAAAATGTTCAGAATATAAGCACATATGTGTGTTGTGCGTTCATGTTGGATATGTGTTTATGTGCTACTCAGCGCAGAAAAAAAAGAAGGAAATAAAGAAACCCAACCACCAGGGATAACGACCAAACCAAGTGATTTATTTCACATGTAATATGGAACCGACATGGTCCGTACTTTGGCCAAGAGGCCTGCCTCAGGGGTCACAACAAATCCATGGATCTTGAAAATACAACAAATGTATGACGCTCTTATATGTCTACAGAGACATGCGTATCCAATTAAGTGTGTTCTCCGCAATTTGTGGTTTCCCCCCAGGTCTACCTTAACAACGGTTTATGGACTTTACCTCCAGGAATTTGTCCAAATCCTTTAAATCCCAGCCGTATACCGGTAAGCTGCTTTTACCATTTCCTCAGGCATTGAGTTCCAGAGCGTAATTATATGTAAATGTGCGTACTTAGGCGACACTTCTACGCTCACCTTTAAGCGCATACGTGCATGGTATATATCCAGTCCTGCTAATAAACTTCTACTTTATAGAATAGCCACCTATCAGGTGTCTTCTGGGTTCCTATATATAGATGCACAATTATACAATTACCCTATAATATATAACGTTGCTGAATCTATTGACTTTATTATTATACTGTGTTGGAAAGAGTTTTCCTTTGGTTCTCAAGTGTGTATAGTATGGGATTTAAGTTATTTTATTTTTCAGAACTTGGGGCTTGGTGATGCATTTCATCTACTGTGGGGAGAGCTTTGCTGTGAGAGTAAATTGTTTCTTTTGGATTTCACTTCTTGGTTTCTCCTGGGAAACAAGTTTGGACTTTGTACTAAAGAAGCTGGTCTATTGTTGAGTGCCAAAAAAGCTGTTTTCATTGTTGACTCTCTCTCTCTTAAAGGTGATCTGTTTTCCCTCTCATATTTGGTTTCTGCTTGTTTCTGGTGCCAGGACATATATGTCCCATGGCAATACGCTGAAAGGTCATCTGTTGCTTGCATTTGACTTTCAACTCGGCTGTTTTGCTTCTTAACATTCATTCAACGATAGTCACGTGCGCTGTAATAGATGGATGTTTTCCCTCTGTGGAGTATTGCGTTTCAGGCTGATGTGTAACCCTGTTTACATTTTCCATAGCTGAGGGCTCTGACAATCCTCTGTTATTTTAGCCATGTTAAGAGTTTAACTTGGATTATGCAGTTAGCACAGGTTATAGATGCCAATTCCCTGATCGCACAGCCAATAAGCTAGTATTCCAAAACAGGAACCCTACTTTTACCATAACACGGTGGTTGAATATCTGCACAAAGGTTAACTATTTGTGGATGTCGGCTTCCTTTATGAGAAGTAATTTAGCACCAAATGCTCAGAAAACAAGAGATTTTGGGCACCGATTGCTCTGTTCCACATGTCCTCTTTCTTCCTGAATGGATGATATTTGCTCTTCACTTGCAATAACTGATCTTGCTATAAGACTGGACATTACATTGAAGATGGAATCTCACATTCTCCTAGTTGGACATACAGTGGTCCCTTGGTTTACGAGCATAATCCGTTCCAGGATCATGCTCGTAATCCAAAATGCTCGTTTTTCAAAGCAAAGTTCCCCATAGGCTTTAATGCAAACTCAGAAGATTCGTTCCACAACCGAAGTTTGCAATGGTGGGCCCAGGGGTGAGAACTTGCCTGCGGGTGCTGCACAGTGATTCCAAAGTGTTGCCTTCCTTCTTCGGGGTCTCCATGCGGCTGCCCTCCTGCTTCTGCGATGCCTCTGCCGTCCGTCAGCGCTCTCCCGGCTCCCATATAAACTGGCCATCCTGAATGAGCATGCGCGCAACTTCTCTCTCCTCTCCTAAGGCAGCCGCTCCCCCGACAACACGCTCACCACGTACAAGCACGCAGGACGAGGAAGGAAGGCAACACTTTGGAATTGCTGTGCAGCACCCGCAGGCAAGTTCTTACCCCTGGGCCACTATTGCTGAGTGCTCGTTTATCGGGGCAGTGCTCGGTTTACGAGACAAAAGTTTGCCGAGTGTTTTGCTCGTCTTGCAAAACACTCGCAAACCAGTACACTCGTAAACCGAGGTACTACTGTACTGTAGTACCTTTTAGAGAATGACACGTTGGCAAATTTGTCCCCATCCCTGCAGGAACTCGTCCCCACGGGTTTTGTCGCTGTCCTTGTCCCTGCCCCATTCCTGTCTCTCTGCCTTAACCACACAAGCCTCGGACACTTATGATTTTAAAGTGGTTGAGGCTTATGCAGATGAGGATAGAGCTTGCAGGAATGGCGCAGGGGCAGGAAAAGAACTCGACGGGATGGAAACATGAGTTCCCCTCGGAGACAGGGAGAAATTTGTCCCTGTGTCATTCTTTGCTTGGGAAATCAGTATGGAAAACTGAATAAATAAATTGTGTGAAAAGTTTCAGCCTCTGGTAACCAAAGCTGGTATTGTGACATCATAATGCCTCATTCCACCAATGCCTAAGAGCCAACCTCATCAGTGAGGTCACAATGGCCTCATTGTCCTATCCTTGGCTCACTTTTACTACATTTTGATTTCTAGAGTGGTGCAGTGTAGAGAATGATACGGGGACAAATTTTTCCCCATCCCCGCAGAAACTCAATTTCTCTGTCCCGTCCCCGTGAGTTTTGTTGCTGTCCCTATCCCTGCCCCATTCCTGTAAGCGCTGCCTTAACCGCACAAGCCTCGGACACTTATGATTTTAAAGTGTTTTGAGGCTTGTGCAGAGATGAGAACAGAGCTTGCAGGAATGGGGCAGGGACAGGAAAATGAGTTCCCACAGGAACAGGGAAGAATTTGACCTTGTGACATTCTCTAGTCCCTTTCTCAGACTAAGAGTCATAAACAGGATTTGCTTTTTTTTTTCTAGATCACAAGTTCAATAAGTCTGCAGCGCACAGCCTAGAAGTGTCCCAATTGGACTATTGTAGTGACCTATATGTGGGCATACCTAAGCAGTTCATGTGCTGCAAACTATTGTGGCCAGGGCAGTACTAAGGTGTCCAAGATGATCACCCATAACCCCTGTATGTATTATGTGCTTTTACATCTGTACTGTGTAGTGACTAGTACTATTTTTCCTGGTCGGCATTCAAGTGCAGCAGTCATTGTCTAAAAACTCTGGCTGCAATGATAAAACAAATATCCAGATATTTAGTATCATTTTTCAGATACTGGTTGGTGGAATTGGTATACACTTCTGCCTACGAATCCACGGTTTCAGTGTCCGCGGATTCGGTTATTTACGATTTTTATTTTTTCTTTTAAAGCTAATTCTGGGCCTTCACTGCCTCCCTCTCTGCATCCCAGACCTTACCTGATGGTCTAGCAGGCTTTCGGGGCAGGAGCAATCTTCCTATAATTCTGCCCCGTGCAGATCACTCATAGCAAATAGCTGCCATGAATTCCCGTCGTAGTCACGGCATCCATTTGCTTTGAGTGATCTGCATAGGGCAGGAGCGTAGGAAGATCGCTTCTGCCCCGAAAGTTTGCTTTGAGTGATCTGCACTAGGCAGGAGCGTAGGAAGATCGCTTCTGCCCCGAAAGTCCGCTAGACCAACAGGTAAGGTCTGAGATGCCAGGAGGGAGGCGGGAAGGTCCGGAATGAGGTGAGTTAGAGCCGGCCGAAAACTTATTTGCGATTTTTTTGCACTTCGTGGTCCGGCTCTGCACCCAACCCCCGTGAATACCGAGGGAGAAGTGTAGATGGTTATTGCTTGAAAAGTGGACAGAATATAGACTTGGGATAACGTATGTTATGTGAGGGCCTATGCACTGAACACTGTTAACAGTGTATGATAGACCTTCCTCCTATTTGATCACTTGAAGGCTGTTTGATTGGGTTTGTTATAATAAAGAGGAAAAATGATAAATTTGATTCAATTAAACAAAGAAAAATGTGAAGGCTTTCTTTGAGCTAAATATTATATTTAGATGAATGGATATTTATATTTCCGTTAACCCAGTTTTGTTTGGATTATGCATGATCCACAAAACTATATACAGCAAGATCTCCTATGGGCTCACCACAAACATTAAGGTTACACCCTCCTTCCTCACCTCAAGACCAACACAATGGTTCAAGATCCCCTTCCAGTCTCTTCAACAAATCCACCAGAAAAAGATGTTTGAGACCACCTTCGAAGTCCAAGCTCCGTACATTTGGAATTAACTCTCAATGTCTCTACGACACATCTCCTCTTACTTCTACTTCCAGAAGAGACTTAAGACATATCGCTTCTCCACATAGGATATGATGACTCTAACCAGTATATCTGTCTTTACTGATTTCTCTTGCCTCATTCACAATTCCTACTGTTAAACGCTGTACAAAGTCTTTTGTTAGCCACATTGAATCCTTGTTGAGAAATTGCTGAGGGGACAAGTCCTGCTATAAGAGCTACAAAATCATGTATGTTGTATTGTGAGACTTGGGTGCTCTGGCAGCCAGGAGATGATGCATTTAAACACTTTCCTGCTGCTGGATTTGAGCATGTAATTCAATTGAAGAAGACTGGGAGAAGACACATCAACATTCTTAGAGGGAAATACAGTATTTGTTGTATCATACTATCATCTTTGCAGTTTGCAGCTATCTGGATCCCTTCTTGACTGAGCCATCACAGTGCAATGGCTGCTTAGGCAGTATTTATGCAATCAAACAAGTTAAAATTGAGATTGAGTTAAATGAGTGTTGCTTTGGTTTCCATCCTATAGAGTGTTTTGAAGAACCTTTGTGAGAGCCAGATAATTCTCTATAGCAGTGTTTCTCAACTCGGTCATGGAGTACCCCCTTGCCAGTCAGGTTTTCAGGATATATTCACAATAAATATGCATATACTTGATTTGCATACACTGCCTCCATTATATGCAAATTTCTTTCATGCATATTCATTGTGGATATCCTGAAAACCTGACTGGCAAAGTTGAGAAACACTGCTCTATAGCACCCTCTGTTATGAAATAGTTTTTATTCCATGCCAGTCTCCAAAGGGAGGCTATCTTCCATTTTGTAAGAAGGTGACGACATGGCTCCTCCTGATGGCCTAAATTTGTAGGACTTGGATCTTTTGTGTTAAGGTTGGGCTTCAGTGCCTTTTTTACATTTTGGAATGCTGACGGTGGGATCACTTGGGAGGTTTTGTTTGTTCCTTTGGCTATTTGGTATTAGTCTGGCAAAGAAGAGCCAGTGGAGTTTGATGGGGTGTATTTTTATCCTCTCCTCAAAACATGGTTCTTTTGGAAAAATTTTTTTTTTTTTTAATCAATCTAAGCATAGAGAAGAACATTTAATCTAGCTACTATTTGGGATTAATCTTGTTACTATTTGGGACTCTGCCTGGTACTTCTGACCTGGATTTGCCACTGTTGGAAGCAGGATACTGGGCTCGACAGACCATTGGTCTGCCCCAATATGTCTATTCTTATGCTCTTGTATAACAATCTGCATGCTTAGGTTGGTTTTTAATAAATTTATTCCAGTGTATGCAGACTTGAAAGTAGGTGGCAACACGCACTATCATTAGGGATCTCCATTGTGCATATGACGGGGGATCACGGGAGAGCCAGTTGGTGAGGATGGCTTTTTTCCCATCAAAAGGGCTCTGGAGATAAATGTTACTCATTACTTTTAAAAAGCAATGTATTACCAGTAATATATTACTTACCAGCTGTGCTGGGGGCAGGGTCAGAGCAGAACGAGGACTTACCCTGTTAGCAGATATTTTCAGTCTGGTAACCAGGTAAGTTCGAATGGTAAAAAGTCTGTCCTTTATCCATTTAGTTAATCAAGCACTGATCTGAATATCAGCTGACACCCTGATAACCGCAGTTGGCCTGAATATTCAATGCTACTGCTTGCACTTGTGAATGTCTTTAAAACTGCTGACGGCCTCGTGTCCCCAGTATCTGCCTTCCAGTCTCTTTCCTTCTTCCCCAGCATCTATTGCCTTTGCCTCTTCTTCCCTTATACTTCTTTCTCCCCTTCCCCACCAACCACTCATCTACCACTTCTCCACTATTCACTCTAAGGAAAGGGAAGTTACAAGTGGTGTGCCACATGGATTGGTTCTTGGGCTGGTTCTTTTTTCATAAGCAATATTGCGGAAGGGCTGTCTGGTAGAGTTTGCTGCTGTCTGGATGATACCAATATCTGCACTAGGGTAAACATCCCTGACGGTGTGGATAACATGAGGAGGGATTTAGCAAAGCTTGAAGAACGATCCAGAATTTTGCAGCTAACATTTCATGCTAAAAAATGCAGTCATGCATTTCGGCTTCAAAAACCTGAGGGAGCAGTGCATGTTGAGGTTCACCCACCCAAGGATGTATTTCTCTCTAAGGCAGGGTAGGGTACCAGTTTTGGAGAGCTGCATAGATTCAACTTCCATATAGAAGTAGCCATGGGGTGGTGTTTAGTGCTTGTATGTTACGGGTCTCCACATTTGAGATTTTAGAATGACAGATGACGAGAAGGGCAAGTATAGAGCCCCAGAAGAGAATAAGACAGGCCTTCTTGGTTGAGATCAGGGAGTTGATATTCCAGGAAGAAAGTAAGGGGCCATAAGCACATGAGGGTAATGTAGTGTGTTGCAGTCAAGTGCATCCATTATCAGAATAAAGGGTCAGTGGACCTAGTGGCTAATACAACATGATGGGACTTTAGAGATGCCCATTGAGGCATCTCTATAGTCTATAGACTATAGAGATGACTATTGAGGCACATTGGGTGATCAGTTGTTTGTTTTGTTTTTTGGGGGGGATTTTTTTGCATGAAGGGAACATGCAACTAGCTTGTGTTCATGTGCAAGGATTCGTTTTTCTTCACTGTTTTCTTTATTTAAGTGTGAAGCTTCCTGCTAAGTTATAGAAATGCTTGTATTGGCTGCTATACAAGAACTGTAGCGAGCACGGCCAAATCGAAGTGGCAATGTAAGAGTTCTCAAACCACTTAAAGGCATGTTGCTCTGTGGACATCATCCCCATCTTTGTCAAATCAGGCAGACATGTTTGTGTAGACCGTCTGTAACAGGTATGTGACCTTCATATCAGTCATATAAACAAGTGACTTTGATACAGCTTTGCTGCAACCATACTGACCATATGACAGATTAAGCACATTGCTGGTCAGTTAGGCTTGGCATTCTGAGGGTGCCTGGTCACACCTTAGAGGGGATGGGTATCTCTCACATAGTAACATAGTAGATGACGGCAGATAAAGACCCAAATGGTCCAACCAGTCTGCCCAACCTGATTCAACTTAATTTCTTTATAGATATTTTTCGATAAAGATCTTTTTGAAGATCTGTTGTAAGTGGGTCTCTCTGTAGGGGGCCTTTTTTCCCTTGCAAGAACCCTATTTGTGTGATAAACTCCCTTTCGGAGCGAGGAGATTTCTTCAGGAGGGCCAAATGCCATTATGACGGTAGGAGGAGGAATTTAATGGTTACTCTGGCTCCTTGTGATCCTGGACAAGTCACTTAATCCTCCTTTGCTCCAGGTATAAAACTGTGGCGTAGCAAAATGTGAGTGCCCCTCCCCCCGCTGCTTTCCAACTCCCCTCTTGCTGTGCACGCCCCCTTCCCTACTCTGTACCTCTGTAATTTTGCAGGCGCAGCTCTCCTTCTGATGTTGCTTCCTACGCGCAGGACCTCGAAGTGACGTCCAAGAGAGCCAACACCGGAGTGCGCAGCAAGTTCGTGGTGCTGCTTGCGCCTGGAAAATTTAAAGAAGTACTGGGGAATGGACGCACGCGTGCGGTGGGGGTGGGAAAGGAAGGAGCGGGGGTAGGTGGAAGGTGGAGAGGAGGATGGGTGCCAGCACCCTCACCAAGATGGCACCCGGGGTGGACCGCCCCCCTCTACCCCCCTTACCATGCCACTGATTGTGAGCCCAATAGAGACATGTATAATATGTAAAGACTTTGGATATAAAACAAGGAAGAAAACTGCAGAAACGATGTGCGAGGTAAAAAAAAAAAAAGTCTTATCTTCATTGAAAAAGATGCAATGTAGCATTTCAAACAAATGATTCTCTTGTGTGAATGCACAGGACCCAACACGGTCCGTGAAATGATGGTACATCAACGCAGAGAACCTTGTGAGTGCGATAAATGGACCCCTTATTAACCTCTAAAAAAAAATTTGGGGACCTCCAGTTCATCCCCACCATTCTTCCTGGGACCCCATTCTCAGCACCAAACCTAACCTCACTATACCTTTTTATCTTCCTTCCCCTTTTCTCAATCTCTCTCTCTCCCAAGAATCTGTCTTTTTTCTCTCTCCCTGCCCCTAGCCAATTTTCTCCATTCTCTCTTCTTTGCCAGTTCCTCTTTCTTCTTCTTTTTCCAACCTTTCAGAGGTCATAGGTTCAAATCCTAGCACATATTTTAATTGAGGTATTCTACCTTGCAGGTGACAAAGGTGAAAGAAAAACGCCGCGGGAAACTGCAGTTTAAAAAGGGGCTGCGGCGTTTTTCTTTCACTTTTGTGCACCTGCGAGTCTACTGAGTTGCAGCTGCAACTGTAAAGCTGCAACTCAGTAGACTCGCAGGTGCACAAAAGTGAAAGAAAAACGCCGCAGCCCCTTTTTAAACTGCAGTTTCCCGCGGCGTTTTTCTTTCACCTTTGTCACCTGCAAGGTAGAATACCTCAATTAAAATATGTGCTAGGATTTGAACCTATGACCTCTGAAAGATGAGAACAGGACTTTTACCCTTTGAGCCCCAAAAGCTTCCACTAATATCTTTCTTCCTCACATCTGATATGATAGCTTAGGGATCTGCTAAGCTATGATCTTCTCAGGTATTTTCACCTTCACATGGCTAGGATCACTAAGCTCTCATGGTAGGAACCCCCACAACCAAAAGGAAGCAGCTGTGGCTCACCAGGAAAAAGCTTTGTGCTCATCTTCCAGAGGTCATGGGTTCAAATCCCAGCACATATTTTAATTGTGGCATTCTACCTTGCAGGTGCACCTTGATGATCTCACAATGAGGTCAACATTGTGCAGCTGCACACCTCCATTTGCAATGAAGTAGAAGCCAAGCTAAGGTCTGTATTTGTTTTTTCTGTATAAGCTGTTGCAAATGAAGTCATGTATGCAATCTATATATTTTTTTCATGTGCTTTTCTTGCTTTCAGTAATGAGCTGATTGGAGCACTGTTTAGTCAGAAAAAAAAGGGTAGCTTTTTAGCAAGAAACCTAAAGCTATGTTTTTCATGTGCTGTGCTTCACTTAATGGATCTTTTCCTCTAATTAGCATATAGCATTCTGTTTGTCCACAAAAATAGAAGGTTTAGCATGCAATATATCTGTTTTGATGTGCCCTGTTTATGTGGTGCCTTATTAAATGTATTTTGAGCTTAATAAAGATAAAATAGAAACCCAGAGAGCTATTTAGCAGATCGCATAAGGATGTCCAAACTGTGCCTAGGTTCTGTCCATAGAACTCAGGTCTATCTGAAGCCCAAACTATGCTTAAAACGGTGTCAGGTCAAAACCGCGGAAGACAAAGGCGTGCGCCGAAGAAAATAACTGTTTTTAGGGGCTCTGATGGGGGGGGTGTGGGGGGAACCCCCCCACTTTACTTTATACAGATCGCGCCACATTGTGGGGGGGTTAGGGGGTTGTAACCCCCCACATTTTACTGAAAACTTCACTTTTTCCCTAAAAACAGGGAAAAAGTTAAGTTTACAGTATAATGAGGGGGGTTACAACCCCCCAAACCACCCACAACGCTGCCGCGATCTGTATTAAGTAAAGTGGGGGGGGGGGCTCCCCAATAAAAACCCCCGTCAGAGCCCCTAAAAACTGTCATTTTCTTTGGCACGCGCCTCCATCTTGCGCTCAGTTGTCGGCGCGCGCCTTTGTCTTCCGCGGTTTTGTCTATGAACCGCTTAAAACTGGACCTCCTTTACAATGCCTATAGGGCCTAGTTTTATAATTGCTATGCAACTTGCTAGCTCACTGTGTAGCATACTGGTTAAATCTACAGCCTTCTACCCTAATGTTGCTGGTTCAATTCCCAGTCACGCTTTCTCTGATGGAGGAGAAATAAATAAAAGCATTAAACAGATCCAGCTCCCAGTATCACAATTGTAATGAAAAACACCATAAAATGGCCATCCTAATAATGTCATAATAATAAAATATTATAACATTAAGGACATTGTTTGGATATCTAACTCTCACCTAAAACCTGATTCTCTAAAGGACGCCTAAAAATTTAGAAGTGTAAACAGTGCTGAGCGCCGCTGAGTGTGATTCTACAAAGGACGTCTATCTTGGATGTTCAAACGGCGCCTAGCCTAACTTTAGACGCACTTTGCAGAATCAGGGCCTTTGTGTCTGTATTGCACCAAAAACTGAGGACTCTTCTCATATATTGTGTAAAGCAACATTTAAGTTTTTCCTCTGAGGTTCTATAAGGAGCTTATTTCAATCAGCATGTCAGAATATTGGCTACACATGCATTTAAAAGGAAATCATTTGCAAAAAAAGGATGTTGTGCAAATTACAGGGACTGTTGGGGGTCTTTGTGTTCCATTATGCCTAAGAAAGAGAAGGGAACAGTGTGTTCTTTATCTCTACTTGGTGGAGTAAAGCCTACATTGCCAGTTACAATTGCTTGTTTGAGGGAAGGCGCACACAGTCTCTCCTGCTTTATAAAGGTAACTGATAGTTCCCAAACTGTGGTTTAAGGAACCCTGAGAGCTTATGAGACTCTTACAGAGGCTCTGTAGGACACAGAAAAGACAAAAAGAGAGTCTGGAGGGGAACGGTTGGAAAAAGAAGAAGAAAGAGGAACTGGCAAAGAAGAGAGAATGGAGAAAATTGGCTAGGGGCAGGGAGAGAGAAAAAAAGACAGATTCTTGGGAGAGAGAGAGATTGAGAAAAGGGGAAGGAAGATAAAAAGGTATAGTGAGGTTAGGTTTGGTGCTGAGAATGGGGTCCCAGGAAGAATGGTGGGGATGAACTGGATGTCCCCAAATTTTTTTTTAGAGGTTAATAAGGGGTCCATACAACTAAAAAGGGTTGGGGGAACAATATATCCAAAACTGTACAGCTGTATGGCATCATAAATCAAACGCATTGATGGTGTCATAGATCAAACCAGGGACAGTGGAACCCTTTTCTATTTGGGGTGCCCTAGCTCCTCCCCAGACCCCATGATAATACTACTAATTGTAATGTCATTTCTTCCATTCATTCTTCATATATACACAATATAATCTCTTTTTTTTTTTTTTATAAGTCTTTATTGATCTTCCAAGCTAACAATAGTGTAGAAAATAATACATAAATAATTCAATAAACAACACTTACATCTTTACAGAAATACATGAAAAATCATTTTTGCCCACTCTCACCCTCCCAACCAGTTCCATAAGCTCAAGAAAAACATACATTCCAATCATAAACCCTCCCCAATATAATATCTTCAATACCAAATATATCCCCCTCCCACCCCCACCCTGGATGTGAAAGTTATAACCAGAAGTATAGTAATAATCCATTCAATTATTATTATTAATAAAATTAGCTGAAATAACTTAGTATTACCCCTTTGATCAGAAATCATTTTCTCAAACCTATAACACAAGCATAATGATAGCCACCACAAAGTAAAATTCAAACAATCAAAATTCTTCCAATTTTTTGTGACCATTTGGATGGCTACCCCAGTATATTAACAGTATATAATGATAACCACGAAATTAAACTGCACAAAGCACACTGTACACAGAGAGATTTTTAATTATCATTTATAGTCTGCTTTTTTCAGCTATGGATGTTTAGCGCAGCTTAGAAGGAACACAGCTCCATTCTACAAAAGATGGAAAAGAAACCCAAAATAGCTCACGATCGCTCAACATATACCGCAGCTTCTATTAATTATAGTCAGTGTGTGACATTAAAAGAGAGGAAAAATGATCTCAGAAACTGCTCAAATAAATCTGAAGCTTATAAGTTCCAGATTTCAATCATTGATCCTCAAAAAACCTCTCTCATATATAATGTGTGACTAAAAGGTGAACTGTTGTGTACCAGATATTGCTATATAGTCCTCTATATTTAAGACATGACCTGTCAAATGCGGGCAGGACAATCTCGCCCCGACATTTGCGCGTAAGACAAATGCACGCACTGAATGGGGGGTGACACGACATGACAATATTGCATTTTTGAGTAAACTTCTTTTTGAGGGGGGGGGAACCACCCCCACTACACTTAAAACTTTCACTTCCTATATAGTGTTAGGGTAAGGTTTACATGATGATTTTGGGAACCTGTGAATATTATAACACGCCACAGTTGTCATGCGCGCAATTGTCGGTGCGTGTATTTGACAGGGTGCGATTGTTGGCGTGTGATTGCCTTGTGCGCAATTGTCGGTGTACCATTTAAGAGGTATCACGATCCCATTACCATTCTAACAAACTTTTGTGGGATAACCAAAACCGAAATCGTAAATTACAAAAAAAACCATATAACTTTTCTATGCACACATGCCACACTGTGTATTAAATGGTGTACGACCTATTCACTGGGATATCAAATTACAGACTATATATCTGACAATAATTCATTCTAAATTTTAAAATCTATTTTATAAAGCAATGTAGCCAACTTAGGTCCAGAGGACTTCAGGGGCCGTCGTTGGCCCCCGGGCTTTGCAGTGCAGAACATTGCACCAAAGTAGGGTTGCAAAGCAAGAACGGGAGTCATGAGGACGAGATGTCACCAGTTTAAGCGTGGGTCAATCAGGAGAAACTTTATTGATAGTTGCAGTAGTTGACTCAAGACTGACAGTGTTTTGGCAGGAATTGCCTTTATCAAGAGTCTAGGAAACCCATAAGTAAACATAACACAAATTAAAACCATGTATAAAACATATACAAAAGATAAAAACAAAACACAACAGTTTAAAATTTAATTCCACAGCATGAAACATCGAAAATGCCTAAAGCAAAAAGCTTTTAGAACACAATAAACCAAAAAATAAATGTGGAAGGGCATAATCGAAAGAAATGTCTAAGTCTGTTTTCGTCCAAGTCGCAAGTTGTCCAAAGTTTAAAAAAAAAACCCAGCTTAGGACACATTTTCAAAAAATACGTCCAAATATTTTTTCATTTTGAAAATCGTCCAAGTATACATCCTGCCGATCTGATTGCCCAAGTCGCTAAATCGTCCATTTTTAACAACATTTTCGTCCAACTTATTGTCCAAGTCAAAAATGCCTAGACCAAGCCCTGTTGGACGTGGGAGGGGTCTGCAAAGTGATGGACTGAACACCCAGACATGGCACCTAAATAGCGGGGTACCTTACAGGGCACTGCTGTGAATTTCACAAAAAGGGTGCCATGTCTTCATCTCACTACAGCTCCCTTATAGGTCATGGTGAGCGAGCCCCTCAAACCACCTCCGGAATCCCCTAGAACCACTTATCTACCACCCCAATAGTCCTTATGGCTGCAGGAGCCACTTATGTGCCAGTAAAAAAGGGTTTGGGGGATGTATAGGGGAGGACATGTCCGGGGAAATCCGGAAGTCTGGTAACCCTAGCCTAGCTATGTCCTGAGGCCTGGATTAAGAGTCCCCTGGTCTAGATACTGACTGAAAAAAGTGTGGGCCTAAGATCACTGACTTCTCTGCTATCTGTAGGAGAAGTTGAATAAAATTGAGTGATCCTTTTAAAAGCTATAGCGGCAATGGAAGGGTAGAAGTTAAACGGGGGAGTACTCTTGCAAGAGAGACAAAGGACTAGAGAGAGAGAGGAATGATTACATGAAGACAGTTTCCCTAACTAAAAATACTCTGTTAAAAATATGAGTAATAGAATCGAGCAAAGTAGATGGAAAACAAACAAAAGAGGAGAAGGTGCAAAAGTGGTTTACAGTGTGTGGAAATTAGCAGCCAGTCAAATGTTCTGCCTCAGGCTTTCCTGATGAGTGGTTCATTTTGATTACTGTTCAGCCTGAAACGTGCCTTGGGTAAAACTGTACAAGGTTTAAGCATTCTGAATAGTGCAATAGAAAACTGGCTCTTCTGCTTGTGGTGGTGTGACTGCAGCAATGAGGGCTTGATTCTCTATAGCGTGCGCTAAAGTTAGGCGGCGGTGGGCATGCTACCGCCACAAATAAGAGCCTGATTCTCTGTAGCATGCAGTAAAATTAGGAGGCAGTGGGCGCGCCACCGCTACCAATAAGGGCCTGATTCTCTTTAGCACGCTCAAAAGTTAGGTGGTGCTGGGCACGCCACCGCCACCAATAAGGGTCTGATTCTCTGTAGCGCATGCTAAAATTAGGCTGCGGTGGGGCGCTAAAGTTAGGCGGTGGTGGGCGTGCCACCGCCACAAATAAGGGCCTGATTCTCTGTAGCATGCGGTAAAATTAGGAGGCGGTGGGCGCGCCACCGCCACCAATAAGGGCCTGATTCTCTGTAGCACGCTCAAAAGTTAGGCGGTGCTGGGTGCGCCACCGCCACCAATAAGGGCCTGATTCTCTGTAGCGCGTGCTAAAGTTATGTGGCGGTGGGCGTGTTCCTGCCACCAATAAGGGCCTGATTCTCTGTAGCTTGCGCTAAAGTTATGCGGCGGTGGGCGTGTTCCTGCCACCAATAAGGGCCTGATTATCTGTAGTGCATGCTAAAATTAGGCGTCGATGGGCGTGCTACCGCCACCAATAAGGGCCTGATTCTCTGTAGCACGCTCAAAAGTTAGGCGGTGCTGGGTGCGCCACCGCCACCAATAAGAGCCTGATTCTCTGTAGCGCGTGCTAAAGTTATGCGGCGGTGGGCGTGTTCCTGCCACCAATAAGGGCCTGATTCTCTGTAGCTTGCGCTAAAGTTATGCGGCGGTGGGCGTGTTCCTGCCACCAATAAGGGCCTGATTATCTGTAGTGCGTGCTAAAATTAGGCGTCGATGGGCGTGCTACCGCCACCAATAAGGGCCTGATTCTCTGTAGCACGCTCAAAAGTTAGGCGGTGCTGGGTGCGCCACCGCCACCAATAAGAGCCTGATTCTCTGTAGCGCGTGCTAAAGTTATGCGGCGGTGGGCGTGTTCCTGCCACCAATAAGGGCCTGATTCTCTGTAGCTTGCGCTAAAGTTATGCGGCGGTGGGCGTGTTCCTGCCACCAATAAGGGCCTGATTATCTGTAGTGCGTGCTAAAATTAGGCGTCGATGGGCGTGCTACCGCCACCAATAAGGGCCTGATTCTCTGTAGCACGCTCAAAAGTTAGGCGGTGCTGGGTGCGCCACCGCCACCAATAAGAGCCTGATTCTCTGTAGCGCGTGCTAAAGTTATGCGGCGGTGGGCGTGTTCCTGCCACCAATAAGGGCCTGATTCTCTGTAGCTTGCGCTAAAGTTATGCGGCGGTGGGCGTGTTCCTGCCACCAATAAGGGCCTGATTATCTGTAGTGCGTGCTAAAATTAGGCGTCGATGGGCGTGCTACCGCCACCAATAAGGGCCTGATTATCTGTAGTTGGCGCTAAAATTAGGCGTCGATGGGTGTGCTACTGCCACCAATAAGGGCTTGATTCTCTGCAGTGCTCGCTAAAGTTAGGTGGCGGTGGGTGCGCTACCGCCACCAATAAGGGCCTGATTATCTGTAGTGCGCGCTAAAATTAGGCGTCAATGGGTGTGCTACTGCCACCAATAAGGGCCTGATTCTCTGTAGCGTGCGCTAAAGTTAGGCGGTGGTGGGCATGCCACCACCACCAATAAGGGCCTGATTCTCTGTAGCGTGCGCTAAAGATAGGCGGCGGTGGGCGTGCCACCGCCACAAATAAGGGCGTGATTCTCTGTAGCATGCGGTAAAATTAGGAGGCGGTGGGCGCGCCACCGCCACCAATAAGGGCCTGATTCTCTGTAGCACGCTCAAAAGTTAGGCGGTGCTGGGTGCGCCACCGCCACCAATAAGGGCCTGATTCTCTGTAGCGCGTGCTAAAGTTATGCGGCGGTGGGCGTGTTCCTGCCACCAATAAGGGCCTGATTCTCTGTAGCTTGCGCTAAAGTTATGCGGCGGTGGGCGTGTTCCTGCCACCAATAAGGGCCTGATTATCTGTAGTGTATGCTAAAATTAGGCGTCGATGGGCGTGCTACCGCCACCAATAAGGGCCTGATTCTCTGTAGCGCGCGCTAAAGTTATGTGGCGGTGGGCGTGTTCCTGCCACCAATAAGGGCCTGATTATCTGTAGTGCGTGCTAAAATTAGGCGTCGATGGGCGTGCTACCGCCACCAATAAGGGCCTGATTATCTGTAGTTGGCGCTAAAATTAGGCGTCGATGGGTGTGCTACTGCCACCAATAAGGGCTTGATTCTCTGCAGTGCTCGCTAAAGTTAGGCGGCGGTGGGTGCGCTACCGCCACCAATAAGGGCCTGATTATCTGTAGTGCGCGCTAAAATTAGGCGTCAATGGGTGTGCTACTGCCACCAATAAGGGCCTGATTCTCTGTAGCGTGCGCTAAAGTTAGGCGGTGGTGGGCATGCCACCGCCACCAATAAGGGCCTGATTCTCTGTAGCGTGCGCTAAAGATAGGCGGCGGTGGGCGTGCCACCGCCACAAATAAGGGCGTGATTCTCTGTAGCATGCGGTAAAATTAGGAGGCGGTGGGCGCGCCACCGCCACCAATAAGGGCCTGATTCTCTGTAGCACGCTCAAAAGTTAGGCGGTGCTGGGTGCGCCACCGCCACCAATAAGGGCCTGATTCTCTGTAGCGCGTGCTAAAGTTATGCGGCGGTGGGCGTGTTCCTGCCACCAATAAGGGCCTGATTCTCTGTAGCTTGCGCTAAAGTTATGCGGCGGTGGGCGTGTTCCTGCCACCAATAAGGGCCTGATTATCTGTAGTGTATGCTAAAATTAGGCGTCGATGGGCGTGCTACCGCCACCAATAAGGGCCTGATTCTCTGTAGCGCGCGCTAAAGTTATGTGGCGGTGGGCGTGTTCCTGCCACCAATAAGGGCCTGATTATCTGTAGTGCGTGCTAAAATTAGGCGTCGATGGGCGTGCTACCGCCACCAATAAGGGCCTGATTATCTGTAGTTGGCGCTAAAATTAGGCGTCGATGGGTGTGCTACTGCCACCAATAAGGGCTTGATTCTCTGCAGTGCTCGCTAAAGTTAGGCGGCGGTGGGTGCGCTACCGCCACCAATAAGGGCCTGATTATCTGTAGTGCGCGCTAAAATTAGGCGTCAATGGGTGTGCTACTGCCACCAATGAGGGCCTGATTCTCTGTAGCGTGCGCTAAAGTTAGGCGGTGGTGGGCGTGCTACCGCCACCTAACTAGCCAATAGTAGAAAAAAATTAGGCGCACTGTACTAACGTGCCTACCTCGGGCGTAGAGAGACTCATAGCGATGCCTAAGCTTGCGTAAGGCAGGCGGAGGAGTGGTTTGTGCCAAAAGTTGCCTTGCACGTGCTTAGGCATCGCTGTGCACCTCTGAGGGCACTAGGTGGGCATCTGAATTGTTTGCCTGCAAAATACTGGCCTATGTTTCATGCACTTATACAAAACTGTAGGTGTGATTCTACTATGCGTGCCTAGCAGCTGATTGACAACCGCACACCTGCATCCCTATAATGTAGGCGCGCTATAAAGAATTAGACCCTAAGTCGCTATAGAAACTTGCTTTTTGTTTTTTTAAAGGCTGAGTCTTATGGTGTGTATCCTGGTACTGTTAAATATGTCATTAAAATGTGCAGCTTAATATTTAAAATATACTGTACTTCGTTTGCCAGCTACACATAGGATCTACAATCAGAGAGAAGATATGTTGACATTCTAAGTAACAAAATTATTTAGAAAAGAAACTAACACATTCTCTGAATCAACATTTTCCAGGGGTTGAAATAGCTATGATGATTTTGGATGTCTGCCCTTTATCTAGTTGAAGGCAATTTTTTTTAGTTTCAAATTTGGTCATAATTCACATCAGATATTGGCTTTTCTGAGCATATTCACCTCTCATATTAGACATAAACAGATCAAAGAAATATATGCATCGTATCTTATTTAGCAGTGGGATCAAGAGGTTAAAGACAACTCTCTAAAAATATAGCGTTTTCAAAAACAACAGATAGTGAGAAGTATCTCTTATAATAAAACCCTAAGCGGCGCATGCGCACTCTTATCGGCGTGCTTCCATGATCATTAGGTCCGTGGCCTGCAAGAGTGCGCATGTGCGCTTACTACGGCCCCACGCGCGGCAGAGAAATGTTAAAACGTGGCACTCCCTGCTTTCCAGCAATGGCATTTTCTGCAGTTTGTTGTCGTCGCTTCCCCCCCCCCCCGAACCCCTGTTGACCCTCCCATCCAATCCTCCGGCAATGAGAGGTTCCCTCAACAGGTAGCGTCGGGTTCAACTCAAATGCTCCCGGCAGGGGGCGGAGCAGGCTCGCACACCCGGCGGGGACAGGGCAGGAATGAGACTCCCTGCAGGAGCCAGCCCAATGGCTGGAGTTCGCCGCTGAGTCCGGTGAGGAGTGGTTCCCTCAACAGGAAGCATCGGGTCGAATTCAAATACTCCCGGCAGGTCGGGAGGGTGCGGAGCAGGCTCGCACGCTCGGCGGGGACAGGGCAGGAACAAGACTCCCTGCAGGAGCCGGCCCGATGGCTGGAGATCACCAGACTGGACAGGGGGACAGGTAAGGGGGTGCTGCAGTACAGGAAGAGCAGGGAAGAGATGGTGCTGGACAGGGGAGGAGGTAACAGGAAGGGAGGCCTACTGCTGGACAGGGGGTGCATGGAAGAGGTGCTGTTAGACAGGGCTAGGAGATAACAGGAAGGGAGACCTATTGCTGGATAGGGGAAGCAGGGAAGAGGTGCTGCTAGACGGGGGGAGGAGATAACAGGAAGGGAGGCCTACTGCTGGATAGGGGAAGCAGGGAAGAGGTGCTGCTAGATGGGGGGGGGAGGGATAAAAGGAAGGGAGAAGACCTACTGCTGGACAGGGGGAGAATGAATGGGTGCTGCTGGACAGGGTGAGACTTAAAAAGAAGGGAGAAAGGCTCCTGCTGCACAGGGGGAACAGGGAAGGGGTGGTGGTGGACAGCTGAGGAAAGAGAGAGACAGAAAGTGGCCAAGGAGAGAAAAAGAAAGACAGACAGACACACACATATTCTAACACCCGTTAATGTAACGGGCTTAAAGACTAGTTTTTTAATATAAAGCCTAAATCAATGTCCCTCAAACTTTTTTTTTTTTTTTGCTCCAACACACTAATGAGAATTTGTGGGAGCCATTCAGGAAGCCACTCAGCGCTGAGCAGCGCCAAAGCGTGCTCCTGCACGGTACCGCTCAGCGGATGAAGCCAGAATTCATAGCAGCAACCGATCAATTGGGTTAGCAGTGGGGCAGGAGTGCAGAGAAGCCAGTTAATGGAGGGAGAGATGGAAGAGAAGGCGAGGAGAGAGATGCTAGGGCATGGGGGGAGGGAAGGGAAACTAAGGAGAAAGATGCCAGACCAGAGGGAAAGGAAGGAGAGGAGATGCCAGAACATGGAGGGGGAGGGGAAGAGAGGGAGAGGAGAGAGATGCTAGCGCATGGGGGGAGGGAAGGAAAGGAGGTAGAACTGTCAGACCATGGGGTGGAGTGGGAAGGAAGGAAAGGAGAAGAGAGATGCTAGAGCATGGGGGGGGGGCAGAAAAATGGGGGGTGAAGCTGAGATGAATCATGTACAAAAGAGAGAAGGGGTACAAGATAGACAGTTTATTGAAAGGAAATAGAAAGAGGGAAGATGCCATATGGAAGATGGAGAAAGTGGCCAGCGGATGAAAGAAAGAAAATGAGGAAAGCAGAAACCAGACAACAAAGGTAGAAAAAAAATTTCAGTTTTATTTATTTATACTTTAGGATAAAGTATTATTGCAGCTGTGTTGATAATCATTTATTAATAGAAAATGGAAATAAGGTGATCTTGTTTATTGGACTAATTTTAATACGTTTTTTTACTAATTCAGAGACCATAACTCCTTTCCTCAAGTTAGGACAGGGATACTGTAATAGAAGTATAGTTTACTGACCTGAAGAAAAAGGTTTTAACCTCTGAAAGCTAATTGAGAAATGTATTAGTCCAATAAAATGGCGGGCACTAAGGGCTCCTTTTACAAAGGTGCGCTAGTGTTTTTAGCGCATGGTAGCTGAAAAACTACCGCCTGCTCAAGAGGAGGCGGTAGCGGCTAGTGCGCGCGGCATTTTAGCATGCATTATTTTGCGCGTTAAGGCCCTAATGCGCCTTCGTAAAAGGAGCCCTAAATTTTCTTCCCCCCATGCCTCCTACCCAAATGTAAAATATAAATTGGTGGGCTTCCCTAAGCCCTGCCAGCTGAAGATCTCTTCCTTAGGAAGGCAGGTGGGATTTGGTCAGAGATGTTTGGAGGTTGCATAGAAGAAAAACTACACTGGCACTGGTATGGTCATCTTTGGTTTTTGTTTTGAATTTTTAAATAAAAGAAAAAAATAAATCAAGTGGAAATAAAGAAGTAAATAAGAAAATGGGTAAATAAATGAGGTTGGGGCATGATGGGTGGGGCAGGGGCGGGGTGTGGTAAGGGCATGGGGCTCAGTGGACTTGGGTGCTTAGGGGTCCTTGATAAATTAATCCTGCCCTGCATCTCGGGGCCTCCCTTGTCTGTACAGGGACTTGAATGTTTGACCCTTAGATTAAAATTCTGATACTCTGTTAAATAAGTTTGAAGTTTATTTAATTTCTTTGATTACCTCGCATAGTCCAAATCCAATGCGATTTACACAAGTTCCAAAATTATATAAAATATTAAAAACCAACAAACATAACATTCATTACTAGTACAATAGTACATGTAAAGAGGGAAGGGGTTAACAACAATTAGCATAAATACAATTTAAAAAAAAAAAAAAAAAAAGTTGACTTCTTTACAGGCTAAAGACTAAAGACCAACCGAAACTTCTTTTTTTCAGTTTCGGCCTACACTGAAACTGTCTACTTTTGACTAAAACTAAAACTGTGGCCGAAACCTATCACCTAGTTTCAGCCAAAACCAAAAACTAAAGTTTGGTTGTGTGAATGTGAACGAGTGAGGCCTGTTGCAAATTGTTAAGAATTTACAGTCAGCAGCCCTAATCTTAGGAATTACAAGCACAGGCTAACCGGGAGAGCCATTTTAACAAGGACTCAACAGGTTTGCCATGCTTAGGTTTCCAAATCCATGCAGATGTAGCTACATATCCTTTTTTTTATTATTATTCTTTATTGATTTTTAATTTAAATACAAAGTGCATAAAAATTTTTCAAACAAGTAATTCAATAAACAGCACTTACTTCCAATCAGATAATACAATTCAAAATATATTCCCCCCCCCTCCCTCCCACCCTCCCTGGATGTGTGCGAATAACAAATGGGAATCAAAAGCTTATACAATTAATCAGATTTGATGAATTTCATTAATGGACCCCATGTTGTTTTAAATATTTTATTGTGTCCCAATATTTCCGAATTCATTTTTTCATATTTATAACATTGACACAACGAACCCCACCAAAAGGAAAAATTTAGCCTGTACCTGTTCTTCCAATTCCTGGTGATCATTTGTATGGCAACACCTGTCATGATTATAATAAATCTGCTCTTATACCTATCTAATGGATTTTTAACGTTCAACAATATCCCACAAATGACCACCTCGTAGGACAATGGAATCAAAATTTCCAGTATCATATTAATATGTCCCCATATTGATTTCCAAAAATTGAGTATCAAGGGACAATAAAACAACAGATGATCCAGTGTCCCTACTTCAAGATGACAATGCCAGCATCTATTAGACTTTGAACTGTCCAACTTTTGTAAACAAACTGAGGTCCAAAATATTCTAAGTAACAAAAAAAACAAACCAGGTTTGTCTCATAGATGCTGATGCTTTATATCTCATTCTCCAAGTCCAAATCCGTGGTCATTGAGTACCAGAAGTCCGCTGCTTTATCTCAATGCTCCAAATGTCTTTTAGGCTTGTTTTAGGTTTTTTATTAAAATATTCAGATATTAATTTGTATAACAAGGGCCTGGTGCCCTTGCAAATCTGGCTGGAAACATAGGCCCAGCAAGCTATACTGATTCTTTAAGTTGCGCCAATCAGGGAACCCTTTCTGAATGGCCTGTTTCAACTGCAACAATTTATAAGCTTGAGACTTTGATATGTTGAATGATTGTTGCAGTTGTAACAAGGACTAAACAAGTCTGCCACGTTTAGGTTCCCAAATCATTGCAGATGTAGCTACATATCCTCTGAGAAAGGAACTTTGTGAGAATGTGTAAAAAGAAAATCATGATTACTAGCTTTTTACGCCTATCAAACTGTGCACCAATAACAAGAGAAAGTAGCATTGAGATGGTTCCTGTTTTATATTTATTTATAAAACTGATTAAGGACATGCATGATATAGATTCTTCCTAAAATAGGCTAAAGAGGTCTAGACACTGGTCTACACTGTGGGTATTATACCAGCCTGATGCACAACCCAGATGTCACAACATGCTCTGAAAAATTACAACTTCATTTCGATGTAATATTTCTCTACTAGCACTAACAGTACTTGTGCTTGAAAACAATCACTGTTGATTCCTTTCTCATGGAATGTAGCTTCTGTACACTGCAAGTTTGATTAAAACAATGCATCATTATCATATCCATGAGAGCCTGGAAATTGTTTAGAATTACCCAAATAGTATCAAAGTTGGAATATATGTAATAATTGATGAAATTACAAAACGCTATATTTTACCTCCAAGCAAAATAGCCTTCATCCACATGGATCTCAGTTAATGAAAATTGAAACTAAAAGCCAAAGTACTGAAAACAAGTGAAGAGGAAAGGAATTATAAATTATAAAATAGAAGGAAAAAAAGTTAGAAAGTACATATTTAGAGGAAAAGGAGAGTAGTGCAGAGCTGTAGCTTCCATGGCATCTATAGGCTAGATGAAACCCAGAAAGCCTGTGAGAAAAGAAATGTCTTAAGGGCAGATCTAAATTTCTTATGAAGATTCTAACTGGAGGGAGTAGGGTTACCAGACGTCCAGAATTCCCTGATATGTCCTCCTTTTCGAGGATATGTCTGGGGGTCCAGACTGCTTTTCAAAACCCAGCACTTTGTCCGGGTTTTGAAAAGCTTCTAGCAACAAGCGACGTCGGGACAGCATCTGTGCATGCATGTGACATCATAGCGTCACGCCAAAGCATGCACAGATGCCGTCCCGACGAGCAAACAGGTTAAGGTGAGTGGGGCTGGGGTGGCACAGGACGTGACTCAGATGAAATGGGGGGGGTGGGCCTGGGGGCGGGGCCATGGGTCTGGATTTTCGTTTCCGAAAATCTGGTAACCTTAGGAGGGATGAAGGAGGAAATTCCAAAGTAATGGTGAAATACTGAAAAAAGCATTCTACTTTGTTGAGTCCAACTGGTTTTAATGATTATGGTAATGAAGCCAGGTAAGAGTATGTACTGTTATATAGTGCTTCATGGTTTAGAGTCGGTACCAGAACCAGAATACAGACTCTTATTGATAATAGAAAAGGCAAGGTGGATCAGACCATGAGAGGTCATCTTGAGCCAAGGAGGTGGCACAGGATCTAATAAGCAAGTGATCTGCCTGTTGGGGGGGAAAAATGAGTTTAGTAAGGAATTAACCTGAAACCAAGTATTGGACACACTGAATAGTCCCAAAATTTGGGTGAAACTGAAATGGGGGAGTTTGGAATAAAGGTTGATCAGAGAGATGAGATCTTAGCAACAAATGACAGAGCAAAGTTCATCAGAAACAATCACTGGAATAGTATTTGTGGAATGAGTAAGTGAGAGGAAAAGTCCATAATCTGTTACTGAGAAAGATATGGGGGAATCCACTGCTTGCCCTGTATTGGTAGTATGGAATACTGCTACACCTTGGCCAGGTACTAGTGACCTGGATTGGCCACCTTTAGAATGGGCTACTGGGCTTGATGGACCATTGGTCTGACCCAGTAAGGTTATTCTTATGTTCTTATGAGCTAGGGCAACAAAAAGCTTCAGCAGCATATTTATTAGATTAGTTTAATAGGAACATCTAACTTCCTTAATATGAGAGCAATAAAACTGAAGTTGTTCTGAGTAAAACTAAGTTACAGTAGCCTGCTGTGAGCATAGCCTCTCCCCCCTCTAAATTACCTGGCGTGGGAAGTTTTTTTTTAATAGAAGGGGGGAAGTTTCACTTGCCACCCCATAGTGACACCTATGCCTTCAATCCCCCTATATAAATCTGTCCATATGTGGCAGTTCCCCCCTCACCAGACTGCAAAAACTCTAGTGTTAAACACTTTCCCCTTATACATTTCTCCAAACGCCTCACTAAAAGAACTCCATTTCACGCCAGTTATGAAGTGTTAACTGTCAAGTATCAGTCCTGATTTAGCCTATTAATAAAGTTAGACACCTACATCAGCGGGCTTAGCCAATGTAGGGGCTTAACTTTAGGTGGACTTTATAGAATTTTGGGGATAATTAAAAATTTGTATATTCTGTTTTGCATATGACATCACAGAGCAACAACATTAATGCCTAAAAAGTCATTGCAGAACTCACAACGTTTTAGTTCATCTACTGCACCTTGTTTTAGTTATTCCATGGTACAGTATGTTACAGTAGTCCAGTCTGGAGATAACCATTCCCTGAACTACAGTTCTAAAATCAAAAGGTTTTGGCATCGATTTTTAAACGATGTCATATATATATATATATATATATATATATATATATATATATATATATATAAGTAGCCAAAACAGGCCTGCCGGCTCAGCTGATCGGGGATTCCCTTGCTGCGATCAATTGATGCCAAGGGATCCCTGGATCAGGCGCGATTCTGTAACTGGCACTGGTGACGTGCACCAGTAGCAGAAGCAAGGCGTAAGGCGTCTCTTTTTAAAGACAAGACATGATTCTGTATAGGACGCTGGTGTATGGTTCTCAGCCGTTGCTGGGACCAGCAGCCTATACAGAATCAGCCCCTAAATGACCTCATTTAAATGTGGTCTTTGCTAATCGTTTCAGCGTGCGCGCTGAAATCATTAGAGCGTCAGGTGGCATACTAACCCTGGCGCTAATCGCCTTTAGTTCAGGTGTTAGCTTTTGAGCATCGGCCCTAGGCCCAGAAGCACAAAGCACCAGCACCACAGTAAAAATGTGGTGGTGGTGGTGGTGGGAGTGATTTTTCATTTCCTAGCAATGCTCAGACACATCAGCAGCCCTCTTGACCAGCAGCACTCTTGAGTGTGTGGCCACAAGCCCAGAAATTCCAATCAAACTGAATGTCGGCTCGGGGAAACAGCTTCAGATGCCTTCTAATTTTCTGCGTGAAATTCTGCAAACTATTCTTTCCTTCTTGTGCCTCTGCTCATTTAACTGTAAATGAGTCATTATCACAACATCACTTTTTCTCCTCTCGTTCCTTTAGAAATTGTGGTGATGGCCAAGTGCTTAGAATGTGCTGCCAAACCCACTCACTGTGCAGCTGTGCATGGCCGTTTTTGAAGTTTTGAATGGTGACATGTGTTGGAAGCCTGTCTGGATGAAACATGTTATACTGAATTTATTATCTGACTTGTAACACCATTATGGAAGGATGAACTGGAAAAAATGAGGATTTGACCTTTTCAAAAGGAGTGAAAATATGAGCAGACCATGAAGACTTGCAGGAGGACTTTGTGAGATTGGTAAATGGGCATCTAAAAATGGCAAATGAAATTCATTGTAGACAAGTATAAAGTGATGCACATAAGGAACGACTGAGCTAATATTCATAAAATCATAAGGACATAAAGAGTTGCCAATTGGGACAGGCCGAAGGTCCATCAGGCCCAGTATTCTGTTTCTGACAGTGGCCAATCCAGGTCACAAGTACCTGGCAAGAGCCCAAAGAATAAGCAGTGGATTTCCCCACCTCCATTGTAATAATGGCTTGTGGACTTTTGTGTTAGGATATTATCCAAACTTTTTTTAAACCCTACTAAGCTAACTGCTTTCACCACATTCTCTGGCAACGAGTTCCAGAGTTTAATTACCTGTTGAGTGAAGAAATATTTTCTCTGATTTGTTTTAAATGTACTACTTAGTAGCTTCATTGCATGCCCCCTAGTCCTAATATTTTTCGAATAAGTATACAAGCAATTCATATCTACCAGTTCCACTCCACTCAGTATTTTATATACCTCTGTCAAATCTCCCCTGAGCTGTCCCTTCTTCAAGCTGAAGAGCCCTAGCCGCTTTAAGTCTTTCCTCATAAGGAAACACAATCTTTTTTTTAAAGTCTCTCTTTGCCTTCCTTATCAGTGCTGTGCATTTTACTTGCCATTCATTATGTGTTTTCCATTATTTTCAGTTGGATCCTTCTTCCATTTCCTTCAACTCACTTCCTAACTAATGCTGGCTGTTGTTTGGCTTTCCTTCCTCCTAATTTTAATTCATGGAAAATATTTGGTTTGGGCTTCTAGGATGGTATTTTTGAATAGCATCCAGGGCAGGATTAATTCGTCAAGGGCCCCTAGGCACACAAGTCCACTGGGCCCCCTGCTCTACCCCACCTGTCCCTGCCCCCCATTTATTTACCCATTTTCTTCTTTATTTCCACTTGATTTCCTTATTTTAAAATTCAAAAAAACAACAAAGATGACCATACGAGTGCCAGTGTACAGTTTTACTTCTATGCAACCTCCAAACATCTCTGAATAAATCCCCACTTCTTTCCTCCTTTGGGAAGCCCACCAATTTATATTTTGCATTTGGATAGGAGGCATGGGGCATGGAGGGAACACCTTATTTCCATTTTCTATTAATAAATGATTATCAGCACAGCTGCAATAATACTTTATCCTACAGCGAAAATAAATAAATAAAACAAATAGAATTGTTTTTTTCTACCTTTATTGTCTGGTTTCTGCTTTCCTCATCTTCTCATCGTTCTCTTCCTTCCATCTACTCTCTGCCCTCTCTCTGCCTCTTCTATATGGCATCTGCTCGCTCTCTCTCTCTAAGCCTCTTCCAAAAACTGTCTTCTCCCTATCTCTTCCTCCCTCCCCCTTGGTCTGGCATCTATCATCTTCTCTCTGTTCCCCTCATGGTCTGGCATCTCTCTCCTTCCATCTCTCCTTCCTCCCCCTTGTGGTTTTTAGCATCTCTCTTTTCTCATTTCTTCCACTCAGATTTGATATCTCTGTCTCCTTCCCCGTTCTCTGGCATTTCTCTCTCTTCCCTTTTCTTCTCTGGTCTTCCTTCTCTATTTTCTGCCTCCGTCTAAATTAAATTATTTCTTACTATTCAGTCCTCAGTTTTCCTCTTTTCACTGTGTCTACTCATAGCTTGCTACCCCTTTCCTTAACCCCTCCACTATCTCACTAACTTTGTCTTCTTCCCCAAACCATATGCCCTTTTTCTTTATCCCCTTTCCATCCAGTATGTGTGCTTCCATTCAGTATGTGTTTTTCCATTCAGCATTTGCTCTCCCCTCCCATCTCAACTGACATCCATTTGCCCTCTTCTTTCTCTCCCTTTTCCCCACTTCCATTATCTGCCCCCTTCTCCAGTCCCCACTTCCATCATCTGCCCCTTCTCTCTCTCTCTCTCCCTTCTCCCTCACTTCTGTCATCTGCCCTGCCCCCTTCTCTCTCTCCCTTAAGTTCTTCCCACTTCTATCATCTGCCCAACTACCACCTTCTCTCTTTCTCTCTCTCCCTCCACCCCAGTCCCATCTCCTTCCTGTCCCCTCACCTTCACGGGTCACCACCATGGCACTCACTCACCTTTCCGATTTTTTTATTTTTTCAAACGGCAACGGAGCCAGGGCTCTGCCATCAATGGTGTCATGTCAGCAAGTAAGATTGGCAACAGCAACCGTTATCTTGCATGTGGTGCTGTTGCTTAGCCAAAGCTTCCCTCTGACGCGAAACAACCCAGGCGGAAACAGGAAGCTGCGTCAGAGGGGAAGCTTTGGGCTGGCACCGCTTGCAAAATAACGGTTGCTGTTGATGCCATGGGGGGGGGCTGTCGCCGTTTCAAAAAAACCCCTTTTGCTTAGTTGTCTTCAGTTGGCCCCCCTGACAAGTTCAGGCCCTAGGCTTGTACCTACTGAGTCTACCCGCTAATCCAGCCCTGATAGCATCCATGCTTGATGTAAATTTTTGACCTTTGGAGCTGCTCCTCTAAGGGTTTTTTGGTTTTGTTTTTTTTTTTTTTTACTATTCTCTTCATTTTATCATAGTCTTTTTTTTCTATTTTTTTTTTTTTTTAGTTTTTTTTAGTTTTTTTTTTAGTTTTGTTTGTGTATTTACTCCAGAAATTATTTCAGATCTGATCATGTTATGGTCACTGTTATTAAGTGACCCCAGCACCATTACCTTCTGCACCAAATCATGTGCTCTGCTAAGAACTAGTTTTAGAATTGCTTTGCCTCTTGTCAATTCCTGAACCAGCTACTCCATAAAGCAGTCCTTGATTTCATCAAAGAATTTTACCTCCCTAGCATGCTCTGATGTTATATTTACCAAGTCAATATTGGGGTAATTGAAATCACAATCACTACTTCTGTACACCTGGAAAACAGGAACCCCCACCCCTACTCATAGAAATACACTTCACAAAGATAATTGGATTGAGGAGCTCTGTACTGCTACCCATTCATTGAGGGAATGAAAGCATGAAGAGATGTAGCTTAAGTATTTTTGTAATGAACTACTGTATATCCTTCTTTAAAACAGTGAAGAATTGGCATTTGTTTGTGAATGTTGTGAACCTCAGTACCTCATAGAACACTTTTGATAGTATACAGATAAGAATGAAATGAATAAATGTAATGTCACAATGGACTGTTGATGTTTATCTATATCTACATTTTTGGTAATGGTGGAGTTTTTTTTTCTATAAGACTTTTTCTCTATCATATTATTTTTGTGAAGTTTATTTCTATGAGTAGGGGGTGGGGTTCTTGCTTTCACTTACAGGTATGCAATAGTGGTGTAATTGAAGTAATTATTATTATGTCATTCAGTTTGTTAGCCTTCCTAATTTCTGATAACGTTTCTGTGTGTGTCTGTCTGTCCATCCTGGCCAGATGGACAGTAGTACATTACTGTCACTCTCCTATTTCCCTTTACACATAGAATTTATGTCCCTAGGGATTCACAGATGTATTTTATGTTCTGTAAAATTTTTATTCTATTTGATTCAAGGCCTTCCTTAACATATAATACTCCTCCTCCACCAATTTGATCTACCCTATCACTGCAATATAGTTTGTACCCTAGTATGACAGTGTCATTGATCGGATTTCTCATGGGAGGGAGGGTGGAAATGTATTTATTTATTTATTTAGTCATTTATTTAACCGTCCTCCCAAAGGAGCCCAGAAATGGGTTACAAGAGTACATTCATGGTATGGGTAGGACATACTTTAGTGAGAAACACAGAGTTTACAGCATTTACAGTATTTCAGCATTTACAGTGTGGACATAACACACAGACTTAAAATATGTAGTAGAATTTCTTTCTTTTTTTTTAAATATCTTTATTCATTTTGAAGCCATAAGTAAGTGCAGCATATAATACACTCATATTACATTATAAAAGCACTTATATACAATTAAAATTGTAATCTATGACAAATAGATATATCATCCCCCCATAATTATATTCAAAAATAATTTCTAAACTGGAGAGAGCAAAGATGGATTTATGAGTTAAAAACAGTGGCTCTGTTGGGGTTAAATGCAGAAATCGAATGGGCCAGCCTCTTTTGACCAGGTAGGATTCTGATTGGATGGGTTAAGTAAGCGGGAGGAGTCTCAGCTAGACTTTTAAATCTCCCACTGAGACGCTGACGCCATCTTGGTCCAGGGAGAGACTGTCAAGAGAGAGGCGTTTAGCGCTCAGGGGTTTTTGGTACGTGAAATTATAATCTTACTAATCTTGTGGAAATAGGGAGAGTTTTAAAATAATTCCCCCTATGTTCTTTTCAGGGGTGTCCTTGATATAGTGACGAGCGAAACATGTCACATGTCAGACTGAATTCCCCCCCTTACCGAGCGTTTTTCGGCTTGAAAGCTAAGTGCTTAACTTTAACAAAATATCTATTGGAGAAATATGACTATAGATATATAAAGAACTACACTTCTCCCTCTGTATTCACTGTGATAGGGGATTAACAAAACCGTGAATAACTTTTTCATATGTTATTCGCTGTTTTCTATTAAAAACCATTGTGAATATGGTGAAACTGCGAATAACAAGGTGGGAGACCTGGCCTGTTCCTCAAGGAGAGGCAAAACATGGCGAAGAAAGTGCTGGGAATCGGCAATTTCTCTATGCAAGCTGATGTAATTTGGTGGGAAGAGCCAGCAACCTAAAAACGTGAATAATCGAAACCGCTAATGCTGAAACCGTGAATACGGAGGGAGAAGTGTAACTAATAAGAAGTAAAATAATATATTAAATATACCGTTAAATGAATGGATCAGTGAAGATTAGATACATAAAGCTTCAGGCTATGAGAGCAATCGAGCCCTGAGTGGTATCGCTGAGGTCCTGAGAAATATTAATGTAATGTAATGTAATGTAATTTATTTCTTATATACCGCTAAACTCCGTTAGGATTCTAAGCGGTTTACAGAAAAAATAGACAATAGGGTGCATTAAAATTATAAGTAAAATAGGTACTTAGATATTCCCTTACTGTCCCGAAGGCTCACAATCTAACTAAAGTACCTAGAAAAATGGCAATTAGTAGAGTAATGAAAAAATAAAATAGAGATAGATGAGAAAAAAATAAGAAAATAAACATTCTAATAAGACTACAATGGTCTAAAGGACTTTGAAAGGTTGAAAAAATGTGGAGAGCTTTACGATAAGTTGGTGTATGTGATATTGAAAGCCTCCTGAGATACATTGCCATAATTGTGGTTGAGTTCCTTTTTAAATAAGGCATTATATTGCTTACAGCTGTGTGTTTTTTAAATATATGTTAGAGAAGATCTTTGTGGGAATGGAGAAACGGAAAGCTCTTGGGAGAAACAGAGCTTGCAGTTTGTCCGTTTTAATAGCCCTGGGAAAGCTGAAAATGTAAACAGGGCAAGCCTGACAATACACATTTCTTTGAACTGTGTGCAAAATTGACTCCACTCGTATCTTTCTTTCTATCTCTCTCTCTGTACTACAGCAGATAAAGACCATAAGGCTTATCATATTTGACCATCCATCCAACTACTAAGCTGTTTTATAGTTTTATTTTAAGCCGATTTTTAGCATACCCACACAGCAAAAACAAACAAACCAGTTACAGAATTTCTACCATTCACCCCAAAAAATGGCAGAATACAGAATTGTGATTCAAATGCCCACCCATGCAAACTTACTAGACAAATGCTTTGCTGCTTTTATCTATTCCCCAAGAAGAAAGTGCATTTTTAAAAAAATATATATTTTTTTGCTAGTGGTCCCCTGAAATTTATTTTTTATTTTTTTTTAATGAAGTAGAAGAGTCAGCTTTTGGATCTACCCAAGTCATGTTGAAAAAGACGCATGCCACCCAGGGTGTCTGTAAAAGGGTATTTCTTCCCGGAAGAACTGCAGCTGAGATACAAAGGCCCTGAGAACTTGACCAGTCATAGTCGGAAATATGTGGAGAATGTAGCTGGAGGAAGTAGTGGTTAGTGAGTCAGCATGAGTAATTTTGTTCAAGCGAGAATGAAGGCTGAATTTTTATCCTCTAAAGCATTAGGGCAAGCATGCTCGAGAGAGAAAAATAAGCGATATGTCTGTGTAGCTAGTTGAGTACATTTTCATTTATTTTAAACGTACAGGGGGCAACATCTATGAATGTAGGGGTTGGTTTTTGTTTTTTTTTTCCTTGTGTTCCTGGAAGAAGTAATAAACCTGATCACAGGTATGTATGTTACTTTTTGTCTTTTCCACTAACCCATCATTATCACGTTCTGCATTCTAAACTGGTTGTGTAAGGAAGCTATAAGCGTTGCAGTGACAGGCTGTTATCTAGACAGCTTTTCTTTGATTTGTCAGTTTTAGGAATGTGCTCCATAATGGTGGCAATGGAATTGATGACCAACCTCTTCCGTAACTAAATAATCAGAATAGAATAGCAAGGAAATATTCTCAGCCTATGAAACGTACTGAGAAAGAGCTGCTTATGTATTTACTAAATATTCTAAACTGTTCTCCCAGTGGAACTCAGAACAGTTTCATGTGAGTTTATTTACAATCGATTTAACGTACCTGGGGCGATGGGGGAGATTAAGTGACTTTCCCAGGGTCACAAGGAGCAGCATGGGTTTGAACCCATAACCTGAGGGTACGGAGGCTGTAGCTCTAACCACTGCGCCACTCTAGAAATCAAATTGAGTAGAGGTGAGCCAAGTATAGGACAGTGAAGCCATTGTGACATCACCAATGAGGTTGGCTCTTAGGCATTGGTGGAATGAGGCATGACGATGTCACAATACCAGCTCTGGTTATCAAAAGCTGAAACTGTTCACAGAATTTATTTATTCAGTTTTCTATACTGTTCTCCCAGGGGAGTTCAGAATGGTTTACATGAATCTATTCAGATGCTCAAGCATTTATTTATTTAAAAAATTTATATACCGCATACAAACTATGCAGTTTACAAAGGACAATGGGTGGGGATTAAGTGACTTGCCCAGGGTCACAAGGAGCAGTGTGGGTTTGAACCCACAACCTCAGGGTGCTGAGGCTGCAGCTTTAACCAGTGTGCCACATCTCCCCTTGATAGATTGTTCCTCGAGTAACGTACATTGGGCTGCTTATCTGCAAGGCAAAAGGTATTGACGGCAGCAATGTTAATAGCTTTGCACATTATTAAGAACCCTTGCCGATGAAACATTCTTGGGCTTTTCATAAAGTGCCTTGGCAATGTGCTTGCAACTGTGCTGAACGGCAGAGAAACTGAGGTTGAAGCGCAGGAGATTGAAAGCCAAAGACTATCATAATATTAACTGTAGGTATAGAATGTCGATAAAACGTGTGTTTTCAGGCAGCTCCTAATGCCCTTCAGGAACCACCTTGTTTTTAGAAGCTCCCTCGTTACAGTAAATGAAGCCGGCTCTCTGGTTTTTTTTCTATATGATAAGCATTTTTGGTAATCTGTTTTCTGTAAAAACCCATTGAGCGGTGTCACAGGCAGGGTGTTGCACGGTTGCGTTACTATAGTCGCGTGGGTGGCGTGGGCTTCTTAGATTAAAATTGAGTCAGCATATCCTCAGACAGTCTGCTGGGGCATGTTGCATGTGCTCTTACCTAATGAATGAGCTTTTCAAATGCTGAGATAACCTCACTGATAACTTGATGGATGAACTCCTTGTGCTCCAATCGCTTTGCAGTATCTGTTTTCGATGTGATCGATATCTTCCAGGATGAGTAAATAAGTGTTCTCTGTGATGGCTCCAATGTGGTGGAACTCCCTTCCGAAGGAATTAAAAGCAGAAAAGGACACCAGAAAGTTCAAGAAAGGAATATAGACCATCCTTTTCATAGACCACTTTGACTAATAAACAGTCAGGGGGAATAGAAATGAGGAAATAATGACTAAACCCCCCACTTGGAACACAAACATGACAGAATGAACGCAGGAAAATTCACAAATGCAAAGTATATGATAAATAAAATACAGATAGTAGAATTATAATGTACATACATAAAAGGAATGCATTAAGATATAAATACGTAAGGTAGATAGAGCGTAACATTATAGAAGCTCATAAATCATGTATTGTAACACTATTACTGAAGCTCATGTATCGTAATAGTGCTATAGAAGCTAATATAAACCGCTCTGAAATGACTACCATATTTCCCCATGTATAGGCCACTGGAAATGTAGATTTAGGATTTAAAACTCTTAGATAAGCCGCCCCATGTTACTAGCCGTGGCTTATCTAAGCATTTTAAAACCTAAAATGGCTTATACAATGGGGTGGCTGGGGCGGCCTATACTGTACATCCCTCCCTCCCTCCCCCCCCCGGTAAATACCTTCGCTGGCTGCCTCCTGCCTCGTCGCGGCCAGCGGTGCAGGACAAGAGCATTCTTTTCTACATCCAGCTGGCCCCGTGCTGCTTCCTCAATGCCTGCATCAGTTCTCGCGTGACTCGCGAAAACTGGCGCAGACATTGAGAAAGTAGCATGGGACTGGCTGGATGCTGAAAAGAATGCTCCTGGCTGCGACAAGGCAGGAGGCAGCCGGTAGCCATCCAGGACGGAGCTGCAGGTACGGGAGACTCCACGGCTGATCTACCAGTGGAGCGGCTTATCTACGATGTCTTTAGATGGGCCGCCCCATATGGGAAAGCCACACACAGTGCAGGGGACTGTAAAACCCATGTATAGGCCATGGCCTATACATGGGGAAATACGGTACTCGGTCATTAGTAGCAGTCTAGAAGCTTTCAATAAACAATAGGATTGCTATCTGGCTGCTCTTTGTGATTTTGTTGTTTTTTTTTTTTTGGGGGGGGTGCCCAGATCAGCTAAGGATTTTTCTACATTCTTTGTATTGCATGCAGAGTCTTGCATCTTAGGGTTTCTTTTGTATATATTAGTACTTTTAGTCTGTGGTCCTGTATTTGCATAGGGGTTATCTGTGTTCTGGTAGGAATGAATGTTGAGAAGCATACAGTGTGCTTTGTGTAGTTTAATTTTGTGGTTAACCATTGTGTGTTGTTAATAAGATTATAATGTGTGTATATATGAAAAATGAATGGAAAAAATGGTATTACAATTATTATTATTATGGGGGTGGGGTCTGGGGTGGAGCTTGGATGGGGTCTGGGGTGGAGCTTTTGGGACCTCCCACATAAAAGCCTCTGACTTCTGGGATCTCTAATGATGTCAAATCGCATCCACCAATTGCAACAGACTCATCCAAAATCACTCTAAAAACATGCCAGATAAAAGGGATAGGGGGAAACAAAAAGAAAGTTCCAACCACACAGTCAAACAGTCCTTCAGAAAGGAAGGTCCACACAAACTTCAATAACGGCCGCAATAGTGGCCTGTCGGATTTTTCCACAGACAAGTGTAAATGACTGGAATAGTGGCATTTAAGCACCTTCTTGCCACCTAAATCTGAATGGTACCTTATAGAATTACCTTCTCCCCTTAAATATGTGTCTTAAGGCACAGCCTTGCAGAACAGGAGAGTCACCTCCACGGGTCAATCGCAACCAAACAAACAGCAGAGATGTCCAAAGAAGACAGGTGAGCTAATATGTTTCACGACTCTCTCTTATTCACTCCATGACTCGACACGTACATGTTTCGGCCCACCTGGCCTGCATCAGGAGTCTGTACTGCTGAGTCATTTTTGGCTTTATCTTTTGCATAAGTCCTGCGGCTTGAGTTGAAGTTGCTTCTCCTTAGAGTTCCTGCTTTGGTCTGACACAGTAACGCATGAATTCCAAATGTTAACTACCACACTGAGCGAAGAAATATTTTCTACGATTTGTTTTAAATTTACTATTTAGTAGCTTCAGTGCCTGCTCCCTAGTGCACGTGATTCACATCCACCCATTCCACTTCAAGTTTTCAAGTTCAAGTTTCAAGTTTATTATGGGACTTGATAAATCGCTTAATCGGATATTCTAAGCGATGTACATTTAAAATTTACAATATAAAAACGAAAAACAATAACAATACAATACATTACAATACATACAATTTAAATAATGGCTAAAATACTCTAAATTTGAACATTGTTAAACAAGGGGAAAGAAGGGATGAAATACAATTTTAAAGTAAAGAAGAAACATTGAGGGAAAATACAAAAGGGATATAGTTAAAACAAGTTTAACCAAATAAATATAATTCATGAAGTATAAAATTATGTAGAAAAGGCATCTTTAAAAAGGAAAGTTTTTAACTCAGTTTTAAATTTTCCAAGGTCTTTCTCCTCCCGTAAAGTAATAGGGAGGGCGTTCCATGTTTGCGGTGCCGTACAAGAAAAAATAAATTGTCTCCTTGTATTAATAATTTTTAATGATGGAATCGTTAGCAGATTTTGTTCGCTAGATCGTAAAATTCTCTTTGCAGAATATGGAATAAGTGATCTATATAAAAAAGCAGGGGTCTTGTTAATCAAAGTTTTAAAGATAATTATACATAACTTATAAGTGATTCTGTAACTAACAGGAAGCCAATGTGCCCCTTTGAGAAGTGGTGTTACATGATCAAATTTTTTGGAATTATTTATTAATTTTATTGCTGTATTCTGTATAATTTGTAATCGTTTTATATAGGTATTTTATAGGTACACCGTCGAAAATGCACAGGACGTTGGCATGCCGACAAACCTGCCCCGACATTTGCGCGCTGCTGCTTCTGCCGGTTTGAGGCCTTCTCATTTGCATTCTGAGGAGGGGTTTGGAGGGGAACACTTACAACTCCTCGCACTCCCGTTGGAGGGAGGTTTGGGGGGGGGGGAACCCCCCAGTACACTGAAAACTCCCATTCTCCTTCCCGTTTTTGCTCTTCAAGAGTTTTCAGTGTAGTGGGGGGGGGTACCCCCTCCCCCCAGTGTGAGCGCGAGGAGTTGTTAGTGTAGTGGGGGGTTTTCCATCCCCTCAGAGCGCAAAGGGGAAGGCCTGAAAGTGGTGGAAGCAGCAGCACGCATATGTCCCGTGCGCAAATGTCGGGGCGGGATTGTCGACGTGCCAACGTCCTGCGTGCTTTTTACGGGTCACCATTTTATAGACTTGTCAGATTTCCCCATAGCAGTCCCTTCTCCAAGCTGAAGAGCGCTGGCCACTTTAGCCTTTCCTCATAGGGAAGTTGTCCTTTTTCATTTTTGTTGCCTTTCTCTATACCTTCTCTAATTTAACTAAATTAAGCATTCACCTCTCTTCCTCCCCCGGTCTTTCCCTTTCCTCCCCCCTCAATCCAATGTACTTCCTTTCCTCCGGCTTCTCCTTCCCCTCTCGGTCCTCTCCTGTAATTGAAACTGATTACCATTATACTTGACAATTAATTCTCTGTTTCTTCGCTGTATATGTGCAGTCTCTTGCATTGTGAACCACTCTGAACTGTTTGTGGTATTGCGGTATACAAAAATAAAGTTATTATTATTATTTAACTCAATCAGAAGCCACCTAATGTACATCTTGAAACCTTTGTTTTGACTGGACCTGCTGTTTTTCTGTTTCTTTAACACGCTGAATTTGTAGATGTGAATCCCATTTCTTCTTGATTAGATTCTTTTCAGCATTTGATACATTTTATTTGACCAAAGGAAGATTAAAGTGGATATGCACCAGCCTTTAAGATCCTATTAGTAGCGCTTCCACAATGCCATAGTTGTGGTAAGAGGCTAGAGCTGCAAAAACTTTCCCTTGCCATGCACCTATTTGGTTCAGTGCAAATTGCCTCAGGAGACTGGGTTGAAGGAAAATAGTGGACAAGAAAATCTCTTATTTTCTCATTATCCTATCTCACTTACCCTCCCATCCTAATTTGAGAGGACAATGGCAGTGTGAACAGAGAGAGGGGGAGGGGGACTCCAGATAAGTGTGCAGCCCACCCAGAAGGTCTCTGCAGGCTGCCATTGATTGGCTCATGGGTCTTGCATTGAAGACCACTGCCCTTTATTGCACCCGTGTCCCCTCCTTTATGACACGTTAGACAGCAAGTTGATGGATAAATACAACCCTTCTTCCCACCACAACTAAAAGGCTACTAACATTACAGATGTCACAGTATTACCTAGGAAGATAATCCATCTGCTTTGCTCACTTTCAGATATTCTGTCTCAAGTTTCCAAGTTTATTTATAGCTTAATATACTGACCATCTATGTGTATCTGGCCGGTTTACAATACTAAAAGTATAAAAATAAATATATATGGCGGGGTAAAATAAAAATTATACAAAAAAAGGACTAAGGGCTCCTTTTACCAAGGTGCGTTAGGGCCTTAACGCGTGGAATAGTGCACGCTAAATTGCCGTGTGTGTTAGACCTTAACGCCAGCATTGAGCTGGTGTTAGTTCGAGCCGCGAAGCGCGGGTTTAGCACGCGCTAAAATCCTGCATGCGCTAAAAACGCTAGCGCACCTTAGTAAAAGGAGCCCTAAGATATTGACATGACTGGACATGAGAGGAGTTGGGGGTGAGGAAAGTGGATAATTACATCATTAAAAAATAAAAGTAAAGGGAGGTACGAGGGGAGGGGGAAAAACAGCCTGATATGGAGGTCACTTCATAGAAGCTGTTCTTTAAGAGGAGTGTGCTGCAGTTAGAGAGATGTTTTTATCTTGTGCTATGGAATGCGTCTTGGAAGAAAAAGGTTTTGAGTTTGGTTTTGAATTTATCAAGAGAATTTTCGTGGCGGAGATGAGATGGCATGGCATTCCAGAGTGCAGGGGCCGTGGCGGAAAAGATTGTCTTTCTAGTGTAATAAAGTTCTTTGATTGGTGGAACGGTCAGTAAGTTCTGGTCTGCTGATCTGAGGGCCCTAGATGAAGAGTAGGGAATGATGTGTTTATCAAGAAATGCTGGAGAGCACGTAAGTTTTATTTTGAAGACGAGCAAAAGAATTTTATATGTGGTGCGATGCGAGACAGGTAACCAATGTGAGAAAGCAGTATCTGACATAAAGTAAGCTGAATATCTTTGCACTGCGATTGTCCTTGTGATTCAGACTGGAAGGTATTTATTGCCAATGATGCTATGGGTATCTGGTTGCTGAACCTCTGAGTCATCCTGAGGCTTTTTCCTCCCAGTACATATTGACATTATAAACATCTACTGTGGTCAGTAAACACTTCCGTGGTACTAGGATATGTTCTGCTTTGGACTGAAGGTTCCGGATTCTTTACGGATGACGGAACAGACTGCACCTACAACTACAGCAAATCCCCTTGACTTCCACCTACCAATAACATCAAAACACTTGCATACAATATGTCGCACAATATGTACCCAGGGAATGAACACAAGAGAGACTAGCCATGAGTCACCGTGCCTTCATTGGGAAGGGGTGTCAAAACTGTGAACAGGATTAAATAGTACTGGCTGCAATCCTGCCCCGAGACCCCCAGGACACTCGGGGCTTGCTATTTGAGAGCAAAGACGGGAGATGGCTACTGGCAGCCTATTTTCTATTCACTTCCTTTGTCAGCTCCTGTCCATTTCACCTTTATATCTTCCACATCACAGTTATGGTGATGCACAGCATTAACTTGCCAGGCACGTTGGTTCATATGTGCATACCCATCCCCAAAGAGAGTGCTGTAGTACAATAGGTTTCGGGATGACTTTATCCAAGGTAGCAAAATAATTGTTGCATTACCCAACAGAGCTTTTTGAATGTCAATCATGATTTTTTTTTTTTGTCCTAATATCCTTATTAATATCTTTCAATAATTTACAAACACTACAAACAAAGACTGGTTTCATAGAAGTGGAGTTCGATACACATTCAGTACTTCTACGTTTGTTCCACCAATGTATCCCATATAGACCAGTAACTACAAAAAAAAAAAGAAGAAAAAGCAAGAGGTAGTTTTATACATTTTAAAATATGAAAGAAGGTGGCTATGGGGAACATTTTTGAAGATGAGTCCAGCAGCCCATAGAAGTATTTGTGTACATGTTTAATGGAGAGAGAGAGGTAGAGGTCAACTTTGTAGTAGCTCACACGGTATTACTAAGCTCTAGAATGATGAAGAAATATGAATGGGGGCCCTAAGAAGTCAAACTTGATATATACTGCAACAACAAAAATAAACACCCCAGAAATACATTTCCTCTTGTAGGGAACATAATACAAAGATATCTGAAATATACATTTCCCAAACCAACAGATTTTGGTTAATCCATTCAAAATAAAATACTTTTTTCTAACTTTGTTGTCTGGGCATTTTATTTTTCCATCATGTTGGATCCAGTCTTTTTTTTTCTGCTTTCCTGACTTTCTTCACCTACCTCTTTTTCTAGGGGCTGCTGTCCATTTGTAATTTCTCATCTCTCTTCCTTGCTCGTTCTATTCCCTCACTATATCTGTCTCTGACAATCTGTCTCTGACAAATTGATCTCTCCCTTTTGGCTTTTCCCTCTTTCTTTCCTTTCTGTTTCTCTGTCCTCTCAGAATTCACCCACTTTCTAATCTGCCAGTCTTCTATCTCCTCCCTTTTACTTTTCACCTACAGTATCTTATCAATTATCAATCTCATTTTCACCCCTAGATCTCCCATCTCATTCCCTCTGCCGCCTCCTATTCCCTTCTATCTTTTATCTTGTGTTCCCCATTACCACATTTCTACCTTCTGTATTCACTATCCTCCTCTCACTCATCTCCTTGACAACTCACTATAGCCTCTTCCACATGGTTCCACCATTACCAGTATCTCACTTGTCTCACCCTCCCTTAGCCCTTATAGCCCAGCATCTCCTCTCTTCTCCACATTTTGCAGCCTGGCCTTTGCCTGTCTCTTCCCCTAATAAAACATAAGTGTTGCCCTACTGAGTAAGACCGAGTCCTTCTAGCCCAATATCCTGTTTTCAACAATGTCTAGTCTAGGTTACAAGTACCTGGCAGAGTCTCAAAAGGTGGCACAGTTCCATGCTACTTAATCCCAAGGATAAGCAATGGCTCTCCCCAGGTCTACCTTAATAATGGGTTATTGACATTTTCTCCAGGAATGCGTCCAAACCTTTTTTTAAACCCAGCTGTATTAACTGGTTTTACTACTTGCTCTGGCAAAAAGTTCCATAACATAACTATATACTGAGTGAACAATATTTTCTCTTATTTGTTTTAAAATATGAAAGAGTAAATAATTGATTCATGTTTACTCATTCCATTTTGTTTAGGATTTTATAGACCTCAATCACATCTCCCTCCAACATATTCCTGTCCCATCTGTCTTTTTCCTTGCCCACCTACCCACATTGCATAGATCATGGAACATTGCTAACTGTGCCTATGGCATTAAATAATTACAGCAAAAGTATAACAAGGTAAAAGGTTCTATAAAATTTGGCCCTAAAGCCATCCATTCCTGGAGCCTTTCCAAACTTTAATCTCTTCATGGCTTTGTAGAATTTCTGCTGGCTGTATAGGAGAGTCTAGGCCAAGGTAGACTGAGTAGCAGCATCTGCTAATTCCCTCCCTTGCTTATCGCAGATCTTTAAGATATTATTCCTGTATTTCTGCTTTTTAAGCCTATATGCCATTAAATATAATCCTTTATTTCCTGATTCAAAAAAAAATCTTGTTTTAGCAAATATAAGTTATTGATTTCTTCAGTCTTAAAGGGCCAGAGTTGACGTTAAGTCCTTCTAGTTTCCTTGTCTCTTTTCATGGATGGATTATGCCGCCAAGCTGGATACTGGCTCATGGTAACATGTCATCAAATATAGACAACCTTAGACATAGATACAATTTATCCCGTTTAGGACCTCAGCGGTGCTAACTGTGAGAAAGTTTTTCATTCACAGATATACAAGCACAGAAGTCTTCATCGGTCACAATCTTTTATGTATTTTTTTCATATAAGTTTAAATTGTAGTACTTAATTTACTAGATAAATTTTTGAAAAAAGTACTCATCTCTTTTAAAGAAGCATAGCAGGGGCTCTTCACCAACATAGAGTATGTTTCGCCCAGGGGGCTATGTTGGTGAAGAGCCCCTGCTATGCTTCTTTAAAAGAGATGAGTACTTTTTTCAAAAATTTATCTAGTAAATGAAGTACTACAATTTAAACTTATATGAAAAAAATACATAAAAGATTGTGACCGATGAAGACTTCTGTGCTTGTATATCTGTGAATGAAAAACTTTCTCACAGTTAGCACCGCTGAGGTCCTAAACGGGATAAATTGTATCTATGTCTAAGGTTGTCTATATTTGATTTCTGAAATTAACCTTAGAAAAACAGCTCTTTATTGCCTTATAAATCTGTATCATGGTAACATGCACAGTGGGGAATCGCTCCAGTGGTGTTTCACAGCATTTTACAGGAGTGGGTTGCCATTGCTTTCTGTGCAGTGTGTAGCTTCACTATGTCACTGCTGCCCAACATAAGGCCCCTCAGCCTACAGCACCTGGTATTCCCACCTGGGCTCCCACCCAGGTACTGGTCATGCCTGACCCTGCTTAGCTCTCAAAAGTAAGAGCGGGCCTACTCATCGGGCTCACATGCTAATCCTATAGGCTTTCCCTTTTGATGAGCCTCCTAAACTAAACCTTAAGTTTGTATACCGCATCATCTCCACAGAAGTAGAGCTCGGCACGGTTTACAGGAATTGGTATAGAAAGAAACTACAATGAAAACTGGAAGGACTTAGAAAGAGAAGTTTAGAGGGAATTAGTATATTGATGAGGGAGGGGTCATTGTATTTTAGAGAAGAGCCAAGTTTTCAGATGTTTTTGGAAGAGTTGGAGGGAGGTCAGGCACCGAAGCGGGGTAGTAAAGCTGTTCCAGAGTTCGGTGATCCTGAAGGAGAGGGAAGTCCCTAATTTTCCTGCATGGGAAATCTCAGTGGTTTTCTAATCGTTACACATATGTATGACATTTTGTTTCATACAGTAAATTATATTTCTCAGTGTGTACTGAGTTTTAGTGTCTCGTTAAGTTAAGTAATGGAGGGACCAAAGGGCACCGTTGCTGGGTTTTGCTTAGGACATCAGTTGGCCTTAATTCGACCCTGGATAGGTCAGAGGCTGCTCAGCCATTGCGAGGTTTCAAACGCTAATGTTAGCACAAGTGCTGCCATCTTTTTGTATGGTACAATTCCAGAGTCTTCCAAGGATAGGATGACTCTTTATCACCCCAAAAGATCTTTGCACTCTGAAAATTCAGCTTTGCTGAGGGGCAATGTTAATCGGAAATATACAGAAACTTGTGTAATGGCCTTTTGTTGTGCTGGGGTAGGGCTACCAGATGTCCAGATGTACCTGGGCATATCCGGGGGTCCGGACAGCTTTTCAAAACCCAGTACTTTGTCTGGGTTTTGAAAAGCTTTCCGAGTAGCAGTGACGTTGTGTATGCAATGCAGTGATGAAAACGAAGAAGGAACAGGGGAAACAAAACCACAAACTCAAAAGTACAGAACCAAAGTGGAATTGTCCCAATCGGAATGGTGCACAACAAAAGAGTGTCTTCCAACTCATCTGATAAATCCAAATGCCTTTATTCATCCAAAATTCATAGAATGACTCAGCGACATGCACATGTTTCGGCCTACTCGGCCTGCCTCAGGAGTCTAAAGAGTCTTCTAGTGTGTAAAAATAATGCACAAACTCTCTAAAAACTGCATTTGGATTTATCAGATGAGTTGGAAGACACTCTTTTGTTGTGCACCATTCCGACTGGGACAATTCCACTTTGGTTTTGCAATGCAGTGATGTCACATCCATGCGTGTGACATCATCATATCACACCAGCACATGCACAGATGCCCTCCCACCAAGCGACCAGGGGGTGGGGCTGGGGGAAGGAACAGGGCATGACTTAGGCGGGACGGAGTGTGCCTGGGGGCGGGGGCCATGGGTCTGAATTTTCTTTCCCGAAAATCTGGTAACCCTGTGCTGGAGTAAAGCTATGGAACTCATTGGTAGGACAGTTAAGGAAATGTACCCACAGAGAGACCTTTAGAAAATTATTGAAAACACAATTGTTCGTTACTGCTTTTTTTTATAAGGTCTGACTCACCTTAGATCGAAGATTTATTGTGGCTTTAAATCCTGATGTTTTGTCTGTCTCTTTGCATTGTTTTAAGCGTTATGTATGTTTGATTTTATGTAAACCACCTAGGGTTAGACGGTATAGAAATTTAAAAAATAAATAAATCTATTCTTAGATTTACAAGATTATCTGTAGGGATAAAGTAATGATTGCTCCTTCTTTTCATTATATCTGTTATGGTTCAGTTGAACTAGAATTTTTAGTGTAACTGGTCCATCTTTGTGGAATACTCTTTCATTTTGCTCCATCTGGAACAATTACATGTAAAATTTAAACCTGGATTAAGAACATTTCTATATAAGGATGCATTTCCTGGCTAATTTGATTTGATGTAATACTTTTTTTTTCTTTTCTGATATCAACTCAAGAGGATATCTAGAACTCGCAGCAGATTATGTTTTAAATACGTATGTAGTGTTGTAATCTGCTTTGAATAAAAGCAGAAAATAATAAACTATAAGCTACAGATCAAAATTTTAATAAACTTGAGAAACTTATTTGTAGCCTCTTAACTACTTGGATTTTTTTTTTTGTGACTTTTATGTTTTCATATTTAAGACAGCTAAGGACCCTATACAACTCCTGAGGAAGGCATTTTTATTTTGCCGAAACACAGCCTGTGTTTGGTCATTTGTATTTTATACACTTTTTGGTTTTTATCTTGTGAGTCACTTGTGACTGTATAGATCCTTTGAGAATTGTTTTTAAGATTATTGCATTTTAAGTTTTTGGGGATGCTTATTAAACTAAACTGGTACATTTGATCTGTGCCACAGTTTTTTGTTGTTTTGCTAACATTAGCACGGCCATTAAAAAAAACTACATACAGTACTCCCCCGATATTCGCGGGGGTTCAATTCCAGGAACCCCCGCGAATCTCAAAAAACTGCGACTATGGTTTTTCATGGGAGAGCCTGAAGAGGGCAGCGGGAGAGGGCAGCAGGAGCGCCGTGAGTGCAGGAAATCACTCGCAGTACGCTCCGACCGCCTCTTCCTGCACTGTCGGACCGTATCCAATCAGGAGCTGCGTGTCAAAGCAGCTCCTGATTGGATAAGGCCCGACTTAGTGCAGGGAGAGGCAGTCTGAGTGTACCGCGAGTGATTTCCTGCACTCGCGGCGCTCCGGCTGCTCTCTCCTGCCTCTCCCGCTGCCCTCTCCTTGTTGGTGGTTCGCGGTCGGAAAATACTGTGGATGACCGTGACCGCCGACCGCGAACCACCGGGGGAACACTGCATATGTCACAATCTTGTGATTTTTATAATGCTCATTAAAATATTTTTTAAAAAAAATAGTGCTCAGACCCACAGCCTTCAGTGTTTGAGTGTATAAAACAAAATACAGGCTGCCATCAGACCATCATAGCACCATTTATGTCTTATACCACCTTATTTGTAATAAACCAGTCATATAACTAATATCTTTAAGAACTTATCTTTTCTGGTGGTACTTTCGCACAGGATGGTCACGTGACAGGCAGTACAGCGTTATAAAATGGAAATATTTAATTCCCGTAGGCTCTCTGATTGGCATAGCAAGGGTGAGAGGCACCCGAGGAGATGATGCCCCTCCCCTGCCCCCTTGTTCCTTCCCCATCCCCCTGCCATGCATGCGCACCCCTTCCCTACCCCGGCACAAGCAGCATCACCAACTCGCTGCCCACATTGGCTCTCCCTCTGACATCACTACTGCGTCCCGCCCTAGAAAGTGACATCAGAGGAAGAGCCAATGCGGGCAGCGAGTTGGTGATGCTGCTCGTGCTGGGGTAGGGAAGGGGTGCGCAATTCTTATGTTCTTAAGAGAGTTATTTATTTAAAGTTCTTTAAGCTATATGTGGATAATTGTAACAATTGTGAAACTAAAGTAGATAGAATAATCAATGCAATGAATGTGCTTCTTTTTGAGTGTAAATTAACTCGAAACGCGACTCGATAGTCGACAAACAAACACACGTTTCATCATCCACCGTCTGCAGTCATTCTCTTTTTTTAAAAAAATTTCTGTCAGAGCTAAAAATCCAAGTTTGCAAAGATAAGAAGATCCAAAAGTTAACAAAGCCTCGATTGTTTTTTTGCTCAAATTAGGATAACTATTGCATTTTTTAAAAACCCCTAAAGTTACTTGCTGTTTGTTTTCAAGGATCAATCACGTCAAAGAATGATGCTTGTCTGGGTGGTTATATCCTTATACACACAGATGCTCATAACATTGACAAGACTCTTGCATATGCAACGTATATTTCATCTATTCTAGTGCATACTTATGAAGGGAATTTTAAAAAAATAAAGTAAAATGCTGGAATCTCTCGTGGTACACTCGGAATCTATCCGGGACACAGTTTGAGAGACACCGGCCTAAACAGAGGAGGTGTTCTTTTCAGCATAGTGACACTTGGTAGCTGCTTTCCCCGTTTAGTGAGAAATACGGACCTGCGTCTTCTAGAGCTTGGGCCATTACTTGCTTTTGAAAGTTAACTTGTAATAGTGGTGAACGCAAACCAGTCAATGTGAAAGAATGCTGACTCGAACTGCAGATTTGTAACCAGTACTGTCAAATCTATCATTAGAAAAGCAATGATTTTGTAACTTCTAGTCAGAATGAATAATAACGGATCGCAGTATGAATATACAGTAAACAGGTGGTAACAGCTCACCACCCAACTGTCAGGCATTGTGATCTCATCCTATTACTACAGCAAAAATAAGGCTGTTTTTTTTGTAAAAATCAAGAGATAGTAAGACAAACAGCATCTAGTCTGAAACATGTGTCATCAATTACCACCCTCTTTTACAAAACAAGGCGGTGAGGGATGCCAAAAAGGACTATGAAGAAAAAATAGCGCAAGAGGCCAAGAACTTCAAGCCCTTCTTTAGATACGTGAAAGGGAAAAAACCCGCAAAAGAGGCGGTGGGACCCCTGGACGACCAGGGAAGAAAAGGGTACATTAAGGAAGATAAACAAATTGCGGACAAACTAAATTCCTTCTTTGCGTCTGTCTTTACGGAGGAGGATACTGCAAAAATACCAGAGGCATTGAAAGTGTTTAATGGAGTAATGGAAGACAGCCTCACCACAGTTGAAGTGGAGTTGGACCAGATATACTACCAGATCGACAAACTTAAAAGTGACAAATCCCCTGGACCGGATGGAATTCATCCGAGAGTCTTAAAAGAATTGAAGATTGAAATCGGAGAGTTATTGCAAAAACTCACCAATCTGACAATCAGAACTGGACAGATACCAGATGACTGGAAGATAGCGAATGTCACGCCAATTTTCAAAAAAGGATCGAGAGGAGAACCGGGCAACTACAGACCAGTGAGCCTTACGTCTGTCCCTGGAAAGATGGTTGAAGCACTGATCAAGGATAGCATAGTCCGGCACTTAGATACACACGACTTGCTGAAACCCAGTCAACATGGGTTCAGGAAAGGGAAATCATGTTTAACGAATTTGCTTCAATTTTTTGAGACCGTGAACAAGCAAATTGATAGTGGAATGCCGGTGGACATAATTTATTTGGACTTCCAGAAAGCATTCGACAAAGTTCCACATGAAAGACTTCTCAGGAAACTACAAAGCCATGGAATAGAGGGAGATATACAAAGGTGGATAGGCAAATGGCTGGAAAACAGGAAGCAGAGAGTGGGCATAAATGGGAAGTTCTCAGACTGGGAGAAAGTGACTAGTGGTGTGCCCCAGGGCTCGGTACTTGGGCCGATTCTATTTAATATATATATCAATGACCTGGAAGGCGGAATATCCAGTGAGATCATTAAGTTTGCAGACGACACAAAGCTATGCCGGGAAATCAGATCGCAGGAGGATAGCGAGGAACTCCAGAGCGACTTGTATCAGCTAGAGAAATGGGCAGAGCAATGGCAGATGAAGTTCAACGTGGAGAAATGCAAAGTAATGCATTTAGGTAGTAAGAATAAGGAACACGAGTATAGAATGTCAGGAGCAACTCTGGGTAAGAGCGAACAAGAAAAGGACCTGGGTGTACTGATAGATAGGACCCTGAAGCCGTCGGCACAATGTGCGGCAGCGGCAAAGAAAGCAAACAGAATGTTGGGCATGATAAAGAAAGGAATCACGAGTAGATCGGAGAAAGTCATAATGCCGCTTTATAGAGCAATGGTCAGACCACACTTGGAATACTGTGTACAACATTGGTCTCCCAACCTAAAGAAGGATATAAAACTGCTGGAGAGGGTGCAGAGACGAGCAACGAAACTAATAAGAGGTATGGAGAAATTGGAATACGAGGAACGACTCAAGAAACTAGGATTGTTCTCCCTTGAGAAGAGGAGGCTGCGAGGGGACATGATAGAGACGTTCAAAATACTGAAAGACATCGATAAAATAGAGCAGAAAAACAAATTATTTACATTGTCCAATGTGACACGGACAAGAGGACATGGTTTGAAGCTAAGGGGTGACAAGTCCAGGACAAATGTCAGGAAGTTCTGCTTTACGCAGCGAGTGGTGGACGCATGGAATGCTCTTCCACAGGAGGTTATTAAGGAATCCACTGTGCTAGGATTCAAAGGCAAATTAGATGCACATCTCCTTATGAGAGGCATAGAGGGATATGGGTGATTAGAACAATCAGGTGTATACCTGACTGGGCCTCCGCGTGTGCGGATCGCCGGACTCGATGGACCATGGGTCTGATCCGGAGATGGCAATTCTTATGTTCTTATGTTCTTATGATTTATAGCACCGGCGGTAGCAGCTCCGACACTCATAGAATTCCTGTGAGCCGTCGAAGCTGTTACCGCTGCAGCCGGCACTAAAAACCGTGCTATGGTTTTGTAAAAGAAGGGAGTTATTTATTCATTCATTCAATCTATATACAGTGGTACCTCGGTTTACAAGTGCACCAGTTTGCGAGTGTTTTGCAAGACGAGCAAAACATTCGCAAACTTGGTGCCTCATAAACCGAGCTTGCCTCGCTGTACGAGCACACCCCCCCCCCCCCGCGATCCAGCATCCCCCCCAGCGATCTGGCATTCCCTCCCACTCGCGTTGCCCCCCTCCACCACGATCCTACTTCCCCCCCCCCCCCCGAGCAGTCAATGACGCCCTTTACCCGACTTGGCACCAGTGCCAGTGCCCGAAGATCCTCCCTCTTCTGGTGCGGCCTGGGCTGGGCGGTGCATCGGAGATCCTCCTTCTTCTGGTCTGGTCTGGGTTGGACTGGCTTTGAGCATTTGCGCATGCTCAAAGCCAGTCCAGCCCAGCCCAGAAGAAGGAGGATCTCCGACGCACCGCCCAGCCGCGCCAGAAGAGGGAGGATCTTCGGGCACCGGCACTGGTGCCAAGTCAGGTAAAGAGTGTCATTGACTGCTCGGGAGGGAGGAAAGTAGGATCGCGGTGGAGGGGGGGAGGCAACGCGAGCGGGGGGGATGCCGGTTCGCAGGGGGGGAGGGCAGCTGGATCGCGGGGAGGGGTTTGGAACAGCGTCGGATTCCTCAAGGGGGGGGGAGAATGGAGCAGCGCCGGTAGCCTTGTGGGGGGGGGGAGGAGGTGGAACCAATCAAAGCAGTTTCCCTTACTTCCTATAGGGAAACTTGCTTTGATATACGAGCAATTTGGTTTACGAGCATGCTTCTGGAACGAATTATGCTCGTAAACCAAGGTTCCACTGTATATAAAATCAGATGTATGTATGTATGTTCCAGCATAACTCCGAAACGCATGGATAGATTTCAACCAAACTTTTGGTATACATATCAATTACTATCTGGGAAAAAATACTGTGGGGGTGGGAAGGGGATGACATGTAAAGAATCATCGAAAAAGACAGATATTGCTTTGACCAATGGTGTGAAGCTTGGGGAATGATGTCACACAGTCAGAATGATGTCACAGTCAACAGTATATAAGGAAGTGCAACTGTGGTGTGGAGAAGCCTAAACAGAAAGTGAAAACTGAAAATTTGTGTGATGTTAATCCTCAAGTGGATGTTCCTCAAGGGCATTTATATCCGGGCAACGCTGGGTGATCAGCTAGTTTTCTATACAGTTCTCCCAGGGGAGCTCAGAACGGTTTATGTTAATTTATTCAGGTTCTCAAGCATTTTTTCCTTTATCCTAGCGGGCTCACAATCAGGTGGAGGAAGCATAGATCTTCCCAATATAGAGCAGGCCAGGTTCATCACTGGGCCAATCACACCCCAGCTGAGGTAATAGAAAGGGGCTCCATGGAGATTTCCTCTTAATGTAAGCAATTCGATAAGGAGTCACTTGTGCAGGGGATGCCTACAAAGCTCTTGATCCCAAGGAACCAGGGCACAGGGAAATAGAATATATGTATAATGATGGTATATGTAGGAATCTAGACTGTTTTACATATCTAAGTTCTAACCCTGCACAGACCAATTCTAATATGACCGAGGCCGTGTATATATATATATATATATATATAAAAAAAAGAAGCTTTTATTAGTACAGCTTAATGTAAACACATGAGTGAATTAGAGATCCTCTGTATTCCTCACGAGCTTTTTTGAATTCCGGCACTGTTTTCATCACCACCTCCCTCGGAAGAGCATTCCAGGCATCCACCGCCCGATCTGTGAACAAGAATTTCCCAATTTGCGTGCTGAGTTTCAACAGGCATCAGTCCTTGTGCCAATGATCGTCTGAGCAGAGCAATCTAAGACAAGGAATTACTTAACAGTAGAGTAACTTCTATGGGGAAAAGAGGAATGTGTATAGCCCACATCCGACAATAAAAAAAACTGTAGCCCTAACTACTTTTCTCTGCCAAAGTGTCTGTGCAGGAATGCATCCTTCTAGAAAACCCCTTGAACTAGATCATTATTACAAAAATGTGCCAGTATTTAACACGTTCAAAGATGCCAGTATTTCATAAGTTCAAATAGGGTTATGGTACAATTACATATACTGTATATCGCCAGCATATCTGAAATCTTAACCTTACCTACCGTATTTTCGCGGATATAACGCGCGCGTTATACGCGATTTTACCTACCGCGCATACCCCTCGCGCGTTATATGCCTGAGCGCGGTATAGAAAAGTTTTTAAACATAGTTCCCACCCCGCCCGACGCCCGATTCACCCCCCCAGCAGGACCGCTCGCACCCCCACCCCGAACGACCGCTCGCACGCGCTCCCACCCGCACCCGCATCCACGATCGGAGCAAGAGGGAGCCCAAGCCCTCTTGCCCGGCCGACTCCCCGACGTCCGCTACATCCCCCCCCCCCCCGAAGGACCGCCGACTTCCCGACAATATCGGGCCAGGAGGGAGCCCAAACCCTCCTGGCCACGGCGACCCCCTACCCCCACCCCGCACTACATTACGGGCAGGAGGGATCCCAGGCCCTCCTGCCCTCGACGCAAACCCCCCTCCCTCCAACGACCGCCCCCCCCAAGAACCTCCGACCGCCCCCCCAGCCGACCCGCGACCCCCCTGGCCGACCCCCACGACCCCCCCACCCCCCTTCCCCGTACCTTTGGAAGTTGGCCGGACAGACGGGAGCCAAACCCGCCTGTCCGGCAGGCAGCCAACGAAGGAATGAGGCCGGATTGGCCCATCCGTCCTAAAGCTCCGCCTACTGGTGGGGCCTAAGGCGCGTGGGCCAATCAGAATAGGCCCTGGAGCCTTAGGTCCCACCTGGGGGCGCGGCCTGAGACACATGGTCGGGTTTGGCCCATGTGCCTCAGGCCGCGCCCCCAGGTGGGACCTAAGGCTCCAGGGCCTATTCTGATTGGCCCACGCGCCTTAGGCCCCACCAGTAGGCGGAGCTTTAGGACGGATGGGCCAATCCGGCCTCATTCCTTCGTTGGCTGCCTGCCGGACAGGCGGATTTGGCTCCCGTCTGTCCGGCCAACTTCCAAAGGTACGGGGAAGGGGGGTGGGGGGGTCGTGGGGGTCGGCCAGGGGGGTCGCGGGTCGGCTGGGGGACGGGCGGAGGTTCTTGGGGGGGGGCGGTCGTTGGGGGGGGAGGGGGGTTTGCGTCGAGGGCAGGAGGGCCTGGGATCCCTCCTGCCCGTAATGTAGTGCGGGGTGGGGTTAGGGGGTCGCCGTGGCCAGGAGGGTTTGGGCTCCCTCCTGGCCCGATATTGTTGGGGAGTCGGCGGTCCTTCGGGGTGAGGGTGCGAGTGGTCCTGCCGGGGGGGGGGGTGTATCGGACGTCGGGGGGGGGGCATCAGGCTTTCAGGATGGGGACAGACCTTCAAGGGGGGACAGGACTTCAAGGGGGGACAGTGCACGGAAGTCAGGGGGGGTGAACGGAGAGTCGGGACAGCGCACGGAAAGTCAGGGCGGGCGAAAGGAGCGTCGGGCATCATGCGCGTTATATGCCTGAGCGCGGTATAGAAAAGTTTTGGTACATATCATCGTGATTTCTGCGCGCTATACCCCTGTGCGCGTTTTACACAGGTGCGCGTTATATCCGCGAAAATACGGTAGTTCCAGATCACGACCTATGTCTGACTCAACAGCAGACTATGGACTTTTCCTCCAGAAACTCGTCTAAACCTTTTTTAAAACCAGATACATGAACCGCTCTTACCACATCTTCTGGCAACGCTTTCCAGAGCTTAATTATTCTCTGAGTGGAAAAATGTTTCCTCCTATCGGTATTAAAAGTATTATTCTGCAACTTCAACGAGTGTCTCCTAATCTTTGTAAATCTTGACGCATTAAAAAAAATCCATCCATTTGTACCCTTGTTCTAATTCAGTGACCATTTATATCAGTCTCTGTGTATATATTATCCAAAATGTTTGAACTGGTACAAAAATATACAAGTGAATTAATTGCCTGAACTCACTTAGCCATGCTGACGGGTTATTTGTACATGTCCTAGGCTGGATATACCGTAAAAGTGATTTATATGTTTTTAATTAAGATAGAGCTACAATGCTTTTCATATATAAAAAAGAACTTTACAGTGGGAAAATCTGCTATCAATTCCTGAAATTTTAATTTTATTCCAAAAATACATCATATAATTCTGTTGTGGGAAGCAACTGCTTGCCCTGGATCGGTGGAATGGAATGTTGCTACTCTTTGGGTTTTTGCCAGGTACTTGTGACTTGGATTGGCCTCCGTGAAGACGGGTTACTGGGCTAGATGGACCATTGTCTGACCCAGTAAGTCTATTCTTATGTTCATATGTTCTTATTTGTTTTAATCCCAGGGCCAACTGCTTTTCTTCCAGGAATCAATGATGATTGGCTAAGAAAAATTGCACCTTTTAGGTTAGAACCTTGTCCAAGCCACACTAATAACCTTACCAAAGGTGGTTCTCCATTTTGTTATGATAAAGGTTCCAGTGTTGAGGTAACTGGACCCTGTCTGATGGGATTTGTGGGGTTTTTTTTGGCACCAGCATAAGAATTATACAAAGATTTTGTAATACATGGACTTTAAAGATTATGTACCCCTGCAGCTTGAATTTGGTCAGTAGGTGTCATGGTTGTGCAGTGCTTTGTGGAGGCCTGCAAACAAGCCTCAGCAACTTTTGACATCCACAAGGTGTAGCAGCTAGGCCCAGCAATAGAAGAAAACATGTGCTGCCTATCTGAGCTACGTATCTTATTTGAAAAAAGAAGTCCCTCTGTATGCTCTGGTGCCATTCAAAATCATACCATTTCAACTCACTGAGATGGGTATGCATTGTAAAATAGATATAAAGGGAAGCCAGAGAGGGCTCATATCAGTTGGGTCCTGCACGATAAAATGGCAATATATCCAGAAAACAAAATAATTATCTGGCTACAGATTTTGGATGCCTAAAAGTTAAAACGTGTAGTTCAGTAGAACTAAATGGTGTCAGGTCAAAAGCGTGCCGGGACAAAGGCGCGCCCAGACAATTGAGCGCAGTGCGCGCCGCCTTTTTAGCGCTCGACAGGGGGCGTGGGGGGGAACCCCCCCACTTTACTTAATAGAGATCGCACCGCGTTGTGGGGGTGTTGTGGGGGATGTGGGGGGTTGTAACCCCCCACATTTTACTGAAAACTTCACTTTTTCCCTGTTTTTAGGGAAAAAGTTCAGTTTACAGTAAAATGTGGAGGGTTACAACCCCCCAAACCCCCCATAACGCCGGCGCGATGTCTATTAAGTAAACTGGGGGGGGTTCCCCAACAAAACCCCCCGTCGGAGCCCCTAAAAACTGTAATTTAGAGCGGCGTGGCGGCGCTCGCTGCGCTCAATTGTCAGTGCGCGCTTTTGTCTTTCGCGCCGTTGTCTATGAACCGAACTAAATAGGTAGCTTCCATGGTTTGTGATTCATCCTTAATATAAAAAACATGATAAGGCCATTGGGGTATTTATTTATTATACATTTATAGCCCACTAGAAACAGGCAGCACTAAACAGCATTAAAACAGGAGAAAACAACATTAAAAAAAAGGACTAAGCGGAAAAAAAACCTTTCTTAAAAAAAAAACTTTAGCACAAAAAGCTGAATTATCTGTAATTACTTGTAAAGAATCTGGAAGTTCATTCCATCATTTTACAGCTGACACCAAGGATCACTTAAGTATTTCATAAACAGGTGAACAGAGACCTAACATGTGTAACTAGTGTCAGCATCAAAGAGGCAGTGGACAGACTTAAAAACCAATAGCAAAATCTTAAATTTAATATGAAATATGATAGATCACTAATACAGTAGACTCGGTTATCCAGCATTCATCAGAGCATTTACCTCGCCAGCCTGTGGTAGAAACCTCTACTGTGGCTTTGTGAAAGCTAGCATTAACCAGATAGTTATCCCGATACTATCACTGAATATCGGAGGTACCTCAGTACCTTCTGGTGGCCACTGTGTACCAGGATATTCAGTTCTGAGATCTGGTTATCAACTGGTGATGAATATTTGAGAATTCTAGGCTTATAAGCTGCAGTTAGTGTTTGAATCTAATGCTGGTCAAACAAGGAGAGACGTCTCCACACTCCAAACACAAGAACAACAGTAGAGATGATCAACAATACTGGTGTGCAAACTTTATTAATATAAAACCTCTGTCTAATAAGTGCGATGGCTCGACACACATGTGTTTTGGCACACCAGTATTGTTGAACATCTCCACTGTTGCTCTTGTCGTGAATCTAATGCTGACCATGGTGTTTCAATATCATGGAAGAGTTCTCTCTTTAACTCAGGCACTTATACCCCTCCATAAGATCATTCAATCTCCTCTCATGGTCCTCCAATACATCACAATATGTGTTTATACTTATATTCATATGGGAAAATACTTAAGAGTACCTGATTACTATTCAGTGTATTGTAAACCGCTTTGGGTGTATCTCTTCAAGAGAAAGGCAGTTAATAAATCCCAATAAATAAATATTCTACAAAATGTCAATTATCTTAATTCTCTGAGGATCTCAACAAGGAGACTAGTCATTACTAAGTACAATAAAACCAAGTAAAATACATATAATAAAAAACAAAATAAAAATTGAACATGAATCTAACAAGTGAGAAATGTTTAAAAGAAATACATTTTCAATTTCTTTACACAAAAGTGTAAATGTTTCATGCAGAGGGAAAAATTCCACATTAGAGCAGCCTTGTTTACTAACTTCATGGTGGCTTTTTTTTTGTACTGTATTTATTAATACTCTTAGCTGAAAGAAAGTATATGATCATTATTGCACAATAGACTATTCATATTAGAGAGAATTAGGGAACAACTCATATTCCCTCCTTCCCTGCCCCTGGGAGCCAACAATTCTTCCTTCTTTTTCTGAGTGGAGTAGAATGGGCACAAGTGGATCGATTTTTCACTCTGTCAAAAATTACAAAGACTAGGGGACACTCGATGAAGTTACAGGGAAATACTTTTAAAACCAATAGGAGGAAATAGTTTTTCACACAGAGAATAGTTAAGCTCTGACCTGGATTGGCCACTCTGAGAATGGGCTACTGGGCTTGATGGACCTTTGGTCTGACCCAGTAAGGCTATTATTTTGTTCTTCACCCTCTACCGGGCCATCATTTCTCCCTCTCTCTCTTTCTCTTCTTCTCTCCCCGGATCCATAATTTCTCACTTTCTTTCCTCTTCCTCTCTCCCCTGGGTCCATTATTTCTCTTTCTTACCACCAATTCCATCCTCACTCCCATGACCATCATTTCTCTATTTCTTCTATCCCCTTCACCCCAAGTCCAATATCTTTCCCTTTATTTCTTTTTCCTCCACTCTCCCAGGCAACAATTAAGAACTGCTGCCTTCTGCCTGCCCAGAATTTCTCTTCTGCTGTAGCCTGACCCTCTGACATCACTTCCTGTTTACACAGGAGCAGATGCAGCTGAAGAGAAGCTCTAGGCATCTGTGAATAGCTGCAGTTGCTGTGGGAATTCCAAAAAGATGCAATGTAAAGTAAACCTTGGGGGATGGTGAGAATAGAAAGTGGATAAGACAGGGTGAAATGCAGGACCATATAGAGAGACACTGGACCCCCCCTGCTGCTCTGGGCCCTCAGGCACTGCCTGGTTGCCTAAATGGTCAGTCTGATCCTGCTTGCTGTAATCCATATCTGGTGGGGATGGGAAACTGGGCAAGTCACTTAATCCTCCATAGCCCCAGGTACATTAGATAGATTGTGAGTCCACCAGGACAGATAGGGAAAATGCTTGAGTACCTGATTGTAAAACCGCATAGCTATCCTTGATGGGCAGTATATAAAGTCCTAATAAAAGTTGATACAATGTGTTTGTTGGACCAATATTTAAACTTAGTGGTCAGCATTTTGTTTTGTAAATGCTGGCTGTGGCATTTAGTGTATGGATAGACAGTGATGCTGTCTACATAGAGAGCAATATATAGAGGGAGTAATATAAAGAACTAGTGTTTAAGCCCGTTACATTAACGGGTGCTAGAATATATGTCTGTCTGTCTTTCTTTCTTACTTTCTGTGACTCTCCCTGCCCCTGTCTCTCTTCCTTTCTTTCTTTCTCCCTCCTGCTTTCTGTCCTTCTTTCTTTCTGGTTCTCTCTCTTGCATCCTGTCTGTCTTTCTTTCTTTCTGTCTCTCTCCCTGCCTGCTGTCTTTCTGTGTGTCTGTCTTTCGTTCTAATGCGCTGCCTGCCTGCCTGTCTTTCTGTCTCTCCCCCTTCTGTCTCCCCTCCCCCAAAGCAAACCAAGATTGCTCCCAGGCCCCCTTTCCCTCTCCGTCCCCTCCACTTCCCTGTGCAGCAGCAGCATTTCCCTCCCACCCTTCCCTGTTCAGCAGCAGCATTTTCCCCCACACACACACTACCCTGTGCAGCAGCAGCATTTCCCGGCCTTCCCTGTGCAGAAGCAGCATTTCCCCCCCCACACACACACACTTCCCTGTGCAGCAGCAGTGTTTCCCACCCTTCCCTGTGCAGCTGCAGCATTTCCCCCCCCCAATACACTTCCCTGTGCAGCAGCAGCATTTCCCTGCCTTCCCTGTGCAGAAGCAGCATTTCCCCCCCCCCCACACACACACAGTTCCCTGTGCAGCAGCAGCATTTCCCCCCCACTCACACACTTCCCTGTGCAGCAGCAGCATTTCCCGGCCTTCCCTGTGCAGCAGCAGAATTTCCAGCTGCCCCCTTCCCAGCCACCGCGTTTAAATTCAGAGAAAAGCACTGCACCGCGCTACCGCTGGCTTCGGCGTCTTCTATCCACTGCGGCCAACCCTAGCGGAAACAGGAAGTAGTCAGAGAGGGCGAGGCCAGTGTTAGCGCGGTGCAGCGCTTTTCTCTTAATTGAAATGCGGGTCAGCCAGCGAGAAGGAGGAGGCTTTGGCGGTGAGTGAGGACGGGAGGGGGGGAGTCGCCGGCTGTGCTCTGTTTCTCCACTTTGGCCGCCGCATCCGCACTCCTGCTGGCCACGGACCTACTGATCACAGATCAGAGATCACGGAAGCACGCAGGTAAGTGCGCATGCGCGGCTAGGGTTTTATTATATAGGATTCCTCTGCAAAGTCAGAACAAGCGATAGCAATAGGAAAAGAGATGAAGAGACAAAACAGTCTATGGCGTAATAACATAAATTTATTAAATGATTCGTGACTCAACATGATTCGTGTTTCGGCCTGCATCAGGAGTCTGGTGCATTGTTAGAAAACCAGGATCACAACCCAAAATGCTGGTCTTTACAAAAACATGCCAGTGATTTTGTTTTTACAATCCTGTGCATATGTAAACATTTGTTTCAAGAGATTCTTTAGAGATTTCATGTTTTTATAAAGACCAGCATTTTGTGTTGTGATCCTGGTTTTCTACAATGCCATAGACTGTTTTGTCTCTTCATCTCCTCCTTTAAAATCCCCCCCCTCATATATAAATACATGTATTTGTAAATGGTCTAGGTATAGCATGGTAAGGGAGGAATTTAGCTGACACATGGGTCGAGTTGCAAACAATGTACTATATGTATGTTATAAAGCACACACCTTTTGCATAGTTCAACTGCCTGTATTTACAGCTGGTATAAATGTGTATGGCCACATTTTAGACCCAGGGATCTGCCTACTACAATGCGTTAGCGAACTTAGCGCAGTAAAAAAAATTAGCACCTGTTTAATGCCCTCTAGCCAATAGGAAGAGAATGGGCGACATAGCCTTTAACATGTGCTGATTTTTAATGCATGGTAAACCCCTCCCCCCCCCCTTGTACTAAGCTGTGATAGAGTATTTAGCCCGGACAGATGCTCATAGAATTCCTATGAGTATCAGAAAAGTGTTGGAGCATTTAGTACTCCAGGCCGCAGTAGAAGCCTCTACTGTGGCATAGTAAAATTAGAAACTAAACAAAAATTTGGCAAAACGTCAAGTCCCCTATCAAGGCAAACACAGCAATGATTGAAATTAATAAGTTAATACGAGGACAAATCAGTACGGGCCAAAAAGATAAATAATGAATAAATGCTTTTAAAGCCCCAGGCAGGAAACTCAGGTGACCAGCACCAGGTTATTAACCTAAATAAGTCCTGCCTCGTACATCAGATCTAGTCCAGTGCAAAAAATACAACCAAAAAGCTGCCAGTGAAGTAAATATTCAGTGTAAGTGTTGAAAGGGGAAAGAAGGGAAAAAAGATGGTACAAAAACCCATCCCCTAATTTTAAATTCAATTTAAAATTCAAAATATAATCAGATTTTCCAAATTTCCAAAATAAACATTAATGTCCAAATAATGGTGATCTGAGAGAGACTTATCTGAATCGCAGAGGGTTCCTGTCACGGCTCGACAGAGCTCCATTTCGAAAACTTCCTCAAGAGCTGAGACATTGGAATTGAGTCCCACCAATGAAAATCACTACGGTCTTTTGAAACAGACGGGGAAAAAATAGATGAGAAAATATATATAATGAGCTCCCACATCAAACTCCTGCCACGGTCCAAAAATTAAACCTGAGACGGAGGTGGAAATCAATGGCACATCCTTGACTTATCAACCTAGGGCTCCTTTTACTAAAGCGTGCTGGCGGTTTTAGCATGCGCTTAGTGCGTGCTGCAATACCGCACATGCTAAACACTAACGCCTCCATAGAGCTTGCATTAGTATTTTTTCATATAGCGCCGGTTAGCGTGCGCTAAAAAAGCTAGCACATCTTAGTAAAAGGAGCCCCTAGTAACGTTATGAAATTGCCCTCATGGCCGCAATATTCAGCTGCTGTGGAGAGCAATTCTAGTACACCTAAATAGGGGCCTGGTGGTTGTCTGGTTGGAGTACAATTCTATAAGGGAAAGTAGGTGTCACATAAAGCTGGTATAAGTGCTTAAGTCTGAACTTAATTTACAGTACTGGCCTCAGCCTTGTTCGAAACTGATGATCTGCAACTGGGCCTTCTGAGAATTTTCTGAATTCTAGGTTATCTGCTGTATTTGTTATGTCTTTCTCACTTGAGGTCTATCAGAACCCACTCCTTCTAATAATGAGATTTCTCTATTAGACATTTGGAAAGTGATCACTAGAATAGAAAGTTTAGTACAAAGTACGATATCTCAGTTAGGCAGTTTGACCTCTGAAGCAGTCAGGAAATTCAAGGAACTTGATCAGAAGATAGATCTTTTGAATAAGGAGTTGGATACCTATGAAATCTCGAGCTCAGTCTCTTCTAGCGACAGGAATCTGCAGTTTTAAGGACTGTCTGAATATTCACATTTACTTGGTACATTCGGAAAAATCTTTTGAGAGAGAGGAAACTACGGTTTCTTAATTTTCTATGACTCATTTACTCTGCAGAAATTTTTGCTTTAACAAGTTTATTTCTGAAACATTCGTTCTTCCTAATTTAGAAGATTGCCCCGATCAGTTCTTATTATATAGAATACCTAAGCTCTCTTGAACTGAGAGACTCAGACTGAGGGGGATTAGGTTGTGTTTGACCATCAGAGAACTTTGATTTCATGGGCTTTCTGGAGGACCCACAAGATATTAGTGATACAAAAGTTCATCTTTTTTGAAGGGAAACTTTTGATTTTGAAGCATATTTTAAGTTGAAGAATGTATTGTTTTGTGTTAAAGTTTCAAGTTTATTTATAATTTGGTATACCGACCATAACAGGTATCTGGCCGGTTTACAATATTAAAAATTAATAAAACATAAAAAATTGAAATAAAATAAGGCAGGTTGTGGCCTAGACAGGGACAAAATTTAGTTAAACATGTTAGATACAAGAGGAGCTGGGGGTGTGTGTGTGAGATTTTAATTACATCAAAAAATAAAAATAAGAGTTTCTTCAGATGAATGTTTGGACTTTGGGTATAGTGGCTACCTTTTACATAAACTCTTTTTCTTATAAAAATTAGGTAATGGCTGATGTTTAAAAATAAGATCACAAAACAGTGGAGATGTCCAAAGGAAACAGGTGAGCTGGTATGTTTCACGATTAAGCTTTATTCACTCAGCAGTCCTTTTACTAACTGATTTAGTTTGCACTAATTGATTTAGAATATAATGGGCACCTTAGCATTTAGTGTGTGCTAAATCACTTAGCGCGCCTTAGTAAAAGGACCCCTCAATGACTCTTTGAATGACTCGGCATGTACATGTTTTGGCCAAACCAGCCTGCACCAGGAGTCCTATCGTAAGCAGAAACACTATTAGGGTGACATGATCGAGATGTTCAAATATGTCACGGGCCGTATCGAGGTGGAAGAAGATCTCTTTTGTCTTAAAGGACCCACGTCAACAAGAGGGCATCCGTTGAAAATCAGGGGTGGGAAATTTCATGGCGACATCAGAAAATATTTCTTCACCGAAAGGGTGGTTGATCGCTGGAATAATCTTCCACAACAGGTAATTGAGGCCAGCAGCGTGCCAGATTTTAAGAAAAGATGGGATTGGCTTGTGGGATCTCTTCATGGAGGTAGTTAGGGGGTGGGTCATTAGAGTGGGCAGACTAGATGGGCCGTGGCCCTTTTCTGCCGTCATTTTCTATGGCATGCGTTGTATGATAAGCAAAAGGCTTATGTAACACTTCGGTAGAACTTAAGTCCGCTGCGGTCGTGAAACATACCAGTTCACCTGTTTTCTTTGGACATCTCCACTGTTTTCTGGTCTTGTGGTTGACTCGTGGAGGTGATTCTCCTGTTCTATACAATGATTCAAGATTCTTAATTTTTGATATACTGTCTATAAATATACATGTCTAGATGGTGTCTAGATGATGATGTTTAAAAATAACATTGATCACAGGTTGTTTTTTTTTTTTTTTTAAATCTTTCTTTATTAATTTTTCAAAACTAATACAAAGTGCCAGGAATTATACAGACATTAATAATCAAAACAAGCACTTATAGTCAATCAATAACAATGCAGAAGAAAAATATCCCTCCCCTCCCCTCCAATATATTTCATCAAAGAATAAGCCAAGATATCCCCCCACCCTGTCCTGGATGTGTATGGAAATAAACAAAAATTAAAAACAAAAGATATCTATAATGAAGTTACAAAGGATGTCAACGGGCCCCAAACCAGTTTGAATAAATTGCTATGCCCCAACATATCAGCATTAATCTCATATCTGTAGCATAAACATAAACTCGCCCACCAAAAAGGAAAATTAAGGTGATCTCAATTTTTCCAATTGCAAGTTACCCTATGCATGGCTATCCCTGTCATAATAAGGAAAAGCCTGCATTTATAGCAGTCCATGGGGGATTGATCACAGGTTTAAATATTGACCTGTAAGAAATCACCACTCCAAAAATAATTCATCTGTGTAATTCCACTCTTCTGCTTTTATCTGCCTTTGGCTCTACTTGGTTCAAGTAGTAAAATAGTCAGAGGGATCCAATTCTCGATATAATACAATTTTTTTCATATTTCCACAATTGCTCTACACATTTAAATAGAACAAACACTCACACATAGCAGTGCCAGGTCCAAATTATTTGCCCGAAGCGTTTTGTTTTCTATGTATATCAGTGACTCTGCTTTTATGGCTGCATTCAGCCAGCTTTCTCTTGCAATTCTATGGCATTCTTTTTTCCACTCATTTTCATCCTTGGGACTTCCCTGTGCCAATTTATTTTCTATCCAGGAACAACCTCCAGATAGATTCCTGGGAGGGGGTGGGGGAGGAGCTTTATTGTATGCAGTACAACCCTCAAAATATACTCATTAACCAAAGGTCTCAGGTCTACCTCATTCAAGTAGGGTACTATATGCACACTATCAGTATTGTCCCATTCTAGACATACTTTGCAATCTGTAATTGTTTCAGTTCTAAAAAGAAAATATGAGATTGCCAGATGGACGGCTCAGCAAATAAAAATAGTACGTGTGGGAGGATTAACATTTTAGTCAGACTTATCTTACCCCACCAGAAAACTATCATCTGTCTATAGCCATTTAATTATTCAACAGGACCCTAAACATATCCAAATTCCCAGGTACTGAAATTTGGTATCTGTTTGGAAGCCTGAGCCATTAGAGTTGCTTAACAGGCCAATATCACGAGCAGCAGGGGAATAAGCAAATATTTAGTAAAGCTTACGGAGAAATCTGAGCTTCTTCCCCTCCCCCCATATTCCTCCAATAAAGGCCACATGAAATTTTTAGGACTTGCCAGTCACATACAGTACGAGGTGATAAACAGTGTTCTTCCTTTCCAACTATAATACTTTCACTGTGCTGGATGGTAGCCACTAAAGACTCAAATGCCAAAGAGCCGGCCACAAGATGACACCGGGGGGCATCGGACTGCGGGCCGCATATAACGGCCAGGTTGGAGCAGGCCAGAAGGTTAGACACCTGCCGAAAGGAGGCACAGCATGGAAGGAGGGAGACAACAAAGGTAGGGGGGGATGGTTTTATTTTCAAGTTAGTGTTTGAATTGTGTCAATTTTGAGCATTTTAATCTTCTGTCTATCTTTTGCACTGCTCAGGAAGAAATACATTTGTTTCTTTTTCTTTGGGGGTTGTACTGCATGCAGAATCTTGAATCTTAGGGTGGTTTTTAAAAAAATATATTAGTACTTTTAGTTTTTGGTCCCGTATTTGCATTTTTCTGGGTTCTGGTAGGAATAAATGTTGAGAAGCTTACAGTGTGTTTTGTATAGTTTAATTTTGTGGTTAACCATTACCATTATGTGTTAATAAGATTACATTGTGTGTATATATATGAAAAATGAATGGAAAAAATGGTGTTATAATTAGTATTATTATGGGGGCAGGGTCTGGGGTGGAGATGGGCGGGGTCTGGCCCATTACTTAGCCTGTATTTTGGATTTTGGCCCCTTAATGTGATTGAGTTTGATATCCCTGGTGTAGGAGCTAGATTCACAAAGGGCATGGATCGGACTGATCGTGAGGGATCCAATCCAATCCATGTCTGGGGGGGGCTGATTCACGAATCGCCCCCAACCTCATGCGCAGCCACCACACCTTTTCAGTACAAAAATAATAAATCTGGGAAGGAGGACGAGACAATTTAAAAGTTACACTGTGATAGTGCAAAACTTTAGAAGATAACATGAAAGTCAGAACGGCAAATAAAATGAAAGTGATATACAGTGTTCCCCCGTGAATTTGTGGTTCGTGGACTCACTAATTCGCTGTATTCTCCGACCGCCTCTTTCTGTACTAAAGTTGGGTTACACCAATCAGGAGCTGCATGTCAAAGCAGCTCCTGATTGGTGTAGCCTTACTTTAGTAACAGGAAGAGGCGGTCAGGGCATACTGCGAGTTATTTTCTTCACTCGCCGGCGCTCCAGCTGCCCTCTCCTGCCTTTTGACGGGCAAAAAAATGTATTCACGGTTTTTTGAAATTCGCGGGGGTTCCTGGAGCAGAACCCCCACGAATATCGGGGGGAGTACTGTACTATTTATTTATTCAATTTTCTATACTGTTCTCCCAGGGTTCAGAATGGTTTACATGAATTTATTCAGGTATTCAAGCATTTTCCCCTAGTAGGGATTAGAGGAGGCAGTAAGATGAATTGGGGGGGTGGGGGTGGAGGGGGGTATTTGATTTTATATGTTTTTGGTATATTTTTCTTTTGTGTTGAACCTTGCCTCAAACTTATAATCAAGTGTGATAAATAAATAAGGACCATCTCTGGGATTCCCCACTCCTGCCAAAAGAAATCTGATCTTTAGTTTAAAGCTACTTGGAAATCACCTAAAAGTGAAAAAAACCCTCACTGCCCTTAGGGGGAATCTAACAATCGGGCTGTTTACTGCTATGCTCTGTGAAAAGTCTGTGGTTGGCATAAAGTGGAGTTTTCCAAAAGGATGGTTAAAGGGGAAGGGAGAGTGTGGCGCGGTTCATAGACAAAACCGCAGAAGACAAAGGCGCGCGCCAACAACTGAGCGCAAGACGGAAATGCGCGCCGAAGAAAAAGAGTGTTTTTAGGGGCTCCGACGGGGTTTTTTGTTGGGGAACCCCCCCACTTTACTTAATACAGATCACAGCGGCATTTTGGGGGGGGTTGGGGGGTTGTAACCGCCCTCATTATATTGGAAACTTAACTGTTTCCCTGTTTTTTAGGGAAAAAGTAAAGTTTTCAGTAAAATGTGGGGGGTTACAACCCCCCCAAACCTCCCACAACGCCCCCACAATGCGGCGCAATCTATATAAAGTAAAGTGGGGGTTTCCCCCACACACACCCCGTCGGAGCCCTTTAAAACAGTCATTTTCTTCGGCGTGCGCCTCCGCATTACGCTCAGTTGTCTGCGCGCGCCTTTGTCCCAGCGCGCTTTTGACCTGATACCATGTGGCACAGTGGTTAAAGCTACAGCCTCAAACCCACACTGCTCCTTGTGACCCTGGGCAAGTCACTTAATCTCACCATTGCCCCAAGTAAATTATCTTAGATTGTGAGCCAGCTGGGACAGACATGGAAAAATGCTGGAGTACCTGAATAAATTCATGTAAACTGTTCTGAGCTCCCCTTGGAGAACAGTATAGAAAACTGAATAAATAAATACAGTACTGTGAAAAGTTTCAGCCTCTGATAACCAGAGCTGGTATTGTGACATCATAATGCCTCATCCACAAATGCCTAAGTGCCAACCTCATCAGTGATGTCACAATGGCTTCACTGTCCAATACTTGGCTCACTTCTGCTCAATTTGATTTCTACATTGGCACAGTGGTTAGACCTACAGCTTCCGTACCCTGAGGTTGTGGGTTCAAACCCGTGCTCCTTGTGACCCTGGGCAAGTCTTTTAATCCCTCCTTTGGCCCAGGTACATTAAATAGATTGTGAGCCCACCAGGATAGACAGGGGAAAGTTCTTGAGAACCTGAATAAATTCATGTAAACCCTTCTGAGTTCCCCTGGAAGAACGGTATACAAAATTGAGTAAATAAATAAATAAAGCAGAGCAGGCCCTGGACAAAATGATGCTTCAGGCAAGAATTGCTTTCAGCATCTTCCTTTTATTTCAGGCTGGCAGATTCATGAACTGTCTCTAAATAGCAGGATGACATCTCCCTTCCCCCTTCCCAGTGCTGTTATCCTGCTTATCCACCCCTTGCAGCAGTAAGGGGCCAAAGGTAGTGGCTGGATATTAGAACTGCAGCTGTAATAAGCTGCTTAATTTGTATATGAAATGTGTGCACAACTTACACCAGTTTCCAAAGAAAATGTACATGCACACTTTCCCTTTGAAACTTATGCCCCCCCCCCAAAAAAAAAAAATCTATACAGATTTGTAACTATAAGCAAGTGAACACAAAATTTGAAAGTACTGAAAATACCCACCCGGTGCTTTTAATGAATTATTATATGACTAGTCTTTAAGCCTGTTACATTAATGGGTGCTAGAATAGATGTGTGTGTCTTTCTTTCTTTCTCTCTCTCTCCATGGCCGTTTTCTGTCTGTCTATCTGTCTTTCTTTCTCTTTATTTTTCTTTCTTTCTTTCTGTCTCTCTCTTTCCTTGGCTGTCCACCACAATCCCTTGCTTGCTCCCACTGTCATGCAGTAGCCCTTCTCCCTTCCTTTTACCTCACCCATGTCCAGTAGCACCCCTTCCCTGCTCCCCCTGTCCAGCAGCAGCCCTTCTCCCTTCATTTTACCTCCCCACCTGTCCAACAGCACCCCTTCACTGCTCCCCCTGTGCAGCAGCAGCCCTGCTCCCTTCGTTTTACCTCCCCCCTGTCCAGCAGCACCTCTTATCTGCTCCCTCGGTCCAGCAGTAGGCCTTCTCCCTTCCTTTTACCATTCCATCCCCGTCCAGCAGCACCCCTTACCTGATCCGCCTGTCCAGTAGTACCCCTTTTCCTTTCCCTGCTCCCCCGGTCCAGCATCTGCTAGGCTGGACAAACTCGGGGCTTTTGCTATGCCGATCCACCTCGCATTATCGAAGTGGGCCGGCCTAGCAAATGCCCCACAGCTGCTGTGTTTGCTGGTCCAGGGGTGAGAAGAGGCGTCCCGGCAGCAACAGTGTAGGAGTCAAACTGCCATCACCGCTCAAATCTCTCCACGTGCCGCAAGCTGTTGTGAGCCGCTCCACGTGCTGCGAGCCGCCCCACTCGCCGCAAATCAAATTCGGCACGGAGACAGACAGCACTGTGGTAAGGATCACGAAACCCTAAGCGCGTATGCGCGCTTAGGGTTTTATTATAGAGGATATATAATTGTATTTGCACTATTGAAGTTTGGAAAATCAATAAAGAATATATCTATATAATAAAATGCTAAGCTCGCTTGCACACTCTTACCGCGTGCTTCCCTGATCCCTGATCTGTCGCGCTGTGGCCAGCAAGAGTACGCATGCGCGCTTACCACACATCTCTCTCTCGCAGCGGGCTTGCCGCTCCGGAACACTTGACTCAGGTGGGCATCGAGAGAGCCGCAGCATCAACTTTGACGAACGAGCTCTCCCCAATCGGGAAAGCTACAGCTTTCCAGCCCCCATCTTCACATCTGTAGAGGGAGAGTACCTTTTACTTTCGCCCACACCTTGCTAATCGGTAGGTCAGCTCCCCCGTTTCTTTTCTACTCCCCACGCTCCAGATCGGGAGGGGTGCAGCTCTCCCCAGGGAAACTTTCAACTAATTAAAGATAAACCAGCAAGCCCAATAGCAGCCCGGGAAGAGAAGCCCTGACTAAAAAGACTCCTTTGCTGGCTCCCCACTCACTCCGTAAGGTTTTTCGCGGTTTGAACCTCCCATACCTTCCCAAAGTCTGACCGGCTCTCTTAGTCCTTTGCCGCCCCCCCTTCTCTTCCCGCGGTCCCGACTCCAAACCTGCCAACTTCAGCAGCATCTGCAGCACTCTACACATGCTGCTTCCGGGCCTTCTACTGCCCTGATTTGCTCTGACGCGTCTCTGATGATGTCATCAGGGATGTGCCAGAGTAAATCAGGGCAGTAGAAGGCCCCGAAGCAGCGTGTGTAGAGTGCTTCAGACGCTGCTGGAATCGGTAGGTTTGTCGGGACCGCGGGAAGGGAAGGAGGGCGGTAAGGGACTAAGGGAGCCGGCCAGAATGCGGGAAGGGAAAGGGGGGTAGGGGAAATGCTGCTGCTGCACAGGGAAGTGGTGTGGGGGGGAGGAAAATGGAGGGGGAGGGAATGCTGCTGCTGTGGCTACTGCACAGGGAAGTGGGGGGGATCGAAATGCTGCTGCATAGGAGGCAGGGAGAGAGACAGAGAAAGAAAGACAGACAGCGGGAGGAAGGGAGACAGAAAGAAAAGAAGAAAGACACAGGGGCAGGGAGAGACAAAGAAAGACAAAGGGGGCCAGGGAGAGAGAGACAGACAGAAAGAAAGACAGCGGGAGGGAGAGAGAGACAGAAATAAAGACAGACAGACATATATTCTAGCACCCGCTAATGTAACGGGCTAAAATACTAGTATATATATAAAACAAAAGTACTGAAAATATGTACAAATTGATATTATGTTCATACTTTTTATTTTTTTTTAACCTGCCATTTTTAAGATGCAGTAGATCTGAAAATCAATTAGGGAAGTGCATTGTACTCTAGAGCTGTACTGAATAGCATATTTTATTATTTGTCTGATTATGATTAAAGAAAAATATTATTCAGCCAAATACGAATACTGAATCCAAATAATGGCCATTGAACATTAACATAACAATAACAGAAGGAACATGAAATCACAGTTCAAGTGTTTATTTCAGTACGATTTAGCACAGTAGAGCCCTGGATTATTCATATTCAAATTGCTATTTGGCCGACAAAGAATAATGTATTTGGAGCACTGTTCGGGCCAGATCTACAGCTTTTGATTATAGTGGTCTTCGTGACAAGGCATATGGGGACAGACAAAGATCTCAATCTGTATATTTTGGAGGAAAGACGGGAAAGGGGAGATATGATAGAGATGTTTAAATACCTAAGTAATATAAATGTGCATGAGTTGAGTCTCTTTCATTTGAAAGGAAACTCTGCAACTAGGACATAGGATGAAGTTAAGAGGTGATAGGCTCCGGAGTAATCTGAGGAAATACTTTTTTACAGAAAAGGTGGTAGATGCGAGGAACAGTCTCCCGGCAGAGGTGGTGGAAACAGACGTGGGATCTCTCAGAGAGAGAAAGAGATAATGGTTACTGCGCATGGGTAGACTAGATGAGCCATTTGGTATTTATGTTTCTATGGATTGAATCATAAGAAGAGTTATTTTTCACTAATGATTATAGCTTGTGGCTCTGAAAATTTCAGCTATATTGTTGAAAATAGGAACTTTGGAAAGGATTCTATAAATGGCGCTTAAAAAGTTGACCCCATTTAAAGCAGTGCTTAGCATTATTATGACATTCAAAGTTAGATACCATTTAAATAATAGTGCTTGGTGCCGGGAGCTATACCTAACTTTAAACATGGCCATTTACGCCAGCTGAAATGTGGTGTAAGTTCTCCTGCCTAAATTAGATGCAGATCCATCTTATTCCATAACCATGTACATAAATTGCAGGAATGCCCTTGAACCACCCCTGACCCTCCCATGGTCACGCCCACTTTTTGGAACCCATGCATAAAATTTACATTCAGATTCCATGCCTAAATATATGCACATAAATTTTAATTAATTCCAATTAACACATAACTGTTAAGATCATAATTATTGATGCTAGTTGACTCATTATTCAATTATTTGCACAAATTATTTGTTCATAATGTAATCACAGTGAATGATATTTGTGCTTTTTGATTTTATGGACAGCTTAATTTTAATACATTTTGTTTATGCACTAATTATTTAATCTTTAATCATGGTGCAGTATCAAGACAGTGCCCTAATAATGATAATATACGAAAGATATATTTATTAAATTACGACAGCTTTGGTACATAAAAACACACTTTCTTCAAGATCATTTTCAGTGAGTGGTGCGGGCAGTTGTACTATTGCTGTTAAGATTGTAATTTGCTGTACTTGTGTATTGTATATTGCATACACATGAATATGCATTTTACAATCTACGGTGCTTTACAAATGCTGCAATATGATGAAACCTTCTAACCAATGTGCGGCGGCAGCCAGAAAAGCAAACAGGATGCTAGGAACTATTAAAAAGGGGATGGTTAACAAGACTAAGAATGTTATAATGTCCCTGTATTGCTCCATTGTGCGACCTCATCTCGAGTATTGCGTCTCCTTATCTCAAGAAAGATATAGCAGCACTAGAAAAAGTTCAAAGAAGAGCAACCAAGATGATAAAGGGGATGGGACTCCTCTCGTATGAGGAAAGACTAAAAAGGTTAGCCCTCTTCAGCTTGGAAAAGAGTCGGCTGAGGGGAGATACGATTGAAGTCTACAAAATCCTGAGTGGAGTAGAACGGGTACAAGTGGATCGATTTTTCTGCTCTGTTAAAAATTACAAAGACTAGGGAACACTTGATGAAAGTACAGGGACATACTTTTAAAACCAATAAGAGGAAATTTTTTTTCCACTCGAAATAGTTACGGTAAGCTCTGGAACACATTGCCAGAGATTGTGGTAAGAGCGGTCAGCGTAGCTGGTTTTAAGAAAGGTTTGGACAATTTCCAGGTGGAAAAGTCCATAGTCTGTTATTGAGAAAGACATGGGGGAAGCCACTGCTTGCCCTGGATCGGTAGCATGAAATATTGCTACTCCTTGGGTTTTCACCAGGTACTAGGGACCTGGATTAGCCACTGTGAGAACAGGCTACTGGGCTTGATGGACCATTGGTCTGACCCAGTAAGGCTCTTCTTATGTTCTTAATGCTGCAGTGAAATTGATTGCTTGGGAGACATAACTGTGATAAGAGTAACACTGTTCTAATCTAATCTAATACATAGTTTTGTATACCGAGACTTCAATCCAGGAAAGCTCGACTTGGTTTACAACGATTAAGTTAGGCTAGTAAAGGCATATAGAAAGTTATCAGGAAGATTAGTTTCCAAAATGTTTAGTAAACAGAATAGTTTTCAAAGACTTACGAAAAAAAGAAAGGGAATCAAAACTTCTTAAATGAAGTGGAAGGTCGTTCTAGAGTGGGGTAAACTTAAAAGACAGAGATTGGCTAAGAGTCTTGATTCTTTTAATATCTTTACTAGATGGACAAGACAGCTTGAATTGTTGGTCACCCCTTGCAAAAGAGAATCTATAAGAGTTCCAGGATAAAGGGACTAAGGGAGTAAAAATACCACAGAGGATTTTAAAAGTGACACAAGTACATTTGAACAGGGAGCCAGTGAAGATTATAAAGCAGAAGGGAGTCACATGATCAAAGTTATACTTCCCAAAAATCAATCTAGCAGCTGTGTTCTGGACCAATTGTAGTCTAGCAAGACAGGTTTTAGTAATAGTAAGATAAAGAGCATTACAATGGTCGAGGTGAGAAAGAATAATCGACTGAACCAAAATAGAGAAGTGATGTTGATGAAAAAGGTGTCTGACTCTTCTCAGCATGTGTAAATTGAAAAAACATTTCTTAATCACAGAATTGATTTGATCCTTAAAAGAAAGTGAGGAGTCGAAGAGGCCTCCTAGAATCTTAGTAGAAAACTCAATTTGTAGGGAGGATAGACCAGAAGCCAATACTACAGAACTAGGGAGACAATCCAATTTTGGGCCAAGCCACAACAGTTTCATCTTAGATGCATTCAATTTCATCCAAACAGACTGGGCCCACATTAGAAGTTTAGAAACACAAAGATTTATTTTAGGCACTAAATCAGTAGTATCCGGATCTATCTCAATTAAGATAAAAATATCATCAGCATACATGAGTAAGGTTTCATAAGTAGACAATTTGAAAATATTGAGAGTGGTCAAATAGAGGTTGAACTCCACAGGAAGGTTGCCATGGGACAGATGTATTTTGCCATCAAAGTTCACTGAATAAGAGCAATACAAAAGAAATATAGAGAACCAGTCCAGAACTACTTGGTGGAGACCTATATCTGAGAGTAGCTGAAGAAGGATATCGTGGTGAACCACATCAAATGCTGCAGACAGGTCTAATTGGAGTAGAACTGGCGAGTTTGTTACATGTCAGTCTCCAGAGCCGTGATACAACTGAACATCACGACCAGTAAAAGTATTTAGCTAATGAAGAACTGTAGATTCACACATGTCCACATTTGTTACTCTCTGATTTTCATCTACATCGGGTCTCCTGAAGCAGGATTCGAAACGGGGCCACGTTGGGACCCCAAAGACAATAAACAGAGCTAAGTAACTCAGTGGTGGCAGGTTTAACTTTTACCAAATGAAGACATTTCTTGCATAAAACAGAAAGACTTTGAAACTTTGTTTTTTCAAACATCTTTGGAGTTTTTGAGTGTGCCCATAAACTTGTTAAGTTTGCAGTGACTGGAAGGTGAACTCCTCTCCAAGGGAGGTTTAACAGCCTTCCCTTCAGAGTTTCATATTTCTGAGCAGTTTTTCAAGCCTAATTGGGTCATTTCTCAATCACTCCTTTTCTTCTATTGAAGCCAGTTTGTTTTACTATATTGCATCCATCTTTGGCATTAACTTAATATTCAATTTTTCTGCTTTCTCTTCAAAATCTACGTTTCCATGTCTTACCTTCCCTTCTATCTCTCTCTTCTTCCGTCCCTATTTCCATGGTCTGATATCTCTTTCTTTCCTTTCTCTCCCTCCCTCCCTCCTTCCTTCCTTCCTTCCTTTCCCCTGGTCTGGCATCTGTCTTCTTCCCTCCCCCAACTTTTTATTTCTTTCACCCTGCCCCCTTCTTTCTTTCTCTCTCTCTCCATGCCCCTTTTCTTTCTATATGTCTGTCTTTCTCTCTCTCTCTGTGCCCCCTTTTTTTCTTTCTCCATGCCCACCCTTTCTTTCTGTCCTTCTCTCTCCATGCCCCTTTCTGTCTATGTCCCGTCTTCCTTCTTTCTTTCTGTCTCCCTGTCCCCCCCCTTTCTTTCTTTATTTCTCCCTGCCCTCCCCCAAGCCACCACCATTGGGGAACAGGCCGCCATTGCCGCAATCGGGGAACAGGCCAACGCCGAGGTCTTAGCTCTCCCTGCTTATCTTCCCCAGCGCAGGCCACCCGACGTCAATTCTAACATCGGAGAGGAAGTTCTGGGCCAGCCAGGCAGTGATTGGCTGGCCCGGAACTTCCTCCCCGACGTTAGAATTGACGTTGGGTGGCGAGAATTGGTTGGCTCCGAGCTGGGGAAGATAAGCAGGGAGAGCTAAGACCTCGGCGCTGGCCTGTTCCCCGTTGCAGTGGCTTGGGGGAGGGCAGTGAGACAGGAAGGGAAGCAGAGGACAGATCGCGGGCCGCAAAATAGTTCCTGGGGGGCCGCATGTTTGAGACCGCTGCTCTAAAGGATTTTTACAATGAACAGAAAAGACATTGATTTCAGTTGTTGGAAAAGAACATCTAATAAGAGAGATTTTACCTTGAAAAAAGCAAGCTAAAGCTTCCGCAGAAGGAGATGAAAGCTGATCAGTTTTAAGTACAGTATTGGTCAGGGAACGCCAAAGCTTAAATAGAGTGCTGCTTTGATTGGAAGACTTAACTATTTTATAGCCATAATAAGATTTTCTTGAGTTCATGATTATAAGATCTAAGTGCACGTCGCCAAATTGACTTATCCGAGTCGGAGCTGAATTTTTTCCATCTATTTTCTAACTTTCTACAATTTTGTTTTAAAATTCTATGAGAGGGTAGAAACCATGGTGCATTCTGAGTTTCAGTGATCTGTTTAGTAGTAACTGGAGCTATATGCCGTATTTTTCGCTCCATAAGACACACTTTTTTCCCCCAAAAAGTAGGTGGAAATAAGGGTACATCTTATGAAGCGAATATACCAACCCCCCCCCCAGCGGCACCTTTAAATTTTGGAGGTCATTGGATGGCTGCTTTTTGGGGCCAGTGGCGTACAAGCGTGCTAATGCCTGGGCCCGCGACACTTCCCTAATTGTGCCGTCACTGGTGCTTCGCAGGGCCTGATGATTACCGGCATGTCGGGGCCAGTGGCGCATAAGCGCGCTGCTGTGTGGGCGCGTGCCACTTTTGAGTAGTGAGCAGCCATTCAGAAGTGATGCGCGCCCACGCAGCAGCACGCTTGTGCACCCTTGGCCCTGACATGCTGGTAATCACCAGGCAGCCGCCCTTCAAAGCATTAGTGCGCTTGTGCACCGCGGGCCCCAATAAGCAGCAGGCAGCCGTCCACCGACCTCCAAAATTTAAAGTTACCTCTGGGGGGCTGGGACAGAATTTAAAGGTGTTGGGGGCTGGGATGGAAATTAAAGGTGTCGGGTATATATTAGTATACAATTTGATTCAGAATGGGTTTTTTTTCTTGTTTTCCTTCTTTAAATCTGGGGTGTGTCTTATGGTAAGGTGCAAAAAATACGGTACATATTTTGTAGAATAGGCATGTACATTGCAGCTCTGCCCAAACTCCACTCTATTTGTATAAGTATGCAATGTTTTGTCACCCCACTTCTATGAATGTACACCATCATCACATAATTTTATAAAAGGCTTTTACCACATGTAGAATCATTATAAAAGTATTATAGAATGACACGGGGAAAAATTCTGTCCCCGTCATCACCCCGTCCCTGGACCACCATCCTCTGCACCGCCCCATCCCCGCTGTCCCTTTCACCACCCCATCCCCGTCTCTGCCGTCCCCTTCACCGCCCCATCCCCGTCCCCATCTTCAGCGTCTTCTCCTCTCCATCCCTCCACCCTCAGCACCCTTCACGCAGTCCAGCAGCTCCCTCCCGCCGGCCAGCCGTGCATTTCCCTCCTTTTCCCTTACCTTTTCTTCTTAAAATGGCGATTTCTATAAGGCTAAGAGCTGTATTACAGCCGGAGCCTTGAAGTCGCGTCGGGTTGCCTGCTAGAAGTCTCCTCCAATGCATCCGGAAACAGGAAGTTGCGTCGGAGGAGACTTTTACCAGCAGGCAACGCAACGCGACTTCAAGGCTCCGGCTGTAATACAGCTCATAGCTTTATACAAATCACCATTTTAAGAAGAAAAGGAGGAAGGGAGATACATGGACGGATGGCGGGTGAGAGTGGGCTGCCAGTTGGAAAGCTCGGTCAGCGCACGTTCAAGATTGTTCACCGCCCCGTGCTACCATTCACCACTCCACGAGGCGGTGAATGGCCTTGTCCCCAAACTTGCGGTGACCATTTTTTTTTTGGTCACCGTTTTGGCGGGTTACCCGCAGCTAAACGCAGCTAGACACAGGTAACCGCCACCATGTCATTCTCTAAAAAGTATATCCTCTTGAGGCTGACCTGATAGTATGATGGGAAAGCAGTGTGTTACCATGTCGAGATCGATTTCTAAGTCCAGTATCTGCTACTTGGGCCATTGGTTGGTAAAGTCAAAAACAGGAAGAGTTGGGGAAACATTGTGCCCCTAAATTTAAGTATTTATTTAATTAATTATTTATATACTGCTTATATCCTAAGTGGTTTACATTCAGGTACTTTATCATATTTCCCTATCTGTCCCGGCGGGCTCAAGCTCTATCTAGTGTACTTGGGGCAATGAGGGGATTAAGTGACTTGCCCAGATTCACAAGCAGCAGCGAGGGATTTGAACCCACAGCCTCAGGGTGCTAAGGCTGTAGCTCTGACCAGTGCGCCACACACTCCCACATCTATAAACAGGAAATCTATAAATGGTAGCAAAAATTGGGTACGTAATTTTGGTCACATACCCATATTGTACACACAATTGAATTGAATAACAAGGCGAATAATATGCTGGCTTATTACAACATCTAAATGCCGAAATCAAGGCAAAATGTCCTCATTTGGCCAAGAAGAAAGTTCTCTTCCATCAGGACAACATATCAGCTCACACATCAACAATCGCGTTGGCAAAATTGCATGAATTGTGGTTTGAATTAATTCCCCATCCGCCATACTTTCCGTATTTGGGACAGTGCGACTTCTTTCTGTTTCCGAATCTGTTTCCGAACCTGAAAAAATGGCTTGCTTGGAAGAAATTTTCTTCAGATTCTGCTTTCATAAATGCTGTAAATAGCTATTTTTCCATTTTAGACGTTTCAGGTTTTACTGAAGGCATGAAAGTTCTGGGAAAAGTTGGAGCAAATATACTGTGTTAAAAGGAGAATTTAATAATAATAACAATCAACTTATATACCGCAGGACCGTGAAGTTCTATGCGGTTTACAAAAAGTAGGATGTACAATTAGGTTGAAAATTAGTTATCCAAGTATTTAGAAGACAAGACCATGAAATTCTATGCGTTTTACAAAATTTATGATGTACAATTAGGTTGAAAATAAATGCCTCCTAAATTCCAAATAAGAATTTCATTCCCCCCCCCCCAAAAAAAAAAAAAAAAAATGTTTCTTGTTTAGGCTGGAAACTTTTTTCAGCTGACCCTCGTATGACATAATCATGATATTTTTGTATCACAAGCTTTTAGAGCATCTATTGAGAAAATACTGTCAAATGTGTCTTTGCTTTAGCAATCATTAAAATGCCAATGCTCTGTCTACGGCACACATTTCTGCATGAGGGAGGGAATGAAAAAGCATTTGTGTAGTTGTGTTTGTAGCATGCACAAACTGAAACTACTGTGCAATGATGTAGGTGGGGACTTATCTCCTACCATCAGTACCTCGTCCCAAGCAGAACCCCCACCAACGCATTGCTCCCCTACCAGCTGCCCACAAAACTGCTCATTCTGCAGAGAGTGAAACCAGAGCATATGAGCTCTATTGCTTAAATCCTATCTGGTTTCTTATTGTCAAACCCTACGTATCACACATTTTCCTTCAGAATATCTCAGCCTGGCTCCTCCTGTTTGTTTAATAAAGTCTTTTCAGCATGAAAAATTAGTTGCCTTTAAGTTGATCCCAAATACTGTATGTAGTGTCTTTTTCAATCAAGTTCCTTAGATTCAACTTGATGTATTTGATCTGTTCTATGTATTACTTCTTTCCCTATGAGAATACAGGAGTATAAATATCTAAATTGCTGGTAGTACTTTAAGAATGTTCAAAATGATTACCAGCTTCTTCAATTCATAATTACCATATTGTACTTATGTAATATTGTACTTATAATTTGCTTATTGTATATCCTCAAATTACATATATGTGAATAAATATTACATATATGAGAATAAATATTTAAACATATAAAAAGTGCTCAGTGTCTTATCTCTTGCATGCGAGCCACAATGTGATAAGACACTGAGCACTTTTTATATGTTTAAATATTTATTCACGTATATGTAATTTGAGGATACATAAGCAAATTATAAGTACAATATTACATAAGTACAATATGGTAATTATGAATTGAAGAAGCTGGTAATCATTTTGAACATTACTTCTTTCCCTGCCATGCCGGTATTTTCTGCATTATATTATAAATGCTTTCTGTCTTTATCTGTTTCTAAGTCCATTATTCTAATTTGTATTTTATCTGTATCCCATGTATTAGCTTACCTTGTTGTGAACCGCCTGGAACTTTTTCAGTATGGCGGTATATAAGAATAAAATTATTATTATTATGAAGTTGTATGCGCAAATAGGTGTGCAAAGCTGATTTACATGTGCAACTTAATTTTTAACAAGCCAATGGATGCTGATAAATGAGCACTTAACACCTCTAGAATACACCCGATCCACGTACAATTTAGGAGCCTCCTTTTAAGCAGGTGGTAATTTTTCGGCTAGCACGCGCTATAGCGCACGCTAGTCTTGTGCGTGCGCTAAAAACGCTAGCGCACCTTAGTAAAAGGAACCTTAAATGGCTGAGCCTAAATGTTAGTGACATGTACAGCCGCTAAGTGCGATTCTATATGAGGGGGTGCTAGAAAGTTCTCAGCACAACCAGCCAACTTCCTAAATTCTGAGCGTTATTTTGCCACTGTAGCTGAAAAAGTGTTATCAGATTTCATTAAGTGCCAATTTACAGAAACGAAATTCTATATTTTGACATTGTTTCAGATCATTGATTGAACCATATCCACGTCATTCTCTTCTTGGTTGGGCTGAGAACTTTTTAGCAACCCCTCAAAGCAACATTCCAGAGCTGAGATTGTGATGTCATAATGCCTCATTCCACCAATGTCTAAGAGCCAACCTCACCAGTGATGTCACAATGTCTTGATTGTCCTGTACTTGGCTCACATAAGAACAGCCATACTGGGTCAGACCAATGGTCCATCTAGCCCAGTATCCTGTCTCTAACCATGACCAATCCAGGTTACAAGTACCTGGCAGAAACCCAAATAGTATGAGGGGTGCTGAAAAGTTCTCAGCCCAACCAACCAATGTCCTAAATTCTGAACGTTATTTTGTCACTATAGCTGACAAGAGTGTGTTGTCTTATTTCTTTAAGTTCCAATCTGTAGGAACAAAATTGTATATTTTGATATTGTTTCAGATCATTGATTGAACCATATCCATGTCATTCTCTTCTTGGTTGAGCTGAGATTGTGATGTCATAATGACTCATTCCACCAATGTCTAAGAGCCAACCTCATCAGTGAGGTCACATAATTGGCACTAAGTGTTATTCTATAAAAGGTGCTCAGCTCAGTTGTCCTTTATAACATAGCATCAATTCCCGCCCACAAATTTGGGCGCTAGCATTTTTGTCCGCTGAAATCTGATGTAAATGCCAATGCCCAACTGGCATTTTTGGGTGTGTAAATGGCGCTATTCTATATCACAGCTCCTTTGACCTGCTCATGCCCCTCCCATGGCCATACTCCCTTATGGATTGCGTGCTATGAATGAACTGGAGCAGGTAGATGTGAATTGTTTGTTTACTCTTTCCAAAAATACTAGGATTAAGGGGCATGCAATGAAGCCACTAACTAGTAAATTTAAAACAAACCAGAGAAAATATTTCTTCACTCAACCTGTAATTAAACTCTGGAATTCGTTGCTAGAGAATGTGATAAAAGCAGTTAGCTTAGCAGGGTTAAAAGAAAGTTTGAATAATTTCCTAAAATTACTTCTTTCCCAAGTCCATTAAGATGGACTTGGGTCAATCCACTGCTCCTTGTGATCCTGGGCAAGTCACTCAGTCCTCCATAGCCCCCAGGTACGTTAGATAGATTGTGAGCCCACCGGGACAGATAGGGAAAATGATTGAGTACCGCTTAGATAACCTTGATAGGCGGTATATAAAATCCTAATAAAACTTGAAAAACTTGAAACTTGCTTATTTCTTGGATAAGCCTCATAAAATCTATTTTACTCATTTCCTTTGGGATCTTGTCAGGTACTTGTCACCTGTGTTGACTACTGTTGGAAACAGGATACTGGACTTGATGGGCCGAGAATGCTTTTAATTCATAACTCCCTCACCCTAAGCACCCTGAGAAACTCGCTAAGCCTCTACTTGTCCTGTTATCTGTTAATTTACGATTGTAAGCTCTACTGAGCAGGGGCCATCTCTTAAATAATGTTGTTGTACATTGCTGCGAATGCCTGTCAGTGCTATAAAAATGTTAAATAGCAGTAGTAGTCTGGCAACTCTTTTGTTCTTTTGTAAGGTAACCTGCTGAGCGCTCCTCTTTGAAGGTGTGCGTTCCTCTCTCCTTCGACAGAATACAGGTACTGAGAATACAAGCATGCAACCTTGCTGTGCTTCTCTTGCCACAATACGTCTTCTGCAGGATTAGAGACATATTCTATCACCCATCTGTAGGGGGAGTTATTAATAAAGAAATCACTCGGTCATGCTACTGAAAATTGCTTCAGCCTCGGATGAACAGTTTACTCAGTTAAATGATCGTATCAGAGTAGCAGCTTAGCAGGCGCTGGTTCTAAGGTCAGCGTGTTGGGTTTCTTAGCTAGACGGTGGTTTTCATCGGTCGTTTCAGAAGGCAGTAGGCACGCTGAACGAAGACTTGCTTCTCAAGATGATATCACACAGTAGCGTATGATGGTGGAAAAGTGCTCTTGATGATGGGCAAAGGGATGAGGAGCAAACAAATGCCCTTCTCTAAGGATCAAATCTGTTTTCTAGTAGTATTAATAACCATCATTTTCTTTTTCGGCAACACGGGCACTTCCAGGAAGAAAAAAATTAATTCATTCTAACCTCCCCCCCCCCCACACACACATACACACACTTTCATGATGCCGTGTTAGGCTTTTTTATCGCCTGCAGTGGCAGTATTAGCCCTGCCGCACACAGCGATAAAAAAGCCTAACGCAGTTTTGCAAAGGGGGGGGGAGGTAAATGATAGACCAGTAAATTACATTTTACTATCACATTGGGGTTCTGTCTTAGGACCTCTTCTCTCTCTACACCTCTTCCCTTGGTACCCTGATCTCCTCCCATGGCTTCCAGTATCAGGTACGTTAGCTAGATTGTGAGCCCACCGGGACAGATAGGGAAAATGCTTGAGTACCTGATTGTAAAAACCGCTTAGATAACCTTGATAGGCGGTATATAAAATCCTATATGTTGATGACTCCCAGATCTACCTCTCTACACCCAAAATTTCACCTAAAGTCTAAGAAAAAGTCTCTGCCTGTTTGGCTGACATTGCTGCCTGGATGTCCTGCCGTCATCTGAAACTAAACATGTCCAAGGCTGAGCTCCTTCTCCATCCTCCTAAGCCCTCTGCTCTTCCTCCTCCTTTCTCCATCTCAGTAAATAATACTGCCATCGTTCCGGTCTCCTCTGCTCGCAACCTTGGAGTTGTCTTTGATTCCGACCTCTCATTTTCTACGCACATCCAACAAACTGCTAAGGCATGTCGCTTCTACCTCTACAACAACACCAAAATTCGCCCCTTCCTCTCTAAGTACACTACCCGGACCCTTGTCCACACTCTCGTAATCTCACACTTAGATTACTGCAATCTACTTCTAACTGGTCTCCCGCAGTGCCACCTCTCCCCTTGCAATCTATGCAAAACTCTGCTGCACGACTCATCTTCTGCCAACCTTGCTACACTCATGTCACCCCTCTCCTTAAGTCACTTCACTGGCTCCCTATCCGCCTTTGCATACAGTCCAAGCTCCTATTGCTGACCTACAAGTGTGTTCATTCTGCTGCCCCTCAATATTTCTCCTCTCTTCTCTATTTTTATAAACCTCCCAGAGAACTCCATTCCTCAGAAAAGCCGCTCTTCTCCTCCACTGCCAATTCCGGGACTTTATTCCATAGTAACATAGTAGATGACGGCAGATAAAGACCCGAATGGTCCATCCAGTCTGCCCAACCTGATTCAATTTAAATTTTTTTTTTTTCTTCTTAGCTATTTCTGGGCGAGAATCCAAAGCTTTACCCGGTACTATGCTTGGGTTCCAACTGCTGAAATCTCTGTTAAGACTTACTCCACCCATCTACACCCTCCCAGCCATTGAAGCCCTCCCCTGCCCATCCTCCACCAAACGGCCATACACAGACACAGACCATGCAAGTCTGCCCAGTAACTGGCCTAGTTCAATATTTAATATTATTTTCTGATTCTAAATCTTCTGTGTTCATCCCACTCTTCTTTGAACTCAGTCACAGTTTTACTCTCCACCACCTCTCTCGGGAGCGCATTCCAGGCATCCACCACCCTCTCCGTAAAGTAGAATTTCCTAACATTGCCCCTGAATCTACCACCCCTCAACCTCAAATTATGTCCTCTGGTTTTACCATTTTCCTTTCTCTGGAAAAGATTTTGTTCTACGTTAATACCCTTTAAGTATTTGAACGTCTGAATCATATCTCCCCTGTCTCTCCTTTCCTCTAGGGTATACATATTCAGGGCTTCCAGTCTCTCCTCATACATCTTCTGGCGCAAGCCTCCTATCATTTTCGTCGCCCTCCTCTGGACCGCCTCAAGTCTTCTTACGTCTTTCGCCAGATACGGTCTCCAAAACTGAACACAATACTCCAAGTGGGGCCTCACCAATGACCTATACAGGGGCATCAACACCTTCTTCCTTCTACTGACTACGCCTCTCTTTATACAGCCCAGAATCCTTCTGGCAGCAGCCACTGCCTTGTCACACTGTTTTTTCGCCTTTAGATCTTCGGACACTATCACCCCAAGGTCCCTCTCCCCGTCCGTGCATATCAGCTTCTCTCCTCCCAGCATATACTGTTCCTTCCTATTATTAATCCCCAAATGCATTACTCTGCATTTCTTTGCATTGAATTTTAGTTGCCAGGCATTAGACCATTCCTCTAACTTTTGCAGATCCTTTTTCATGTTTTCCACTCCCTCTTCGGTGTCTACTCTGTTACAAATCTTGGTATCATCTGCAAAAAGGCACACTTTTCCTTCTAACCCTTCAGCAATGTCACTTACATACATATTGAACAGGATTGGCCCCAGCACCGAACCCTGAGGGACTCCACTAGTCACCTTTCCTTCCTTCGAGCAGCTTCCATTAACCACCACCCTCTGGCGTCTGTCCGACAGCCAGTTTCTGACCCAGTTCACCACTTTGGGTCCTAACTTCAGCCCTTCAAGTTTGTTCAACAGCCTCCTATGAGGAACTGTATCAAAGGCTTTGCTGAAATCCAAGTAAATTACATCTAGCATATGTCCACGATCCAGCTCTCTGGTCACCCAATCAAAAAATTCAATCAGGTTCATTTGGCACGATTTACCTTTTGTAAAGCCATGTTGCCTCGGATCCTGTAACCCATTAGATTCAAGGAAATACACTATCCTTTCTTTCAGCAACACTTCCATTATTTTTCCAACAACTGAAGTGAGGCTCACCGGCCTGTAGTTTCCTGCTTCATCCCTGTGACCACTTTTATGAATAGGGACCACATCCGCTCTCCTCCAATCCCCAGGAATCACTCCCGTCTCCAGAGATTTGTTGAACAAGACTCGCCAGAATCTCTCTGAGCTCCCTTAGTATCCTGGGATGGATCCCGTCTGGTCCCATCGCTTTGTCCACCTTCAGTTTTTCAAGTTGCTCATAAACACCCTCCTCCGTGAACGGCGCAAAATCTACTCCATTTTCTCGTGTAACTTTGCCAGACAATCTCAGTCCTTCTCCAGGATTTTCTTCTGTGAACACAGAACAGAAGTATTTGTTTAGCACATTTGCTTTCTCCTCATCACTCTCCACATATTTGTTCCCAGCATCTTTTAGCCTAGCAATTCCATTTTTTATCTTCCTCCTTTCACTAATATATCTGAAAAAATTTTTATCTCCCTTTTTTACATTTTTAGCCATTTGTTCTTCCGCCTGTGCCTTCGCCAAACGTATCTCTCTCTTGGCTTCTTTCAGTTTCACCCTGTAGTCCTTTCTGCTCTCCTCTTCTTGGATTTTTTTATATTTCATGAACGCTAACTCTTTCGCCTTTATTTTCTCAGCCACTAGGTTGGAGAACCATATCGGCTTCCTTTTTCTCTTGTTTTTATTGATTTTCTTCACATAAAGGTCCGTAGCCATTTTTATTGCTCCTTTCAGCTTAGACCACTGTCTTTCCACTTCTCTTATGTCCTCCCATCCTAACAGCTCTTTCTTCAGGTACTTTCCCATTGCATTAAAGTCCGTACGTTTGAAATCTAGGACTTTAAGTATCGTGCGGCCGCTCTCCACTTTAGCCATTATATCAAACCAAACCGTTTGATGATCGCTACTACCCAGGTGAGCACCTACTCGAACATTAGAGATACTCTCTCCATTTGTGAGGACCAGATCCAATATCGCTTTTTCCCTTGTGGGTTCCGTCACCATTTGTCTGAGCAGAGTCTCTTGAAAGGCATCCACAATCTCCCTACTTCTTTCCGATTCCGCAGACGGAACATTCCAGTCCGCATCTGGCAGGTTGAAATCTCTCAACAGCAGAACCTCCTCTTTCCTTCCAAACTTTTGGATATCCACAATCAGATCCTTATCAATTTGCTGCGATTGAGTCGGAGGTCTGTAGACTACACCCACATAGATAGAAGTTCCATCTTCTCTTTTCAGAGCAATCCATATCGCTTCTTCCTCTCCCCAGGTCCCTTGCATTTCGGTCGCTTGGATATTGATCTTTACATAGAGAGCTACTCCTCCACCTTTATGACCATCTCTGTCCTTCCTAAAAAGATTATATCCCGGTATGTTTGCATCCCATCCATGTGATTCACTGAACCATGTCTCTGTGATAGCAACAATATCTAGATCTGCCTCTAATATCAGGGCTTGCAGATCATGAACTTTGTTGCTTAGACTGCGAGCATTTGTGGTCATCGCTTTCCAGCTATTTTTCAGCGATAATCTCCTTTTTCGTATGGATTTTTGTGTCGTTTCACTTTCCGTTGCAATACTAAGAAATGAGTTGCTGATATTGCTTATGTTGCAGCCTTTACTACTATCACATCTTTTCTTTTGCCGGGGGTGGTCTCTATAATTGTCCTTCGTACATACACCACCCCCACCTTCTAATTTAAATGCCTAGAAAAATATTGTCTAAATTTCTCTGCAAGGTTTCTTTTTCCTGCTGTAGTAATATGTAGCCCATCAGTGCAATATAGCTTCTTGTCCTTCCATGTATTTCCCCATCCTCCTATGTACCTGAAGCCTTCTTGATGACACCAGGCTCTGAGCCATCTATTAAAGTCCTCTGTGTTTTTCACTCTTTGCTCTCCTTTTCCATATGCAGGCAGTATTTCAGAAAAAGCTAAAGTCTTTACAAAAGGTTTCACACCCTCACCAAGCTCCCGAAAAGCTTTCTGTGCTGCAAGTGTGGAGTTGTTGGCCAGGTCATTTGTTCCCAGATGGATAACAACATCAGTGTTAAAATCCTTAGTTTCTTCCTTAATTATAGTCAGTATTTGCCTGGAACTCCTGGTAGCTGAGGATCCTGGAAGACATTTCACTATTTTGGTCTCCTCGCCCTGTGTTCCAAGGTTAATGCCTCTGATAATGGAATCCCCCAACAGTAATAGTTTTCTGTTTTTGGCTTTTTTATTTGTACTTAGGGTGCGCTTGTTCTCTTGAGTTACCTTCATTGGTTCCAGTCCCACCTCCCTTCTGTTTTCCTGAGTATCGCAGTGCACTAGTGGAGCGAAGGAATTCTGTAGAGGTAATATTAGTGAAGGTGGATGTTTCTGTTTTACATGTCGCAGTCTTCCTGAGCTTACTGTGACCCATTTATTCCTGGGCTGTTTTATTCTTTGAGGTAGAGGTGGTAAGTTGGTATGATTTTGTGGAGTGATGGAAGCTGCTTTAATTGTATTCAATTCCTGTTTAAGTTTGCAGAGCTCCTCCTTAATACTGGCAAGTTGAAGACAGATGGGGCAAGCCTTAAGCCTCCAAATAGTATGTCTTCGAATTAAAGCACCACAGTGATTGCATAGAATAAAGGTCATCTTGATTGGTTGTGAAGTGACTTGATTTGAGTAGTCCTGATTATATGGGTCTCTATATATGAATAGTGGTCCCTGGGGTTGGTGGGACTATAAGTAAGACTACTAGTAAGGCAGAAATATAGGCTCTATACCACCTAAAACACAGTATTTTAAACAAAAATGCAGGTTCTATCAGTTCTACCCTAAAACACAGGATTTATAACAGGATTTTCCCTACTTTAGTCACCCTGAGCCACAGGCACCAGAAATATAGGCTCTATCCCACCTAAAACACAGTATTTTAAACAAAAATGCAGAAAGAGGAAATAAGATTTAACAGAGGAAAGAGAAGGATTTATTTTTTTTTGTGCTTTTTTATATTTTTTTTTTTAGTAAGAAACAGGGAGGAGAAGAGAAATTAAGCAGATATAATGCTGAAAACCAGTTAAAAGAGCAGAGTATGAAATGCTGAGTAACTTAGCTTTTAGAAGTTCACAGGGCAGTCTTGTTCCAGTAATTCCTTTCATCTAGCTGCCCCCTATGCCTGGAATAAATTACCTGAGTTTGTCCGCCAAGCCCTTTCCCTTACCTTGTTTAAAAGCAGACTGAAATCCCACCTTTTTGATATAATCTTCAGTCCATAACCCTACTCCCCACCGTCCACCAACCTAGACAGTAGATTAACCATTCCCCTTAACTGTATCCATGACATCCTGTTTGTCTGTTAGATTGTAAGCTCTTTCGAACAGGGACTGTCTTCTTCTTTGTGATTCTATACAACCTTGTTCCAGCAATTCCTTTCATCTAGCTGCCCCCTATGCCTGGAATAAACTACCTGAGTTTGTCCGCCAAGCCCTTTCCCTTACCTTGTTTAAAAGTAGACTGAAATCCCACCTTTTTGATATAATCTTCAATCCATAACCCTACTCCCCACCAACCTAGACAGTAGATTAACCATTCCCCTTAACTGTATCCATGACATCCTGTTTGTCTGTTAGATTGTAAGCTCTTTCGAACAGGGACTGTCTTCTTCTTTGTGATTCTATACAGAGTTGCGTACGTCTGGTAGCATTATAGAAATAATTAATAGTAGTAGTAGGGATAGGCTATATGGTCCTTATCTCCTTGTTTCTATGAGGGTCTGTAAGGGGGATAGTAGATAGGGATAGTAGAAGTTATGTTTCTGTGTTTCTATAGTTTCAAGTTTACATACTAGTAAATGTTTCTTTGGTCTACTGGTGCTTCTGACACTCGATGAAATTACATGGAAGTATTTTTGAAACAAATAGGAAATAGTTTTTCATTCAACAAATAGTTAAGCTCTGGAACTCAGTTAGTGAATCTTGGTTTAAAAAAGATTTGGACAAATTTCAGGAGGAAAAGTCTATAGTGTGCTATTGAGACAAATATAGGGGAGCCACTGCTTGCCCTGGGAACGGTAGCGTGGAATGTTGCTACTATTTCGGTTTCTGCCAGGTACTTGTGACCTGAATTGGCCACTGGGGAAACAGGATCCTGGGCTAGCTGGACCATTGCTCTAACCCAGTATGGCTATTAAGTTTGCATTCATGTTAATAAGAATCTTATTTTTCTACATATAGCTTTATGGTTAGAGGTCATGAGATACGGGTGTCATATGGGTGTTTCTTCAAGTGCTCCACCTACTGCTTTGCCAGCCCACCCATCTACTGAATGTATAGAGGGGGAAATCTTTTATGGATCAGCCTCTTAATTCTTAAAGTTAGACCTTTCCAATGAGAGAGAGAGAGACACTCAGAGACTGAGCTGGAATGTTGACTTTGGATAACACATTAAGCTTCTGATTGACAAATGGAATAAATTCAGAGTGGAAAAATACAAGGTTCTATAGCAGAGGTGTCCAACCTGTGGCCCGAGGGCCACCTGCGGCCCAGTGAAGCATTTTGTGCGGCCCCGGTCGAGGGCGATGCAGTGTTTTTCCTCTGCTGCCCCCAGGTGTTTACCGTCTTGCCGGCTCCCTCCTCTGTCTTTCTGCAGCGTTTGCGCGGCCCCAGAAACATTTTTATTCAGACAATGCGGTCCAGGGAAGCCAAAAGGTTGGACACCCCTGTTCTATAGTGTGAGACCGTTTTAATGTTGCTGTTGGACAAGTGGTATTGCCTAAAACTTGCCTACTGGCAACCGGAAATAACTTTTCAACTCAAAGATGAGTGCAGATGTATTAAGACAAAAGAGGGATATGTGCTTTGCAGCACTGCAATAGGCAGAATGGGTACATTTTCAGCATCATTTATTTGTTGTATAGCTGTTAAATGCACAAGAGAGATTTGGGCTATTTTCACTAGCCTAGGAGATTTCTAATGGGTCAGTATTCAGCCACTGTTGTCATACTTTTTAAATACCAGTTGTGGTGGCTAATCCCCCCCCCCCCAACAGATATTCTGTGTTGGTATCTGAATAGCAGCTGGCCTGGGCAAGCTAACTGGACTGAGTTAGGGTAGCATTTATTCTGCAGAAATTACTTATGACTTGTGCTTAATTAAACAAGTGAAAAATGGAGAGAAAAAAAAAGAGATTTCAGGATCTCTAAGGTTCTGTGCCTCACTATATGTTATTTTTCAATATCATATTATTATAAAAGAGAGTATTTTTAAGGGACTGATGATTGGAATATGACCCAAAGAGTTAGATAATATGTTGTTTTCTAACATTGAGATCTGATACCCTTAGAGGTCCTGAAGTCTCTTTTTTCTCTCTCCCTGTTTGCCATCATTTCATATAAATACGCTTTATTGTGTATATAAACTTGTAACCTGGTCTGAGCTCTTCTGGGAGGACGAGATATAAAACCAAACAAATAAATAAATAAATATCTGGATAGTGGTTCAAATATTACTGCTTTCTGGATAACTCTCATTCCACCCACGGAAACGGGTTAGATGGATCGTTGGTCTGACCCAGTAGTATGGAATATTGCTACTCCTTGGGTTTTAGCCAGGTACTAGTGACCTGGATTGGCCACCGTGAGAAGAAGGATTTGTTTTCATGCAAGCATATCATAGTGTTATCAGTATATGTTGCACTAGAGCAGCGATCTCAAAGTCCTTCCTTGAGGGCCGCAATCCAGTCGGGTTTTCAGGATTTCCCCAATAAATATGCATTGAAAGCAGTGCATGCACATAGATCTCATGCCTATTCATTAGGGAAATCCTGAAAACCCAACTGGATTGCGGCCCTCAAGGAGGGACTTTGAGACCCCTGCACTAGAAACTAGTATTTTGAGATACTATTTGTATTATTGTTTAGCATGTAATTCTTCAGCCATGAATTTGTCAAAAACATATTTAGAGAAAAAGGCAAAATAGATTTCCCTTTAAGAACTGAGCTAGTTAAGGTTTTGTCCATACTACAAAAAAAAATTATTTGTGAACACATCATCAACTGAAATTTCAAACAGAACCAGTCACTCTTTATTTTTTCTTTTTTTTTTCCTTCCCTTACCTTCTCTGAGCAAACTCAGCTGGTTATGGTTTTCAATTGAACCTCTTTTTCAAGACCACTTGCGGGCAGTTTTCGAAAACTGTTTCTGTAAAAGAACATTTTGCACAGCAACTATGATCTGCATATAAATTTAGACAAAGAAAGAGTGCTTTACATAAGTTATATTCAAAAGCACGTATCGAATTGGAAGTAGCACCGACTGCATAAGTGCCTTTTAAAAAGAAAATTCCTTTTAGTAAACGAGCATGTTTTTGGGGTGCAGAATAAGGACGGGACAAAAAATATTTGACACTGAGCAGTGAATTCATCCACTGAACATATAGCTTATGGGATTGGTATTCAAAAGGGCGGGAGATGCTGGGAACCAGGGCCAGTTCTGACAAATGCTGGGAAATTGTAGGGTAGTTAGTCACAGATGTTGCGTTCTCCACGTAGTCAGTAAGTCGGACCACTCCAGTACTGGCGTTCTGAACCAATATACAGTCAGACCTAGGTTTGTGAGTAACGCGGTTTGCGAGTGTTTTGCAAGACGAGCAAAACACTCCAGCAAACTGTAACTCGCAAGACGAGCGCCGACCCGGTCAACGAGCGCATATGCGTGCACGTCATGTGTAAGCATGCACAACGTCGATGACCCGCTCATCGACTTGCGTGTTTGTACGTGATCGTTTAGCGGGACGGTGCTCGGCTACATGGGCTCGGGGGTTCTGATGGAAAAAAAAAAAAAAGTTTCAGTTCCAGCCCATGTTCTGTCATTTCCCTATGGCTTCATTCACATGTGAAGTGTCGGCGGGGGACGCTTTAAGGTTCCTGATGAAAAACGGACCAGGCTCTAATGAGATGCTGTTGACTGCTAGGGAAATACAATCATGTGACTCCTCTCCTGAAAGAAGCTCACTGGCTTCCCATCACAAATCGCGTCACTTACAAAACCATCATGTTGGCCTTCAAAATTAAACTCTCACACCAACCTTCCTTCCTCGATAAGCTTCTCATCCCTTTGTGCCCTACACGAACTCTTAGGTCAGCTGACCAGAACCTACTCTCCATCCCTTCTATAAAGGAATTTTTCTACAATAGGAAATCAAATTTTTCAGTAGTAGCCCCAACCCTATGGAATGCTTTACCATTTCAACTCCATCAGGAAAAATTAATCAATAAATTTAAGACTAACTTAAAAACTTTCTTATTTTGAGATGCATTCAACTGCTCTTGAATCTTCCCATCTTCAATCAACCAACCGCTTTAATGAAACGATCCTATCCCTATTGTATTCTCCCTTTCCCTCCCTTTCCTTTCAACCCTTTCTTTTTTTTTTTTTTTCTTTCATTTCTAATAATGTAACTTTACCCCTTCCCTCCTTTTTAATCCTCACTTTCAAGTTCATCTCATCAATGTCCTTAAAAGTAAACCTCCCCTCCTCTCTAAAAACGTCACTTTTACAAGTGTTACTTTTATTTCTATTTATAGCATTTTATTGTAAACCGGCTAGATACTTGTTAATGGTCGGTATCTTAAAAATTAAGAAACTTGAAACATGATTGGGTGTACTGAGTTTTAGGGATGTGCTGTCAAGCATCAGCACCCGGGCATCATCCAGGCAGGTACCCACCCCTTGCCATTTCCTCCCAGCTCCTCATAGCACCCTGTTTGGGTTGTGGAACAAGTTGTTTGCGTTGCCGTTATTTTCTATGGGGAAATTTGCTTTGATATACAAGTGCTTTGGATTACGAGCATGCTTCTGGACCAAATTATGCTTGTAAACAAGGTACCACTGTATCTAAAAGTCTGCTTTAGGCAAATAACTAGGGTAATAACAGTAGCAAAAGTAGTCACTTTGTCAGGAGCAGTAAACATAAGAACATAAGCAGTGCCTCTGCCGGGTCAGACCACAGGTCCATCCCGCCCAGCAGTCCGCCCCCGCGGCGGCCCAACAGGTCATGACCTGCCTGAATCACCAGAAGGGGCCCCCTTGCCCCCTAGGTATCTCATCGAAGTCCTATCTTCCCATCAAAATCCTAACCCTCCGGCCTTTCACCTACACGACCTGGTGAGCTGTCTATACTTATGCAACACCCCAGCACCTCCCTCAGTACCCCACGATCCCCTTTTCCCTCAGGAATCCGTCCAATCCCTGTTTTGAATCCCTGTACTGTACTCTGCCGGATCACTTCCTCCGGGAGCGCATTCCATGTGTCCACGACCCTTTGGGTGAAGAAAAACTTCCTTGCATTTGATTTGAACCTATCCCCCTTCAGTTTCTCTGAGTGCCCCCCTCGTACCTGTCGTCCCTTTTAGTCTGAAGAACCTGTCCCTGTCCACCCTCTCTATGCCCCTAAGTATTTTGAAGGTCTCTATCATATCCCCCCTGAGCCTTTACAATGATATTTGTAAAGTCTCTTTTTCTGCTAGTGAGACTATGTGAGTATCTTCTTCTTACTCTCTTCTATAGCAGTGTAGCAAGATTAGGGTTACCAGATTTCCAAGAAACCCCAGTCATGTCTTCTTTTTAGAGGACTGTCTGGGGTCCCGGATGGACTTTCCAAAACCCCACAGTTTGTCCAGGTCTTAGAAAGCCCCGACGAGCTCCGGCCGCATCTAGAGGGCATCTGAGCATGCGTGGATGACATTACACACATCCATGCATGCTCCAGACAGGACCAGAGCTTGTCGGGGAAGAAGAGAGGAAGTTTGTTGGGGCTGCGCTTGGGCAGAATGGGGGGGGGGGGGGACCATGTGTCCGGATTTTTGCGGCCCGAAAAATGGTAACCCTAAGCAAGATCATCCCTTAGGAGGGGAAGTTATCAATGTGGCCTACTGTTAAGACGGGTTAATTCACTATTGGACAAATTGTGCTATTTTAACGCTTGGTCTCATTGCAAAAAAAATGGGACCCTGTATTAAAATAGCATGACTTGCGGTAAAATAGCTCATCTTAAAACTAGCCTACATTGATAAATTCCCCCTTTATAGACTTGGGGGTCCTTTTACTAAGGCGCGTTAGCTGTTTTAGCGTGTGCTAAATGCTCACGTGTCCATTATAGTCTATGGACGTATTGGCTTTCAGCGCACACTAATATCTAGCACTAAAACACTAGCATGCCTTAGTAAAAGGACCCCTTAGTTGATAAAAATATGGGGAAGGATTCTGCGGTACCAATGCAGTGGGTTAGGTGATTTAACCTTGATGGGAATAGTATTGGTCCCAGTAAAATTGTTGCTGTAAGCAATACGTAGTTTCTTCTTTAGCCTCTGAGGCGGTTCCAGGAAACGCTATAGATGATAGGTGGCCCTGCTCGCTGTGCTGTAAATATGCAATTCTACCCAGCTTCTTCTTTACGCCTTGGTCCTAGGAGTGCATGAAACAGGTTCTCTGTTCCCACTGCCCTAGTCACAACACAGAGCTTAAGCACTTCTCCTTAGAGACTGTCCTAACTAGGGTAGCCAGGTAGCGTTACCATATTTAGTGACATAGAATCCTGAATGCATGGCCCCGCCCTGTTCCACCTTAGCCCCACTCCGTTCCAACCCTAGCCTCGCTCCCCCCTCCCCCCCCCAAAGCCCGGACATCTGGTGATCCTATAGCCAGGTCTCTCTAACTCTTACTTGGGCTTAAATGGCTAGGGCCTATGGGCTGAATGGCTTTCTCCTGACATGCAGGCCATATGGCAAGAAGCCGAGGACAAGGATTTGAATTATGTGCAGAGTTCTAGACCTTTGACAGACTCCCTCCAAAATAAGTCTTTCCCTGTGATTAGACCAGGGCTGCCCAAGTCCGATCCTCGAGATCTACTGGCAGGCCAGGTTTTCTGGATATCTGCAATGAATATGCATGAGAGAGATTTGCCTGCACTGCCTTCTTGGTATGCAAATCTCTCTCATGCATGTTCATTGTGGATATCCAGAAAACCTGGGCTGCCAGTAGATCTCGAGGACCGGACTTGGGCAGCCCTGGATTAGACTACTGGTCACAGGAAAAGATACTTCTCTCTAGCAACCAATGATGTCATAGTAAAGCAAAAGTATATTCGTTTAGTAGAGACTCTTCTGTCACTGTTAGCACCCCAGACTCTCTACAGTTATCTATGCATGTAAAGCTATATATGGATTTTTCAAAGCTAGTCCTTAATAGGGGTTAATTCCAAAGGAGCTGCAAGGCAGTGTAGGCAGCAAGAAGTCATGCAAATGTCAACTTTAATTTACATGCGTAGGTGACCTTTTATAAAATGCTAAAACATGTTTGATGGTGTGCACTTTGCTGGTGGGTGTGCCGCTGGGTGGAGTTTGGGTGGTGTGGCATGAACGCACTAGTACATCTGCAAATTGGAGAACACTATAACTAATGCACATTCTAGTACACACCTAGGCATGAGCCTTTAAACCAGCTAAGTCTTACATTTAAGCATGTTTTCGGTCAGTTGTGCCTATACAGAAAATAGAGTATCTGTTTTTCTTTATATAAGAGGCTTCAAATAAGTGCCATTATCAGCACCTTTATTACTGTGTTATTACAGAATTAATTTTATGGTGTCAATGAAAATGCATATAACTTAAAGGGGGCAGTTTTGTAACTTTTTCTGCTCACAAAATTCTGCTTTATGTGCACAGACATAGAAACTTACTGCTTTACATCTAGGAGAGGGGCGGGGCTTGGGCAGAGCCTGGGAGGAGCTAGTACTTAATTGGTTTGCAGGGATATTCACACCACTAACCAGTTACGTAAGCGGCTAAAGTTAGGATGTGTGAAGGTGTGCTTTGGGGGTGGAGTTTGGGTTGGTGCATGGGCAGAGTTGCAAAACGTGCAATTTGCCTGTTCATTATTAAACGTATAGGCACTGTCTTGCAGACTGTGCGTGAAGGAACAACTCTAAATTACTTCAGATCCAAACTGAAAACCTTTCTGTTCAGTGACGTCTTTGAACTTTAATTGTCCTTATAAAAACAATTTGACGTTCCCCAACTACGCTCTTTCCCCCACCTTCTATTTGTCCCTTCCACGTTCCTTTTCTTTTAATTTTGTAGTTCCATCCCTCTTTCCTTTTGCTATAGTCTGTCTTATCCACTTGTTTGTCATACTAGAGAAGACTGACGGATAACGGTGTTTTAATTGGTTGCAAATTTGGATATCAACTATGGATCTGCATTTGCCATAATGCATGATGACTTTATTTATTTGTTCATTTTTATAGCCTGTCCTCCCAAGAGCCCAGAATGGGTTACAATAAAATAAAAGTAAAAATAAAAGTAAAAATTAGGTACTTGGAAATTCCCTAACTGTCCTGAAGGCTCACAATCTTGCTAAAGAATCTGAGAAAACAAATTATTAAATAATAAAGATATATTGTTAATACAGGGGTTTTTCCTTGAACCAAATGCATGGAATTTGTTCATAGTGCTGTTTAATATCATTTGTTACATTAAATATCTAAGAAAAATCGATTCCCAAAGAGAGATGAAGAAGAAAAAGAAGTATACAGTACATAAAGACAAAGAAACTACATCAAGGTACAACTATGAAGCAGCAAACAAAAGAAAGAACAAAAATTAGGCCATCCCACAAAAGAAAGGTATAATAAAGCAAATCAAATCCCATTCAGTCTCCACAGTCTCATCCAAATTGGTTGCCCAATGCTTGTAAACTTCCACCGGCAGCTCTCAGCTGGGTTCCCATCCGTCTGCTGCACACTGGAGGCCGAGGAGGGAGGAGAGAAGGCAAGACATATTACCAGTCCACTGCTGGCGGTCCCAAGCCATACAGACTCTAGTTGCAGGGGACAGCGCCCGAAGACCAATGGCTCAGCTGAAACCAGAGCTCTGCTGCTTGGGATACAGGAAAGTCTGTGCACGATAGATTCCCAAACAGCTTACTGATCTGCACATGCAACAGCATGTGGAGGTTGCGACCCAGTTCCGGAGACGGTAGGAAGAAGTTCCAAGTATTCTGGAGAGATATGGATGCATCATTGCGACCCAGAAATCAAAAGACAAAGCATGATGACAGTGGCGTACCAAGGGGGGGGGGGGCGGTCCGCCCTGGATGCCAGCCATGAGGGGGGTGTTCCCGGCCTGGGAGTCATGGTCCGGGAACTTCCCTTCTCACGGCCCGGTGCCAAGGCTCTGGAAAGTCCCCGTGGCCCAGCATGTTCCCAGCCTTCTCTCCCTTTACCTTCCATGAAGCTGAAAAAACTGCCGGCCTCGGCAGTGGTTCAGGTGCGTCGCCCGCGGCTCCCCTTCATGCTTTCCGCATCTGCCAATGACACAACTTCCGGTTTCCGCCCGGGTGGATTGCAGAGGCAGGTTGTTCACCCTCTCCAAGGTAGAGAGAACGAGAAGGCACTCTCTAAAGTTAAAAGGGAACAGATTCCATACAAACGTAAGGAAGTTCTTCTTCACCCAGAGAATGGTAGAAAACTGGAACGCTCTTCCGGAGGCTGCTATAGGCTGTTAGACAAGTTCTTGCTGAACCAGAACGTACGCAGGTAAGGCTAGACTCAATTAGGGCATTGGTCTTTGACCTAAGGGCCGCCGCGTGAGCGGACTACTGAGCACGATGGACCACTGGTCTGACCCAGCAGCGGCAATTCTTATGTTCTTAATTTATAAGTGTGTAAGATGACTAAGGAATGCTGGAATCTCATCGCCATAGCAACTCATGTACTTGTCTTCAATGCTGCTCTAAGGTTAATTGTTTTTTTGGGGCCTGGCAAATGACTGTAGTACACAAATGGTTAATCAACAGCAACAACAAAAAAAAAAGTTTATGAGAAGATAAGGCAGAAATAGCCATATTTGTATTAACAAAAATTATTGTAAGGTTTTGTTCTATGTATTTGAAAGCTCTGTCGGGCAGCGATTGTCTCTTATATGTTTAGTATACAGCGCTGTGCTGTAGAAATGATAAGTAGTAATCGCAAAGAGGTAGCCTGGACTGCGTTCTGACAAAAAAAAAACAACAGTACGCATCCAGTTTTAACTATTTAAGGTCAAGGTGTACCGTAACCTCAAATACACCGAGAATCATCCCTTCCCCCAGCTCTTTTGGATAGAAATGCTTCCGTTGTTGCGTGTAATTCTTGATATCAATGGCTTGATGGCTGGCTGTGCCCATAAAGTGAAGGTAACATGCAAATCTTTCAGCTGGTTTACTGTTCTAAGCAGATGTAGAACCCCCATGGGAATAGATAGAATGCCTTCTCTGTTTGTGTGGTTGGCATCTGTGCTTGTGACAACCCTACGAGAATCTGAACGTTTCTACAAACATAATAAAGATCAAGAATGGGAACGTATCCTTTTATTAAGGCACACGTGCTAAATGCTAAGGCGCCCATAGAATATAACAGATGCCTTAGCAGTTAGTGCACGTCAATCTTTAGCGCGTGCTAAATCGGTTAGCGCGTCTTAATAAAAGGACCCCTTAGTCTGTGCATAGAGTATTTTTTTTTTTTCTTTGAACTTTATTCACCGATGAGCATGAATCTGATTTCAAACTGGTTATGGCTTGCAAAACGCGTGGTTTTCTGTTATCACAGAAGGCATTAAAATCTAGCGCGAAGTCAAATTTGGGAGCACACTAATTAATAAAAGAGGACTCGCGTGTATTTTTATATCCAGTGCGTCGAAGCTTTACATTGTCAAATGTGACTTACATTAAGCTGGGGCAGCTTAAACTGATTTGGTGAGTGGGAGTTTTCATACCCAAAATGAAACTTGAGTAAAATCCACCTGACACTCCTTTTCCCTTCCTAAAAAGGGAGCATCTTTACATCTGTATTGAGACACCTCAAATATCTTTTATCTCAGTAGCCAACATTGTGTTGGTGACATATATATTTATTTGTAAGCACTGTTAACAGGTAAAGAAAAAAAAAAATCCAAATGCTGTTTCTCTGTCTTTGATGTAAAGATTATCATCATGTACTAGTGTCAGCGGCTGCGTCTAACACATTAGTGTGTAGGACGGGCTGAGTATAAATGCCACTTTGCAGAGCAGAACTGGCTTCATACATTTCACAAGTGCCAGTACTGAAAGGATTAACTTGCTTTTATGAGGATGACAACATCTTACTGTTTTTGACTGAATTATGCTTGGATGAAAACAACCTAATGTCCGAGGACAGCATGGATCACAAACTAGCATAAAAGATTTATGAATCTGATTTTACTTATTTGGCTTGTAATCAGTGGCGTAGCGAGCGTGACCAACGCCTGGGGCGGCGGTGCCCCTCTCCCGCCCCTCCCCTGCCGCATGCACGCACCCGCCTGTGCTCCTTCCCCGAACCTTTTAAACTTTGCCGCGGGCAGCGACAAACTTGCTGCCCGCATCGGCTTCGGTGTTCTCTCTGATGTCACTTCCTCCCGGAAATGACGTCAGGAGAAAGTGCTGAAGCCGATGCGGGCCAAAGTTTTTAAAAGGTGCAGACAGCAGAAGGAGTGGGAAGGGTGCTGGCACCCCAAGGAAGACCGCACCCAGGGCAGATCACCCCTCCTTACTACGTCACTGCTTGTAATTGCGATAGTGTAATGTGTACATCTCTCCCTCCTTCCCCTTATCTCCCTCTCAACCTAGATGAGTATGTGTATTTACACAATGGCGCGTAGCAAGGGTGAGAAGCACCTGGGGGGTGCTGCCCCCCCCCCACCCCCATCCACTCCTTCCCCACCCTCTCCTGTTACATGCACTCACCCCCTTCCCTTCCCTTCCCCCATACCTAAGGAAATAATTTTTTACAGAAAGGGTGGTAGATGCGTGGAACAGTCTTCTGGAAGAGGTGGTAGAGACAGAGACTGTGTCTGAGTTCAAGTTTCAAGTTTTTTATTCAAGTTTATTCAAATTATTTGATTAAACGCTTTTCCAAATTACAAAGCGTTGTACAAAAGATAAAAAATATGATTTTAAAGAAATCACTTATACATAATATATTAATCAGACCTACAAGGGTAATTGGTTTTAAAACCACGGGAAACAATAGGAAAGGGGGGAGGAAATACAGTTTTTGAAGAAAAAAGTACATAAAAGGGAAGTACATTAGGAGGGTAGGAAGAAGGGATTAGTGGCAGAAGTGGGATCGGATGAGAGAGCTATTGGAAATCTTGTTTTGGAGATGGTGGAAATCATAAAGTATTACCTCTTGAATGAACTTTGTTTTTTCAGTTAAAGGCTTTTTTAAAAAGAAGGCACTTTAAGCTACTCTTAAATTTCTGCAAATCTTGTTCGAGTCTTATGTATAAAGGAAGAGAATTCCAAGTCATTGGAGCTGTTACAGAAAAAATAGAAGCACGGCGTGTTCCGATAATTTTCAAGGAGGGAACATTAAGGGTAAACTGGGAGGATGATCTAAGAACTCTTGATGAACTATATGGAATCAGAAGCCTATCTATAAATGCTGGTGTATTGGTCTTTATTGTCTTAAAGACTAGAAGAGCTATTTTATATATAATCCTATATGCTATTGGCAACCAGTGAGCTTTTTGGAGCAAAGGTGTGACATGGTCGAATTTTTTTGAACCTGAAATTATCTTTATTGCTGTGTTTTGTATGAGTTGAAGTCGCCTTATGTCTTTTAGATATGCCCCTTTTAATAAAGAATTACAGTAATCTAGTTTTCATATTACTAGGGAATGAACTAGTGTATTAAGGGAGAATTTATCAAGGAGGGGGACAAGTGATCGAATCATCCTCAACCTGTAGAAACAATTTTTAACCAGTTTCTACAGGTTGAGGATGATTCGATCACTTGTCCCCCTCCTTGATAAATTCTCCCTTAATACACTAGTTCAAGAAAGCCTGGGATAGGGGAAGAGATAATGGTTACTGCGGATGGACAGATTGGATGGGCCATTTGGCCTTTATCTGCCATCATGTTTTTATGTTGTTCTATGAAAGAGACTCGACTCATTGTATTTACGCCACATAGGTACAGTGGTACCTCGGTTTGCGAGTGTTTTGCAAGACGAGCAAAACATTTGCAAAATGAGCTGCGGAATGTAAACACTTGTGACATAGTAGACTTCATAAAGTTTTATTTGTTGTTGAATGTTAATAAAGCTGTGGCCCATGTTTGCTTTTTATCACTGAGTTTTGGTAATTTTAAAGTTGTGGTTCTTTCTTGCTTTAAAGGGGGTGTACAAAGATTGTGCGACTGCCGATGTTAGAGGCAGCTTTGCCCATGCTCCTGCTATTTTCCACAATCAAAAATCACCAGTCCTGGTTTCTTTTGTATAAATCTTTCTTCATACAATCTGCATATCTGGTATACTCATAGAAACATAGAAATAGACGGCAGATAAGGGCCACGGCCCATCCAGTCTGCCCACCCTAATGTCCCACCCCTAACTTTGCCCTGTGAATAGATCCCATGTGTCGATCCCATTTGGCCTTAAAATCAGGCACGCTGCTGGCCTCAATTACCTGCAGTGGAAGACTATTCCAGCGATCAACCACCCTTTCAGTGAAAAAGAACTTCCTGGTGTCACCTCGTAGTTTCCCGCCCCTGATTTTCCACGGATGCCCTCTTGTTGTCGTAGGGCCCCTGAAAAAGAATATATCTTCCTCCGCCTCGATGCGGCCCGTAAGATACTTGAACGTCTCGATCATGTCCCCCTTCTCCCTGCGCTCCTCGAGCGAGTAAAGCTGCAATTTGTCGAGCCTTTCTTCGTATGGGAGCTGGCCTTCCCTGAGTGTGGTTTGCAGCCATAGAGTGTAGCTAGCTTTGAAGTTGGTGGAAGCTGTTGCTAGTAGGTATGGTGGGCAGTTGTTCAGATCACATGAGGATTTGCAATATTTTTTGTAGAGCCTGTCCAATTCAGACCACTGGGTTGTAGGGAAGTCGGTCCAGGACCTGTCTGCTGATATGGCTTCATCTGTTGTGGGTTTTATTAGAATCTCGTCTATGTTGTTTTGTGAGTTATTGAATGTTGTTCTGATTGAGATGATTTTATTTTTGAAGTGATCTGCTAATTGAGAGGCTGTAGGTGTTAGGTTTCTCTGGGTGGCTAGACATGGTTTGGTGTCGGTAAGGTTTCTTACTAGGTTGAAAAGTTTTTTTGTGTCTGGTTTGTCGGTGCCTATGAGGTTGGAGTAATAGTCTTTGCGTTTTTCCTTCAGTTTGATTTTGTATTGCTTGATTTGGATTTTCCATTCTGTTTTAGTGTTATCTTGTTTCTGTTTTATCCATGCCCTTTCTAGTTGTCTACATTTCCTTTTTAGTTGTAGGAGTTCAGCGTCAAACCATTTGTCTGATTGTCTACATATTTTATTTTTTGCTTTTAGTGGTGCTAGTTTGTTCATGGTCGATTCGCTGAGAGACCGCCAGGTGTTTATGAATTCACTAGGGTTGCTGGAATCTATTGCTGGGTCCACTGCGCTCCAGAATGTGTTAGGGTCGATTTTCTGTCTGATCATAAGGCTTGTTTTGGGAGGAGTGGGTTTATTTTTGTTATGCTCCCAGTTGATGGTGAAGTTATATTTGTAGTGGTCCGACCATAGGGTAGGTTGCCAGGCGCCGTTGGTGATTTGGATGTTTTGTGTGTTGAGGTTTGGGGATGAGTATGCTGCAATATCGAGTTGATGACCTTTTTCGTGTGTTGGTTATAAAGATGTTGAATAGGATCGGGCCCAAGACTGAGCCCTGTGGCACTCCACTGATCACCTCTGTCATTTCGGAGGGGGTGCCGTTTACCACTACCCTTTGAAGTCTACCTCCAAGCCAGTTCCCAACCCATTTTGTCAAAGTGTCACCTAATCCTATAGAACTCATCTTGCTCAGCAACCTGCGGTGTGGTACGCTATCGAATGCTTTGCTAAAGTCCAGGTACACGATGTCCAGGGACTCCCCAATATCCAGCTTCCCCGTCACCCAGTCAAAGAAGCTGATCAGGTTGGATTGGCATGATCTCCCCTTAGTAAATCCATGTTGACGGGGATCCCGTAGATTCTCCTCATCCAGGATCTTATCCAATTGGCGTTTGATTAGGGTTTCCATTAGTTTGCTCACTATCGATGTTAGACTCACTGGTCTGTAGTTTGCTGTCTCCAGCTTTGAGCCTTTCTTGTGGAGTGGAATGACGTTAGCCGTCCTCCAGTCTAACGGGACGATGCCTGTACTAAGGGAGAGGTTGAAGAGCTCGGACAGTGGCTCTGTCAAGATATCACTCAGCTCCCTAAGCACCCTGGGGTGTAGGTTGTCAGGCCCCATTGCTTTGTTAACCTTAAGCCTTGACAGCTCATCATAGACACTGCTGGGCGTAAACTCAAAGTTTCTAAACGGGTCAACTGAGCCAACCCTTGTTTGTAGCTGAGGGCCAAGTCCCGGCGCTTCTCGGGTGAATACTGAGCAGAAGTATTCATTTAATAGTTGGGCTTTTTCCGAATCCTTTTCCACATAGTCTCCTAGTGGATTCCTTAGACGTACTATCCCACCTGAGTTTTTATTTCTGTCACTGATATACCTGAAGAAGGATTTATCTCCCTTCTGGATGTTCTTTGCTAGAGACTCCTCCATGTGGAATTTAGCCTCCCTGACTGCTGTTTTGAAGGCTTTTGACTTGGTCAGGTAGTCTGCTCAATACATCATTTTAAATTCCAATGTATATATCACATTTAACTTTTTTATTTATTTTTATTTATTTAAAAAAAAATTTTGTTTAGCTTTCTATTATTAGAAACCCTCAGAAGCGGCTCTCATACGGGACATGTTTTACCCGTTGAGAAGTATAACCGCAAGCTTCCTCATTGGCTTCAATTTTATTATAACAAAAGCTGCTTTTTTTTTTCTAATAATATTTTATTTTTTTATTTTCTAATAATATTTCTAATAATATTTTTTTTCTAAATATTTTTTTTCTAATATTTTAAAAATTTATCTTATATGCATTTAGCTCAATCTGCCGTTCATCAGTCGCTGACAAACCCAATTCGGGCATGCATGTTTCACTATCTACGTCAAGGCGGGGTTTATCTGCATCAAAGAATCAAGGCAAAATTAATTTTAAATATCATATAAGCAATAATCCATTAAAACCATCTTTCTACTTCAATCAAAGTTAAACTCTTACTTGATTTTCCACGTATCTGCATGCATACATTCAGCAATATGGCACTTTAGCATCTAAAGCCTCAACTGCTTCCCCTATATTTTATGTTCTCATGTATACACGTACTTACTCTTCTCTTCTATATATAAGTTCATGTAAACCTTTTATTTCCCTTCTCTTCCTATATTTTAAGTTCTTGTAAACCGTGCCGAGTTCCACATCCATGGAGATGATGCAGTATATAAACTTAAAGTTTAGTTTAGTATACACGTACGTATAACGTAGTAATCTATCATTAGGTTTATTATGTCAAGGACATCCAGTCCAGTCCATTTGGTTCTAGTGATTTTAATTCAAAAATCCAGCGCTGTTCTTTATAGTCTAATAAAGATTCTATTTTCCAACTATGGGACCCCCCCCCCTTGCGCTTCCATGACCCTTACAGAATAATGCCTAGGTGTTTCCTCTCATTTACACGTAAGTGTTCTCTTGCCCATGAAAGTGACAGCGTTCTATACACTGGCGCACTCATGTGGCATGTGACTGTGGGTGCCCTGTTATAGAAATGCCCATCATATGGCCACCACTAATGTGCAAACCCCTTTGAATATTAACACAATGTATATTTTTCATTACTAGCTGTTAGAGCATAGAGTTTTTTGCTGCTGCTGCTGTAAACTTTGCACATGCAGCAATGACTATTCAGTGCTGAAAGAGGAGTTCAGTTATACTTCTATTAATGGATAAAGAAAAGACATAGCGAAATTAGAAAAGGTACAAGAAGTGCAACAAAAAATGATAAAAAGGATGGGATGATTTCCCTATGAGGAAAGGCTAAAGCAACTAGGGCTCTTCAGCCTGGAGAAGAGACAGCTCAGGGGAGATATGATAGAGGTCTATGAAATATTGAGTGGAGTGGAACAGGGTAGATGTGAGTTACTTGTTTACTTTTTCCAAAAGTACTAGGACTAAGGGACATACAGGGAATCTGCTAAGTAGTATTGTAGATTAAAAGCAAACTGGAGAAAATATTTCTTCACTCAATGTGTAATTAAACTCTGGAATTCGTTGCTGGAGAATGTGGTGAAAGCAGTTAGCGTAACAGGGTTTTAAAAAGTTTGAATCATTTTCTAAAACTAAAGTCCATAAGACATTATTAAGATGGGGAAATCCACTGCTTATTCCTAGAATAAGCAGGGGGGAAAAAAAATCTGTTTTACTCCTTAGGATCTTGCCAGGTACTTGTGACCTGGGTTGGCCACTTTTGGAAACAGGATACTAGGCTTGATATAACTCTTATGTTCTTAGTGTGTGTGGGGAGGAACTCAGTAATACCAGGAAGCTATTTGATTCTCTATGTCTGGGGGCAGGGATTGTTTGACTTTGACACTTATCTTTTCAAAATATGTTTTCAAGCTACACATGTTTTTTTGTTTTGGTTTTTTTTTTTGCATGCAAGATGGCTGAGTCAAGAAAACCTTAATTTTATGTGGTTCATAAGGCCTTATGGACACTATAAAGTCTCTTAAGTTGTCACAAGGGGCATCAGGCATATGTTATTTGACTGTTTCTTTGTACATCAATTCTGGCTGTCAGTTTGGGAAAAAAATCATGATTATTTTTCAATTTCGCACGTCCCTTTCATATAAAATTGTCATCTTACGGTCTGTAGCTCTTGCCATTTTAAATAAACATGAGTCTAGATTATTCTGATGGGAATGGCAATCCAGCATATTTTGGGCACCTGGAAGAATACTTCTGAACTCTCGATGTGTGCATAGTGGAATGCTGTGTGTTTGGTATGGAAATATGAGGAGGTGGCAGCAGTGAAACATGGTCAAATGAAGCATTTTTGGAAAATTTGGCACTTGTTAGATTCTTATTGCTTAGAGCAGTGGTTCCCAACCCTGTCCTGGAGGAACACCAGGCCAATTGGGTTTTCAGGCTAGCCCTAATGAATATGCATGAAGCAAATTTGCATGCCTATCACTTCCATCATATGCAAATCTCTCTCATGCATATTCATTAGGGCTAGCCTGAAAACCCGATTGGCCTGGTGTTCCTCCAGGACAGGGTTGGGAATCACTGGCTTAGAGAACATATAATCTATGTATATATTGTAGTGGTCATATGGGGAACTGGCTTCAACTTGTATTTTATGAGGTTAGTAATGCTGTTTTTCATGAAAATCATTCAATAAAAATTGTTTAACTTAAAGAAAGAAAAAGAAAAGAAAACCTTTTTACTGATGGTTTTCCACATTTATACCGACATCCCTGTTTACGGGCACTTGTTTTGCCATTAAAAGTATGTCCACTGCCAGACTTGCTATGCCACATTCAGATCAAAAAAGGAAAATGCTGAGCACAGTAGGGAGAAAGTTTGGGTACCTTCAGGAGAAAATTTGCACAGAAGAACATCAGCTACAAAGAATAACCTTTGACTCCTTGCCTGTATATATAATATTACATCTTACCAGCAGGAGAAGGAGCCTTTTAGATACAGCCCAAATATTGGGAAGAATATTAGCTTTAAATTAGACAGCCTGAAATTGTATTCAAGATACTTTTGACTTAAGAAGCGGTGCTCATGTCTGTCATGTGGCAGGAAAAAAAACCCCATGTGGAGCTACTAACCTAAGAAAAACTGATGCAAGACTTGAGTCAAAACACGCTTAGACGTATTCAGAGAGAAAGTAGCATAAAATGGGAGAAAATGAAAGGTGTTAACTCTACTGTATTTTTTTTTTTGCGAACTGTCGCATCTGTTCTTTGATCCACAGTTAAAACACTCTACCAGAGATTTGTTTTTTTTACCAGGTATAAGCAGGGGTAGGGAACTCCGGTCCTCGAGAGCCGTATTCCAGTCGGGTTTTCAGGATTTCCCCAATGAATATGCATTGAAAGCAGTGCATGCAAATAGATCTCATGCAGATTCATTGGGGGAAATCCTGAAAACCCGACTGGAATACGGCTCTCGAGGACCGGAGTTCCCTACCCCTGAGCTATAGCCAAGCATTGTCATAGAATGTGAAGTCTTGAATGCACATACTGTACACACCAAAAAGAAATCCCTAATCTTTAATCAATGTGGGAGGGTTTCGGTGTGAACGTATGCCCCTTTGGGGAGTGGGAGGGGGGGGCAGTGCACTTTGACTTTTGAGGAAAGTTTTTTTTATATATATATTTGATCACTTTAGCTTTGTCATGAAGAAAGTGAAAAAGAAAAATACATGGGGAGTTTTACTGAAATAGTTTCAAAATGTATCATGAGCCCCGATTCTCCAGCACGAAAATGTGTGGACATTGCAAAGCTGTAAAAGAAAAAAAAAACCCTTCAGAGGCTGTAAGCACAGAGCATTTTATTTATATGCTTAAAATATTGTTGATTTGTTATCAGTCCATCACCCGTTCCTGACGTTTGTAAGATCAATTGCTTTGTTTCAACTTAGCTCCTGGTCGAGTCAGTTCAATGCAACTCTTGAAACAATTCAGACCTTTTTTTTAATCTGGACAAAATTACGTTTTGATGGTTTCCTTATTTCAGTCTCTTTCCCGGTGAAATGTAGGTTTTGAATACAGTGAACTCATAATTTCTAACTGGAAGTAAATTGCTAAAATTGCCTTCACCGAGATCTAAAATCTGCCCAGGAATCATCTTCATGTTAGAATATGGTTTGTTTTTTTAAAAAAAATTATTATTATTTGTAAGAACAAAGGTGGCAGCAGGATTCAGTGGCATCAGCTTGTGTTTTTGGTTTCAGTATTAATATCCAAATATGCTCTTATGTGGGTGTCATTTATTTGCAGCAGTGGATACCAAACCGCTTCAAATCCACTGTTTTCGTACAGTCAAATGGTGCCTCGCTTTTCTTGATATTTGTGTTAAACAAGAAATAATCCGCAAAGGTTCTGCATGCATTCAAAGTGCAAAGGTTTTGTGCGCATCCAAGGCAAATAGTAAAGAAGGACTCGGACTATTTGAAATAATCTGTTGCTTTCCAATCAGAGTCTGATTTGCAAAAAAAAAAGCCCCTGAACTGTACGTATTTCTTGCAGGGGAAAAACATGCCGGTTTTTTTAATGCCGTGCTCTAAAGAGTTCATGAAACGCTGCAGCCCACTGGGGGGAACATAATATGTACCTCAAACATGACAGCTTGGCCACAGATTACAGATTGTACTGATAACCCAAAATGAGAAGAAAAACAGCACATTCAAAGCATAAAGACCACTGACGGATCTATTCTTGTGTGTTTGTTTTGCTTTTTCTCTGTGCGTGCAGTGCTGGAAAGAGCACATTTAGCAGCTACTGATCGCTTTTAACTCCTTTTAGGCTGATAATTCATTCCTGGCCAACCTGGCAAAAGGAATTCCCAAAATAAATCTCTATTTGGCAACAACATTTTTCTACTTGAGACGTTAGAAAAATGGAATGCCCAAAAGGCTCCACAAAATTAAAAATCAAAACAAATCCCCTGCTCTGGGTGGTAGCCAAGTGCAACTCCCATCATTTTGCATGATTTTTTTTCCTCCCCATAATGATTTCTGCAAAGGAATGTGACAAAAATGTGTTTTAAAATTAATTTGGCAGTTGCTGTATTTTGGAGCTAACAGGAACAGGGGCACAAATAATTGTATGGACTTGATTGTATTTTCGGACAGTCTTTTTCCATGGGAGGGCTGTTCCAAATCTCTCTGGGGAAACCTCCCCCCGAAACTTGTTTGTTTGTTCTTTAAAGAAGTGGAACCCTCGAGAAATCGGTTTGGTAATACAGGTACTTTTGATCTTGGCCACTTTGCACCCTTTGGGGTTTTTTGCCAGCTTGTAAGGTTGGTTTTGTTTGCTAAAATGACAAATTATTTAAATGTAATTCTAAATTTAAACAACCTTTTTACAGACAACTGCACGACGCAAAAATCAAAACAAAAATGTGCAGATGACTAAAAGTGAATGTACCAATTCTTATTTGTCACATGTGGTTGTTGGTTGTTATTCTTTTTGCCAATAAAAACAGACTTCAAAATAAAATAATATCATGATTTGCTCTCTTTTTAAAAATAGAACGCTTAATGTGATGTCAATCACATACAGTGCTACAAAGAATTAGTCAAGAACCCTAATCTTCCTTCTTTCAGAAAATCTCCACTTGGATTTTAAAATGACAGATGGTGATAGCAAATAAAGATGTTTGGGGAAATATTTATCTTTACTTTTTCAGTAAGCTAAAGTCATTACATCTGCTTACGGAGGATACAGTTCACTTATTTATCAAACATTACGAAAACTTTGCTTTTGTTATTGTTGAGCTCAGATGATTTAGAAGAGAGATTAGGATGAGGTGTATGTTGTGTTTTTTTTGGGGGGAGGGGTGTTTTTTTTTTCTTCTCTGCTTTATCTAGTCTTTGTTTTTATAAATAAATACAAAATAACTCAAACTGAAACTTGATGGCTTGGGTGATAAATAAAATAACAGCCACTGGGAAATTTTTGTTCATTAAAATGTTCTTTCACAACCCACACTCAAGTTTCAGTAGGAAAATTGTTTAACCTTTTCAGGGGTAGTAAGCGTATGCTACTGGAAGCTCTCGGTGACTCAAACGGAGGCCCTGCAATATCAATGCACGGTGGCTGAAAGGTACAGATTTTAGTTATCCTATGAAATGTACCTGTGTTGACGAAAAGCCATCAATAGATCTGTCTCTGCTATACAACAGTTTTGTGGCTTGCGAACAAACCACGCAAGGTTGTTTTTAAAAGACTCTTCTCGCCCTATACCTTCATCTAGGTGAGAGGAAATGTAATACCTCTGCTCTCTGTAACACAAGTCTAAGCATTTATGGTATTGGAGAAGACAATTTGCATCCTTACAGCATCCCTGCCTCGGTGGAACTATAGTTGGCTATGGGGAGGCTACTTGATTTGGCCTCCGGGCTGTTCGGACTCACAAATCTGCTATCCTCGACCAAAACCTTCAAAAGAGAAACAAAAACCCTACTCTTCAAAAAATACATTAAACACTGGTCTCCATACCTTAAGAAGGATAAAATTCTGTTGGAGAGGGTGCAGAGGCGAGCCACGAAACTAGTCAAAGGCATGGAGAATTTAAGCTACAAGGAACGCCTCGGAAAACTGGGACTGTTCACCCTCGAAAAGAGAAGACTGCGTGGAGATCTGATAGAGACTTTTAAAATATTAAAAGGATTTGACCAAATTGACCAGGAAGCAACATTACTGACATTTTCAGATGTGACACGGACAAGAGGTTCAGGACAAATGTCAGGAAGTTCTGTTTCACACAACGAGTGGTGGGCGCTTGGAATGCTCTCCCGGAGGAGGTGGTGGCGGAGACTACTGTTCTGGGTTTCAAACGCAAGTTGGATGCACACCTTCTTGCAAATCATATTGAGGGATACGGGAAATCCGGGTCTCCAACAAGGAGCACCTAAATGGGCCTCCGCGTGTGCGGATCGCCGGACTAGATGGACCTTGGTCTGATCCGGTGAAGGCGTTTTTTATGTTCTTATGACCTCTATAACAGAACCAGGCCCGCCCCAAGCTTCACTCGAAACAGTATCTACATAGCAAATCACAAAAAATATTCAAATCGCTCATTAGGCATTTATTAGTATCTTGACGAAAATGATAGGAGGCTTGCGCCAGAAGACGTATGAGGAGAGACTGGAAGCCCTGAATATGTATACCCTAGAGGAAAGGAGAGACAGGGGAGATATGATTCAGACGTTCAAATACCTAAAGGGTATTAACGTAGAACAAAATCTTTTCCAGAGAAAGGAAAATGGTAAAACCAGAGGACATAATTTGAGGTTGAGGGGTGGTAGATTCAGGGGCAATGTTAGGAAATTCTACTTTACGGAGAGGGTGGTGGATGCCTGGATTGCGCTCCCGAGAGAGGTGGTGGAGAGTAAAACTGTGACTGAGTTTAAAGAAGCGTGGGATGAACACAGAAGATTTAGAATCAGAAAATAATATTAAATATTGAACTAGGCCAGTTACTGGGCAGACTTGTACGGTCTGTGTCTGTGTATGGCCGTTTGGTGGAAGATGGGCAGGGGAGGGCTTCAATGGCTGGGACAGTGTAGATGGGCTGGAGTAAGTCTTAACAGAGATTTTGGCAGTTGGAACCCAAGCACAGTACTGGGTAAAGCTTTGGATTCTCGCCCAGAAATAGCTAAGAAGAAAAAAAAAAAAATAAATTTAAATTGAATCAGGTTGGGCAGACTGGATGGACCATTCGGGTCTTTATCTGCTGTCATCTACTATGTTACTATGTTGACAATTCTCATGTAATCCGCCTTGAACAGTAAGGTAACGGCGGAATAGAAATCACTAATGTAATGTAATACCTTCCTTCAGACTGCCGCAGTCCTAGCACCCCGCGCTGCTGTTCTTATGACGCTGAATTTATTATTTTTCAACATTAAAAAGTTGAATATGCTGGCTTTGTTTATACACTCTCATTTATATTTTAAAAAAAATAGATGTGGCTACACATTTTTGCAGATATTGGGCAAATGATCAGCAATTCCATTGACTTCTAAACAGGTTTGCATTTGTGTTGATTCAGATGCTTGCACGCATTCGTGATCATAAGTTTATCGCAACTAATTTGCTAACAAAATGTGAGCCATTTTGCTTGTATTATTTTGACATACAGATGGGGGGGGTTGGGAGGGCGTCATAGCTTTCTCTCAGTTTCCAGCAGATAAGGAAAAATACACAGGCACTTATGGTTTTTCCCCATTAGGGCAGATTAGGCAGTTTGCTGAGGGAAGAGGATGGAAAAGAAAGAACAGCTGCAGTCAAACCAAAAGCAATAAGTTCTGACAACCACGGATGGGCCTGTCTGTTCTTTTTAGTATTATTATTATTAATTTTTCTGTTTTAATGATTTTATGAATGCTTGTTCCTGGCTTAGGATTTTAGATAGTGTGAAATATCATTTTATTAAAGAAAGAACTAACAGCATGAACTTTTACCCAGACGGTGGGGGCCATTTTCAAACAGCTCATTGGGAACTGTTCTCATGATGAATAATTGCATTCAGTTATCAGTTTGGATGGTAAATTTCTGAGGGTGTTTGGATGACTGTGATGATTAAGTTTATCAAAATCTTGGCAGGGAGGCATTTAGACAAGAAAGATTCAGTGGTGTTTTATTTCTTTCCCCCAATTCTTCTGATTCTTGGGTGGTTTTGCAGTTCATTTTCCACACGCGCTCCATCCCACGCTAATCAGCGGGGGACGGCTGCTAAGTTGACTACTGTGATTAAATCAGTTGGCACAGTGTTTCTCGATTCGGTCCTGGAGTGCCCCCTTGCCATTCAGGCTATCTGCAATGAATATTTTGATTATAGGCAAATTTCTTTCATGCCAGCTCATTGTGGACATCCTGAAAACTTGACTGGCAAGGGGGTACTCAAGTCAAGTTTCAAGTTTATTTGAAGTTTGATATCCCGCTTATCAGATATCTAAGCGGCATATATAAATAAATGCGGGGTGACACACAAAACTCACAGACAGATGAAAGTTGTCATACATTTGGTAAGGTGGGGGAAATACAATGGGAAAGGAACAAGTTCTTCATATATAGTAGAAATTAATAGATGTCTATGGATCAAATGCAGATTTAAATAAAAACAGATTTTAGATTAGATTTAAATTTATCTATAGAGGATTCATCACGGAGAAGCGATGGAAATGAATTCCATAATGAAGGTGCAGTTACAGAGAAAATTGATTTGTGCATGGTATCATAGACTGATGTAAGGAAGGTATGGCTAAGAGATTTTGGTTGCTTGATCGCAATGATCTAGGTCAGGGGTAGGCAATTCCGGTCCTCGAGAGCCGGAGCCAGGTCAGGTTTTCAGGATCTCCACAATGAATATGTATGAGATGGATTTGCATGCACTGCCTCCTCGAGATGCAAATCTATCTCCTGCATATTTATTGTGGATATCCTGAAAACCTGACCTGACCCGCCTGTGGCTCTCGAGAACAGGAATCTAGCCAGTCGAATTTTCAGGATATCCCCAATGAATAGGCATGAGATAAGATTGGTATGCAAAACTCTCTCATGCCTATTCATTGTGGGTAGCTTAAAAACCTGACTGGCCAGGTGAGCCCTGAGGACTGGATTGAAACCCACTGATCTGGGGCACCAAATACCCTGCAATGATCCCGGGTTTCTCTTGTACTGTTAAAGACCAAAGCACTGATTCTATAAAACTGAGGTGCCCATTATAGAATCACGCTTAGGCGGCGCTCAGCGTCCTAACATTTAGGCGTCCCCAATGTACTACATAATCTGCCCCCTAACCACGCCCAGTTTTAGTGTACGCCAGTTATAGGCCAGGCGCCAGCGTTTTAAAGAATCGAGTCTGTCGAGTTAGGCGCCTGTCTTTCAATTAAGTCCAATTAAAGCCGATTGTGAGCAGCTGAGTGCCAATCTCAGCACTGATTAATAATAATAATAATAATAATTTATTTTTGTATACCGCCATACCCAGGGAGTTCTAGGCGGTTCACAACAAATAGATGAGTTACATACAGTGCAGTTGAAAAAAGAAGAACATAAGTCAATCGAAGGGTCAAATTAGTTTACATTGACAATTTAAATCGATTAAGATAGGTGCCAATATCGGTGCCTAACTTTAGGCAGACTTTATAGAATTGGGGCCAAAGAGGATAAAACGTTTTTGACACATTCCGCAAGGGTGGGTTCAGTTTTCCGTTTGCGCCCTCTTGCTTTTAGCAGTTTGTCGTATTAAAGAGAGATAAGTGTCCCTCTGAATCAGGAAGAGGTAAAAGGGAATCTGTCATCCCTTTGAGCTGCAAAATCGTATGATAAAAACATGTTATCCCTCTCTCCCTTCCAGGCTTCTACATCCTTAACAGCACTAAGAAAACCACTAGAAGCTGAGTTAAACCACGAAAAGAACATCCCCCCCCCCCACATAGATAAACTTGTGTTACAGAACAAATTGTTATTTTTCCATCTATCAAGACACAGTGTTCAGACCTTTTTTTTTTTTTTGTATTCACAGCTTACTTCCTGTATGGTTAGTTTGTTTACCAGCTGAAATGATATTTTTAAGTATATTTTGCCAATAACTAATTTGAATCTCAATGTCATTCATTTTGATAGTTGTTTTTTTTTTAAACTATGATTTGTTCAAAGTCAATTCAATAACCTTTGTGACCCATTAAATTCTTAACTAAAGTCCCCTCGGACAAACAAGAATGTGGCTTATGATGACCTTGTTTAAAAAGGACTTCTCTCCCCCCCCCAACACACACGCCATTCTACCCTCTTGACAAGTTCTTTTATTTATATGGCTCTGTATTTCTAAAAAAAAGTTTAGTCTTTTCTGAACATTCTGTTATCCAGTGTGGGTTGGGGTAGTAGTAGCTGATAGTCTCTTGCTTAGGCATTGGTTTTATATTTAGACATATACAGTAAAATGAGTTTAATTAGCCTAAATTTTATTTGGAACAGTAATACTTCTAATTTTTTTTAATGCAAGATAATTCACCCATTCGTGTGCTGCTGTGTGTTCTCTTTAAACTTTGAACTTATCTTTATCATCTGAATATCCAGTAGGAAACATAACTCATCTCTGTACATCCAAAATCAGTAGGCGTAGCAAAATGCTTCTCTCAATATCTGGACTCCTGAGAGTTATGAGGAAATAAACATTATGCTATATAACGCGTATTTCTAAAGCATTTCCAGATCAAGGCAACCCATACATGGAATTCTGTCGCACCAGCAAATTTGGAAGTCAAAGAAATTCTATGTAGCCTTATGTGGGAGTATTATCACATATAAAAGACTCAGAATAAAAAGGCTCCAGATATTAAAATAAGACATGCAAGACCATTCCAGCCTCTAGCCCAGGGGTGGGCAACTCCGTTCCTCGAGGGCCGGAATCCAGTCGGGTTTTCAGGATTTCCCCAATGAATATGAATTGAAAGCAGTGCATGCAAATAGATCTGATGGGCTACATATTACTACAGCAGGAAAAAGAAACCTTGCAGAGAAATTTAGACAATATTTTTCTAGGCATTTAAACTAGAAGGTGGGGGTGGTGTATGTAGAGACCACCCCCGGCAAAAGAAAAGATGTGATAGTAGTAAAGGCTGCAACAAAAGCAATATCAGCAACTCATTTCTTAGTATTGCAGCGGAAAGTGAAACGACACAAAAATCCATACGAAAAAGGAGATTATCGCTGAAAAATAGCTGGAAAGCGATGACCACAAATGCTCGCAGTCTAAGCAACAAAGTTCATGATCTGCAAGCCCTAATATTAGAGGCAGATCTAGATATTGTTGCTATCACAGAGACATGGTTCAGTGAATCACATGGATGGGATGCAAACATACCGGGATATAATCTTTTTAGGAAGGACAGAGATGGTCATAAAGGTGGAGGAGTAGCTCTCTATGTAAAGATCAATATCCAAGCGACCGAAATGCAAGGGACCTGGGGAGAGGAAGAAGCGATATGGATTGCTCTGAAAAGAGAAGATGGAACTTCTATCTACGTGGGTGTAGTCTACAGACCTCCGACTCAATCGCAGCAAATTGATAAGGATCTGATTGTGGATATCCAAAAGTTTGGAAGGAAAGAGGAGGTTCTGCTGTTGGGAGATTTCAACCTGCCGGATGCGGACTGGAATGTTCCGACTGCGGAATCGGAAAGAAGTAGGGAGATTGTGGATGCCTTTCAAGAGGCTCTGCTCAGACAAATGGTGACGGAACCCACAAGGGAAAAAGCGATATTGGATCTGGTCCTCACAAATGGAGAGAGTATATCTAATGTTCGAGTGGGTGCTCACCTGGGTAGTAGCGATCATCAAACGGTTTGGTTTGATATAACGGCTAAAGTGGAGAGCGGCCGCACGATACTTAAAGTCCTAGATTTCAAACGTACGGACTTTAATGCAATGGGAAAGTACCTGAAGAAAGAGCTGTTAGGATGGGAGGACATAAGAGAAGTGGAAAGACAGTGGTCTAAGCTGAAAGGAGCGATAAAAATGGCTACGGACCTTTATGTGAAGAAAATCAATAAAAACAAGAGAAAAAGGAAGCCGATATGGTTCTCCAACCTAGTGGCTGAGAAAATAAAGGCGAAAGAGTTGGCGTTCATGAAATATAAAAAAACCCAAGAAGAGGAGAGCAGAAAGGACTACAGGGTGAAACTGAAAGAAGCCAAGAGAGAGATACGTTTAGCGAAGGCACAGGCGGAAGAACAAATGGCTAAAAATGTAAAAAAGGGAGATAAAAATTTTTTCAGATATATTAGTGAAAGGAGGAAGATAAAAAATGGAATTGCTAGGCTAAAAGATGCTGGGAACAAATATGTGGAGAGTGATGAGGAGAAAGCAAATGTGCTAAACAAATACTTCTGTTCTGTGTTCACAGAAGAAAATCCTGGAGAAGGACCGAGATTGTCCGGCAAAGTTACACGAGAAAATGGAGTAGATTCTGCGCCGTTCACGGAGGAGGGTGTTTATGAGCAACTTGAAAAACTGAAGGTGGACAAAGCGATGGGACCAGACGGGATCCATCCCAGGATACTAAGGGAACTCAGAGAGGTTCTGGCGAGTCCTATTAAAGACTTGTTCAACAAATCTCTGGAGACGGGAGTGATTCCTGGGGATTGGAGGAGAGCGGATGTGGTCCCTATTCATAAAAGTGGTCACAGGGATGAAGCAGGAAACTACAGGCCGGTGAGCCTCACTTCAGTTGTTGGAAAAATAATGGAAGTGTTGCTGAAAGAAAGGATAGTGTATTTCCTTGAATCTAATGGGTTACAGGATCCGAGGCAACATGGCTTTACAAAAGGTAAATCGTGCCAAACGAACCTGATTGAATTTTTTGATTGGGTGACCAGAGAGCTGGATCAAGGACATATGCTAGATGTAATTTACTTGGATTTCAGCAAAGCCTTTGATACAGTTCCTCATAGGAGGCTGTTGAACAAACTTGAAGGGCTGAAGTTAGGACCCAAAGTGGTGAACTGGGTCAGAAACTGGCTATCGGACAGACGCCAGAGGGTGGTGGTTAATGGAAGTCGCTCGAAGGAAGGAAAGGTGACTAGTGGAGTCCCTCAGGGTTCGGTGCTGGGGCCAATCCTGTTCAATATGTATGTAAGTGACATTGCTGAAGGGCTAGAAGGAAAAGTGTGCCTTTTTGCAGATGATACCAAGATTTGTAACAGAGTAGACACCGAAGAGGGAGTGGAAAATATGAAAAAGGATCTGCAAAAGTTAGAGGAATGGTCTAATGCCTGGCAACTAAAATTCAATGCAAAGAAATGCAGAGTAATGCATTTGGGGATTAATAATAGGAAGGAACCGTATATGCTGGGAGGAGAGAAGCTGATATGCACGGACGGAGAGAGGGACCTTGGGGTGATAGTGTCCGAAGATCTAAAGGCGAAAAAACAGTGTAATAAGGCAGTGGCTGCTGCCAGAAGGATTCTGGGCTGTATAAAGAGAGGCGTAGTCAGTAGAAGGAAGAAGGTGTTGATGCCCCTGTACAGGTCATTGGTGAGGCCCCACTTGGAGTATTGTGTTCAGTTTTGGAGACCGTATCTGGCGAAAGACGTAAGAAGACTTGAGGCGGTCCAGAGGAGGGCGACGAAAATGATAGGAGGCTTGCGCCAGAAGACGTATGAGGAGAGACTGGAAGACCTGAATTTGTATACCCTAGAGGAAAGGAGAGACAGGGGAGATATGATTCAGACGTTCAAATACTTAAAGGGTATTAACGTAGAACAAAATCTTTTCCAGAGAAAGGAAAATGGTAAAACCAGAGGACATAATTTGAGGTTGAGGGGTGGTAGATTCAGGGGCAATGTTAGGAAATTCTACTTTACGGAGAGGGTGGTGGATGCCTGGAATGCGCTCCCGAGAGAGGTGGTGGAGAGTAAAACTGTGACTGAGTTCAAAGAAGCGTGGGATGAACACAGAGGATTTAGAATCAGAAAATAATATTAAATATTGAACTAGGCCAGTAACTGGGCAGACTTGCACGGTCTGTGTCTGTGTATGGCCGTTTGGTGGAGGATGGGCTGGGGAGGGCTTCAATGGCTGGGAGGGTGTAGATGGGCTGGAGTGGGTCTTGACGGAGATTTTGGCAGTTGGAACTCAGGCACAGTACCGGGTAGAGCTTTGGATTCTCGCCCAGAAATAGCTAAGAAGGAAAAAAAAAAAAAAAAATTTAAATTGAATCAGGTTGGGCAGACTGGATGGACCATTCGGGTCTTTATCTGCCGTCATCTACTATGTTACTATGTTACTATGTCATGCATACTCATTGGAGAAATCCTGAAAACCCGACTGGATTCCAGCCCTTGAGGACCGGAGTTGCCCACCCCTGGTCTAGCCTATTGAAGATTTTATAGAATTCTTTTGGAAGTATAATAGAAAGCTACCGAGGACTCTTGCTACTTGCATCTTTTGGTTATATACGAGTACTGTCATTTCTTTCTTTAAATTGCTTTGTCATCATAACACCCACGGCAATCCATTCAGACAGTCCTCGCCATGCTTTTGTTTTCCACAGCTTCTTTCAATTGCTTGACATTCGTTCCAGCCAACGGGCCTTTAGTCTCCCCTGCTTCCGTTTACCACTGACCATTCCGAGTAGCCATTCCGAGTGAGTTTGCCCTCATCACATATGCAAAATAGGTCAGTTTCTGTCTGGTAATCTTGCCTTCCAGGGATAACTCTGGGTGTTGGTGATCCTAGTTGTCCATAGGATTCGTAGAAGTCTTCAACACCACAGCTCAAAGGTGTCGATTTTTCTTCTATCTGCTTTCGTGAGTGTCCATGTCTTGGCAGCCATTTGTCACGATTGGGAACACAATAGCAAGGCAATACAAATATACAAAAAAAAGATCCCAGTATTCACAAGGATTTATGCTCTTGACTTTGGAAGTTATGCTCTTAAATTGGGCTCGTTGAAAATTTACTAGGGCTGAGTGCCAAAATGTATACTCAAAATTCCACTAAACTCCTAAATTTAGGGGCATAAAAAGTGGGTGGCAACAGGGGTAGATTTAGAAGCTTAGGTTAATAAATCTATACAAATGAATGGCAGGACTAAATTTATAAGTATAAAATTTAAGCTTCTAAAATAGATGAACATGTAGTTGGAAACTTAGGATCCCTTTTACAAAGCTACGGTAGCAAGTCCCGTGCAACAAATGAGACACAGCCCATTCTATTCGTGCAGTGGCTGAGCTGTATTTGACGAAAATGATAAAAGGGATGTGATGACTTTCCTATGAGGAAAGGCAAATTTGGTGAAATCAGTTAGCTTAGCGGGGTTTAAAAAAGGCTTGGTTAATTTCCTAAAAGACAAGTCCATAGGCCATTATTGAGATGGCTTGGGGAAATCCACTACTTATTTCTAGGATAAGCAACATAGAATCTGTTTTGCTACTTGGGATCTAGCTAGGTACTTGGGACCTGGGTTGGTCACTGTTGGAAACAGGATTCTGGGCTTGATGGACCTTCGGTCTGTCCCAGTATGGCAGTTCTTATGATTTGTTTACATCTATCATTAATCAAAAAAGTGACTTCTGAATGTGTATTATATTTTATTCATTTTAAACCAGATAGTTAGATAAAACTCTATCTTATATAAGTCCACAGAAAAAAAAAGTATGGTTGAAGAAATGTAGAGTGCATATTTGGGAGGGCAGCTCCCCATTACAACCCAACCTATGTCCATGGATTTCAGGTGGTGTAGGTAGGTTTGGATCCCAATCCTACATGCTGTTCTGTAAATGGCACTCAACTTGGAGCACCCTTTATAGAATAGCACTGAAGGTCAGATTCTCAGAATGGTGCCTTTTGTGGCGGCTGCTTTAACCCTTTATTTGGCGTTGTTGCTCAGAATCAACATGGGTTCCTATGGCTCTTATGGGCGATCTGCATCTCCAAATGCCTGTTACCTTGGCACTGTTGCTCTTACTCAAGATCAAGTTACGTAAAGCAGCCGTTTCACCATCTGTCAGTTAAAGGGTTAAAAGCAGCACCGATTGTGTGTGAGTCGGACAATGGCACCATTTTGAGAATTGCAGCCACGACAAAGATAGGTGCCAGAAATGCCTTTCCTAAATCTAGTCCATTGTGTCTACAGGCCCAATGGAGGAAAAGAAGCTATCTTTTCTAACAGTTGGTTTTTTTTTTTGGACCTGATTTCCCCAGAATGAAATTTAGCATTTGAACCTGCCAATAGACAGTTGGTGTGTATTTGGAAGATAGTTTTGTGCACTATTTCTTTTCTTCAAGGGTTAGTGGACATAGTAATCATTTTCTCCAAGGACACAATAGCTAAGTTAGGAGAGCATGATACTAGACCAAGACAACTAACGGACTTGTTGGTGTGCATGCAGCAAGGATTTGCTCCAGCTCAGGGGTAGGCAATTCTGATAGATTTGTATCTCAAGGAGGCAGTGCATGCAAATCGATCCCATACATATTCATTGTGGATATCCTGAAAACCTGACCTGCCTGTGGCTCTCAAGGACCGGAATTGCCTACCCCTGCTCTATCTGAAATTACAGGGTATGGTTTTGCATTGCCAAATAGCAGCTTTGGAAAATCAGTTAATATCTACAAATCCGAGGATCCAGAATTTCCCAGACAAGAGTGCTTTCCTCTTTGGAGTTGATAAATGTAAGGAAAGAAGCGTAGGATGTTTTGTAACTCCTGATACCCTGGATGCCTTTATTTTTTTTGGACTCTTATTCAGATAATATACCTAACAGAGTTTCTCTTTTGGTGGTGTTTCTTACAGCAGATGATAAATTAAGTTTTGAAGGCTTTTTTTTTCCCAGATAAAAATGCTATTTCCTTTTGTGGCTGGTGTTTATATATTTTCCTGATTTTGTAGAGTTACTCAGTTACAAATAGGGTTACCGGATTTTCCCGAAGGAAAATCCGGACCCTTGGCCACACCCAGTTCCGCCTGTGTCACGCCCCATTCTGCCCCCCAGCCCCGCCCTCTAACGGCATCCGCACATGCGCGGATGTGACACAATGACGTCACACACATGACATCGCTGCGTCGCATCCGCGCGTGCTCGGATGTCCCTTCCCAATGCGATTTTGACGGGAAGCTTTTCAAAACCTGGACAAAGTGCCAGGTTTTGAAAAGCCGTCCGGACCCCCAGACATGTTTTCGAGAAGGAAGACATATCCGGGGAAATCCATGTTGACTTGCACTAAAAACCTCTAGCACAGCTTAATAAAAGGGGCCCTTAATTGGGAAGGAATCTTTCTTTTGCCCAGTGGAATCATTTTGAATATTGGGTTGTTGCTGTTTAAGAAAAGTTATAATCTGACGATTTATGCCATTTTTTGGACATCTTACCCCCCTCTTCTATGAAACTGTGCTACCAGTTTCTAGCGCGGGGAGCTGCACTGAATGGCCCGCGCTGCTCCCGACGCTCATAGAGTTCCTATGAGCGTTGGGAGCAGCGCAGCTCCCCGCACTAGAAACTGCTAGTGCAGCTTCATGGAAGAGGGGGTTAGTGTTTTTAAAATGCCCCTATGTTTATTTTTGTAAATCGTCAAGAACCGTAACGTATTTTAGAATAAATAAATACTGTCAGGGTTGCAACTTTTTCTACTTTTAAAAAGCACCCTAGACTTTTCTCTGCATCCCCCTCTCCCCACCTTCCTCTGAAACGCCTCAATCCATCCACTAAAAACAGAATAGTTCCTCTTGATTACTGTGGGCGATTTGTGTTGTTCATATTATTCAGTAATCTTTTTAAGAACAGGAATGATTCACAGTTGTTCCTGCATAACTGCACAAATAGGATAATCAGTGGCAGAATTGTGAAGAATAATTCTTGTCATTTATTTAAAAAGCGCTCTTCCTGCCACGACATGAGAGACCTGAATTTTCATTGGTCATCTATGGACGAAAAAGAATGTTCAAGTCTTGCCATATTCTGTAAGAGTCACTGAATACCAAAGCCTTTGTAAAACACATTTGTAATTTGCAGCAAGTACATTGGGAAAGGTCATTTTTTCCAAGGAAGGCATTCAATACCAGAACGGCATCACTTAGGTTGAACATGTAAATGCTAATTTTGCAGCTTGCACATGTAATTGCCAGAACTAATGGATAAATGTTGGGTTTTACAAAACTGGAACCACTGTCTGATTTTTAACACTCTTAATGGCCTAGGCCTTGGTCCTGAAAGTTTATGGGCTTCTTTTGCAAAGGTGCGCTAGCGTTTTTTAGTGCACGTACCAGATTAGCGCATGCTACCCAAAAAACTACCGCCTGCTCAAGAGGAGGCGATAGCGTTTAGTGCGTGTGGCATTTTAGTGCGCGCTGTTCCGTGCATTAAGGCCCTAATGCACCTTTGTAAAAGGAGCCCTATGTTTATTGATAAAACGGTTAGAATCTGTTTCAGAATGGAGGCGAAGTACATGCTTATTTCTCAAATTTTTCATTGATTAGAAATGGAAGTTTTAAAGCAATTTTTTTCTCTTTCTTATATGTATCTTGCAATACAATTATGGAATAACTGTGCTTTAGAAATTTTTACTTCAAATAGTTATTATAGTTTTAGGAAATTGTTGAAGACTTATTTGTTTTGTCATTAAATCATGTTGGGTTTTGTTTTTTGTTTTTTATAATTTACTGATGTTATGCATCAGTCTTGACTATTTGTTTCCCGCCTTGAACCTTACTTAAGATAGTTGGTGGGTAATAAGTCTAATATAAGAGAACATAAGAGAACCCAACTAAGGAGCCAAATTTTTTTTTTTTTAATTCTTTATTCATTTTCAAACTTACAATAAGTGTGACAATATGTCCAAACAAATTAACAATAAATATATCACTTAATAATCATCAATGGTATAAATGATATGCTCTTATCTCCCATCCTTCCCACCCTTTCCTATCATATAATCAATACCTTATACAATAAGTAACAATAAAATTACCCCCTCCCCCTCTCACAATTGAACTTGTAAATTTAAGGGAAAAAATGTCATCTAATCAGTACAATACTTTGTTAATGGCTCCCACACATCTTGAAATTTCCTGAAACAACCCCGCTGTATTGCAATAAATCTCTCCATTTTATAAATATGACATAAGGAATTCCACCAAAAATTATAATTTAATCTACTCCAATTTTTCCAATTATACGTAATTTGTTGAATGGCAACAGCAGTCATTATAAGTAATAATTTGTTATTATTTGTAGAAATCTGACTTTTTGCTCTCATTGCCATACCAAACAGCACAGTATCATATGATAATGCCACTGGGTTGTCTAATAAACAATTAATTTGGTCCCAAATTGATTTCCAAAAATTCATAATAAATGGATAATAGAATAATAAATGATCTAAAGTCCCCGCTTCGAGATGACAGTGCCAACATTTATTAGACTTAGAGCTATCCAATTTTTGTAACCGAACAGGGGTCCATAATGCTCTATGTAACAGAAAAAGCCAATTTTTTTTTTTTAAGGTTTGGATTTTTTAGGTGGTCTTAAGCACTAGAAAGAGAAACGCATTGTCCCCTTCCCCCAGCCACTTGTGCAAATGGCAGATTCAAAGAAGCAGTTAGTTGAAACAGGTATAAATGCCAGCTTGTACATTTGTTTTTAAAGTATGCTAGTATTGCTCTTGCAAACCCAGAAACACATGCATACTTTTCAGGCTCACCCAAACCACACCCACAGCATGCCCCCTTCAAAATACCACTATTTACATATTCAAATGCCGTACAAAGCTTCTAAAATAGCTTCCTCGATTGCTTAAACACTCTTTTTATTGTAGCTGTTATGGCCGACAAACATTTTACAGTTTCAATGCAGAAGTAAAGCCCTATAGTCAATTTACAGTAAAACACTGATTCATTCTTATTGATTTAACAGCTGCAAACTGAACAAGGATCAAGTGGTCTGTAACTCTGTGTCATGCACCATGGTGTCCGTTTCCTGTTACTCATAGATGAGACTAAATTGGAAAATATCCCCATTCTCCAACCTGTCGAGTTCTGTTCATGTGAAGTGTGTTTCTAACTCCATCTGGGAATTTGTCCTCATCGATGAAGAAGATCAAACAAACTGGATCTTTACCACACTGTATAAAATATTGAATGCAGAAAAGTACAGTATGGTGAGTAATGCTTCCTGAATATTTCATACTGGATTACAGGGCTCATTTGTATAGCAGCTAAACAGATCTACTTAAAATTTGCGAAGCATCACCAGGAAAAGTTATGATGCTCAAGCGGAGTATGACAGAAATAAATGAACAGACCAGAGGTATCCAACTTTGAGGGCCACAGTTCAGTTGGGTTTTCAAGATTTCCCCAGTGAATATGCATAGAAACACGACAGCAGATAAAGGCCAAATGGCCCATCCAGTCTGCCCATCCACAGTAACCATTATCTCTTTCTCTCGTGCCTATCCCAGGCCCTCTTGAATTCAGACACAGTAGATTTATTTGTATGCACTGCCTCCATTATATGCAAATATTCATTTTGAAATCCTGACTGGGTGAGGGCCAAGATGGAACACCCCCTATAATAGACCAGAGCTATTGGTTAAAAAAATCTATTCCTCCCTCATCAAGGCCAGAAGCAGTAAAAGATTCTCCCTCTGTGAGGGGTATTTTATGTGTTTAAAGAATGTTTTATCTGTGGAAAAGAGCTATTATAAAACCGCATGGAGGTAGAGTATACATGTGTTAAAAGTAGTCACGTACGTTAATTTTATACACTTCCCCCTCCCCATTCACGGTTCCTGCACTCGTGGTTTCATATAATCGCAATTTTTTCTGGGAAGGGGGAAAATTTTAAAAAAACAGTCTTAATGTAAAAAAAATCCATCTTTTTTTCCTCCCTGCCGCCTTCCCGGCCTTACCTGGTGGTCTAGAGGGCTTTCGGGGCAGGAGCAATCTTCCTACGCTCCTGCCCCGTGCAGATCGCCATCAGGAAATGGCTGCTGGGAGTTCCCGTAGTCTCTTGAGACTACGTCGGGAACTCCCTACAGCCATTTCCTCATGGCGATCTGCACGGGGCAGGAGCGTAGGAAGATCGCTCCTGCCCCGAAAGCCCTCTAGACCACCAGGTAAGGCCGGGAAGGTGGCAGGGAGGTGGGGGTGGGTCAGAGCCGGATAATCGCGGTTTTTCGGCATTCGCAGTCCGGCTCTGCCCGTATCCCCCGCGAATGACGAGGGAGAAGTGTAGTTATATTCTTTGATTTTATATTTTTATTGAAATGTAACAGTTCTCCTGATGTGAACCGCCTAGAGCTATTGGTTGGGCGGTATATAAAAAATAAAATTATTATTATCTATGCGTTAACTAAGGGCTCCTTTTACGAAGGCATGGTAGCAGTTTAACGTGCGTAATACCGTGCGCTAAACCGCTGGCCGCGCTAGCTGCTACTGCCTTCTCTTGAGCAGGTGGTAGTTTTTAGGCTAGCGCTTGATGAAAAGTCACGCGCACTGAAGCCGCTAACACGGCTTCGTAAAAGGAGCCCTAAGTGTAGGCATTTCTGGGAGAGCACTGTTTGGGTATAGCCAGTGCCATAGGGAGGGTGACAGGTGCCCGGGCCGGAGGCGCCCCTATCCCTCCCTCATCTCCGCCCCCCCAGTTCCTTTCCCGATCCCCCTTGCCGTATGTGCATCCCCCTTCCCTTCCTCATACTTCGAGTTGTTCACCACCGTGAGCAACAATTCCAACGTGCTCTTCGTGACCTTGGCGGCTCTTGCACTGACATCACTTTCTATGCACACATTGAAGTTGTTGCTCGCAGCGGTGAACTAGTCGAGGTACAGGGGAAGTGAAAGGGGGGGGCATACACATGGCGAAGGGAGGAGTGGGAAGAGGCGGAGGGGCGGGGAAGAAGGGGGGTGCCAGCAAACCCCACCAACATGGTGCCCGGGGCAGACCGCTTCCCTCGCGCCTCCCCTCACTACACCACTGGGTATAGCTAAGGCAGAGTTATAATGTACATACGTATTTCTACAATATTGCAAAAGGTGAAGTGGGGAAATATAAATAAAATAGTGCAAAAAAACTCCACTTAAAGGTAGCTGAGAGTCTGCTCAAATGGAAGAAAAAGCCTCGGGTTTTATTGGTAGAGCTCAAGCTCAAACCACATCGTTGGCTAAAAAACTTCCACAGAGTGACAACTCGCTGTTGAGGTTTAAAATAATTGAGGACTGAGATATTTTGCAACTGAAACCACTGTGAGGGTTTAAAGCAGTCTGTTAAAATGCCAACGTTTCACATCACTAAGCCGTTTCTTCAGGGCTAACATGACCTTGCTTGAATCTTCACAGAGTGACAGTGTTGTGCTCACCATCTCACCAGTTGTTTCAGTTGCAAAATATCTCAGTCCTCAATTATTTTAAACCTCAACAGCGAGTTGTCACTCTATGGAAGTTTTTTAGCCCATACGTATTTCTAAACACACAGAGAGGTGTTGATCTACAAACAACTAGTACAACAAACAAAAACAGCAAACCGACGAGCGTAAATAGACACAGTTTTTTGAGCGAAGGCCTGATGCGTTCACATTTTGCCCTAAGGCTGCATCAGGGGTAGAAGCTGTTAAATCAAATAATATGAAATGGAATTAAACATAACTGAAGACAATCATTAAAAACTGATATAAATTATAAAAAATGTACATTCCAGAAACAAAACAAAATACAAATAATTGTATGCATGCAAACTCAAGAAAAGGACACGTCTTAAATTTTCATATACAGTCAAACCTCGGTTTGCGAGTGTTTTGCAAGACGAGCAAAACACTCAGCAAACTTTTGACTCGCAAACCGAGTGTTGACTCAATTTGTGAGCACCCCCCCCCGATAACCGGCATCGTTCCCCCCCGTTCGCAAAGGCCCCTTCGCTTCAACCGGCACCCCCCCCCCCCCGCGCAAACCGGCCCCCCCCGCCCGAACAACTTAAACTTACCCTCTCCCCCATCTGGCACCGTCACGCAGGCACAGATCGTGCCAGTGCCTAGAAGATCTTCCGGCTTCTGCCTGCCTTGAGCAGATTCTCGCGAGAGGGAGAATTAGAAGTCCTTGAGCATGCGCAGATGCATGCTCAAGGCAGGCAGAAGCCGGAAGATCTTCTAGGCACCGGCACGATCTGTGCCTGCGTGCCAGTGCCGGTGCTAGACGGGGGGGGGAGGGGTAAGTTTAAGTTGTTCGGGTGGGGGGCCAGTTCGCGCGGGGGTGCCGGTTGGAGCGAGGGGGCCTTTGCGAGTGGGGGGGGAGCGATGCCGGTTATCGGGGATGGGGTGGGGGAGGTGGGAACGTATCAAAGCGAGTTTCCATTATTTTCTATGGGGAAACTCGCTTTGATAAACAAGCATTTCGGATTACGAGCATGCTCCTGGAACGGATTATGCTCGTAATCCAAAGTACCACTGTACATGTAAACAGAGTGAATAAAAGTGTGCCAAGTAAAAAACCAAAACATACTTAAATCAGTAAAAAGCCACCTATTAATATGTGCAATACAAAATTCAAATTGAACAGGCAGCAGGTAAGGTTGTAAGCACCAATTTATTGTCTTCCATGCTCTAATGGTCTATGGGGCTCATTTTCAGAAAAGAAAACCATCCAAAAAGTGGTATAAGGGAGCAGAGAGACATTTTTCTAGACAAACCCTTGAGGTAGGTTATAGGAATAGTCTGGGACCACAGCACAGGTAATAGACCTGGAGGGCCGCCGCGGGAGCGGACCACTGGGCGGGATGGACCTCTGGTCTGACCCGGCGGAGGCAAATTCTTATGTTCTTAACCCTTTCAATTCACTTATTTTTAAAACCTGTTTCTAGACAGATTTCTATGCTGCTTGCCTGCAGTTTGTTTAAATCTGAAGGGGGCGCGTTAGAGGCCGGCTTATGACTTGGACTTGGGACATGTTTCTGCCTTAATCGAACATTTAAAAATTTGTCAAGGCCATAATTTGAATGTCTGGGCTAGACCTGTTTTAACAATGAAGACGTTCCAAAAAGGTGCTCAGACTGACCAGATGATTACTGGAAAGATGTAAGCATGACCGCTACACATACTCCCCCCTCCCATTCCCACTGACCCCCCCCCCCCCACTCCCCAAAGATATGAATGAAACAGTACATGCCTGCCTCTATGAAAGCTGCAAATGTTGTGGCCTGTCCAATTAGGGTAGCAAGAAGGTCCCTGGAGTGGCCTGGTAGGCAGTGCGGTGAAAACCCCAAAACAAAAGAAACTGTGGAGTCTGATGTTACTGATTCAGGCTTTATTATAACGAAAAGGTAATCCACAGCCTCTGAAACAGTGAAGGTCATTTGCAGCTTTAGTCAATGAAGAGGACCCATTTACTGTCTTCCTCAGGGGTCCCAATTGGTCTTGTCAAATAATTATTGGATATGACGACCTACACCAGCGTAGATGAATATTTTCCTCGAGCGTGCAGCTGGAAGAATAGGGGACTCGGGCTCATATTCCACTCTAACCACTACACTTATGGTAGATTTTGTGAGCCTTCCAAACCCCATCCTAATCCCACTGTACCCACAAAAGGGCTATTGGTGTGGTTTTTTGACCTATGATGACAGTTGGGTACAGTGGTTTTTGGAGGGCTCGCCATACTATATAAGGGGGCTATGGTGAGATGTGTACCTGGGACTTTTTATGTGAGGTTCGCTGCAGTGCCCCCTGCTGTTCTGGGATGTCTGTGTGGCCAATCTACTAAGAATGCTGGCCCCTCCTACATCTCAAAGGCTTGCTCTGTGCATTTTTGTTTTGGATGTGGGTTTTATTTATTTATTTTTTTTAATGGTTCAAAAAGATAGACGCATTGGGGAAAATTCTAGAAATGGCACCAAAGTAATTAACTAAGACCACAGGTAGAGTTGGAAAATACCCACAATCGCACAAAAATACAACTCTCTTCTACTCTAGGAAGAGGCTGGTGAGTTATCAAAACTTTCAAAAGGGGAGGGGAGAAAAAAGACCACAAAATCACAAAGGGGACTTACAAACAGCAAAAAGCTGTATCAAAGTAAACCCACTGTCATCATAGGTCAAAAAAACTCCACAAGATAGTGTAACCCACCAGTTCTCTCTTGAGTAGGTAAATAAAGAACTTTGGCTGTGAGAAAGTCCAAAATAAAAGGGAGGCAATACCCCAGAAGAAATTTTTTTAGGTTCAATAGTCAGCTTCAATGTTCATTACAAACCAGCAGTAAACAAGTCCAAAAATTTCACTTATCTGTGATGCTTTCCACCGCTAATAACAAATGCCATTTAAAGCAGCAAAAAAACCCCAAAAACAACACACTATTAAAGCTCCTACTAGTGCCTAGTGCCTAAATAATACGCACTGGAATCGCATCTACTCGGGGGCTTTAGGCCCCTAACACCGCTATGGGCACGGCTAACGCCGGAAGTGGCATTAGGCGGCCTAAAGCACCTACATAGGTGCAATTTACAACAAAGAGGTGCCGGAAATATAGGTCCAGAAAACCCTGGCCTACATTTCCAGCGCCTATCTTTCGCAGAGGTGCAGTTCTCTATAGGGCACCATTGCGTGATTGACAAGCGATCAGCGCCCTAGAGAGAATCTGGGCCCTTGAGCACATCCATTAAAAATAAGATAGATGTTTTGCACTTTTAAAAATGGACATAAGAACATAAGAATTGCCGCTGTTGGGTCAGACCAGTGGTCCATCGTGCCCAGCAGTCCGCTCACGCGGCGGCCCTTGGTCAAAGACCAGCACCTTAACTGAGACTAGCCCTTCCCGAATATGTTCTGGTTCAGCAGGAACTTGTCTAACTTTGTCTTGAATCCCTGGAGGGTGTTTTCCTCTATAACAGCCTCCGGAAGAGCATTCCAGTTTTTTACCACTCTCTGGGTGAAGAAGAACTTCCTTACGTTTGTACGGAATCTATCCCCTTTCAACTTTAGAGAGTGCCCTCTCATTCTCTCTACCTTGGAGAGGATGAACAACATGTCCTTATCTACTAAGTCTATTCCCTTCAGTACCTTGAATGTTTCAATCATGTCTCTCTGTTTGAGGGAGAAGAGGCCCAGTTTCTCTAATCTTTCACTATACGGCAAGATTAGAGAAACTGCTTGGTACTGGATTTTTATGCATGTTTCACAAAACATCAAAACTCAGATTTAGACATCATCAAAAATGTCCCTTCATATATTATGGATTACAGGAAAACTGAAGTGTAGAAAGCAGCATTGTAAAGTGAACGAATGAAATCGATTAAAACTCTACATAATCAGACAGGACAAGAACAAAAAGGACGCATACCTAATAGGGGCTAAAAGCTGCGGTTACCAAATGTTTCTCCAGGAAACCCCAGAAACATGATCCTGCCCCATTATGCCTCCAGCCCTACCCAGTTCTGCCTTCATCCTCACCCAGTTCCATGGCCTGCCCCCACAAAGCCTCCTCTTTTCCTCCATACGAGTTCTAGCCTCTGGGTGAAGAAGAACTTCCTTACGTTCGTACGGAATCCATCCCCTTTTAACTTTAGAGAGTGCCCTCTCGTGTTCTCTACCTTGGAGAGAGTGAACAACCTGTCTATATCAACTAAGTCTATTCCCTTCATTATCTTGAATGTTTCGATCATGTCCCCTCTCATTCTCTTCTTTTCAAGGGAGAAGAGGCCCAGTTTCTCCAATCTCTCGCTGTACGGAAACTCCTCCAGCCCCTTAACCATTTTAGTCGCTCTTCTCTGGTTCCTTTTGAGTAGTACCATGTCCTTCTTCATGTATGGCGACCAGTGCTGGACGCAGTATTCCAGGTGAGGGCGTACCATGGCCCGGTACAGCGGCATGATAACCTTCTCCGATCTGTTCGTGATTCCCCTTCTTAATCGTTCCTAGGATAATTTGCTGCACAAATATTTGTGTGCAAATAGACTTTAAATACATGAATTTTCCCAACTTTGACACAGGCATCCCATTATAAAATTAGCACCTTCGTGTTTATGGGAAAAAAGGTCTGGCTTAAACAAAACCACGAGGTGCTGCATGGTATGTGGCTATGCGATGGGAATGTATTCATTACAAAAGCCTAGAGGTTCCTTTTAGCACACGCCACCCGAAAACTACCACCTGCTCAAGAGGAGGCAGTAGCGGCTAGCGTGCGCTATTTCACGCGTTAAGGCCCTAACGCACCTTTGTAAAAGGAGCCCTAAGTTAACATTGCCTGTAAAATAGACTTGTGTTGACCAGATAAAGAGCTTGAAACAGATCCTGGCAGTTTGGCAAAAGTAAAATAAATTCTAACTAAATGATATGTAACAGTGCTCAGACCCACAACCAAAAAAGTGTACAAATAAAGTCAACAAATAAGGTTGTTCAGTAGGACCATCATAGCATCTGTTAGTCCTGCCGCCAACATTTCAAATGATTAATCATTGTCAATGTGATTATAAGTCAAATATCAAACCACCTAGCTGGGATGTTTGGGAGCCATTAACAAAATATTGTACAGAATGAATATTATTTTTTCCCTTTGTTCATATACGTCCAGGGAGGGGGGGGGGGTGGAGATACTTTATGTTTTCTTATGCTTAAGAACAATTGTTGGGTATAAGGGGGGGAGAGGGATATTTGATGTGAATTAGACTTTGATGGAATATTAAGTGATGGTAAAGTGTAAAGTGATTGTATCTTATGTTGCACTTATTGAAAGTTTTAAAAATGAATAAAAAATAAAAAACATAACATAACATAATAACAAATTTCTAGCTGTATAACCCTAAGTTGAATGCGGTTAACAAAAGATTATGCTATGAGAAAATACAAAGATAATATAATACACAGAGATTTAGTTAGGCAAAAATATGGAGAAAAGAAAAGTCTTCAAAAGTTTCCTTTAGTGTGTAGAAGATGTAGAGCTGATCAATAATGGGCGGAAATCTTAGTCGGAATAGGCTGCTTGATAAGAAAGACAATGCCCATGATGTTTCTTACTTTTTCAGCCCTTAACTGAAGGAAACGTAAATAAGGCATGAGATTTTCTACTCTTCTCATGTGTCATGATAACAAATCTATCAGCAAGATAAAGTGGGGCCACACCAAAGCGACTTTATAATATAAACATCCTAACTTAAAAATCACCTGGGCCTTCACTGGGAGCCAATGCAACCTACAGTAATAAGGAGTCACATGGTCGTACTTCCTCAGGCCAAAAATCATTCTTATTGCTGTATTTTGAACCAAAATCAACCTGGCCAAATTTTTCTTAGTACTTCTCAGATAGACAATATTACAATAATCTAAAATACTCAAAAGTAATGGCTGAACTAAAAGTGTGAAGGCGGTAGCATCGAAGTAGAATCTGATGGTACGGGAACACTGTTGATTGGTCCAAACCAGAACAGCCTCCATTAAATATAGACGCGAAACAGACATACACAGTCCTGAAGCTGTGATAAACGAGTCCTATTTGAATCATATCACAGGTAATTTACATTATTATTCCTTATTTGGGAAGCTTTATTGCAAAAGTAAAATAAGACAACAGTGATCTCAGTTTTACTGTACACTGTAGTTTGCTTTGGGATTTTGCCATAATTTAATTCTAAATGTACCTGCATAGCAAAGAGCAGAGAAAAAGAAAAGCAAAGTAGTTTAAAGATGGGTTACAAACTGCATTTTGTGAGAAAATCTCAGAGCAGTTTACGCTTCTGACTAACAAGGTTTTGCTTTTACACAAGCGTTCACATTTTCATGTATAAACTATTTACAACCACACAAAATATTGAGTATTACGAATTCTCCCAAATATGGATATTATATAATACTGTAGTATTTAACACATACAGTTACTGTAGCAGATGTTAGTTGACCCTCGGGTATGTTAGGGATTTGTAGTAGAAAGTTCTTCAGATTCTTACACCCCCCTCTGGATTCCAGTTCCAGAAAGGGCAGCTGGGAGGTAGATGGCATTTTCTTTCAGGAGGCTGAGCTCGTCTGCAGATAGTTTTCATACAGGCTCTTTCCCTTCTCTGTTGGGTTCTCTCATCTGATGTTTCTTCTGAATAGATCAGTGTCTCTCAAACATTTTTTTAGCTCCGGCACACTAAATGGAGCAAATGTTTTTCGTGGCACATTCGAATTGAAATAATAAAATTGCAAAACCAACAAAGAATTAAATTTGAGAGTTATTTATTTAAAGTTCTTTAACCTATGTATGGCTAACTGTAGCACAGGTGAAACTAAAGTAGATAGAATAGAATTGTTCATCAATGCGATGGATGTGCTTGTTTTTGAGTGAAAATTAACCACTGCATAAAAACCAAAAGTAAAGCTAAAATTACTTGCCATTAGTTTTTAAGGACCAATCACATCAAAGGATGACACTTGTCTGGGCGGTTGTATCTGTACGCACACTGTCATAATGTTGACAGACTTTTGCGTACGTGATGTACATGTCATTTATTTCCTGAGTATACTTATGAAGGGAATTTTTTAATATAGTCAAATTCTGGTATCTCTCGGGGCACACCCGGAAACTCTTTGGGGTTCGCCGCTGTGCCGTGGCACTGGGATAGATGGTTCTCCCGCTGCTCTTCTCTTTAATACCAGCTTTGAAAGTTGTGTGGAGATCTGGTCCCTGCTACAAACTCTCCATGAACTCAGCTCAGCCACTTTATAGGTTCTACCAATGATTCCCATGCCCTTCCTTCCCCTAGAACAGTGTTCTTCAACCTTTTTACACCTATGGACCGGCGGAAATAAAATAATTACTTCGTGGACCGGCAAACTAATAAGACTGAAATTTTTTTAAAAACCCATTGCCGCCCCATCCCCGCGAGCTCGGTCCCGTTAACCATCTGATCCTATCCGCACAAGCCTCAAATAGTTATGATTTTATATTGAACATATTTTATTAAAGTATAAAAAGAAACAATATTCTGGACAATTGTCATTTTATAAATATAAATAATACAGGGCAAGGATCAACAAAACCCCCGTCTCCCCTCCCCTTCACATATATCCCCTCTACTATCAAGAAAACTGAATAAGCCAAATTATTACAGAATGCTACACAAATATCATGCTAACAGAATACCACAGTCACACATGGCAGGAATGGTGTTAGGGGAGTGGAACTAGGGCAACTGCTTCCTGATCAGAGACAGCCCTAAGCCAGCTGGAAGCTAAAGACACACTGCCTGGGCTTTGCACTCCCCAGTTATGTCTAACATCAGCTCTAGCAGGATACATATTTTAAATCTGATATATTCTAATCACAAGATAGAAATAAAATTATTTTTTTCTACCTTTTGTCGTCTCTGTTTTCTGCTTTCATCTTCTTTTCACTCTCTTCCATCCAGCGTCTGCCCTCTGTCACTTCAATCCAGTATCTGCCTCTTCCATCCACTGTCTGCCCTCTACCCTTCCCCCTTCCATATGGTATCTGCGTTCTTTCTATGCCCCTGTCCCCTACACAGATCTAGCATCTTTGTCCCTCTTTCCTTATTTTTCATCTGACCCCTCTTCCCAGCATCAATCTCTTTCTACTTTGTCATTCCTCTGTCTCTCCCCTTTCCCTCATCTGATCTCTCCATTCCATCCTGACTCCTTCCCTTCCTCTAATCTCCCTGCCAGCTGTTTCCTTCCAATGTTTCTCCTCCCCTGTCCAGCAGTACCTTCTCCCTTTCTTCTTCTCCTTATCCAACAGTAATTGTTGTCCCTTCCCTTTCCCTTCTCCCCTGTCAGCAGTAGCCCCTTCCCCTCCCTTGTCAAGGAGTACCCCTTCTCCCTTTCCTCCTCCCCTTATCCAACAGTAATTCTCGTCCCTTCCCTTTCCCTTCTCCCCTGTCAGCAGTAGCCCCTTCCCCTCCCTTGTCCAGGAGTACCCCTTCTCCCTTCCCTTCTTCCCTCTCCAGCAAATGTTTCCTCTATGTAGGCTAGCGGCAGCTCTGTGTGCTTTTAATTTCGGCACACAGCTGCCCCAAAGCAGTATTTTAGCCGTGGTTTCAAGAGGCAGCCTCGGGGCCTTTGGTAGGCTGGCCCGCTTCGATGATGCGATGTGGGCTGGCCTACCAAAAGCCCCGAGGCTGCCTCATGAAACCGCGGCTAAAATACTGCTTAGGGGCAGCTGTGTGTGCCGAAGTGCAGGAGTAGGAGGTGGAAGGCAGGAGTGCCAGCATAGCGACGGCAACAGGAAGTTGCACATCAGCTGACGCCGGCACTTTTTGCTGCGGCGGGGACCCGAATCCTTCGTGGAACGGCAACATTTTTTTGCGGACCGACACCGGTCCACGGATCGGCGGCGGTTGAAGATCTGTGCCCTAGACACTGGCTGTATTATCAGTCACAAACAACCCCCTTGCATTTAATAGTGTAACCATGGGAAGCAGAAAGCCAAAAACCTGGCCACTCTTCCTGGATGAGGGTTTTATAGTCTCTCAAACTCCCTCTAAAAGGTGTATCCTCCTATTGCTGTTAACATGGCAGTGGATTATGGAAGCAGGAAGCACTTTCCAAATCAAAAGATCACACGCTTCATTCTAGTAGAGGCATAGAGATTAAGAACATAAGAATTGCCATACTGGGACAGATCGAAGGTCCATCAAGCCCAGTACCCTGTTTCCAACAGTGGCCAACCCAGGTCCCAAGTACCTAGCTAGATCCCAAGTAGTAAAACAGATTTCATGCTGCTTATCCTAGTGGATTTCCCCAAGCCATCTCAATAATGGCCTATGGACTTCTCTTTTAGGAAATTATCCAAACCTTCCTTAAACTCCGCTAAGCTAAGTGATTTCACCACATTCTCCAGCAATGAATTCCAGAGTTAATTACACGTCGTGTGAAGAAATATTTTCTCCAGTTTGTTTTAAATCTACTACTTAGTAGCTTTATCGCATGCCCCGTACTCCTAGTATTTTTGGAAAGAGTAAACAAGTGATTCACATCTACCTTTTCCTTTCCACTCAGTATTTTATAGACCTCTAGCAGATCACCCCTGAGCCGTGTCTTTTCCAAGCTGAAGAGCACTAGCCACTTTAGCCTTTCCTCATTAGGAAATCGTCCCATCTCTTTTATCATCTCCATCGCCTTTCTCTGTGCCTTTTCTAATTCCTCTATATCTTTTTTGAGATACAGCAACCAGAATTTCACCATAGGGGATTATAACAGTTTCATATTTGTTTTCTATTCCTTTCCTAACAATTCCTAACATTCTATTTGCTTTCTTAACTGCCATTGCACGTTGAGCTGCATATTTCGGTGAACATGCCTTCATCAGGGGTCCTAATGAGTCAAAATAAAACATCTCAATTGTACATAATAATTAAGATATAAATAAAAATATAAGACTTGTGTAAAAATATGACTTATAAATAAAAATATAAGACAAAACAAATAAATATGACTAACCTGACAAAACTCATTAAACAGAAGGAAGAAATGGAGAAAGAAATACAAATTGTTGATAGTAAATGAGACAAATAAGGGGAAAAAACACCAGGAAGGGTAAAAGCGGTAGATTTAAAATAAGTAAAAAAAACACTACTATCTGTTTCCTGCAGAATGTTCATTTGTTTGACTTAATTCCATATAGCTCAACCCCCTCCCCCTAATGTGATCCATTCTATCATTGTGATAAAATGTGTCCCATTGGTTGTCTTCTTCCACCAGATCTCTGAGATGCCTATTATATCTACCTATTAATTTAGTGCTATATATTCTCTCTCCCATCTTATTTTTTGGGCTACTAGAATTTGTATACAAACACTTCAAATTCTGTTTTTTCCTTGCATCTACAAGTTGCTTAGAAGTTGACAGAAATAATTTGCATTCTTTATTCTGCTTTCCTCTTAAACACTCCTGGCTTTCTTCCACCATTATTGAAACCTCTCTATTGGGACTCCCTAAGTGTTCTGTTTCAATAGAATCCTTCAAGAATACTCCACAATGAACCAAGCACTCTTGGTGACCATCCTGGTGATCAACTTCCCCCCCTCCTCCCCCTCCCCCGCAATCTTAGTTTAAAAGCTGTTCTATCTCCTTTTTAAATGTTAGCATCAATAGCCTGGTTACATCCCAGTTAAGGTGGAATCCATCCTTTCGGAAAAGGCTCCTCCTAACAAATCTAAATCCCTCATCCCTGAACCATTGCCTCAACCATACATTGAGACTTCGGATCTCTGTCTGCCTTGTAAGCCCTGTGCATGGAACGGGAAGCATTTCCAAAAATACTACCCCGGAGGATCTGAATTTCATCTTTCTACCTAAGAGCCTAAATTTGGCTTCCAGAACATCCCGCCCACATTTTCATATGTCATTGGTTCCTACATGTAGCACGACAACTGGATCCTCCCTAGCATTATCTAAAATCTTATCTAGGTGATGAGTGAGGTCTGCCACCTATGCACCAGGCAGGCAAGTGACCAGCTTGATCATTCCATATTTCAGGGTTCCCTAGCTCTGGCAAAGATGTTCGTCGAAACAGAAGTGAACTACATCTGTTGATCTGTGATAAGGAAAGTTAAGAACATGAAAATAAAAGGGATGTGCAGAAAAATTCAAACACATCATCTATTGTGCAAAAAATCAATCCACCTATTCTGACACACCATCTGTTGTGCCATGTGGCACCTATGTGACAGGCTGGCCATCATCAACTTGAGAACAAGAAAGTAAGAGCATAAGAATTGCCATGCTGGCGTAGACCAAAGGTTCATCAAGCCCAGTATCCTGTTTCCAACAGTAGCCAATCCAGGTCACAGGTACTTAACGAGATTTGAAATAGTAGCTACATTCCATGCTATTCACCCCCAGAGATCAGCAGTAGCTGTTCCCAGGTCTAATATACCTTTATAACAGTCTATTGACTTTTTCTTCAGAAACATCTCCAGGAGACCTTTTTTTTTTAAACTCAGCCAAATTATCTATGTGACAGCAGGGAAAATATACAGTATATGTCCATGTGTATTTTTTCTTCTGACTATCAGAGCTATCAGTTATGTTCAAGTTATGGCTGGCAGTTGTCCTTAGCTGACAGCTTACATGAGTACATTATTAGTGCTGTTTTTGGTTTCAGCTACCTGCAGCCCTAGGAACTCTAGCCTACCCTTTTGACCTTTTGTTTTTCCTGTGTGAGCTTCCTGAACCTGCTGTGTGCAGGGGTGTCTACAGACTTTGTGGCACTAGTAATCTGCTATAGGCTCGGTTTAGTCCAGTGGTCTCAAACTCGTGGCCCGGGAGCCACATGTGGCCCACGAGGTACTATTTTGCGGCCCAAGGCCTGTACTAGTACTGTCTGTACTAGTGCTGCCCGCTCTTTGCAACATCCTCTGGCTTCTCCCCTGCCCTCCCGCTCTTACCTTCAGATAATTACCGCAGCCTACAGAGAGGATTGCTGGTGCTGTAGCGATCCTTGCAGGCTGCCGTCGTTCTCAGCAGCATGTTCCCTCCGCCGCGATCCTGCCCCTGACGTGAGAGGAGGGGCAGGACCGTGGCAGAGGGAATGTGCTGCGGAAGCCGATGGCAGCCTGCAAGGAACACTACAGCACCGGCGATCCTCTCTGCAGGCTGCGGTAATTAGCTGAAATTAAGACCATGAGGCCAGGGGGGAAGCTGGAGGATGCTGCAAAGAAGGGGGGAACATGCAGGCCTTCGGGGGGGGGGGGGAGCGGGAAGATTTATAAACTATAAAGAGTTTTACCTCAAGCAAAATTGTAATTTCTTTAATAAGACATTAACTATTTTTTCTGCGGCCCTCCAAGTACCTTCAAATCCAAAATGTGGCCCTGCAAAGGGTTTGAGCTTGAGACCACTGGCTTAGTCCAAGCTTCTGGAAAAAAAAAACTACCTAGTAAGAAGCAAAGAAGGGCTTGGATTTTTTGAAGGGCTGTTGGCAGTGGCAGTGGTTTACACCCATAAAAAAAATTTTAAGCTCTGATTTTTGCTGCTAAATTTATCTTTGGAGCCTCTCTCACCACTGACCATACTATGCATGAAGCCCGAGAAAAAAGTCAGCCAGTCTATATGAACCAGGTTAAACATTTATTGGCACTTGTTGAAGCAAGGACTCAGAGGCTGGGGCAAGTTTCAGATCCGAAACCCAGGCTGACTTGCTATAGTGATAAGGTGTGGGGACCCTTCTCACTCCATGGAGTCAAAGTGGAAGGAGAAAGGGAATCTCAGGCTGGACAGTACTTCCACATGCCTATGAAAACTTACATCTGAGGCAGAGTGGAGAAACTACTAAGAGTAGCACAGATTAAAAGGTTACTAGAACCTGGGTTAACAAGGGGAATTATCGTTAACCTCATTTGACTTCAAATCTTAAGACTCTTTTCCTTAATGCACGGTGGCGCATGAGGCTTAGATTTAAACCTCAAGAAAGACTTCAAGGAGCTCTTGAATTTATCCAGAGACGGCACTCTTCTATGGAGAGAAGGCATAGTGTTCCTTAGTTGTGGTGCATATACTGAGAAGGTCTAGCACAGAACGTCTAAGTTTCGTCCAGGACATTTTGGGATAGGTTCAATTATTACCACAAGATGTCCAAGTCGAAGCACACTCAAAGCCCACCCAGGACATGCCGCCAACCTGCCCCTTTTAGTTTTGGATGCCCAGCGGCTAGGATGCTTCGCAAGATGTCCAGAATGACGGTTTCAAAAATTGGCACTTGAACATCATGGCGATTAGGACTTCCAAGTACCAATTTATCCCAATTTTTGGACATCTTAGTGTATTGAAAATGCCCCAATAACCTATCAGTTTTAGGTCTCTAAATGTTTAAGTAGGTCTCTTTATATTTAGAGAATCCAATTTTGCTGGGGGATGTGCTCTCTGTAACCCAGTGTATCACAAACTGTGTGCCACAGCGAGATTCCGGGTGTGTCGCGAGAGGCATATCATGTAGGCGGGTCAACCGGTGCCTCGCCTCCTTGCAGGCACCTCTCCTGCTCTCCGCACCTCCCCGGCGTAGTAATTTCAGGGTTAACAAGCTCAGGGTCCTGTCTGGAGGGCTTCCGCGTATACGTGGACACCGATGTGATAATGTCACACATGCACATGACATCATCACGTCAACGTCTGTGCCTGTGCAGAGACCCTCCAGTCGTGGCCCCGAGTTTAGTGCGCCACGGCTTGGAAAAGTTTGTGAGACGCTGCTGTAACCCGTTAGTTCTCTCATTGGTTGGCCATAAAACAGATGGAAGTCTGATTATGTTGAATCAATTTTTTATTTGTCAAACAACACCAACAAATGCCAACAGTAGAGAACACTAGAGAAAATCCAAATCCAAAGCATCAGATCCAACAATCCCAACCCAAACCTTCCCCACCCCAAACCTCCCGATCCAAAAGCAAAGAAAAATCTTACAGCAGTAGGCTTGGACTCTTATTGGAAGTCTGATTAAAAGAAGCTGTTACTGATAATCTTGTTAGATTGTGTTTAATAATGAATGATATTTATGTTACCTTTACAGATAATAGTGTAATATGTGGAATATCTTTTGTTCTTTCATTTGTATGACACTGTTTTTGATTAAAAATCAATAAAGAATTTAAAAAAATAAAAGAATAATGCAGCCTGAATCCTAACTCTTCATCGAGTTTGTAGCCTTCATGCCATTTGCTATTCTCAATTAGTGTGCTCCTCTGATGAGCCATGCCTTTTCAGGTAAAAGAGTTGATGGCGGTCTCAACTTTACAGATGGTCTCTAATGGATTCTCTTTCACACTTATCCACACTGATTCACTAGAAAAGCTTTCAGAAGGGACAAGTAGACTCCCCTCTCTATCTACAAACAGATGTTCTCCACACAGGACATCTGCACCCCTGTTTCCACTATGGCTCCTACCTACAAAGACAGTGCTATGAGAGAAGGCGTGGATCCTGATGGATGTGTCAGCGGTCATCAAAAATGTGTCCTCCTTATTGCAAGTGTAACAATTCCTGGCTATCCTGCATGCAGGGTGAGTCATTTCTGTGCTTTATATGTACCGCACCTACTAAGTTCTACACATGTACATAGCAGTCAGGCTCATAGGCATGCTAATGGAGGAGAGTGTGGCATAGTGGTTTGAGCTACAGACCCAGCACCCTGAGATTGTGGGTTCAAACACTGCGCTGCTCACTTAATTCTCCACTGTACCAGGTGCATTAGATAGATTGTGAGCATACCAAGACAAATAGGGAAAATGCTTGAAGTGAAAGGTCACTTGGACACACAAAGTCAGAGGCGTGAAGAAAGTACAAGAGGTTTATTACAGATGCCGGATTCTAGTGCAGTGAACAGCCTGCTTACCAGAGTATTAGAAACAGGAAATGCACGGACTTTTATGCCCTTTTCACTAAACATATGCAAACTAATACATGCAAAAACTACAACTTCTCATTTGTTACTTCTATAACTTTTCTACAATTATTATTGGTCCTAAGCCAGCACTTATGTTAGGTTCAGGGATGCAACTTATAATCCTATAGGGAGCTAGCTCATTTCTCTGCTTATCTAAATCTTACAGTTCTAAATGTTACATGTACAGGAGGGTAGGGTACATCATGGCTCAAACTCTTATCTATTCAGCTTACAATGTGGTAAGACAGGGACATACATTTCAAGCAGATGATGTCAAATAGATTGTACACTGTTTCCAGCTATGTAGGCCTGAGCAGTATTTTAAACAACAGTTAACCATTTCATGACCCTACAGAAGTACATGTTTGTAAACCATTTTAAGTGTGGTTGTATAACTACAAAAAGGCTGTATACTAAGTCCCAAACCCTCCCCCTTCCCCATAGGTGTGAATGCTTAAATTCTTTGGATGCCAATCAGGGATTCCATGACTGATGGCTTTCCAAGGTTACACTGCTAACCATCTGCTATTAGGGTACACTGAAATGCCAGGGTGTATCATGCAGGGTCTTTGGATCATCTGCATGTAGGCTAGTTTAGTGCCCTATAATTTCTATCTAGCTTGTTTCTACATGCATCAAATATATCTCACACACTTTGCCATATTAAGGTGACCTGTACAACCCTCTAAGCAAGGATTAATGTGCAGTCCCGATGCATGCGCAGACCGTCTGAGAAAATCGGTTTGCTTAGTGAATCTAGCCCTTTGTACCTTTGTGCACAGCTATGTAATGTTTCATCACTCTTTCTTTGCCAAATATATATCCCTTTTGGTAACCATTGGGCTGCTCCTCCTTTTAGAGGAGGAATAGCCTAATGGTTAGTGCACTGGACTAAGGATCTGGAGAGCTGGGTTTGATTCCCACTAGAGAGTGGCATGGGAACCCTTACTGCGGCAATACTGTGGTTAACACAATAATTACTGTGAACCCCAGAAGATCCCCAGGTGTGCCACAGGAACGGTGAGCCGTTCCCCGCAATAATGGGGAAGTGTTTACTGCTGCTGTTTATCTTCTCACCCGAGGCCAACGCTGCCACCACCCCTGCTGCTGCCGCAACCACTGCTGTTTCTCTAGACTAACAGCAGCAGAGGCAAAGCGAGGAAAAGCTATTGCGAGTCCTTTCTCTTCTTCCTCACAGCTGCTGGACCTGATGATGGGATGGGGGTGTGGAGAGCTGACCATTGTTAGGAGAATGCCATCAAACAATCTTTTCAGAGTCTAGAGGATCTGGTATAGAGACGTGGTGATGCCATGGTATGGGTCAAAGCCACAGGATTTGAGCCTAAGCACATATTAAGGGGGCATGGGGATGAGAGGGGCATGAGTGGGTACTACTATTACTACTACTAATTGTCATTTCTATAGCACTACTAGATGTTCACAGTACTTGTATACATTATGGGCCTGATATTCAAAGCGTTGTCCCAATTGTAGGCGGTGGTAGGTGTCCTACTGCAGTCTAACATACCTATCAGGATGCACGTGGTTTTTTGGGGGGTTTTTTTTTAATCGATATGGTGAACAATGCCTACAGAAGCGCCTAGTCACACCTACAGATGCCTAAGACTGGTGTAGGCGGGGCTTACATGAGAAGTGGCCTTAGGTGTCCGTAGATCTGTCTAGGCACTTCCTTAGGCAAGAGTCAGATGCCTTAAACCTAAGCCCGTAAAATGATGGCCTACATTTAAGGCGTCTGTACAAAAAAAAATAGATTTGATTTTGGACACGATGCCTGATGGTGATTGACACGTGGTAGGCACCCCTTTTGCAGGTGCCGTTTCCACAATCAGGCCCTCTATGCAGGACAGGGGCGTTCCCAGAATTTAGGCATAATGTTCTTATGTTCTTAGAACAGGGTCATTTACACACCCAACTGCCGTTAGTTAAATGCCACTAGTAAAGAAAAAATTCCCAGGAGAAGAAACAGTGGTACCAAAATACAATAGGCTGCTCAAAATAAATTGACTTGGAATAGCGTTATAGACAAGCAGTTGTTTTAAGAACCCTCAGCATCATATGGAGCAGAATAACTTAATGCATCTGCTTCTCAAGTTCTTCAATTTATTTAGCCCCCTTTTACAAAACCACAGAAGCGGTTTTTAGCACAAGCTGAATGCTCTGCACTGCTCCTGACGCTCATAGGAACTCTGAGTGTCGGGAGCAGCACAGTGATAAGTGCCTACTGATCTAGGCACCTACCAGAAAATTCTTTAAAATAATTTTTAATTGTTTTTTTTAATGGCGTTTTCAATTATCAGCGCTGATTAAGCCAATTAAAAAATTAAGTTAGGTGCCTAGATTTGCTAGGTGCCTGTTATAGAATCTGGGCCAAAATCCAGTAGTGGCCCCTATCAAATTAAAAGAGCAAGTTATTACTCTGAAGAATCTATCTATGATGATACTGGTCCTTTAAGAACAAGTCCCTGTTTATAACTAAGTTTCAATAGCTCAACAGGACAATACATATTTTATTATCTATCTACCTAGCTATGTTGGACTTATATGTTTAGAAGTAATTCTGTACATGTTAAAGTTAGACACCCAAGGTGTGTTTGCTAAGCACAAAGGGATTGATTCTATTAAGGGTGCCAACATAATTGGTAAAATACCCTTAATAGCCTCAATAATTGGTAAAAAAACAAAATTTAATTGGATGATAGGCACCTATCGCATGGCGTTTGTGACACCCAACGCCTAAGTGGGTATTTCTATGGGTGGATCATGACTTAGGCTCCGCTAAGCATGAGTCTCCAAAATCTTAGGTGCCTGAAATGTAGGCCTTTAAAACCCTGGCCTATATTTCAGGTGCCTAAGTTTTTACATAGGCACCGCTAGCCGCGATTCTGTAAACGGCACCTAAATATGGGTGACATGTGGCTGGTACCAGCCGATTTAGGCGCCTTTTATAGAATCAGCCCCAAATTCCATAACATAAATTATTTATTTTATTTACTTATACCCTACCTATAACTAAGCAGTTTAGAGCTACAACCTCAGCACCCTGAAGTTGTGGGTTCAAATCCCACATTGCTTCTTGTGACCCTGGGCAAGTCATTTAATACCCCACTGCCCCAGGTACATTAGGTACAGTGTGAGCCCACCAGGACAGACAGGCCTCCCAAGCTCCCTCTACACCCCCGAACTACCCTGTACCTCTGAGTACAGATGACAGCAGGAGGGATACCTTGTCCCTCCTGCGTGCAGGCCCGCCAATACAAAATTGTGGGCCTTTCCCTGTGCATCCTGGGATGCTTGGGGAGGGGCCTAAGACCCTGATTGGCTCAGATGCCTAAGGCCACTCCCAGATGAGGGGCCTTGGGTGTCTAAGCCAATTAGGGCCTTCGGTTCCTCCCAGTGTATCCCAGGATGCACCGGGCAGGGGGCCTTAAGGCCCAGATTGGTTGAGACACTTAAGGCCCCTCCCAGGGGGTATCTGAGCCAATCAAGGCCTTAGGCCCCCTGCCCAGTGAATCCTAGGATACACTGGAAAGAGTTGAAGGCCCTGATTGGCTCAGATACCCAAGACCCTCTCTGGGAGGGGTATTAGGCATCTGAGCCAATCAGGGCCTAAGGCCCCCCCTCCCTGTACATCCCAGGATGCACCAGAAGGGCTGTCATCTTTGGTGGTGTAGGGGGAGCCGGAAGGGGCTGAGGCAGAAGAGAGCGGGCATCCCTCCAGCCATTTTATTTGTAAGAACAGGCAGTTTGGAGGGGGATTCCTGGCAGGGGAGGTTGGTTGGGCTTGGAAGGGGGGGAGGGGGTTCATGGTGCCAGGAGGGAGTGGGCATCCCTCCTGCCCTATCTTTGTTTGGGGGGTTGTCATCATCGGGGGAGGGGGGGAGTCAATATGGCACAGCATTTTTTTAATGGGGCAGATATTGTGGTGTGTTAGACCTGTCACTTTTTTCAGGTTGGTTGTACCAGTTGGTGCACGCCTATGCGATGTTAGGCCATTGATCAGATGGCTCGTTTTAATATTAATGACCTAATTTTAGTAGTAATAGTAGTAGTTTGGAGAATGTACAACCACATGGAAAGCCATGTGGTGATCCATGTTGAAACTCAGGTCGGCAAATTCCATTGGTCTGACCTTCGGCACACGATTGGAGAGTTTAGTGCATCTAAGCCTCTATTCTCTAAGCTATGAACTAGAGAATGACACGGTGACAAAATTCATCACTGTTCCTGTCCCCGCGGATAACCGCGGGAAACCATCTTCATGTCATTCTTTAAGGAGAGAGGGAAGAATCAGAGTATGAATGGCTACAACCACTGACCCACAAGCTTTGCTTTGAAGAATGCTGGTGTAGAAGGACTGAGGTTGAAATAGACACTAGAAAATGACATGGGATTATTTCCCGCAGTTATCCGTGGGGACGGGAACGGTGATGAATTTTGTCACCGTGTCATTCTCTACTATGAACTGCAAACAGAGGCTAGAGTAGAACAAAAAGACAGGGTTTGGAGCAAAACTGTTAATTACTTAAGCAATCAAAAGCTGGGATGAAACAAAAGGGATACCATCTACCTGAAAATTCATAGACAATGACCCTATTAAAATCCAATCAAGGCTCTGCCTAGCTAGGAGGCATGTGACCAGCCAAACCAGATGATATCACCTACCCAGAACAGAAACCAGTATGAACAGTATTCCTGAGTTGTGATTGACACTATTCATGACTTGTGATTAGATCTGACTTCATCTCCTATGGTCCATAAAAAGGGGAGATTCACCTAAGCTCCTCTTCTTTGGATCACCGATGGACATCTGCAACACACCTTGCTGGAATCTCCTAGTCTCCTACATCTGTTTCCATGCTCCACTCCCAGCTATTCTACAACTGAAGAACTTTTCTTCCAGCAAGGGACCATCTTCATCTCAAGCTAACCTCTGCAGAGTAATGCATATGGGGATTAATAATCGGAAGGAACTGTATATGCTGGGAGGAGAGAAGCTGATATGCACGGATGGGGAGAAGGACCTTGGGGTGATAGTGTCCGAAGATCTAAAGGCAAAAAAACAGTGTGACAAGGCAGTGGCTGCTGCCAGAAGGATGCTGGGCTGTATAAAGAGAGGCGTAGCCAGTAGAAGGAAGAAGGTGTTGATGCCCCTGTACAGGTCATTGGTAAGGCCTCACTTGGGAGTATTGTGTTCAGTTTTGGAGACCGTATCTGGCGAAGGACGTAAGAAGACTTGAAGCGGTCCAGAGGAGGGCAACGAAAATGATAGGAGGCTTGCGCCAGAAGACATATGAGGAGAGACTGGAAGCCCTGAATATGTATACCCTAGAGGAAAGGAGGGACAGGGGAGATATGATTCAGACGTTCAAATATTTGAAGGGTATTAACGTAAAACAAAATCTTTTCCAGAGAAAGGAAAATGGTAAAACCAGAGGACATAATTTGAGGTTGAGGGGTGGTAGATTCAAGAGCAATGTTAGGAATTTCTACTTTATGGAGAGGGTGGTGGATGCCTAGAATGCGCTCCCGAGAAAGGTGGTGGAGAGGAAAACTGTGACTGAGTTCAAAGAAGCGTGGCATGAACACAGAGGATCTAGAATCAGAAAATAATATTAAAAATTGAACTAAGGCCAGTACTGGGCAGACTTGCACGGTCTGTGTCTGTATATGGCCATTTGGTGGAGGATGGGCTGGGAAGGGCTTCAATGGCTGGGAGGGTGTAGATGGGCTGGAGTAGGTTTTAACGGAGATTTCGGCAATAGGAACCCAAGCACAGTACCGGGTAGAGCTTTGGATTCTTGCCCAGAAATAGCTAAGAAGAAATAATTTAAAAATTTTAATTGAATCAGGTTGGGTAGACTGGATGGACCATTTGGGTCTTTATCTGCTGTCATCTACTATGTTACTATGTTTATTAAAATTACTGCATTGCAAAAATAGTACAGTTCTTTCTTTTCCTGCATGGTGGGCGGGAGTCTGGCTTATGCATAAATATGAAGAAGTAGCTGCTGTTAGGCGATGTTTAGCTTGATATTTTAAGAGGGTTTGGGCTCTTTTAGATGACTGTTATAGAATACATGCTAATTAACTTGTTTTTCTGCTTTGTACTCCCATCTACTTTTACAATTTCATTGGGGGGAAAGGGCTTAAATGTCATTAGATTAATTGTTGTGTTGAATTACTGTATTTTATGAAATTCAATAAAGACATTTAAAAAAAAAAATTACTGCATTGCCTACATAATCTTTGTAAATAAGCTTGCTCTGTAAAAATAAAATCTTAGTTCTTCCTTAAATGCTCTAAGTCAGGGGTGCCCACACTTTTTGGGCTTGCGAGCTACTTTTAAAATGACCAAGTCAAAATGATCTACCAACAATAACATTTTTAAAAAACACAACGCACACTGTACGCATAGAATTGTTAATTATCATTCCTATTCTGGGGTTTTTTCAAAGAGGTCAAGGCAGATGACTCTATGCATTATCACCTCAGTAACAACCATACAAAAATAGACAAATACCCACCCCCCTCCCTTTTTACTAAACCACAATAGCAGTTTTTAGTGCAGGGAGCTGCGCTGAATGCCCAGCGCTGCTCTCGACGCTCATAGGCTCCCTGCGCTAAAAACCACTACTGCGGTTTAGTAAAAGGGGACCATATTGTAAAATATAGACAGCAGATATAAATTCAGACACATTTTGATCACTAAATTTATAATAAAATAATTTTTCTTACCTTGTCTGGTGATTTCATGAGTCTCTGGTTGCACTTTCTTCTTCTGACTGTGCATCCAATCTTTCTTCCCTTCTTTTAGCCTGTATGCTTCCTCTCCTCCTGACCTCATCCCCCCCCAACATTTTCTTCTTCTCTCCCTGCCCTCTCTTTCTTTCTCTCTTCATGCCCCCTTTCTTTTTTTCTGTTTCTCTTCTTTCCTTCTGTCTCCCTGCCTGCCCTCTTTCTCCCTCCCTGCCCTCCCCCAAGCCACTGCCGCTGCCATCGGATAACAGGCCCCCCCAAAGCCGCCCGCCGCCGGCCAAGCTCTCCTTGCTTCGGGCCCACCAACATTCCTCTCCCCGACGTCAATTTTGCCGTCGGAGAAGAAGTTCCACTGGCCAGAACTTCCTCTCCGATGGCAGAATTGATGTCGGGGAGAGGAAGGCTGATCGGCCCAAGATCGACCTATTGGGAGAAATGCTGCCGGGTCCTGTCTTTCAGGAAACAGAAAGTAGGCAGGACCTGGCAGGAAGAAGAGCAAATCGCAAGCTTCACTGCCTGTCTCCCGCTTTAGCCCGCGAATGGGGCTCTAACATGTGTGTGCCGGCTTCCCTTCTCTCCCCCCCCCCCCCCCGGACATAACTTCCGGTTTCAGAGGGAAGAGAAGGGAAGCCGGTACAAGTACACGTTAGCCCCCGGAGCATAAATTCTCCAAGCTGTTTTTTTTTGTTTTTTTTAATGTTGAGCAGCGGAGGCAGCAGCAGAATTCAGGAGCAGGCCAGTCAGGAGGGGAAAAAAGAGAACGGAAGAAGGGAACCCGCTCTGCGATCGACTGGGGTCGCCTGAGCGAGCCACCTGTCGATCGCGATCGACGTGTTGGGCACCCCTGCTCTAAGTAGTGCCTTCCCCACATTAGCATCTATTTAGCATCTTGTTGTACTGCCACAGTACTAAAGGACCAGAGTTGTGTATCCCTCAGCTAGCCCACTGTTTATACGTTGTGGTTTTTTCTTAAATAGAAATGCTGTGTTGTCTTAACAAGAAAACTGCAAAACAAACAACAGATCTCTCAGTTACTCATATTTTCCTTTGCAATGAAAGCTTCTCATCCAAGCCCTTGGGGAGGGGAAAAGGGAAACAGAAAGCAACCATTACAAAAAAAAAAAGTGTATCCCTTCCTGTTTTGGTTTGGTTTTTTCACAGTGTTCCAGTTCACTTCTGTTGTCTGTGCCAGTGGTTCCCAACCCTGTCCTGGAGGACCACCAGGCCATTCGAGTTTTCAGGCTAGCCCTAGTGAATATGCATAGAGCAGATTTGCATGCCTGTCACTTCCATTATATGCAAATCTCTCTCATGCATATTCATTCGGGCTAGCCTGAAAACCCGATTGGCCTGGTGGTCCTCCAGGACAGGGATGGGAACCACTGGTCTATACAGTGATTCCTTGGAATCCGAACTTAATCCATACAGAATCCCGTTTGAGTTCCAAGATAATTTTTCCCACTTTAAAATAATAGAAACTGGATTAATCCGTTCCTGGGTCCCACAAACTCAAATTTTAACAGTAAATACACTGGATTTTAAGGTAAAATATTAACAAATAATAATAACACAGTACAGTATTTTCCTCACTACACTACACAAAGGTGAAAGTCACATGAGATGCTTTCACTACAGCTTTCACTGAAGACGTATGTGTTGCCTGAGCGCTGGGGAAACGTACGCACAAACACACATGAACAGCGTGCAGGGCGTTCGGATTCCAAAGCAGAGTTCGGATTCTGGGGCAAAATTTGCTTGAATTTTTTGTTTGCATTCCAACTTGTTCGAGTACTGGGGGCGTTCGGATTCCAAGGTATCACTGTATAACATTATGGTCTGAGACTAAGGGCTCTTTTTACTAAGGTACGCTAGCGTTTTTAGCACACGCACAAGATTTACTGCCTCCTTAAAAGGAGCCCTAACTTTCTACTACTTAGAACATTTTAATCAATTAAATCAGTGTTCTTCAACCGCCGGTCCGCGGACCGGTGCCGGTCCGCAGGGCCAGCACATCCATCGGCCTGGAGTCACAGAAATATCAAATCGCATGCATTTGACTCCTTCACACTCAAACGCTGAGCATCCTTCACATGCAATCGGGGATTGGGGTCACCTCCCCCGTGGTCTGCCATCCTTTGGGCATTCCCTGGTCCAGCATGCTTTTCTCTCTGCCCCCCCATTCGCGATCCCGCATAATCCCTCTCAAACCCCAACTTCTCCCTCATCCTACCTTCAAATGCCTTAGGTCACCCGCCCCCCCCCCCCCCCTCTGACGCAGCTTCTCTATCTCAGCCACGTTCCACCCTGCCGGACACAGGAAATTGCATTAGGGGGCGGGACGCTGGTGTAAGAAAGCTTTTGAGTGAACTCTTACCAGTGCGTGTCCACCGCGCACGCCCTCCTCCTACTCGACCCTCGTGCCTCCTTGCGCACCATGCTGAACGCCGGCCGCTGCCTCTCCCGCCTCTTCTAGTTGCTGTAGAGCTGCTGCACATCCCGCGCTCTGCTCACGTGCGCCCGACAGGGTTGTTGGAATGGTCTTAGTCAAGATGTTCTCAAGAAAGTATCAAGATGTGATTATGCTTCCGAAGCAATTAAGGGGGTAGTTGTTGGAACTGATCTGGGCACCACAAACTCCTGTGTTGCAGTTATGGAGGGCAAGCATGCAAAGGTATTGGGAAAACTCTGAAGGTGCTAGAACAACCCCCTCAGTCGTAGCATTTTCAGGTGATGGTCAACGATTGGTAGGAATGCCAGCTAAATGCAAGTCAGTAACTAACCCAAATAACATATTGTATGCCACCAAGCGACTGATTGGACGACGCTATGATGATCTGGAAGTATAGAAAGATGTTAAAACAACTTGGGTAGGAGGAGTTTGAAAGAATGAGGGGGAGCTGCTGGACTAGGACTTGGGGTTTGGACTTTGAGAAAAATAGTGGGGGAAGAGAACCTGAAAATGAGGGATAGATGCTGGACTGGGGATCGGGGCTTGTGCTTAAGGGAGATCGAGCAATAGCAAATGGGTTGGAAGGGATCGCATGTGAGCTGCTGAGTGAGTGCCCTCTTCCAGTTTGCTTTTCACCACACTTGGGGGTCCTTTTACCAAACTGCGGTAAAAAGTGGCCACTTTTACCCTGGGATAAAATGATTATTTTCCCCATTAATGGTCATGTACTAATTTTCTTATGGGGTCATTAGTATGGGGGGGAGCTCCTAATGCCACACATAGATGGTAGGAGCTCAGGTAAGCATGGGCTAATTGCTTAGTACGTGGCTATGTAGCCATACTAAGCCAGTAGTGCAGAAGTCTCCACCCTTAGACCTAATCCCAGGGCTAACAAAAATTATTAGGACATTCAGAAAGTGCACACACCTGAAAATTACTGTGGGATGTCTCAGCGCACCCTGCAGGAAGTTGGAGCTTCTGAGATCTTGAACTGCTTTAATCGGTGACGGGACTAAATCGTGCGAGACAACGGCGCGCCGACAACTGAGCGCAAGGTTGACGGCGCGCCAAAGAAAAGCACTATTTTAAAGGGCTCCGACGGGGGGTGTGGGGGGAACCCCCCCCCCCACTTTACTTAACAGACATTGCGCTGGCGTTGTGGGGGGTTTGGGGGGTTGTAACCCCCCACATTATACTTAAAACTGAACTTTTTCCCTAAAAATCAGGCAAAAAGTTTGGTTTCAAGTATAATGAGGGGGGTTACAACCCCCCACAACGCCAGCGCGATGTCTGTTAAGTAAAAGAGGGGGGTTCCCCACCAACACCCTCCGGCCGGAACCCTTTAAAATAGTGCTTTTCTTCGGCGCGCTTTCAACCCTGCGCTCAGTTGTCTGCACGCCGTTGTCTCGCGCGATTTTGTCTATGAACCGCTTTAATCTCCTTTAGCTCCTGTATTAGGGATGGCTTGGAGCTGCTTGAAGGACGGGTGCAGGACCCTTCCTTGGAAATAAATGAGGAAAGAGTTTAGGGCAACGTCAGAGGGAAGGCTTCCAAAGGAGGTGCGGGACGCACGTGAGGAGCCGCTGCCCACAGCCCTCATGGAGCTGGTGACGAAAGGCGGGCGCTCGGTGTTCAATGCAGAGGTTGGGGGCTCAGGTTGATTTCCCACACGTGATGGTGTGTCCCTGAAAACTAAGGGGAGAGCGGGTTGACGCTAGCATTTACCGGGTACCTTTTGCCCAGGATAATTGGACTATAGATTGGATTTATGAGCTGATTACCCCTTGGACAGGCCAGAAGGCAAGGCACAGCATGGAGGGAGAAAGACACCAAAGCTAGGGGGAATGCTTTTATTGTTTTTATTCAGTGATTGATTTGTCTGTTCAGGAAGAAATGCATTTCTTTCTTTTCCTCTGGGGTTGTACTGCTTGCAGAGTCTTGCATCTTAGGGTTTGTTTATAAATATTAGTACTTTTAGTTTTTGGTCCCATATTTGCATGGGGTTATCTGTTTTCTGGTAGGAATGAATGTTGAAAAGCATACAGTGTGTATTTTAATTGTGTGGTTAACCATTATGTGTTGTTAATATGATTATTTTGTGTGTATATATTTGAAAAATGGATGGAAAAAATGGTGTTACAATTAGTACTATTATGGGGACGGGATCTGGGGTGGAGATGGGCACGACTTAGCCCAGTGTTCAACTGCCGGTCCACAAAATAATTATTTTATTTCCGCCGGTTCATGTGTCAAAAAGTTGAAGAACACTGAATTAAATGGTAACAAAGTGCCATTCAGAACAACCGTTTTCCTCTGGGTCAGCTACAAAAGAAAATAATTTATCAGCATGATGAAATGAAAGATAATAATTATTGAACAAGTGGATGCAGTAAAAATTAAAATTGAATTTTTTTAAAAAATCTCTCACATAAGTTTAAATTAACATGTTTCAGAAATGAGTTGTGTCTCAATTTATGTGCACCTGAAGTTACTGTCCCTGGTATCACAACTTAAATTACCACCACTTCCTGTTGTGCATACTATTTTAATGTCAAGTTTGTATCAATTAATGCAAAATACAGCAGCATCATTTGTTCAGGAGGAGCAAAGCTGGGTAAGGAAAGGTCTTCTATTATTTATTTATTCATTCAATTTTCTGGTTTATTTGAATTTATTCAGGTACTCAAGCATTTTTCCTGTCTGTCCTCATGAGCTCACAATCTATCTAATGTACCTTGGACAATGGGGGATTGTCCAGGGTCACAGAGCGCAGCAGGGGTTTGAACCCACAACCTCAAGGCTGTAGCTTTAACCACTGTGCCACACACTCCCTCTTTTCCCATTAACACTAATAAACTCATTAGTACATTGCATACATCAGTGAAGCAACCTGAAGGTTTTGGTGAAAGACAATAGATAGATCGATATCATCAATATTTAAATGGGATGACCAGCGATGTGTTGCTATATGTACAGTATGTGTAGCTTATGCAGATTTTCAGTGGAACCTCATGCTCACATGTGCCACTGAAAATATGAACAAGAGCCTAAATTCTACATATGGTACCCAAAAAGTCTGCACTGAAAAAGCGCTAATTTATAAGCCACGCTTAAAGTTAGGCACGGTTTACAGAATAGCACTTATGTCTGGGAACCGTGACTGAATTTAGGCACAGCCGTTTGTATCAACAGAAATGCGGTACAAATAAGAGAGTTGCGTGGGGACAGAAATCCCACCCATCCCCGCCCGTCCCTGCCAGGATCCTCTCCGTCCCCACCCGTCCCATCAGGATCCTCTCCGTCCCCACCCGTCCCTGCCAGGATCCTCTCTGTCCCCACCCGTCCCGTCAGGATCCTCTCCGTCCCCACCCGTCCCTGCCAGGATCCTCTCTGTCCCCACCCGTCCCTGCAAGGATCCTCTCCGTCCCCACCCGTCCCGTCAGGATCCACTCCATCCCCACCCATCCCCGCAAGGAATTACCTCCATCCCCACCTGTCCCCATAAAAAGCAGCAATTACTTCTGACAGGATCATCAATTCCACAGTTTCTTTTGCTGTTTTCCTTGTGGAATCTCTTTGGTGGAACCCTTTTTTTGTTTTCTGTTCAAGTAATTAACTTATAAACCCCCTCTTTTACTAAGGCCGACGTGTCCATTATATTATATGGACGAACCCTGCTTCCAAAGCCTTCCATTCCCGTGGGAGTCCTGTGGGTTAGGGGGGATTCCCGCGGGATTCCCGTGATCCCCGTTCCTGTGCAGATCTCTAGTACAAATACCTTTACCTAAATTTAGGCGCGGATGCCATTATTTTATAATTACCTGTGTAACTTACAGTAACGCTCCTGACCCACCCATTTCTGCACCACATTTTTTGACTCAAGCATAAAATGTATTTATTTATTTATAACGTTTAAAACTAAGCGGTTTACATAATTTCCATACATAATATAAAAACATACACATGATAAAATAGGCATGTGATAAAATAAACATGCACAACAATCCTCAGAAAGATATCATAATTTGGATACTAAAGATCGTGGATAGTTCATCAGTTTTACTAGAGCTAGCTAGAAAAAGGCATCTACAAATAACTTAGTTTTCTGAACCTGCCCTTTTCACAGCAATTTCGTATCTGACCCACCACGGAGTTTCATAACTTAACTCCTGCACAACAGAAAGTCGACAAGTCTTGGCTTCACAGACGTCCTCAGTAAAGCTAAATTCTCAGAACGCAAAGATCTTTTTGGTGCATAACTAAATATATTATTTTTAAATGATTCTGGGATGTTTCCATACAAAAATTCATGGCAAATCATCACTGCTTTACACTGGATTCTAAGGGCCACTAGAAGCCATTGCAATTTTTGGAGATGTGGTGAAATATAATCATATTTAGACAATCGTGTTGCTGCGTTTTGTATAACCTGCGGTGCTCTGCATCTTGCTTTTGTTATTCCAAGGTACAGGGCATTGCAGTAATCAAGTCTAGACAAAACTATAGCCTGAACAACAGTTCGAAAATCATATGGCGCTAACATTGGTTTTAATTGGTATGACAAGTGCATTTGTGCAAAACATGCTTGAATGGTTAGTTACTTCAGTTTCATTGTTAGGCCAGAATCAAGCCTTACACCTAAAATGGTCAAAGTCTCATGTACCGAGAGAACATCATCAATAACTTTCACCTCTGTAGGCCACTTATAACCTGGCATGTAACATTTAATTGATTTTAATTAGCACCAATAATTGCTTAAGAAGCCAAGTGGTGCTAATTAACTTATTATTCAATTAATCCTTTAATTGGCAGATGGTGAAATGGCTGCTTTATGTACCTTGATGCTGAATGAGAGGAACAGTGCCAAGAAACAGGAATTAGGAGATGTAGATCTCCCATAAGAGCCATAGAAAATACATGTTGTTTTTGAGCAACAATGCCAAATAAGAACATAAGAATAGCCTCACTGGGTCAGACCAATGGTCCATCAAGCCCAGTAGCCCGTTCTCACGGTGGCCAATCCAAGTCACTAGTATCTGGCCAAAACCCAAAAAGTAGCAACATTCCATGCTACTGATCCAGGGCACCAAAAAGGGAGCCCAAGGAGGCCTCAACGACGAGACAATCAAGGTACAACAAAGGAGTCGTGAGGATGAGATGTCAATAATTCAGCTATGGGTGTAAAGTTCAAAGTTCACTTCATTGCTAGTAGCACTGCGAGGACTCAAAGACTCAACACTGACAGTGTTTTGGCATCTATGCCTTTGTCAAGTCTCAATGACTGGTAGTTCTATCACATAAATAGAGCATTCAATGCAAGTCAAATTTAGAAGGAACAGGAAAACATTACTAAAACCCATTGTCCCATATTGAAAGGATGCTTTCTTCTTAATGCACCCCTGCCAGGCTACACCCCTCAGGAGAATTGCTTGGCTTTTTTTATTTGTATTGTGGTTCGCCTGGCATTGGCAAAACACTGGCGGTCCACAAAAGTACCTGAGCGGTGTTACTTATTCAGCCTCCTGGATTATGTACATTTAATGTGCAAATTGACAGCGCTTAGGTTGGCCCTGTATCTTAGAAACATGATGGCAGATAAAGGCCAAATGGCTCATCTAGTCTGCCCATCCGCAGTAACCATTATCTCTTTCACTCTCCGAGAGATCCCACGTGCCTAAGTTATTCCTCAGACCTGCTTATTGCGTTATTCAGAATGGCCATAATGCCTGCACCTGACATAGATCCTGGTTTCTTTCCAGTTTCACTTTCAGGGGAGAGGGAGGGGCATAGGAACCACTCTGGGATTAAGGAGGTGTCATGACTTATTCCCTCCACTGGTCAGCTGTTCAGTTAGAACAACTTTTTATAAGTTGGACGTGACTGGATGAGGCCTGGATAAAAATGCCTCCTTTTTAGACACAGATGTTTCTTCCCACTTGAAAATCCCTGTTGGATGTCTTACTTTTTGGGCCCTCCCTAGTCCTGACCAAACCACACCCACAACATGCCCCCTTGCTATTTGGATAGACTACAGTGCGAAAGCTCCAAATTCTGACTTTCCAAAATCAGGATTTGGACATTTTTTTTTTCAGTTTATAATTTTTATTCATTTTCAAATTTTACATAAAGTGTACAAAATATTAAAATACAATTGATGAATACACAATATCACTTTTATATCTAATACATCATATTTTAAATATATTTTTATCCCCTCTCCCTCCCCCACCCTTCTAGTACTTTCCAATCATATTGTATATCATATTATATCATATTATGTAAAAATTATTTTTACTACCCTCCCCTACATGTGTGTCATAAAGAAGATATTGAAAAGAAGAAGAGAAATCCTACTATTTATTCATTGCAATATTTTGTCAATGGCCCCCATATTTTTATAAATTTAGTATATGTCCCTCTTTGTATTGCTACTGCTCTTTCCATTTTGAATATATGACATATTGTATTCCACCAATATGTAAATTAATAAATTGATGGAAAATCATATAGCAATATCATATGATACAGTATTATTTGGAATGATGATGAGAAAAAAAAGTCAAATTTCACCAGAAAATAACAAGCTTTTATTAATCATGACAGGGGTTGCCATTCAGCATATAACCAACAATTGGAAGAATTATAATAACCTGGATTTGGACATTTTTAGCAGACGGATCTTTTTTCGCCATTTTAAGATGCCCAGCTGCTTTGAAAATAATTGCCTAAAAGTGTTCTAGTGTGGAATTGCAAAGGTAGCATTCACATGAAAGAGGCGTGGGCGTTCCGACTATTCAAGCACACACTTTATTGAAAACTCTCGGGTGCCTATGTTTAGATGAGATGCACAAATTTGCCATTCTAGAATACTAGTTTTAATACCTATATTTTGGACACCCAATTTTTACCACTCTTTATAAAATTGCCTCCTTTGCATTACTGCTCACGTTTTTGTAAACCCGGTAGAGAGCAAAAAGGGATCAGAGAGACTGGAGGGCAAGAAATGAAAGTGAATACCTGCATTCCAGGGGCATCACTACCATTGAGCGAGCCCATCAAAATGCCCAGGATTGCCCAATGGTAAGGGTCACCTGCAGCTGAACCCTCCCACGTGCTGAGGTCTGGCACTTCCATGCCCCCCATACTCAGCTGTTTACCTGCTTGCCAGGTCTTCCATAGCTACAGCATCAGAGACAGCTCTAAAGGCTGTCTCTTTGGCCAGCAAGACTTATCCACCTCCGTGTCCCGCCATGCTGATGCAATTTCCTGTGGGCGGGACAAAGGCAGAGGAAAGATCCTGCTGGCCAGAGAAGCAACCTTTGACACTGTCTCTTGACAATGTAGAGGAGGGACCCGGTGGGCAGATAAGTAGCTAAACATGGGGGGAGGGGGGCTAGACCCATGGAAGCCCATTTCAGTTCTCCCACGCAGGGCCCACTGACTCCACGATACACCACTGCTGCATTCTTTTGCCACACTTCAACCAATGGAATAAAGAAGCTGTTTGTAGTTAAACATGCAGATGTCAGAAGCAGCTGCCTCTGTTTGGAGCATGACTACCTGTGGACAAGTTTAATGGATTTCCAGCTACAGATATCTGCCAGCGTTTGGTGATCAGGACTGTAGATTTCATCTGAGTTGCACTTTTAGGGGGGGGGGGGGAGAAAGAAGCAGGGTCTGGTATTAGCTGAGTGCCAGGAAAGGATATTAGACCTTTCTTGAGCTTGTCGCTAATTTAGTTTTTTGTATTCTTTCCAAATCTCACCACTGCAACACATATGGTAACAAGTTTTCTACATGTGCAAATTTTCCATCAGCAGGCCTTCCATTATCCTTTCATTGTAATCTTATCGCATTTAACTTGTTCCATATAAAATGATACATTTATTTTCAGTATTTTCAGCTGAAACCTGTTAAGAACAGATGTGCATATGGTTGCATGCCAGCGATCCTTAAAGGATGTGTTTTTCCAGGAATAATCCTCCCCTCCCCCTCAGGAACTTGGGATTGAGTTGAATGCAATTGAGTTTTCTGTGACAAGAGATCCTGTACTGTAGAACAAGGCACTGAACATTTTTAAGAGAAAAGCTGTCAACTGCAAAAGATAAATAAGCTACGTTTTTAATTAGACCCTTTTAGAACATACTAGTGTAACAGGCAAGGGGATGGGACTTGATATCCCACCTTACATTCAAAGTGGTTTACATATTATATACAGGTACTTATTTTGTTCCTGGAGCAATGGAGGATTAAGTGATTGCCCAGAGTCACAAGAAGCGGCGGTGAGAACTGAACTGGGTTCCCCAGTCACTGTATTAACCATTAGGCTGCTCCTAATGGGGCTAGGGAGAGTGGGGTTATGTACTTAGTAGGCAATTGCCTAGTGCATATCCAGCACTTGAAAAACTGTACATAAACAGAATTTATTCGTTAGAACCAGAGTTGGCAGTGAAATCCTGGGGGCAGGCCCTAAACAGCTTTATTCTTTCTCCGCACTCTCACTCGCTCAATAAGCTAGTCCTCCTCAAAGGCTGTTATTTTGAAACAATTGTTCACTTATGTCAAGTCTCTTCAAGCAAAATAAGCACAATCTGACAGAGGTAATGGTAACACAGCCCAGAGAAGGTCCAACACATATAGGAAGAGGTATGGCCAGTAGGAAAATGGAGTTATTGTTGCCCCTGTATAAGACTCTGGTGAGACTTCATTTAGAATATTATGTACAATTCTGGAGGCCGCTCCTTCAAAAAGATATAAGAAGGATGGCATTGGTCCAGAGGAAGGATACTAAAATGGTATGTTGTCTTCGTCTGGGGACAGGCTTAAAGATCTCAATCTGTATACGTTGGAGGAAAGGTGGGAGAGGGGAGATATGATAGAGACATTTAAATACCTACGTGGCATAAATGCGCCTTTGTCAAATCTTTCATTTGTAAGGAAGCTCTGGAATGAGAGGGCGTAGGATGAAGTTAAGAGGTGATAGGCTCAGATTAATCTACGGAAATACATTTTATACAGAAAGCGCGGTAGAGACAGAGACTGTGTCTGAATTTAAGAAGGCGTGGGATCTCTTAAGAAGAAGAGATAATGGTTACTGCTGATGGGCAGACTGGATGGGTCGTTTGGTCTTTATCTGCCATCATGTATCTATGTTTCTATGAGACATAGTCACATTGTTAATTTAGTAGTGGCTCTGATAATTTATGCAGGGACCCATCACTGACCTACATTAATAATAATAATAATGGAATGTTCAGGTGGTGACAGAGAATGACACAGGGACAGAATTTGTCCCCGTCCCTGCAGTTAACCACAGGTAACCTCCCCATGTCATTCTTTAGTGTCCATCTCAACTTCGGTCCTTCTACACCAGCATTCTTCAATGCAAGGCATGAGGGTCAGTGGATGTGTCCATTCATATTCTGATTCTTATGTGAGCCAAGTATAGGATAATGAACCCATTGTAACATCACTGATGAGGTTGGCTCTTAGCCATTGGTGGAATGAGGCATTATGGCATCACAATATGTGCTCTGGATATCAGAGACTGTCATTCTTCAGTGTCCATCTCAACCTCAGTCTTTCTACTCCATCATTCTTCAATGCAAGGCTTGAGGGTCAGCAGCTGGGCCCATTCATACCCTGACTCCTCCCTCTATTCTTATTAAAGAATGAAGGGGATGGGTACCCATGGTTAACCACGGGGATGGGGGCAAATTCTGTCCCCATGTCATTCTCTGCAATTATTTGCATATTTTAATCACAAGGAATGAAAATTTTAGCCTTCTTTCATTGGCCCCATCTTTTTGCTGCCCTCTCTTCTTTATTTTATGCTAACGGGTACTCATAAGATGCACCTTCAACACATGTGTTCACAACACACGTATAGCACACGTATACGTCCCTGCTATTGTAAAAACTGTATTTATGGTATCAATGTTATAAATATTATATTAATTTCAGGGATGAACTATTGGTAAGACATATAAGTGACCGGTCTTACCCAGTCACTTTTTCGGATCACTAAAGGCAATAATTTTTTTTGTGTGCATCACGAAGCAATGTTAGAGTATCAATTGCTTGGCTAGTTTACATGGCACTTCAATATTAATGACCATATTTGCATGGTCTGATCGGATAATGAACGATCGTACAGAAAACCACATGGTGAGGTGTTTTGTGAATCGGGTCTTCAAATCCGATCGTCACTAAACCATTCAAATCCGGTTTAGCGGCAATTGTTAGACAATCGCTGACATTAGTGCATCTGGGTCTCTGTTAGGTCCTAGTTCACGTTCGCTGTATAACACTAGGTCTGGCAGGATACACATTTCAAATCTGACATATTGTAATCACAAAATAGAAAATAAAATTATTTTTTTCTACCTTCTGTTGTCTGGTCATTTAAACAAACAAGACGTGGAATTGATGTTCTTGATGGTAGTGTGAAGTTAAGTCCTCATAATGTGCAAATACATTCACATGGAAAAACATTTTCACTCTTGCACTGCAGTTGTTGAACTTTATGCTTCCTACATTGCTCCAGAAAGAGTTCTCTTGGAGACATCCTTCTCACATCCTTCACACTAGTGCCCAATACCATCATACACTAGTGCTGCCTGATTCACGATTCGAATCGGTTCACCGATTCAAATCAGGTGAATCAATTTGAATCGGTTCATTTTTGTAAAAAAAAAACGGACTCACCAATTCAGCCCCAATTCAAGTTAATTCTTTTTTTCACTACCGGCCGCCGGACTCGTTCCCATCTAATGTAACTTCCGGTTTTGCGAAACCGGAAGTTACATCAGAAGAAATGAAAGGACGTGGGAGCGTCAAGGGGGGTGCAAGCAGACCTCGTGCAGCAGACCTCAGAAGCAAAGGGTAACCGGCAGGAGGGCTGAGAATAGGCAGCGGCAGGGGGGCTGAGAATCGGCAGGAGGGCTGAGGGCTGAGAATCGGCAGGAGGGCTGGGCTGAGAATTGGCAGGGGGCTGAGGGCTGAGAATCGGCATGGGGGCTGGTGAGTCTTGGGGCTGGGGATGGAAGCTGGGAATCGGCAGGGGGCTGATGAGTCTTGGGGGCTGGGGATGGAAGCTGGGAATCGGCAGGGGGGCTGGTGTGTCTTGGAGCTGGGGATGGAAGCTGGGAATCGGCAGGGGGCTGGGGAAGCTGAGAATCGAGCAGGGGGACTGAGGAAGCTGAGAATCGGGCAGGGGGGCTGGGGAAAATTAGAATTGGATTGGGGAAGCTGAGAATCGGGCTGCCCGATTCACGATTCGAATCGATTTATCACGATAAAAAATCGGCCTCCCAATTTGTTGACTGACCCTCCCCCCTCGCCCCTAAAGCAGGAGCGTCAGCGCTGCTTCTTGCTGGCCTGCCGATCCTGCTTTAGAGGGCGAGTGGGGAGGGTCAGTCAGGGCTTCCTCCCTGGTGTTCGGCTTCCCCGCATCAATTTACGTAATTTCAGCAGCCTGCCCTGCAGAAGATCGCTGACTCTAGCGATCTTTGCAAGCTGCCATACGTCGTTTGAGTTGACTTATCTCTGCCGCGGTCCCACCCCTTCTCTGACATCTAATTGTATTTTCTGTTTTGTGATTACAATATGTCAGATTTGAAATGTGTATCCTGCCAGAGCTTTTGTTAGACCACAAACGTAAGCTAGGATTTAATAGAAAGAGGAAAAGTCTTGTTTATTTTGTTTACACCACAGCGCCAGTGTGGTTAGGAGAAGGCAAAGGGGGTGAAGAGGCTATAAAATAAACCCACTAGGATGTTTGAAAAAAACACCCAATTGGGCAGGAAAATCGAATCTAAAACATCAATTCAGTAGGCTGAATCTAATCGAAATTCTTTTTCCTGAATCAGGCAGCACTATCATACATCCTATGTCAGGACCCCTGAGGAAGGCTATACTAGTCAAAACACGGACCGTGTTGGGTCTGCACTAGTGCTATTTTATGTGGATAAGATCCTATAAATATCCAATAAACGGTTTTGACATTGTTTCTCCATTTATTTGTACTTTATGAGGACTTAACTTCACACTATCATCAAGAACATCAAATTCACAGCCTATTTTGTTTGTTTGGAACTCCATTTTACTGTAGAATAATTGGGAGAGGGGTTTTGTGTATATTTTCTTATTCAAATCATGTTAGTCCCAGGCTCTGGTTTCTTTTTGTCTTCTGTTAACTCGCTCACCGGGGTCTCCTGCCCATGTCATGGTTTTGTCTTTCTCTGTGCTCACCATCCATCTTCCATCTCTGTACCTTCCCTTCCACTGCCATATCCAACATTTCTTTCCCACTGTCTACCATCTCTCTCTCTTTCTCTCTGCCTTGTGCCCTGGGTTAAACTTCTCTGTTCCCCTTCATGCAACATGTCTCCCTTCCTCCCCTCCATTATCATGTGAAATATTTCTTTTTCTCTCCTCATGCACCATCTCTCCCTGCCCTTCACCCTATGTCTAACATTTCTCCCTCTCTCTTCTCCATGCATGTCTCCCTCCCCTCAACCATATGCAGGATTTCTCCCTCTCACCCCTTTCTACCTCTTTGTTGCACTCCCTTCCTCTCCTCTACCCCATGTCCAGCAGCTTTCCGTCCCTCCCATCCCCTTGTGCAATATTTCCCAACTGATACCCCCCCCCCCGATCTGACATATGGGTTCTACTAATGCAGTGGACCGCTAGCAGACGCAGGCTCTGAATAGGCTTGTTCACGGCCTGCCCTGCCAGGGTTTCCCTCTGTCATATCATCAGTGAAACGGCAGAGGGAAGGCCCCTTCAGGGCAGAGCACAAACAAGTCTGTTCAGAGCCTGCATCTGCTAGCCGTTCACCACCGCTGCTGCTGCTGCTTCTTTAGGAGGCCCTGAAGGTGGTAACAAAATGGCTGCTGTACCCTTACCAGCAGCATTGCGGTACTTCAGATACAGTAAGTATTTCAGATATGTTTATTAAAAACTTTATATAATGGCCTAAAAGGATCCAAGTGGTTTACAATGTATAATTTGCATTTATCAAGAAAAGAACTCCATTAAAAATAAAAAAGGAAAGATTAAGAACAAAAGTTTAAAAAAAAATTTTTCTTCATAAATATTATAACAGACAACATCTCAATTCTAATGGCAAAACAATAAAACACTTAGATCTCAATGAACCATAATTTATACATACAGCTAAAAATTCTCCATTACAAAATTAATCATTATATAAACACAGATCACAGTCCCAAATTCTATTCTAAGTTGAGAAAGCCAATTGAAAAAAAAGTGCTTTTAAATGTCTTTTAAAATTTATATAGGATTCTTCTTTTCTCAAGTCTATGGGCAGGTTATTCCATAACCGCGGAACTAAATAAAAGAATGCACAATCTCTAGCTGACGCAAGATATGCCTTCAAAATGTGAGAACGACTACCCTATTATCATTCAGAGATCATAATAGGCACCTTGGGGCGTAAAATAGCACCAGGTTAGAAAGATATGAGGGCTGTAGCTGAAATACTGCTCTGTGTGCCAACATTAGGATCTTAAATTTGATCCTAAATTCCATTGGTAACCAATGGAATTTGAAATACGAATATATGACCAGCCTAATAATCTAATTGCATATTCTGCACTGTTTGTAAGCACTTCAACTGTCCTGACCCAATGCCTGCATATACTAAATTACCATAATCTAACTGGCTGGCTGGCTGATTTGGGGTTGGCTGGTTTGGGGCTGGCTGGCGGGCTGACTTGGGTCTGCCTACCATTAGACATGCCCACCAGTAGATGTGCCCTGTACCCTCTCCCGGCCTACCACTATCAGACAGGGGACAGGGCACACCATTTGGTTCAGAATTTTTTTTTCTTGGTTTTTCCTCCTCAAGAGGTGGGTGCGTCTTATGGAGCGAAAAATACGGTACCTTGTCTGAGCAAGGGGACTAATATGCAGCCTCAAAGAAGTGAGGTTTTCAGCCTGGACGTGAAATCCGCCAGAGATGAAGCCTGACATACCAAGTCAGGCAGGTTGTTCCAGGCATGCGGCGCAGCAAGGTAGAAGGGATGGAGACAGGAAATGGCAGTAGAGGAGAAGACTTATCAGACGAGTGAAGTTCCCAGGATGGAGTATAGGGAGTAATAAGAGAGGAGAGATACCGAGGAGCCGCACAGTGAATACACTTGAAGGTCAGTAAGAGGAGTTTGAATCGGATGTGGAAATGGACAGGGAGCCAGCGAAGCGACTTCAGGAAAGGGGTAACGTGAGCATGCCGACACTGGTGGAATATGAGGCATGCAGCAGCATTCTGAATAGACTGAAGGGGAGAGAGGCAGTTCCATTCTATAAGGGGAAGACACGCCTGCATTGCCTATGATATGCATGAGCACAATTTGGCACTTGGCTTATGGCGCACCCCCAGGAGACCAAGTACCCTTGACAGCAACGTCCTGCAAACTTTCTGACGCTGCGGCACGGTAAACTCGGTGCTGCGGCTGGAGGGCATCCAGAAATGCGCAGATGTTGACGCAATGACATCACATGCATGTGTAATGTCATCACGTTGACATCCGCATGCGCGGAGCCTGCTATTACTACGCCGGTGGAGGTGGTGGGGGTGCGGAAAGGCGCCAGCTGACTACCTACAGGACGTGCCTGTCACCGCAAGCGGAACGTCCTATAAGCAGTCAGCCAAAGTTTGCGATACACTGCTTTATAGCATTGCCTTTCACTTATCTATTTAAACTGAGCACCCCAGTAGTCTAAGCCGCATGCAAATTTACACCTGCTCTTGAGGCACCCTTAAGTGTGGGCTCATACTTTTTGTACATCAAAAATCCGCCTTAACGCCACCCACTGGGCAGCCCATATGCAAATCCATGCAGTATTCTTGGTACGTCCACTTATAGGCATGTATACAGTCACCCAATGTCATGCAGCCCTTTTCCATGTGCAAAAGATTCAGTACACGTGAAGAACCCTTTCTCAAGTGACCTCATGTGCCTTCTGTAGCACAATGCCTTAAAGATTTAGTCAAGTTACTGTTAAGCTTCACTGAAAGCAGTCGGGCTAGTTTTCAGCCGGCTGATGTCCAGATTGTTGCGAGTGTTTATCTTTTTCTTGAACGCCAGCTATAAATTTCAGCACCCGCCGAACATGCCTGGGCGTATCCTAGTGAGAGGGTTAGAAACCTTTGTGCAGCTGTTTGCCTTTGCCCAGATTTGCAACAGTGTTGGCAGGCGAAAAGATTCTCAACTTGCCTCGCTTATGTTTCAGTTTTCGTGGCACTTCTATGTAAGGGGGGGGGGGGGTCAAGCTCATGCCAGAAGAAATGAGAGCCAGTTAGAGGCAGGCTGGGGGAGTGAGGAGAGTCTGAAGCAAAACTTCCTTCTTTTAATAAGAGAAAACATTTCTTCTAAGCATGAGTACTAGATTGAATCCTCAAAATATCGAGTTGTTGACTTTTTGGCTCTGGGAGTACTGTATTTCTTTTTTTATAATCAAATTTGGGCTTCTTAATAAATTGTATAAGCCTTTATCTTCAATAACTGCACCTTCCTCCCCACCCCCTCCCCCGATCCCTTTTTACAACCTCCTGCTAAGAATCCCCTTCCCCCCCCCCTTAAGTTGTAAAGCACAAATGTACCATGAACTGGATTTCCTGCGGTTTGCAATGGTGATGATGATTAAGCTGAAAGAGCTTTCAAAAGTTTGAAAAACTAATCTCTCTTTTGGGGATAAAATAACACTGGAAGAGAAAAAAAAAAAAAGAAGTTAATTTGCTTTAATGGCCAATGGCCAACTGTATGCATTTACCCCTTCCCCATAATATGATCTGGTAACACTATTACTTGAAAAAAGGATATAGAGTACTGGATTTCCAAGGCATTTCATTGGATTCTGCTCAGTACTGTATCTAAAAGCGAGTAAGGAAAATGTTCTTCACAAAGTCGGGGTCTGAACAAAGCGGTTAGGGAAGTGCTTTTATATTTAGTTTGCAACACACATCAAAAATTTCGTGTACACAAAATTGATTTTAACACATGTTAAACGCACCACTTAACATCCTTATGGAGTAATCTTATAAAGGGTTTTCTGCTTGTGAAAGGCTTTTTGAAATCAAATTATGCAGTTATTTACATGCTTATAAGTACACATGGCAACAAAATTTGTACCTAATCATATGTGCACTGCTTATTGGCTTTCTTTGGAGCCTAGTTTGGACAGAGTAATCGCAAAGTTTTGATGTGAAAAAGTACTCCTCCCTCTGCCCGCTTTCCCTATTATTGAATATATGTAGGTTTTGACAACTCCCCCTGCATAGAGTTCTGATTAGTGCTGCCCGATTCACTGATTTGAATCCATTCATCAATTCACTTCAGTGAATTGATTCAAACCGATTCGTTTCCCACTAAAATCAGACAACAGCCCTCCCCCCCCCTTTCTATGCCTACCTTGCAAGTATCATGGTATCTGAAGTACTAGCTGTATTTGAAGTACCGCAATGCTGCTGGTAGGTGTACAGCAGCCATTTTGTTACCACCTCATATATGGGCAGGAATGAGTGGGCATTGCGCCTACCCAGTTACCACTGGACCACTAGGGATTATGCAGGTTAGGCATGAGGGGGGTCTGGCAGAGTCGGGGCCCTAGCCTATCCCCTTATCTTGGAGAGGGTGGGGGGATCAGGATAGGGGGCAATCGGAGACACTACCTGGAAGGCAATTGGACACCGGCCTGGTTACCTTCACTATGAACATAAGAATTGCCGCTGCTGGGTCAGACCAGTGGTCCATCATAAAGCTTGGACAACCTTTTTTCTATTCTAACTTTATGTAGGCTCCTAGCCAGTTAGAAGAGTAATACTGCTCCTAACCAGCTAGGTGGCTGATCTTCTGAAATTTCACCCCAGAGTAGATGCCTCATAAGAACATAAAAATAGCCTTACTGGGCCAGACCAATGGTCCATATAGCCCAGTAGCCCATCCTCATGGTAGCCTCAATGCCATATACTGCCAGAATCGTGTTGTTGATGATTTAAAGAAAAAGCATCAAACTTCAAAGTCCAGTGCACTTTATCTAGGACCATCTTCTGGAGGAGGCGGGTCAATGGTTCTATTTTTTTCAGCAAGCCCTAGCACGAGTGTCTGATAGTACACAACTAGCCCCAACTAGCTTTTTAAACTGGGGTAATGGTATTTGCATGATCATTTCCACCTTCTAGACTGAAGGTCTCATCTGTCCTCTTAAGAACATAAGAATAGCCTTACTGGGTCAGACCAATGATCCATCAAGCCCAGTAGCTCGTTCTCACGGTGGCCAATCCAGGTCACTAGTATCTGTCCAAAACCCATGGAGTAGCAATATTCCATGCTACTGATCCAGGGCAAGCAGTGCCTTCCCCCATGTCTTTCTCAATAACAGACTATGGAACTATGGACTTTTCCTCCAGGAACTTGTCCAAACCTTTCTTGAAACCAGTTACGCTATCCGCTCTTACCACAAGCAATGCATTCCAGTGCTTAACTATTCTCTGAGTGAAAAAAATTTCCTCCTATTGGTTTTAAAAGTATTTCCCTGTAACTTCGAGTGTTCCCTAGTCTTTGTCATTTTTGACAGAGTGAAATATCGATCCAATTATACCAGTAGTCTCAAACTCAGGGCCCGCCAGGTATTATTTTGAGGCCTTTGGTATGTTTATCATAATCACAAAAGTAAAATAAAACAGTTTCTTAATCATATGTCTCTTTAGCTATAAATTACAATATTATTATTAAGACTTATCCAAAAGGAAAGATTTATAAACTTGAAAGAGTTTTACCTCATGCAAAATTGTCATTTCTTTAATAAGACATTAACTATTTTGTTCTGAAGCCCTCCAAGTACCTACAAATCCAAAATGTGGCCCTGCAAAGGGTTTGAGTTTGAGACCACAGACTTATACCCACAGAACACCTCAGATCTGGCTTCTTATCCTCCTAGGAAGCAATTCTTCAGGTTTGATGTGAGACCCACAGATCTTAGGCTGACCAGAACTGCTTCCACCTGAATTAGATGGGTCCGCCAATCCTTGTTTTAGATAACAAATATTATCTCAGTGTGGCTATATAACCACCATGAAGCCTCAACAGGTGGTCAACAAGGCATTACAATATAGCTGGGGACCCTTATAGGCCAAAAGGGAATATTATAAATTAGAAGAGGCCTTGGGAAGTCGAGAAGGCTGTCTTTTCCTCGGTACTCATATTTAGAATGAGGAGTACCTGCCAGTATCCTTTGGTCAGGTCCTGCATTGAGAAGAACCAGGCTTCTCCCAGTTTCTCAATCAGCTTATCTACTCTTGGCATTGGCTACGCATCCAGCTTGGAGACAACATTGACTTTCCAGAAGTCTCCACAGAATCAGATACTGCTATCTGGTTTTGGAACCAACACAATGGGAGATACTCAGTTATTGGTGGATTCCTCTATCACCCCCCAGTTTCTGCATTTGCTCGACTTTAGCCTTGGCTACAGCCTGCTGATGGGTTCTGGAATCCAATATGGGCACTGCTAGACCACTTCTTCTGAGTCAGTGATGATGTCATGGGTTGTATTGGTACAGGTTACAAAACCCATAGTCATAGAGACCAAGGATTCTGGCTTTTTCTATCCTTGGAAGCTCAGATTCCACCATCAGAACCATATGTAAGTGAGGGTGGGGCCTGGAGCCTTGATAAGCACAGCCACACAGAGATTTAAATGTGAAATAAAACAATTTATTTATGTGCAGAAAACGGGTGACATTCCCTTTACAGGTCAGGAGGAAATAAACACAAAAATCAGTTCACTTATTAATAAAAATTCTCTACCCTCACTCTGGCATTCACTAGCATGACTCTCAAAAGGCAGCACAAACAGCTTGTCTTTAGCCTGGAGTCCCAGAGTTAAAGGTCTGTCTTTCAAAATTCAGCACAATCGGGCCAGGCTTGGCTCTGAGTTCCAAAGCTACAGTTTCAGAAGGGTTCCAAGGTAAACTTGGATTACTTGAGGCATATGCTGGATGGCTTCTGTTCTCGTCTCTTGTCCTCCCTGACTGAGCTGTGCCAAGGCTTTTTATCTTGCCTTGACCAAACTCTCCTTGCTCTGCTTCTGCTGAGTCATCTCCTTCCTGCTCTGTCTCAGATGCAATTTTTGTTGTTAGACCAGCCCCCCAGACCTTAGATGAAATCGTTAATTTTAGTCTTGTTCTTGGTTCCAGGTTCACTTCTCAGAGGCAGTAGGATTTGTAATTTGTAGCACAATAAGCCAACAAATGGGTGTGGCTTGCAAAAAAGTATTTTATAGAGGAATAGGCTTATTTCAGTATTTATAACAGAAAGTAGTTACAGAGCTGTGTGTGTATGTGTATCACAGTGTCTACCTGTAAGTGAATATGTGTCTGTCCTTCTGTAAGTGGCTGAGGAGTGTTTGTTCTCTTTGTGTTTCTATACTTGAATTCTATTTTCCAGCACCTTTCTGGGTCATAATTTGGTTTGTTTGATCTGATATCTCCTGATTACCAAGGCAGTATGAATTCTTTTGAAGGCCTGGTTCCTGGAGACAAGTTGTCTGGTTTCTTTTGTTACTCTTGAACACTAGCCCTAAAACATGCAAACTAAGCCCCAAAAGTAGTAAACATCAAGTCTACTGATATCACCAGAAATCAGTCCTGCCTACAATATCTCCCTGAAGCCTTTGGCTAACTTTCTGGGTAGGTTCTGAAGTCTCAAACTAACTTTCATGCTGACACTCTGTAGCCTGAATTTAATTTTTTTCTGTGCCTGTGAAAGAGTGTTGTTAAGGGGAAGCAGTAATTTCCTATAGACTCACTCTTAACATCATTTAAAATGACCCTAACTCTATGTTAACTGTCACCTTGTCTACATAAATTTTATAGAGGTAGCCAAGTATGCCTATTTAGTAGAAAATAATTTTTATTGCTGACATTACAAAATACTAGACATACCACAAAATTAGAAAATGTAACCACGGTCATCAACTTTTCTCATTAATACATCATCCTCTCCCCTCCAATTCCCCACTACTGATTCATCAGACAAAAAAATACTACATAATATACAAGAAAGGCTTATATAATAATTCACACTAAGTGCTTCCTAGATCCCCTTCCCTTCCCATCCACCCCCACCCAACACAGCTTGAGTAACAATAACACCGCTGCAAACACCCTCCCTCCACAACCCCCCCTTCCCACCCCGTTCCTACCCGATTAATAGAAAGAAGCCATCGGTGTTTTCCCGATACATCAAAAACCAATAAAATGCTACTGCAAAGTATTCAATAAAAGACTACGCCCCCTCGGGTGAAGGGTTTACACATAAGGATCCCATATTTTCAAAAAGAGATGTTTTCCTCCCTATGACCCTCTGGCATCTCTGGCCTCCCATGTTGCCAGTTGATGCAACTGGTTGTGCCAGTGCCAATAAGCTGGGGCTTCCATCCCGGTCCAATATTGTAGAATACATTTACGGGTCAATAGACTCATTTTGCGGCATAGCATCTGATGACCCCAGGTCATCCTACCATACTCTGCCGATACATCTATAACTAACTGGGAAGCCATGGCCGGTATTAGCCTGCTCAACGTAGCTGACATGTGCACTATACGTTGCCAAAACCACTGGATGACAGGGCAGGGCCAAAACTCATGACCAAATGTATTTTCTGCCTGCCCACATTTAATGCAGATTGAAGTCTGACTACCTCTACTATAAAATAATTGTTACTGAGTAAAATAAGCTCAGAACATCACCCGATAATAAGCCTCCCGCAGCCAGTTGTGGCAGGGACCGCACTGCAGCTATCATATCCCAGTTTTCCAGGGACTTGCAATTCACCCTCCCACACCCTTCCCCATTTACGGAGGTCTTTGGGAACATGTCATGAATCTTTTTATATAGAAACAGACATAATGTTCCTCCCCATCTTTGATGAAGAAGTCTCAAATTTTAACCCCCATGTGTTTACGAAGTTGTGCTCTGTCGAGGGAGACCTCGTAATGGCCAACCTGGCGGAATGCAAATCTGGCTCTTCACGTATCCCCCATCCGATCCCTGATGAAGTCATACTCATGCATACACCCTTTTTTGTCCAGAAGATGCTCCAGATTAGTGATACCCACACCCTCCCAATTCCTATAGACCTTATTCTTCATCCCAGGAACAAAAAGCAGAAATCCCCGCAACGGTAATAGATCTGTAACTCCTGGTTCACTTACAATTAAAGGGAGTATCCAATGCCAAGTCACTTGCAAGGATCACAAAAGGAGGCTATCTCTAAGGTGCTGGGTAAATGACATAACACTAAAGGGCTATGGGGAGGGGCAATAAAACTACCGTTCTATTAGAAGGGGTGTATATTGCTTTGTTTGAGCAACCCAATCCCCCAAGTGCTAGAGTAGGCAACCATAGTTATAAATTTGCAAATTGGGCAACCGCAAACCTTCCTGTGACCACCCTCCCACCATTACCTGATATGCCAACTTTGGCATCTTGGAGGCCCCCCAAAAATCTATGACCTGATGCGTCCACCTCCGTAAATCGTTGTGCAACAATCTGAGGAGAAGTGTCTGCAATAAGTATAACCATTTTGGAAGTATTATCATTTTATTCAAACTAATATGGCCCATCAATGAAATGGGAAGACCCTTCCATTCCTCCAATATAGTATAGTATTGGTTTTCTGCAGCAACTTATGAACATTTATTTGGTATAACGCACGGGGGTCCATGGTCAATAAAATGCCTAAATAAACAAAGGAACCCTCAGCCCACTTTAATGGAAATCTCTCTCCCCAAAGATCCCATACTTCCTCGGAAGAAGGAAATGCCTCAGATTTCTCCAAGTTTAATTTGAACCCCTCATAATCTCCATATTCCTGGATCACTTCCAAGAGCGCCACTAAGGAGATCTTAGGGTTCACCAAGTGCACTAATAAATCATCCGCGAATGCTGCCAATTTAAATTGGGTCGTACCCACCTGTATACCTTGAATGGCTGGCATCCTATAAATATCTCTAATAAGGGGGTCTAGAGTCAACACAAACAAAAGTGGGGATAGAAGGCATCCTTATCTGGTCCTGCAGCAAATCGGGAAACTTTCCGATTCAAACCTGTTGATCACAGCCTTCGGGGAGGTGTATAGAGCCTTAAACGCCGAAACAAAAAAACATCAAATCCATAGGCAGTCAGAGAGGCATAAAGAAAATCCCATTTTACTTTGTCAAAAGCTTTTTCAGCATGAAAACTAATCAAAACCAATTGGATATCATGATGGGCCCTCTGCTCCAGCGACAATAATATCCTGTGCACGTTTTTGGTTATCGTCCTCCCTGTCACAAAACCTACTTGAGAGTCATGGACCAGTGTTGGCAAGACCCATGCCAGCCGAAGTGCCAGGATCTTACCTAGCAATTTTACATCCATACATTCAAAAGTAATATTGGTTTATATGAGCCCACAATCTCCGGGTCACGCTTGGGTTTCAGAAGTACCAGTACTCTTGCCACATTCAATGGTGTCAGGTCAAAAGCGCGCCGGGACAAAGGCGCGCGCAGACAATTGAGCGCAGCGCGGAGGCGCACACCGCAGAAAATTACTGTTTTTAGGGCTCCGACGGGGGGGGCATGGGGGGAACCCCCCACACACACTTTACGGGGGTTTCGGGGGTTGTAACCCCCCACATTTTACTGAAAACTTCACTTTTTCCCTATTTTTAGGGAAAAAGTTAAGTTTACAGTAAAATGTGGAGGGTTACAACCCCCCAAACCCCCCATAACGCCGGCAAGATCTCTATTAAGTAAACTCCCCAACAAAACCCCCTGTCGGAGCCCCTAAAAACTGTAATTTTCTTCGGCGCGCACCTCCATCTTGCGCTCAGTTGTCAGCGCGCGCCTTTGTCTTTCGCGGGGTTGTCTATGAACCACTTTCAATGCCTCAGACATTGCTTCAGCATGCGCAGATGCCCTCCCAAGTGACCAGGTTGAGGGGGTTAGGCTGAGGGCAGAACAGGGCGTGACTCTGGGGGCGGGGCCATGGGTCCAGATTTCTGTTTCTGAAAATCTGGCAACCCTACATCTGCTCAGGGAACCATCCCACAAAAAATGTAAAACATTCAACATAACAACAAGCATATTAATCCCAAAGAAACCTACAAACAAAACCCCAAAATAAACAAACACAATCAAGCAGCAAAAGAACACAAGACAAAAGACACTAGATCCCAGCAATAACAGACTTTATTTAGCAGAAAACAAAACCAACAAATGAATATGAAATCAGTCAGATCTGTGTGTATATGGAATCAGTTTGTAATATGGAAATGACAATTTAAAAACTTTTCAAAAAAAAATTTCTCTCTTGTGGTTGTAAGAAAATGAAAAGTTTGTAAAAGGAAAATTTAATATAAAAATAAAGTGAAAATAAAAAGGATAATTGTCCACTGGTTGCACCAGCAACAATTAGTTCTCAACCCAGATAAAACCACAGCATGTTGGATAGTAATTCATACAATACACTTTTTATTCTTTTTTATTTACTTCTTACTCCAGATAACAAATTTAAGTACCTGGGCATCTGGATATCTTCCAATTTAACTTTCTCTCATCAAATTTCCTCTGTGGTTATGGCTTGTTTTTTAGCCCTTCGAAAAATAAGATCAGTTCGTACTTACCTCGACTTCGACTCTCTTCATACTTTGATTCATGCGTTTATTGGATCTCATTTGATTACTGTAATGTAGTGTACTCCAGAATTACAAAAGCTGAACTGAAGCGACTCCAAACTATTCAGAATACCATAGCTAGGATAATCTGTTGTACACACAGATGTGATCATAGAAACATAGAAAATGACGGCAGAAAAGGGCCACGGCCCAACAAGTCTGCCCACTCTAATATCCCCATTACAGATTAGATTTCATTGGTTGCCCACCGAATATCGAGTATTTATTTTATTTATTTATTCAGTTTTCCCAAGGGAGCTCAGAACGGTTTACATGAATTTATTCAGCTACTCAAGCATTTTTCTTTGTCTGTCCCAGTGGGTTAACAATCTGACACTTGCCTTCAAGGCTTATTACACGGTATTCCATATTATCTGGCTTCTCTCACTATTTCTTATACCCTATCATATTCCCTTCTTTCCATTAATGATCATATGTTAATGCTTCCTAATCCAAAAAGAGCTTTTGGCCCCTCCCCATGCATCACATGGGATACAGAGGGAGGAGCCTAAGGCCCTTTGGGAAGGGCCTTAGGCATCTGAGCCAATCAGGGTCTTCAGGCCCTTCCTGTGCATTACGTGATGCACCGAGGAGAGAAGGCCCACCATTTTGGATCAGCGGGCCATGAAGCTGGAGGGACTGTGCTTCCCTCCTGCTTTCAACTTCTGAAAAAGGTACCGGGGGAGGGGGATTCAGGGGAGCATCCAGTGACAGGAGGGAGTGGGCCTCCCTTCTGCCTTTTTGGTGGGGGGAAGTGAGAGAGTAGGAGATGGTTCAGGGAGGCCTCCGTTAGCAGGCAGATTGGGCATCCTTCCTGCCAATTTTCTCTCGCATGGGGAGGGGGGAGTCACCCTCCTGCCTGTCTTCTCTCATGAGGGGTAGTCACCATGGCTGGAGGGTATGGGTATACCTCCTGCCATTTTATTGTGAGGGGTTGGGGTCGGCATGGCAGGAGAGAATGGGCATCCCTCCTGCCATTTTTGCTGCCACGGTGGGGGGGGACACACGACAGGGAGGGCCATTATTAGCAGGGGGAGGGTGTTTTTTTTTAATGGGGCACATATTGTGTGTGTGTAACATGCACAGCATCTGTGCCCATTAAAAATAAGGGTTAAACTATGGTTAGATAAGTAAGCGAATGGTCTTGACTAGTCAGTTTATTTGGATTGCTAAAAGAAATCACTTTTTTGTGCATTAGGAAGCCATGTTAGAGCATCAATTGCTGTGCTAGTTTACATAGCATTTCAATATTAATGAGCTCATTTAAACAACTCCTTTCCCAACTTCCCTTCTGTCTCATGTACATTAATGTGAATTTGCCTAGTATTTTTTTTATATTGTACACCGTTTAGACATTTGTTTTGATAGACAGTATATCAAAAATAAACAAACTTGGATCAGAGAATGAGCGATCGTTCAGAAAACCACACGGTGAGCCATATAGGTGCCACCTTCAGCCATAAGGGCTATTGGGGTTGTAGACAGGTGGGGTATAGTGGGTTTGGGGGGGAGCTCACCATAACCTATAAGGGAGTTCTGTTGAGATGTTTATCTGGCACCCTTTTTTGCGAATTTCATAGCCTGTAAGGTGCCCCACTGCTCTGTTGCCATGTCTGAGTGGTCAGTCCATTACAAGATTGGCCCCTCCCACATCCAAATGGTCTTGTTCTGGGCGTTTGGGACTTGGACAAAATTTTGGTCGAAAATGTGGTATAAAGATAGATGTCCTGCTGTCTGGACAAACAATAGCATGGATGTTCAGATAGATGATTTTCGGAAAAAAAATAATAAATTCTAGATGTGTTTTTCGAAATGGGCATTTTCCCAGTGCGAACTTTGGGTGTCTAGCGCCATACACCCAAATCGGACTTAGATATATGTTTTGATTATCTAAGGTTATAGAACATTGTAAGTTCTGCATATAACCGTCAGTAGTTAGGAATGAACAGTTACAGTTAAATCATTTCTATTCTGCTTTTGCCAACAAATAGTTCATAGTAGATTACATACAAAGAATTAGATAAATTCAACTATGATATCTATAATAATAAAATGCTAAGCGCGCATGCGCACTCTTACCGCGTGCTTCCCTGATCCCTGATCTGTCAGGCTGTGGCAGGTAAGAGTGCACATGCGTGCTTACCACGCATCTTACACTTCACGGACTCCCATAGATGACTTTGAACTTCTCCTCGGCCAGCTCTCGCTGCAGACTCTGCAGGCTGCCCTTGCATCGCTCCAGCTCCACTTCCATTTCCCGCACGGAGAGCAGCTGCATCGCAGGAGCCTCCTCGCCCAGGAACTCCGCTCGCCAGTGCTGGGCCAACTCCTCTGAGTCCCATATGCTGCTCCGCGCCAGGCAACAGCAGATGGGGATCCCTTTGCCTGCACCAGCTGCTCCGATACCCGCCAAAAACTTTTCTCTCTCTCTTTTAGCTATTCGGTGCTGGCGCTTCCGCTTTCGAGCACGCTGTCGGTGCCTGCAGTCCGTGGAGGTTGTCGGTGCCTGCATGCTGCCGCGGCATGAGGCGCCTGCAGGCCACGGCGGCTTGAGGCGGATGTCGGTGGAGGGCAGCCAAAAAAGAACGGAGGTAAGGGTTGCTGCTGGACAGGGGAAGAGGTGATGATGGACAGGGGGGCAGAAAAAGGAAGGGAGGCCTACTGCTGGACAGGGGGAGCAGGAAAGAGGTGCTGCTGGCCGGAGGGAGGTAAAACAAAGGGAGAAGGGCTGCTGCTGGATAAGGGGAGCAGTGAAGGGGTGGTAGTGGACACAGGATAGGTAAAAGGAAGGGAGAATGGACAGGGGGGCAGGCAAGGGGTGGTGGTGGACAGCCGAGGAAAAAGAAAGAAAGACAGACACACATATTAATGTAACAGGCTATAAGACTAGTACATAAATAATAAGATATGATCTCATTGTTAACGATTAAATTTCTGAAACAAAAATGTTTTAAGTGCTTTTATTAAAAATGGTAAGAGATTCTTTAGATCGTATTTGAATTGGCAGGATTGACCATACAGAGGCGGCCTGATAAGGAAAGGAGATAATAAACAACCTTTCACATATAATTCCTTTTAAACTTGGAAATTGTAATGTTAAAGTATTACAAACACTATAATATTGTTCTATCAATGGCCTGCAAATTAAATTTCTCATATATTGTGGGGTCAATTCATATAATATTTTAAACACCAAACAGCACAACTTGAACATGACTCTAGCCTCGATTGGCAACCCAGGCAAAGCTCTTTATGAAAGTGTAATTCTGTTTGATTGTCTTAATTTATAAATTAAATTAATTACATTTATAATTTGCACCAGCCTTTGACATAATTGCCATTATGTTTATTTAAAAATTTGATCAATTGCCAAACTATGGTACATCCGAATCTCAGCGATTTACAAGAAATAATAAATTAAATGCTAAGAAAAGGAATGGGAAAAGAACACCAATTAAAAAAGGACAGGGCACGTTCATTCCAAGAAATAATAGAATCATACAAAAAAAACTCTAAAAATAATTCTACTACTGGCTAATGAAAAGTGATCGCCACTGAGACTAGTATCATAATTGTTGCCAAATAGTCTCTTAGTTCAAAGGCATAAGTCTAGTTTCAAAGGCATGTCTTTAAATGGGCCTGTGGTATACAGAGCCCAAGATACTGTTCGTTGACAGTGGCTGCCATATCCCAAACACAGGTTGCAACAGTAGCCGGGTATCACGGTCTGGGCCCAGCCAGAGCAGGTCCACATATATTCAGCATAAGCATTTGGCTTACCTTAGCCAAGCAGAGAGCAACCATCTCACCTTGACAGTCCTTTTCACAGCTCCAGGCTTCCCCGGGCTTCTCTTCAACCCACAACTAGGGATTATCCAGCTTCACACACAGGCTTGCCTTCAGCCTTTCACACTTAACATCAAAGTCTTCAAATAAGTAACAGGCATCTCCCCTTGACAGTCTTTCTCACCGTCACATGCAAAACCAAACAGTGCTAAATCAAAATGAAAGCAAGAATATGTAGAACATAGAATTTGTGCTTAGCAAACATACTTTAGGTGTCTGACTTTAGATAGACTGTACACATTTTACTCCCTTTATGCTTTATGTTAAGTAATTCAAAACAATAAATAAATTGGAGAAAAATTATATTCATAAATTCACCTAACTTATAATATATCAAAATAAAGTGAATGTAATTATAAATTATTCATCAAAAAATAAAAAATATATATAATAAAATATGTATTAGAGTGCTCAGTGTGAAATCTTATTCAAAACCAACAGGTTTAAGGAATAAAGATGTATTGTAACTACATCATTGCACTCACCTGCCTACCTACCCTTCAATACTGGTTAAATCAAATCTGACTCAAAAGATATCAAGCAGTGTAAAAAGTACTTAGCTGGATCCTGAAGAAGATGAGATCAGATGATAAATACTTTCAGCCTAGAGGCTTATGGGAGATTATATCAATCTGGCTCTGGCATGGGAAGGCAGATAGACCCTTAGTGCAGGGAGACTGTGTTAAGTTTCCCTGATTGAATCATGACTAGCTAAAAGGTGTTAATGTCTGATTAAGAGGGTGTTTAGGTCCAAGTGCACAGATCAAGAAACAAAGAAGCCAGAGACCTAATCCCATCACCATGCTTGCAGGTATTACACCCTCCTTTGTCAATTAAATTAACCATTGTCTCAAACAGTTTGCAAGTTCTAAACAGAAAGATACTGGGAGATACAATATTTTCTCTAGTCAGAATAAGATTCCAAGGTATAAAAGCCTGCTCTCTGCTCTATCAATCTATTTCTTTTTCTATGGAGCTATCAGGAGAGGGGTCTTGGCCCTCTATCTCTCTTTCTACCTAGCTATCTCTTGGCTCTTGGCTTGGCACTCTGGTTCTCTCTTGAGCTCTCTCTATCTCTCTGTCTATCCTTCTCTTTATCTATGGAACACGAAACATCACCCCATCCCCCTCTCTCTCTCTCTGCCTTTCCCTGAAACTTCACACTCAATTCCTTCTGGACTCTGTAAGGCAGGGGAACTGCTGGGCTCTCTATTTAAGTATAATACTCTCTACTTAATTGTAATGATTATAAATATTGCTTTTCTGTAAGACTATTTCTATAATATATTCTTTATGCAAAAACCTCTGGCTGTGCCTCTGATTCTACTTCCTGGTGAGTCATCAGTGAGGGAACTGAACCTGGGACCTGGCGTTGGTCAGTGCGCATTTCACTTAACCCCTACCACCTAACATTGTGGGGGTGCGACCATCCTTACATTCTATTAAACTGACATTTGGGGGGCTTTGTCTCGATCCTTCCTGATGATTTCATGTGGGTAAGTAGAATTTAAGTTTTTTTTATGCACTGTGCAATAGGATTATGTATAGACAGAGTGATATAGAAATCAAAAGTCCTTGCAAAACCCTTAGATTGATTATACGTTAGACTGGATGACACACTGTTGAAAAGTTCCAGTAATATTGTGGGGTTTTATACTTGGTGAGATTTTATATATCAATTGACTTTCTATTTTGATTGATAGACAGAGTGAGATAGAAATCAAAAGTCCTTTTGGAACCCTTAAATTGTTTTAGACTGGATGACACAATTGTGAAAAGTTTCAGTAATATTTTGGGTTTTATATTTGGTGAGATTTTACTATCAAAAGTCTTTGTAGTTTACCTGTGCCAGTTTGCATTGTATGATTTGCTATTATATGCTTGCTAGGGTGTTGCATGTAAGAATATTTGAGCTGCTCTGAAGAAAAGCAGGGTTCAAAGTGAAAACAGTCACTCAATTAAGACACGCCACATCTGTACTAACTTTTACTTTTTTTACCTTGTGCTTTTAATTCTATTTCTTGTCAGTCTCTGCCCTGGTGAAAGGCCCAGTGCACACTGGACTGGAACTGGCAGCTGACACCTCTGCTCTTCTATATTTTATCCTGCTAAACTTCTGCCTGTAAATTTCAGGTAGTAACCAGTGTGGGCAAGTGTAGGCATAAGTGTATTACTTATGCCAATGACTCTTGCCTAACACGCTTTACCTCGCTTTTCTACCTATTAACTAAAGTCTCCCTCCTTCATAAGTGGGAGCATTTCAATCTCAAAGGTTACACACAGACAGGGACATTTAGAAGCCCATTCTCTCTCAGGAAATATATGAGCAAGGCCCACGAACCAAGGCAGACTTCTGCAGCCTCAAATATGAACCCTTTTGATTTTCAAGAACTCACAGATATTGTACACAAATATTTTGACAAGAAAGGGGGTCCAAATGAGGGTAATTTTCCAGAACACACATGGCACGATATTCAGAAACAAATGGTTTCTCATTCTCAGGAGTTTAGAAAGAAAACAGATAAACGCAAATGCCTTTTCATTCAGGGCTTATGTAGAGGACTTATTAGCCTAAGACAAGATAATACTGACTTGAACACTCAGTGCCATCAGCTGTCCAAAGACTTAGATGAGGCACAAATTAATATATCCATGCTAAGAACCCAAATTGTTCAGGCCACAAATTCCTTTTTAACTGTAAATGAACAATTAGAAGAGGCCAAGGCAGAATTAAAGTATTTAAAGTCAAAATGTGCCTCACAGGGACAGGCTAATGCTGTCTCCTTACAGATTCTGCCATCTGCACCTGTGCCACCATCACCATATAATCCATGTAGTCAGAAAACCATTTTTGTAGCAGGTCAGAGAAAGGGTAAACTAGCTACAGATGTAGAACAGGAAGAAGAACCGACAAACGAAAGTGAGGAAAATTCATTACCAGGCCAAAGCAATACCAATAGTACCCCTATAAGTGACACAGCTCCAGTAACTGTAGTGCTGCAGGGACATATGAAAGACAGTGACATTGAAAGAATAGTGGAGAAAGTGGGCCCTATGCCTTTTAACATAAATGAATGGTGCAAATGGGCTATTGACATACTGATTCACTGGGGTCTAGGGAAATACAAAAGGAACAATGCAGATTTTGATAAGCTTATGCACCTCGCCCTGGGTCCACATTACTATAAATTTGGATCTCTTGTTCATCCATACCAATTTGTAAAGATGGGCATTGAAAAACTCTTTCGCTGCACCTCTTTGCAAGTACTTTCACCCCTGCACCAGAGCAGTTTGTATATAGAGTGTGGGTAATCAACGCGGTACTTAACGAACATGAACATTGGCCCATTTCCTCAGATTATGGCCAGAGAGAACATAAAGAATTCCTATTAGAATTATTATCTCCCGAGATTACTAAACACCTTCTGTTGTTCTCGGAGGACCCTAAAACTACGCCTTTTGACACTTTACTGCTCAGGATTGGGTCTGTGTGGAAGACCCAGCCAGCTCAAATTGTTTCAGTCTCAGAAGCTAGAAGGTGGCGTGCTGAGGGTGCACCCCAATACAAGAACACACCACACACAGAAAATAGAGGGCATGGCAGAGGTAGTTACAGAAACTCCTCCACTTACATTCCTTTCCATGAACTCAAAGACCAAAAGGAAAGATTAGAAAAAGAGAAAAGGAAATGGGAACAGGATCGTCACACAATGCAGATAGAATTGGACAGGGTAAAAAGTGATTTAACAGCTAGGAACAACAGTGCTAGTCCATAGGGATGTCCTGACTCTCTGTGCCCGAATGCCAAGGTGACTCAGGCCTTCATAGCCCAGCCAGACTCCTTTCGCTTACCTGTGGACTCACTTTTGGAGACGCAGGATGAGGGAAAGAAGTCAGACTCAGAATTCAGCTTGAGGTATGTGGCACCTTTGATTTTGGACACTTGCAGCTGCCCCAATGTTAATACTACCATAGAGGGTCAGGATAAATTAACTTTGATTGATACAGGGGCTAGAATCAGTTTCACAGATAGAGCGCCTCCTACCGGAGATCAGAAAAATATGGAAATTTGTGAGATTCAGGGTCTAAATGACAAAAGGTCTATTCAGGGTCTATCCCACAAAAGGAACAAATGAAAGACATTGTAGAAACTACTGTCAGCACGAGTAAGAATACAGGCAAAGAAATAGTTGAGGTGGCTGGTCTTGCATTGGGTACAGGAATTCTAAATGCTTCTAAACCTTTGGTTCATGTTATTCCTGTGCAGTTAGCCACACAGTGTAGCATGCTAATGCAGAAGCATGATCGTAGTATAACTCACTCAGAGGTTGCAGCTGTTTCACTTTGGGCACAAGACTGTGGGAAAAGGTACACAGAAATTTTGTTTGAGGGCAAAGATCCTGAACCACAAACACAGCAACCAGTACTTCCTCCAGCAACAGAACTGGTGCCTAAGATGGAGGAGAGGGGTCTGAGTGGACCTATCTCTTTAGCATGTGGCTCTCCAGCTTGGTCATTTGCTAAATCAGAGGGCTCTGTTAGGCTCACTATACACTCTCAGGCCCTAACTAAGATTTCAAAGCCTGTAGTGCCAGTGGCTTCCTCTTGCTCTGACATTACTGTGAAATTTAATCCTAAATGTGCATTTTTCTCTGTCCTAGACATGACTAATGATTTTCGGAATTTGCCCCTTGCCTCTGAATGCCAGGACATGACAGTGCAGACAAAAGAAGACAAATCTAGCCTGCACCTGACTTCTGCACCGCAGTGCCCATTCCTCCGAGTGCAGTGGGACCCAGGTGGCAGACATGTGGTCCAGGTCGGCCTGAATGGAACATGAACAAAGTTTGCTCTAAGTGACCTTGAGGATGCTGATAATTTTAAATGTTTTTTTTCTTTTTCTTAGCAGCAGTTCAGATATAGCCATCCCAGACCAATTTTAGCACAAAGATATTTCTAATGTTTTCCAAGGTTCCTCTTTATCACTGCAGAGATAGAGACGTTCCAAAGAAGATATTAGCTTTGTGCCTTTTCGGAATATGAGATGGTTATGCTATGCATTATTTGTACTACTCAGGTGTTCATCTTTGCTGGGTTTTTTTCCATAACAATGGGGTAATTTGCAGAGTTAAATTCAGCCCTGAACACTTGACAGATTGACGCCTCAAAATTTGTGTTTTATGTTGTCTGTGCCATGTGGTCTGTCTTATGTCTATTTGTTTTAGTTTAGGGGGTACCCCAGGATACATAACATTGGCCATTTCTAGAGCTCTTTTCCCCATTTTTTTTTTAACTAGCCCAATTGCGCAATGTTCTTTTTTCCCTATAATTTGCATATGCTAAATGTTGCTTAGTTAGGGGTTATATTTTTAAGGTTTTATTCTATATCTATACCGGGTTTATTCTATGCTCCTCACTAGATTCAGTACATATTTCTGACATCATTTTTTTATATATACATTCAGTACTGAATTATGGTTTCTCTGAATTGCCATAATAGTTATAAGCAGCACATAAAAACATATCTTTTTGAAATGTCTGATTAAGAACCTTAAGTACCTGAAAATTGTATGTCTTTTGCCATAACTATACCAAGTAAATGCATTAATATTGTTACATGTTGCCACATTCAGTACAGGCAACCTGGTTTCTTTCTCTCTCTCTCTCTCTCTCTCTCTCTCTCTCTATGCATTCAGTACAGGCAACATGGTTTCTCCTCCATTTTCTATCTTATTTGGATCACACTGGAGTACAGCTGCTGAATGATATCGGGACTCTTTGCAAATCCCTCCCTGTATGCACAGACATCATTTCATCTCAAGGGTGTCCAGTGACTGACAGATCCTGTGCAAACATCAGTTCCTGTGCAAACATCATTTCATCCCAAGTGTGCATCTCACCAGTTTAAAGAGACTGCCGGTTCCTGCTGGACTGTAATTCATCTTCCTGCACCCGGACTGCAAAGACTTTTACACACATGCTGTACACAATGTTTCCTGTTCATCGGATATAGCCACCTTCCTAAGAACACTTTGCTGTACAATTCCACCTATTTAACCTATTCTATGGACATTCCAGACTTTATTTCATATGCTGTACATCCACTACCTCTTGGTATGGACAACGAGACATTTCAAAAGCTGCTGAACTTTACTGAACTCCATACTTACATTGAACAACTTAAGAAAACCTCCAAAGAAGTGAATCATACTATCACTTTTGAAAATGGACAGATTGCACAAACTGTAGAAAATTTGCTACGAGACGCTCATGTCTCAGTTTGGGAACTTTTCTTTGGGTATTCGCCCACTGCAAACCACGTATTTAATGTTTTAATTCACCCTATCATTATCTTAATTATTGTACAAATTTTGTTATGTATTATTATGATTTTTCTTTGCTGTAAAGTGAAACACATGTACATTTCTTTACAACGCTTATCATACAAGCTTCCTTCTAACTTTTAAGGCAGTTATACATGTATTTCCAGTATCTTCTCTGACACTTGCTAATTTGGTTCTAATTTGGTTTTAATTTGGCATGGCCTATTGCATTACCATTACCAGGGTCAGATATAATATTATCCCATATCCCATACTTAGATACTCTCTCATGACATCTTGGTACCTTTATACCTGAACCTCCGGAAAAAGCTTCCTGCATCCCTTATGCACCGTTCATTCGCTCAACGACAGGTAAGATATAAGCATACTGGGATCCCCGCCCAGATGATGGCCTATACAACCTAAGACAGAGGTTTGAACTCATAATAAGAACTGTTTATGGACTATACAACCTATCTTCATAGCTTGGAGATTCTGCAAGACAGGGGACGTACTGTTGGAGGTAAGCGAGGGTACCACAAGCTTGCCCTCATTTCAAAGAATAAAAATAAAAAAATTATGGGAGATGTCAGCCTAGAGGCTTATGGGAGATTATATCAATCTGGCTCTGGCATGGGAAGGCAGATAGACCCTTAGTGCAGGGAGACTGTGTTAAGTTTCCATGATTGAATCATGACTAGCTAAAAGGTGTTAATGTCTGATTAAGAGGGTGTTTAGGTCCAAGTGCACAGATCAAGAAACAAAGAAGCCAGAGACCTAATCCCATCACCATGCTTGCAGGTATTACACCCTCCTTTGTCAATTAAATTAACCATTGTCTCAAACAGTTTGCAAGTTCTAAACAGAAAGATACTGGGAGATACAATATTTTCTCTAGTCAGAATAAGATTCCAAGGTATAAAAGCCTGCTCTCTGCTCTATCAATCTATCTCTTTTTCTATGGAGCTATCAGGAGAGGGGTCTTGGCCCTCTCTCTCTCTTTCTACCTAGCTATCTCTTGGCTCTTGGCTTGGCACTATGGTTCTCTCTTGAGATCTCTCTATCTCTCTGTCTATCCTTCTCTTTATCTATGGAACACGAAACATCACCCCATCCCCCTCTCTCTCTCTCTCTGCCTTTCCCTGAAACTTCACACTCAATTCCTTCTGGACTCTGTAAGGCAGGGGAACTGCTGGGCTCTCTATTTAAGTATAATACTCTCTACTTAATTGTAATGATTATAAATATTGCTTTTCTGTAAGACTATTTCTATAATATATTCTTTATGCAAAAACCTCTGGCTGTGCCTCTGATTCTACTTCCTGGTGAGTCATCGGTGAGGGAATTGAACCTGGGACCTGGCGTTGGTCAGTGTGCATTTCACTTAACCCCTACCACCTAACATTGTGGGGGTGCGACCATCCTTACATTTTATTAAAACTGACAAATACAAAGTCCAATGTTGTTATATTTCCATCTTGTGAAGATGAGTGTAAGTATGTGTACTAGTAGGTTGTTGCAGGTGCTAACAATCATGCAACGAACTAATCCATATTGGTAACGCTGGCTTTGAAAAAAGTATTTTAAAAGTGAGTCCCCAAAACAAAAAAGTTGTTTTAACTGCTTCTACAAAAATCACCATGTATCCAAAAACTCCAAAACTCCACTACGTGAAAAGTTGAAATATCCAAAATCTCCTCAACACCGATCGTGTTTCACTATGAATTGCTTCATCAGGAGGAAACAATGTAAACTAAACAAAACATGAAAAAATGCAGTTAACAAACAAATAACATATATCAAAAAGAACGTATAAACTCAAAAATAAAAATTATCCTCAGACCTCCTAATGGAGGAAGCACGTCGCCAGAGAATCTCAGCAGAGATGACTGAAACAACGTAAAACGTAAAGACGTTTATAGGAACGTCAAATGATCACGTGATAAACGACGTGAAATTGGTAAATCAATATATGTAAAAGAGAACATAAACTGGATAATTATCTAATGGTCCATTCTATTTCTTTGTTAAGACCATTAGGTGTTACTGTTTTCCAAGAATAAATTAAACGTTGTTCATGATATATTAGGGTATGAGAGATATCACCTTGTCTGTTAAACTTGAATTGCCTGATTACACAAAACTTTAGATCATTTAATGAATGACCCACAGATTGCCAATGATCAGTTAAAGGGGCTTCTGATTTGTTGGTACGGATACTGCTCAAGTGTTCTGCTATTCTTAATTTAATGGCCCTCTTAGTTTGACCAATATATATCTTGTTGCATGGACAAAAAATTCCATAGACCACTTGAGCAGTATTACAATCAGAATAACCTCGTAAATAATATGGTTTATCCATATTAGGAACCATTATTTGGTCAATAGTTAAAGAATAACAACAATATTTGCACCTGCCATAACTTGTGTGACCTCTTGGAATATTATCATCTTGATCGATGAAATTACCATTGAAATATTCTCCTAGATTTTTATTTATTTTGTGTGCAAACATGGGAACCTCAGAAAACACCGAGTGAAAACTTAATATGTTCCAATGTTTATAAATAATCTTTTGAATATGAGAGGTTTTGTTAGAAAATGGTAAAACACAAGTTATTCTTGAGTTAGTTTGATTAGATTTATTCCTAGGTAGCAATAACCAATCACGATTAGCATTATTGGCTCTCTTATGTGCAATTTTGAAACAATGATCAGGGTAACCCCTGTTGTGGAACCGCTGGCTCATGACCACTGCTTGAGATTTGTACTCAGCAGGAGATGAACATAAACGTTTTAGTCTTAGAAATTGACTATTCGGGATACTATCTTTGAGTTGTTTCGGATGGAAACTCCTATAGTGGAGTATGGAATTCCTATCAGTGCTTTTCCTATGAATAGTTGAATGGAAATGGCCCGATGTTAAAGAGATCTGAATATCTAAAAAACTAATATTAGATCTGTCCATATTAGCACTGAATTGAATGTTATGATCACTTACATTGAGTTGACTTATAAACTGATTTAATTCCATTATAGAACCGTTCCAAATAAAAATATCATCGATAAATCTTTTCCAAAACAAAATCTTTTTTTTTTTTTAATTCTTTATTTATCGTTTTAAAATTCTTAACAAAATCAAAACATTTTGTACAGAAAGATTGTTAGATCAAACACAAAATTATAAGAAAATAATTTACATGATGTAGAAAGAAATAGTTCTAGTCGGACAATCTTAAGTCCTCTATAGTATGATCCAAGATTATTTATGAGTGAACTTTAGGAAATCAATTTATAATTCTATACAAAGGAAACAGTATCGCGTGCCTGGCTTGAGGAATTATTCTAATATCAAATCCAATTAGTTTTACTATTACGTTGTTGTTACTGTAGTAGTTGTTGTTCCTTCTTTTTCCAGACGTTTCAGTGTCAGAAAGGCTGTAAGTTGAGATGGTTCAAAAAACACATACTTTTTATCTCGATACCTTATTATACATTTACATGGGAAACGTAAAAAGAAAATACCACCCAGCTATCCAAAACAAAATCTTAGAAAAAAATGTAGAGTTGTAAACATATTTTTCTTCAAATTGGGCCATGAATAAACATGCCACAGCAGGGGTTACAGTTGCTCCCATGGCAACACCCTTTCGTTGTAAATAATAAGAATTTTCATAAAGAAAATAATTATTGTTGATCACTAAACGAGCCATAAACATAAGAAGATTTAATTTATTACCTACTTGAGATGATTTAGTCAAATAGCTTTCTATAGTTTCTATGGCTGCTTGTTGGGGTATACTGGTGTAGAGCGAAGTAATGTCTAGTGTGACTAACATCAGATCATCATGATTGAAAGATGAAATGTCTAAATCCTGGATCTGAAGTAACAGATCCATAGAATCTCTGATGTAAGAGTGAATGGTCAATACAAAAGGTTGTAAATAAAAATCAATGTATTGAGACAACGGTTCTAATAAAGATCCACAGCAAGAAACTATGGGTCTGCCCGGGGGATTATTGCGAGATTTGTGTATCTTAGGAAGAAATTTAATTATTGGCACCAAAGGATACTTACAATATAAGTATTTGAATTCTTTAGAGGATATAATACCATCAGTATTTGCTTGACAGAGTTTAGTATAGATGGTTCGTTGAAATTCACTAGTGGGGTCATAGAAACATAGAAACATAGAAATAGACGGCAGATAAGGGCCAAGGCCCATCAAGTCTGCCCACCCCAGTGATCCTCACTATCTATCTTTGCGGATAGATCCCACATGTCTATCCCATCTGGCCTTAAAATCCGCCACACTGGTGGCCTCAATAACCCGAAGTGGAAGACTATTCCAGCGATCAACCACCCTTTCAGTGAAGAAGAACTTCCTAGTGTCACTGTGCAGTTTCCCGCCCCTGATTTTCCACGAATGCCCCCTTGTTGCCGCGGGACCCTTGAAGAAGAAGATGTCTTCTTCCACCTTGATGCGGCCCGTGAGATATTTGAATGTTTCTAATAATTGATACACTGACGTGTCAGAAAGTTGACGCATAGCTTCAGTGTGATAGGTTACCGTGTCCATAATTACAACTCCTCCCCCTTTGTCAGCTCTTAAAATTTTTATGGTACTGTCCTGGGTTAAAGTATTCAAAGCTAGTCTCTGTGCTCTTGTCAAGTTGTAATAGTGTTTATGATTAACCGTTTCCATTAATTCAACATCTCGCAAGACTAATTTTTCAAACGCCCCTATCATATTGTCAATAGGACCGGGCGGAAGCCACGAAGAAGGAACATGATGAGAGTCAGTGAAGGAAGGTTCCTCTTGAGATTGAGTTAAAGCTTGACCAAAAAACAATCTTAATTTCAATGATCTAAAGAATTTGTGTAACCAGGCACGTGTATCATATGAATCATAATAGGTGAACGGAACAAATGATAAACCTAACTGTAATAATGATATTTCTGAAGATGTTAACAATCTGGAAGAAATGTTAAATACCAATGTTAACGCTTGCTCGGTTTCCGTGGTTTGAGTTTGTTTTGTATGCCAGAATCTGCCTGTTTTTCTGTTGTAGTTGTTAAACGTAAAAAAGAATCGGGAATAGATGGTGTTGAGACATTATTAGTAAATTCTGAACTTAAGATAGTAGATTTGGTCCCCTCATTAGATGATTCACTAGAGGAATTAATAAAAGTAATATGTTTCCTATTTGGACGATTACGTCTTGATTTTCTATTTTTGTCCATCCATGGGTATATGTACCCTTTCGTGTAATCAAATTCATCCCTTTTAAACTTGGCTATTTTCTGTTTACGAATGTCCGTTTGATATAACTCCATAGATTTGAAATGTTCTTGATAATGTGATTCAAAATCTTCTGGGCTTTCTATTTTTTTGATGTTTTCTAATTTCTCAAGTAATTCCAATTCCAGATCTTTAATGATAATATCTAAATTATCAATCGTTAACAGCATCAAATCCAAACCACATTGTGTCAATAAAGCATTCCATCTTTCCACATAATGTGGATTATTAAGGAATCTGGGCTCCTTGTATATTCGCATCCCACGTGGAATCCTCTGAGTATGACAATATTCCAATAATGTTGCTGAATGCATCTGTTCCCTAATGAGGGTTTTATGTAATTTAACTGTACTGGACCAATCATCTATATTGGTTTCATGTGCACCTATTAGGAGTCTAGTGCCACTCATTAATTGGGTGATTCTCTGATTAGATAACCCCGACTTCGTTTCCCATCCAATAGAGGTCATTATTCTCCTTAATAAATTTGAAATTCAAAACAATAAATAAATTGGAGAAAAATTATATTCATAAATTCACCTAACTTATAATATATCAAAATAAAGTGAATGTAATTATAAATTATTCATCAAAAAAATATATATATATATATATAATAAAATATGTATTAGAGTGCTCAGTGTGAAATCTTATTCAAAACCAACAGGTTTAAGGAATAAAGATGTATTGTAACTACATCATTGCACTCACCTGCCTACCTACCCTTCAATACTGGTTAAATCAAATCTGACTATTTAACCAGTATTGAAGGGTAGGTAGGCAGGTGAGTGCAATGATGTAGTTACAATACATCTTTATTCCTTAAACCTGTTGGTTTTGAATAAGATTTCACACTGAGCACTCTAATACATATTTTATTATATATATTTTTTATTTTTTGATGAATAATTTATAATTACATTCACTTTATTTTGTTATGTTAAATAATGCCACATTAAACTGATTTTAATTGCGCCTTGCAACTTCATATATTAAATTAAATTAATTATTGACTATTTGAGGCTTGGCTAGGATTGCTACATCATCAGATCAATCTGCATAGCAAATCCAGCCCTGGATTTGCCTCATTGCATGCACAGAGGTATACGAGGGGCTGCTGAAAAGTTCTCAGCCCAATCAAGAAGAGAATGATGTGAAACTTACAAGTTATTCCACACTCTTCATTTCGCATGCAGCCCTTCGTAGTTCTATCTATGCTTCTCAAAGAAATAAGAACTATAGCTCCATGCATGCAAAATAGAGAATGACACAGTGACAAAATTCATCACCGTTTCCGTCCCCACGGATAACCGTGGGAAAATAATCCCATGTCATTTTCTAGTGTCTATTTCAACCTCAGTCCTTCTACCCCAGCATTCTTCAAAGCAAAGCTTGCGGGTCAGTGGTTGTGCCCATTCATACTCTGATTCTTATGTGAGCCAAGTATATGATAATGAAGCCATTGTGACATCACTGATGTGATTGGCTCTTAGGCACTGGTGGAATGAGGCATTATGACATCACAATATCTGCTCTGGATACCAGAGACTGTCATTCCTTAGTGTCTGTTTCAACCTCAGTCCTTCTACACCAGCATTCTTCAAAGCAAAGCTTGCGGGTCAGTGGTTGTGGCCATTCATACTCTGATTCTTCCCTCTCCTTAAAGAATGACATGAAGATGGTTTCCCACGGTTATCCGCGGGGACGGGAACGGTGATGAATTTTGTCACCGTGTCATTCTCTGGTGCAAAACTAGGCTTGCCTAACTTCTTATTTTAAGATGGCTACCCTAGGCTCTGCAGAAAAATTAATACTCCGAAATAAAATAAAAATCTGAATGTAGAGACATCAAGCAGCACTCTTCTAGGAAGGAGAGTTTAAAGTCACGTTCAGCTTTGTGACAGAGCCCGTCTTACTGCATTCTGGTACTTGAGGTATTGATTTCAAGTGGAAGCAAGGGTGATGAATTCCATAATGCAAAGGGTGTAAGTTCAAAACTCAAAACTGACCAAACATCTCCCTCCATGAATTGACTTGAAACTGGGAAGATTCCATGATTTTTTTTCCTTTTAAATTATCAACTGAACCTTACGATTGTTTTGATGGTCTTTTCTTTTGCTTGTGCTGCTTTTTTTAAAGGGAAAAAATAACGCGTGTCCTCTTAATTGTATGCCACTATTATATACAATACATTGTAGTATTGGGTTTACTGATAGTATGTACTGCATGTGTTGTGTTGGGGTTTATTTTTCATATCAGCCATCTGAAGGCCTACTTTATTGTTATTTTCTGCCCTTCAGCAGTTACTGCTTAAGCAATAAGGCAGGACAAGTTGTGTTTTGGAGGCAATTATGTCCACAAAAGTGTGTGGCTTGGCATGAGACTCCAGGCGAAGTGCCATTGAATGGTTTATTGGCATGTGTAGCCAAAACCGCTATTACTTAAGTGTTGAAACACTTTGTGCTAGAGGTGGGCCAAAAACATTTCAGCCCAAAACCTTCCTCTAATCTGGGCTGGGGAGAGGAAGGGATGGAGTTCCTTGCAGGCAGGGTTTATGCGCTCCCAGCCTGCTAAAATTGGAAGAAAGATGTCAGAGTCCTCCATTGAGGCTGTTAGCTAACCTCTTCTTCTTCCAGGGCAAGCTGACTCGTGGACTGGTGGCCTCTTTCTCCCTGGAAAAGCAGGATTAAAAGCTTATGAATTAGCAGGAAAAAACAAGAACGGGAGCAAACTGAAAAATCCCAAACAACAAAAGGTGAACAATAGACCCTGGTTGTATCAAGAGTATGAAATCCAAAAGTTTATTAAAATATCATAAACCTAAAATTACATGTTCTAGAAACTTTCACATTTACACTAATTGCTTCCAAGAATGTTAATTGTAGACAGACCTGAAAAAAACCCCTAGAGCCCTGGTTAGAACTCGTGTAAAAAAAAATATTTCAATTTATGATAAATTGATTTTTCTTCCTATGGGTGAAACAAGTTCATTATGCATTGTCAATAGGATTGTCACTAGAGGTGTGCAACCAGGAAAAAAATGTTCTTTTGTGTTCATCTCCGGCAATATCTGGATTTTTGTTGTTTTCATTCTGTTGTCACAACAGCAATAAGCAAGGACAACATAGAGATATAAACTACTGTTCCTTTCCTTCAAAGGCATTAAATCGGCCAGGAAACTCAGTCAATCTTTTGTTTATAAACTGGTAGAGATATGGAATTGGCTTCCTGACTCTGTCAGATTGATAGGTCAGTTACAACAATTTCGTAAAGTCCTAAAATCTTTATTATGTACACAATACTTGAACAGTTTACCTAAAGATTCAACAAATTGATTGCTCAACAACTCTTATTTTCTCTTATGCTCTTATTCGTCTTTTTGCTGGTCTTTAATTACTTATAAACCGAGTCAAGCTCTGCTGGGAGATGACCCGGTATATAAATTGAAGACTAGACTAGATTAGAACATAAGAACTGCCATCTCCGAATCAGACCTTCAGTCCATCAAGTCCAGCGATCCGCACACGCAGAGGCCCAGCCAGGTGTACACCTGGCGTAATTTTAGTCACCCATATCCCTCTATGCCTCTCATAAGGAGATGTGCATCTAGTTTGCTTTTAAATCCTAGAACGGTGGATTCCGTAATAACCTCCTCTGGGAGAGCATTCCAGGTGTCCACCACTCGTTGCGTGAAGCAGAACTTCCTGATATTTGTCCTGGACTTATCCCCCCTTAGCTTCAGTCCATGTCCTCTTGTCCATGTCACATTGGACATTGTAAATAATTTTTTCCCTGCTCTATTTTGTCGATTCCTTTCAGTATTTTGAAAGTCTTGATCATATCCCCTCGCAGTCTCCTTTTCTCAAGGAAGAACAATCCCAATCTCTTAAGTCGTTCCTCATATTCCAAGTTCTCCATACCTTTTATTATCTTCGTTGCTCGTCTCTGCACCCTCTCCAGCAGTTTTATATCCTTCTTTAGGTTGAGAGACCAATGTTGGACACAGTATTCCAAATGTGGTCTGACCATTGCCCTATAAAACGACAGCATAACTTTCTCCGATCTACTCGTGATTCCTTTCTTTATCATGCCTAACATTCTATTTGCTTTCTTTGCCGCTGCCGCGCATTGTGCCAATGGTTTCAGGGTCCTATCTATCAGTACACCCAGGTCCTTTTCTTGTTCGCTCTTACCCAGAGTTGCACCTGACATTCTATACTTGTGTTCCTTGTTCTTTCTGCCTAAATGCATTACTTTGCACTTTTCCACATTAAACTTCATCTGCCATTTCTCCGCCCATTTTTCTAACTGACACAAGTCACTCTGGAGTTCCTCGCTATCCTTCTGTGATCTGATTGCCCGGCATAGCTTTGTGTCGTCTGCAAACTTGATGATCTCACTGGATGTTCCTTCTTCTAGAACAGCAGGACCCACAAGCAATGAACAAAGTATTGTATATAAGAAGCTTTATTGCTTTGCCCAAGGAGGATACCGTGCCTGATGTGGCAACATTTCACCTGGGAAAGGCTGCATCTTGGACAAGGACTATCAACCATACATAGTATTACAAGTATCATACAAGAAAAACATATGGGCCAATATTCATAGCAATTTAGGCAGGCAGGAGAGGGTCCTGCCCACTTAAATCACTTGCTTCTGCAATCCCCAAAATCACTTGCCCCCACCTAACCTCCAATATTAAGTGGCACTAAAGTGGGCAGTGCCACTGAATATTTCCTCTGATTAGCCCTAGAAAAAGTGGGCAGTACTGGCAATATTCAGTTCTAAGACCCACATAGCTAAGTGGATAAATTTAGGACAACTCAAAAGCTGTTCACCTGCTTAGCTATGCAGAATCTAGCACCCCCTCCCCACCCCCATATCCCATGAAAAGCTACTTTAATAGCCTGAGCAGATTTTGGAGTTAAGCCTGTGTACACACAGAAAGACACACATGAAAGGTACAACAAAAACTTTATTAGTCCAGAAACCTGTTACTTCATAGGCTCAGGGAAAGGAAAATAGTCACTTAGGGCTAGATTCACTAACCTGCCCGATCATGACCGATCCGTGTCCGATCCGATGGATTCTGCAACCAATAATATTCTAATGGGGTGATTGGAGGAACTCCCCCATCCGCCGACACGGATTGCTAGTGTGCAATCCTGACGCATGCGCAGACCATCTGCTTTCCCTGTAGATTGTCTGCGCATGTGTTTGGTGTTCATTTTAGCTGGAGGGGGGGTTAACTGGCTCCGACTCTCGTGCTCTGGAAGGGCAATCCCTGGTGGCAGGCTGCTCAGGAGGAGATGTTATGAGGCAAAAATAGGGTGATTCCTGGCGGCAGGCTACTCATAAAAGTTACAAAAGATGTTTAAAGCAGGCAGTTGACTCTCTTGCTCTCTATCGCTCTTCCCCGCAGTGCAGCCTTGCTTTAAAACCACTGGCTCGCACTGCAGGGAAGGGCGGCAGAGAGCAGGAGAGTCGGGGCAGCAAGAGCATGGCTCGGCTGGAAGGGGCGTTTGCTGTGTCTTGGATATGTGGAAGGGACAGAGAGCAGAGCGGCAGAGATGGGCTGCAAGACTGGGATTTCAGGCCGTGGACAGTCGGAAAGGACGTTTGCGACTGGTCCCCTGCAGTCGCTACTAGTGTTGATCAGCCAGCCCAGTCGGTTTGCAAGATTCCTGTAGTGAATCGTATTCCTGCCTACTTTGCATGCCGTTCCCCTCATTTGCATGCACGGATTGGAATCGGATCGGAGGAGAGGTAAGTGAATCAGGCCGGAGTAAAATCAGGTCGCAAAGGTGTCGCAAACCAATTGGTACACAATCGGTTTGCTTCGTGAATCTAGCCCTTAGGCCTAGATTTTCAAAACTTAACGTTGCCTGTAACACGTCGCTAAGCCTGCTCCAGCCAGCTTAGTGTACACATACTTTAGTAGCGGATTCTCAAAACGGATTACCACGGTCTTTTCCGAGCTTCCTAGCAGTCTCTGACTCTGCCATGCAAATGTATTACAGCGAGCTCATTAATATTTAAACAAGCACTCCAAGTGATTCTTTATTATCGCCGGGTGATTCCCTGACCTTGCTGTCCTACATTTGGTGAGCAAATTTTTCTGGCAGGTCTGAGCTGTTGTTGCCTTTCTTTCTGGTCAGTGCATTAATTATGGTTAAAAGGGGAGAGTGTGGCACAGTGGTTAAAGCTCCAGTCTCAGAACCCTAAGATTATGGGTTCAAACCCATCCAAATGCACAAAGGGTGGTCCGATGTCAGTGAATCAAACTGAAAATCATAATGTATACGTTTTAAGTAAAATACAGTTTATATCAAGAACATTAAAAAAAAATATGCCCCAAAGTGAGCCTACCAAGCCAACGAGTATGCCAACCCGGAAAGCCCATTTCTAAATTGTCCTTTGCAACTCCTGGGACATAACAATGGGTCAAAGATGACCCATTTAAATTTGTAACTATGACCTAACTGTATTAATAAATGTACTGATCTACCAGTACTAGCAACTCCATTGAATGTTCATGTCAAACTGTCCAGAGTGTGGCACAGTGGTTAAAGCCTCAGCACCCTTGGGTTGTGGGTTCAAACCCACGCTGCTCCTTGAGACCCTACGCAAGTCACTTATCCCCCCATTGCCCCAGGTACATTAGAAAGATTGTGAGCCCACCAGGACAGACAGGGAAAATGCTTGAGTACCTGAATAAATTAATGTAAACCATTCTGAGCTCCCTTGGGAGAACGGTATAGAAAATTGAATAAATAAATAAATAAATGTTACTTCCTGGGTAACCAACCCAACCTCTTGTAATGTAATCCGACCTTGAACTGAATAGGTAAAGGCAAAATAGAAAACCTGATTAACATAACATACTTAAAAAGGAAAAAAAAAATGAATAATGATAGAACAGACCTGTCAGGTATGTTATTAAAGTTTCAAGTTTATTAAAAATTTGTTGTACACGCAATGTCAAATACTTCAATGTGTATTACAGTTTAAAATTAGGAGACAAACAATAAAACAATTTTATACAAATAAACGTACAGTGTATACGTACAAATAATTACCGGGACAAAAGGAAAGGAGGGTGAACTACAGTCTTTAAAGAAAATAGAGATATATTTAGGGAAAAAACATCTGGTGGGTAATAAAAATAATCTGGAAAGGAGATTGCGACCTATATGTAAAGTCTGCATTCAGTAGCACTCACGGGATGTTAAAGAGAACTGTAGATTTTCAAGGAATGGAAAAAGAGGGGTGGAGATAAATTAATAATAAAAGCCATTAGAGAAACACTAGCACTGTGAATTCATAGCATGGAAGCAGAAACTTTCTGGAACTATCACCCTGCCCCTGGTAACGTTTTGCCGTGGAAGGTAATCCTAATGTGCATCAGCACCTGCAAGCATCCATGCAATGCCTCACCATCTTTCCTTTTGTACTTTACCTCAGATGTACAGTAGCTATATCCACACTGCCACAGTGAAGATGCCACACATAGCTCCTACTTGATGCCTTGTCTCAGACGCATCAAACTTTATTCACAACTGGATGTAGAGCCAGTCACAGTAAACAGATACACAGTTGTGATACCCGTTGTTGTATCCATACCATTTGCATACCCTTGCCAGCCGCCAAAGCCACCAGCCATATCATCAATTCATCACATCCACCTCCCAAAGAAGAGAGTGCAGCATGTGATCAGCATAGTTGTATCTGCCTCAGTGACTTCATGTTTCCAAGGTACATCCTCACCCCAAAACAACTGCAACTAATATACACTGCTCTGTTGTGGAATTAGGTGATAGTAGGGATGAGGTGGGGAATAGAGAATGACATAGGGAAAAAAATCTGTCCCCATCACTGCCCCTTCCCCATCCCCACAGCATACACCCTTCCCTCTCGCCACCTCACCGCCCTTCAGCATCCCGAGAATCTCCCTCCCTCCCCCTTACCTTCGCGGCGCTTTAGAAAAGAAACTGAAGCCGGCAAAACCTGCCTGTGCCACCCTGCAGTCGCGTGTGTGTGGACGGAAGCTTCTTCTCTGACGCAACCGGAAGTTGCATCAGAGAAGCTTCCACCCACACACACGCAACTGCAGGGCGGCACAGGCAGGCTTCGCCGGCTTCAGTTTCTTTTCTAAAGCGCTGCGAAGGTAAGGGGGAGGGAGGGAGGGAGATAGATTTGGACGGAGGTAGGGAGGGAGGACGCGCGCGATCGGTGACTGCACACCTTCCCTCCCTTAACTGCAGGGACATTCACTGCTCCACAGGGTGGTGGATGGCATTGTCCCCGTGGTGCCCACAGTGAGCACTTTTTCCCCCCACTCTTTTGGCAGGTTATCCGCGGCTACCCGTGGGTAACTGCCAACGTGTCATTCTGTAGTGGGGAATTAGATTTCACCTCAATAAATAGGCTTTGTTTTTTTAAGGGTAGGCGAGGCCCCAAACAATGTACTTAGGGATTGTTGGGGGATGGGGAAGGAGCTATTGTAACCCCTGATGACCTTATAGCCTAGTAAGGGGGAGTGGACTGCCCCGGGCACCTTCTTGATGGGGGCGCCAGCACCTCTCCACCCCCCTATGCCATACTCGCGCTCTCCCTTCCCCACGCCCTGGTACCTCTTTAAAATCTTCACCAGTACAAGCAACTACTCTAGCATGCTGCTTGTGCTGGCCCGACTCCCTCTAAAATCACTTTCAGGTCGCAGGGCCAGGAAGTGATGTCAGAGTGAAAGCCAGCGTGAGCAGACGGCTGGAGAAGCTACTCGCGCTAGTGAAGATTTAAAGAGGTATGGGGATGAGAAAGGAGGGCGTGAGTGTGGCATGGGGGGGGGGCTGTTACAGAAGGAGTGAAGGGAGAGCAGAGAGGAGGGCATGGGAGGGGTGCCACTATTCCATGCTACACCACTGCTTATAGCCCAAAAACTATGTAAGTTTTAACAACTGCTTGGACCCCCCACCACCACCACTACCACTAAATACATTAATATAAATAGTAGCAGGGTCCTCAGGTTACCTTAAAAAACAAGGAATAAACTATATACAGTGGTAACGCATGACACGTCCCCCCTTCCACTATATACATGAATAAAAGCTGCACTGCAGACATATATTTATGGTTTCTTATTCTTGATTGACCACTTTTTCCAACAAATGGATCAAGGTGGTGTACATAAAATATAGTTTAAAAGAAAAGGAACTCCATTAAAGTTGATAGAAAAGAGCAACACTCACCCAAGAGAGAACCTCACGAAACCTGCTTTCTCCATTTAACCTCCCTCAAATTTAAAAACAAAGAATGGGTGAACTAGTAAATTGAACACCTGAGACACTCCACTGAGTGACTGGCCGTACACTAGGAAATAAAAGCTTATCAGTGTCACATGACACCCCTAAAACACAGTAAAGGTGCTGCATCCCTGGCCAGAGCCTGCAGTTTTTGCTATCATTTCCCCTGTGAGGGAGTAGGTGGTACGTGCCTGGGTTGCCATGGAAACACTCCCTCACCAAGGCAGAAGTGAATCACCTCATGGCAGGTGGTGTTAACCTACTGAGTCAGAGGGACGGATCTCAGGCAATGAGGGGGTTAAATGCCCTAAAGCAGAACAATTCAAGGAAGCCCTGAGTAAAGAGATTTCTAGGAAAGAGCCCTGAGTCAAGAGGTCTCTAAGGGAGTGGCAACTGAGGGGAGGGCCAGGGAAGAGAAGTAGCCAAAGCTAAGTGTTTCCCTGGGATGAGAAACTGCAAATAGTCAAGTCGGCCTTTGGGAGTTAATGTTAAATAAATACATGAACAGAAGACTGATAACGCAGGAGGGAACCTTGCTGAGTCCAGTATTCCTTTTTTTTTTTTTTTTAAATAAATCTTTATTCATTTTTCATCTTACAACAAATACATATATATAAAACATTTGTCAATGAATACATCCTTTGAAATTCTATCATTTATGATACTAATAGATAAAATTTTTTTATCCCATCCCTCCCACCCTTTCAATCTTAGATTCAATCAAATATATCACATAAATAATCTTTCCTAGTAATCTAATCATTTAATAAATTGCAGAGTATTCCTAAAGGTTGATTTGTGTCCGGAAGGGACCTGAGATGACATTAATCGTCAAGAGTGTTTGGACCCCATGAAGAGTGCCAACTGGGACTGCAGTGAGAGAGAAGGACGCTACTTAAAAGGACTACCTTAAGCCTGCGAAGTAACAGAGCTGACTTCAACCCATTTTGTGCACATAAATAAAGGGTTTTGACTTTTGCCTGCAACCTGTGTGCAAGTCCGCCACATTGGTCTGAGCTCCTACAGCTAGCCACTAGCCTTGCTGCCACTTCTCTCTTGCCTGGCAAGATAAATGGGCATGTAGTAACACAAACTCATCAAGAGTTGACAGTTCACAACTGACATTTCTTTAGAGTTGTGATGAAAATGCTACTTTATATAGGGTTACCAGACATCTGGATTTCCCCGGACGGCTTTTCAAAACCTGGCACTTTGTCTGAGTTTTGAAAAGCCTCCCCTAAATCACATCGGGCACGAGGAAGCAGCGGGGGTGGGGCTAAGGCAGGATTGGGGGGCAGGACTGGGGCATAACGGGGCGGGGATGGGTAGAACTGGGCGGACCTAGGGGCGGGGTTAGGGGGGTGTCTAGATTTTTCTAGAGTAAAATCTGGCAATCCAAACTTTATATATCACAATGGTACATACAGAGAGCCTATTAAGGGATCTGTGTGCGCCTGAATTGTCAATCTGAAATTAGTTCCAACCACATGTAGGTTATTTCCACATTTCATTGCCTTCTTCAGGACCAGGCATCCATTTTGTTCTCGGTGTCTACTGACTCAAACTTCCGCTACCAGTTCCTCAAGGCAAGAAAACAGGATCCTTGTTAAACCAAAAGTGTTTCAGAGCTTTGTCGCTGTCACATGGTGTGCTGCAGGAGATAAATGACTGTGCCTGACTATTTTATACCAGTGTTTCTCAACTCGGTCCTGGAGTACCCCCTTGCCAGTCAGGTTTTCAGGCTATCCACAATGAATATGCATAAACCTGATTTGTATACACTACCTCCGTTATATGCAAATCTCATTCATGCATGTTCATTGTGGATAGCCTGAAAACCTGACTGGCAAGGGAGTAGACTACGGTTTATAGCCAGCAGGTTTCACTGCTGCCAAGATGTTTTATTACATGAAAATTTGGGTTAACTACCATATTCCCAGTATTATCTTCAGAGGCACCCAATGATGCCTATGTGAAGTTAGAAAAAAAAAAAAAGGTCTAAATGACTTTAAGCAACATTGGGCTAGATTCACTAAAGGATAGTGAGTCAATCGCTGTTGGCCGATTTTAAAACAGCAATTGATTCACTATCAAGTTTGCATGCAAACTCCGACTCAAAAGCGATTGAGTTGGAGCAGACCCTGACAGGAGAAGGAGCCCAAGGGAGGAGCCCGAGGCACCTCAGCCAATCAGGGCCTTAGGCCCCTCTGTGTGCATCACATGATGCACCAGGGCATGGCCTAAGGCCGCAGTTCGTATCAGAGGAGGCCTGGAGCAGGAAGGACTGAGCACCCCTGCTGCTTCCAATGATTTTAAAGGTACGGGAAGGGGGTGAGCCTGGCCTAGCCAGCCGGCTGCCTCGCTAAAGGTACGGGGAGGGAGGTGGGCCAGGCCCAGCCCGGCCAGGCCAGGCCGGGTTTGCGATGACAGGAGGGAGTTGGCATCCCTCCTGCCATATTCATTTTGCGTGCAGGGTGGGTGGGTGGGCAGCGGCGACGGGCATCTGTGGGGGGGGGGATTTTTGGGGGGGGTTCGGGGAGGGGGCAGTGTTGGGTTAAAACCATGGGCTTGCAATGCGTTTTGCACAATATATAAAAATGGAAAAATTCCTTTTTTATATATTCTTTTAAAAGCATTGCGGGCCTGTGGTTTTAAAGGGCAGGAGAGTTGGCAAGGATAGAAGCAACTGGTCTTCAGCAGTCGCTTCTTTTCTGATCGGCAAGCCCAATCGGTGTTGGGGAAATTGTTTAGTGAATCGCTGCCTTCCAAAATTGGCATGCCATTTCCCTTATTTGCATGCACGGATCGGATCGGGTGCTGATTGGATCGGGAGGAAGGTTAGTGAATCGGATCAGGGAACAAGGGGTCGCAAACCAATCGGTTTGCTTAGTGAATCTAGCCCTATGTTGTTTATGTTCGAGTGCTAAGGTTAAGAGAAGAATGGTCATAATTCTGAAGGTTCCTCTGGTATATTAATAAGATATAAACATTATTTGAATCCAGTTCCATTTATCTTGCAACATATTGCATTTTGCTTCTTTTTGTCTGTATATTTACACAAGAATGCTTTGGTGCGATAGATTTACATTTAACAGATCTCTGTTATACACAAATTTATCTCACGCATATATGCATTATGATAATCCTGAAAACAGCTGACTAGGTATATCTCCAGGAGAGGGCTGAGAAGCACTGAAATAGGATTATTTCATCTATACATTTAGATAACTTCAATAGCCCATCTTGTGTACATTTCAACATTTTAATAACAGACACTCCAACTTATTTGCCAGCTTCCAAGTACATGTTCTTAAAGACCAGGCACCAGCTGTTACTAGACTAGCCTCCTGTCCTTCAGGAATTGCTAGTTGGCTTGAGACTGATAAACCTGTTTCACAGAAAGAACAGACAGCTCAGTTTTTCCATCAGTTCTAGGAACAGAACTGAAACCTAAAGAAGTGGTGAAGAGTTCTGTAGTCTCCTGAGCTGTTAAATTGTCTGCAGCTCCTCTAGAATTCAACCGCAAGAGCCTTAGCAGGAGCAAAGTCTAGTGGCCACATAAAACTGCTTCTGGAAGAGTTGCATTGCTTATTATCGGTACAATGGAGAGTCGCATTTGATATTCTATTCATTGTATTTAAATGTTTAAAATCAAATGGAACACAGACACTTTGCAGCCTTAGTCATATTCTGTATCTTGGCCTCTGCATTCATCTCAGTGGGTTTTGATACTGTTCTGCTCCTATCTATGATCAAACTGTTAACTGCCCATCATACAGTTTTCAGTGCTTTTGGTTCCTCACCCTCACGATCCCCTCAGCCCATAAACTTGGGTCATTTTTGACCCCTGTCTCTTTCTGACACATATCTAATAGACATTAATATAGCACCTGTTGTTTCTTTCTAATATCACCAGTATCTTTCCTTATGAACATAATACCTTGTCCAGGCAGCTAGCATACACTGAACTGACTCACTCCACATCAATATATTCTCTAACTGCCACCCAATGTGCTGCGGGGCCAAAAAAGCAAACAAGATGCTAGGAATTTTTTAAAATAGGGATGGTTAACAAGACTAAGAATGTTATAATACCTCTGTATTGCTCCATGGTGTGACCTCACCTGGAGTATCGTGTTTAATTCTGGTTGCCTTATCTCAAGAAAGATAGCAGCACTAGAAAAGGTTCAAAGAAGAGCAACCAAGATGATAAAGGGGATGGAACAACCCACCCTCTTCCATGGTCAGACCATGTCCTAATCAATTTTTCTCTTCACTCGCCTACAGATCACGCCTCAACCCCCCATCCCACCTATAATTTTAGAGATTATTCTAAAATTATTACCTCCACAATTCAAAACTCCTTAAATTTAGATATAAATGAATTTGCGCACCTAGAAATCGAAGAACAATCAGCTGTTTGGAACGACAAAACAAACTCCCTTATTGACACACTAACTCCTATCCAACAAAGAACATATTCATATTCTAAAAGGAAACCCTGGTTCACAGAAAATCTGAAACTTCTTTGTCGTCAACTCCACTCCTCCAAATATAAATGGCGAAAATCAGGCTCAACCCTTTCCCTTCACCAATGCAAAGAATTAGCAACCCTCTACAAACACGCAATACAAACCGCAAAAAAAGAATACTACTCAAAACACATAACAAATGCTTGCAATACCTCAGCACTATACTGTATACCATAGTTCGACCTCTCATACTCAAAAACAAAAAATCCTACATCTTCACTCAACCAACCATCCCAAGTGCCTGTCCCAAAACAAATCAGAGGAAATATTGTAATTATTCACTCAGGAACTGAGTCTGTGTAGGGCAATCAAAGTTTGTGCATGCAAATCTAGGCGCATTTCTGATATGCATACACAACTTAATTATTTAACAAGCCAATGATCACCAATAATTAGCAATTAACAAGTAATATTTGCCACTAATTATAATTTATATGCACAACTTTCTATATAAATTCTGGTGTGTGGATTTCAAAAGGGGGCGTACCAAGGAGAGGAGCATGGGTGGGTCGAGAGTGTTCCTAAAAATTAGGCACATGATTAGAGAATATTTCCTGATCCATGCACAACTTTGGCATAAATAGTTGCATCTAAATGTTAGTCAAATGGATAGGCAATACACGAGATTCTATAACAGGGGTAATATGGTTAATGTTGGGTTTGAAAAAGGTTTGGACAACTTCCTAGGGAAAAGTTCATAAATGGTTATTAGGATAGACTTGTGGAAAGCCACTACTTATCTCTGGGGTAAACAGCATGGAATCTTGCAACCTTTTAGGATCCTGCTCATTACTTGTAAGCTGGTTTTGTCACTAGGCTTGACGGACCATTAGTTGGACCCAATATGGGCAGTCCTTATGGTATCAAATGCATGCTTGTCCTGGGATTCTGAGGAAATGGTGTCCCTTGGTGCTTCATCGGAGGCCTAGCGCTGCAATGACTAAACCTTAAAGAACAGGCAAATGATTGAGAGAGAGTATCGGTGGAGAGAAGAAGGCAATGAGGAGAGAGTGTGGCACAGTGGTTAAAGCCACAGCCTCAGCACCCTGTGGTTGTGGGTTCGAACCCCCCACTGCTCCTTGTGACCCTGCACAAGTCACTTTTATCTCCTTAAGTATAAGGGGGGTAAGGGGTTTTGGCAGGGCAGGAGGGCTTGGGCTCCCTCCTGCCCTGATTGTGTCAGGTGGGTAGGTTTTCAGCGGGGCAGGAGGCTTGGGCTCCCTCCTGCTGCGATCGAGTCAGGGGTTCGGGGGTGCCGCGGGGCAGGAGGGCTTGGGCTCCCTCCTGCCCTAATCGTGTCGGGAGTTCAGGGGTGCCGCAGGGCAGGAGGGCTTGGGCTCCCTCCTGCCTGGATCATTGGGGGGGAGTAGTGACAGGAGGCTGCTTCTCCGGTCACTACTGTCGGGGCTCTGCCCTGACTCGATCGCTCACTGAGCGATCGAGTCAGGAGTTTGCGTGCAAATCATTTGCTTGCAAAAAAGATAGTGAATCAATCGCTGTTTTAAAATTAGCCAGGAATCGGCCAACAGCGATTAAATCGCTATCTTTAGTGAATTTGGGCCAAAGTCACCTAATGATAGAGAGGGCTCTGGGCCTAAGATTACTTTATAAGAATCACAGAGATCTCTAGCTGAGGTTGGGTCAAATGTTGATTGTTTAATAAATTCAAGACTACTCCACAAACGTGGTCTGTATGAGAGGGTGGTAAGCAGGAAGAGACTGCTTAAGAAAAACCGTATGATGTGCTCCATAGCATTTGCGAAGATATACTTAAGGGACCCTGCATTCATGTGGGAGCTTTTGTGGTCTGATGAGACCAAACTGGAACTTTTTGATCTCAGTGATAATGTATGTGGCAGAAAAGAAACAGCGTATCACCCTGCTACATTCGCCCACGTTACTGTAATAGGCTGAATTAGTCCTGGCTTTCCCCCATTGCTTGCACAAAGTTGTGGTTCTTTGTTTCCTAACAAAAGTAGAACTATATCAGTAATAGAACTTTGGTAAAGCATGTTGCTGACAGCATTATGTGGTGGGGAAGATGTGAAGGCCAAGGAAGGGAAAATGGATGGTGCAAAGTATAAGCAGATCCTAGAGGTAAACCTGTTCCAGTCCTGCACAGATGTGGGACTTGGGATAGGGTTACCATATTTGTAAAGACAAATAAAGAGGACACATGACCCCGTCCCCAATACAATACTACTTTATGTTAAAATTTTTAAAAAGTTTTTAAAATTATTTGTTTATCCTTTGTCGTCTCTGATTTCTGCTTTCTTCATCTTCTCTTCGTTCCCTTCAATCTAGGATCGGCCACTTCCATCCACCGTCTGCCCTCCCCCCTGCCCCTCTCCATCCAGTCTGTACCCCCTCTCTTATTTTTACAATTCATTCCAGCTTTGGCTCTCTTCATTTTTATCTCTCTTACACCAGATCCAGCATCTGTCTGTTTCCCCTCTCACCATATTTCTCTGCTGATCCCCTTCCCAGCATTAATCTCTGTCTCTCTCATGCCTCTAATGCCTCCCCTCTCCTTTATTCCTTCATAAAATCTCTCCACTCCACCCTGCCCCCTACCCTCTCCTCTGATCTCCCTGCCAGCTCTGTTTCCTTCCTTCCTTTCCGTCTCCCCTCCCTCACCAAGCAGCATCTTTCTCTGTCATGCGGTTTTGGGCTCCAGTATTTCTCTCTAGGTCTTCCCCCCCTCCCCCACCGTGGTCTTTGACTTCTGTGACACATTGCCAGCAGTATCAGTGGTTTACACACCCGCTGCTTGCCAGCTACTGTACTCCTCTCTCTGACACGCCCCACCTGTATGGGAACAGGAAATTGCATCACAGGATGTGGGACATGGCAGTGGGTGTCTTATTCACCAACACTGCCAGCATCCAATCCAAGCCTTGGAAGACCGCAGAGGGGGGGGGGGGGAAGAGACTGGAGAGGAAGACCGAAGACAAGCCAGACTTCGGAAAGGGGGAGAGGTTGTTTGCATAATTTATGCTGAGCCCATAGTGGGTGGGCAGGCTTGCGGGTGACTCACTTTTTTAAAAACCCAGATGGACAAATACAAATTCACTTAATTTAAAAAAAAACGCCCGGACACCCAGACAGTCTTCTAAAAAGAAAACATGTCTGGATTTTCCCAGACATACATTTACCTTTCAGCAGAACAATGATTCTAAACACAAGACAAAAGCAACAATAGAGTGGCCGATTAAGAAGAATGTGAATGTTCTCAAATATTCTGGTCAAACTGATACCTGAATTCAATAGTAAATACCTGCAGTCCACATACAATCCCCAGGCAACTAGAAAGACCTTGAGCTTTCCTGGCTTCCGATAATCGCCAGGGTCCACTATAAATGCGCCTGTTTAACTTTCAAAATCCTATATGGTATCCTCCCTCCCTTTATCCCTCTTTCTTGGAATTCCTCAAACCCTAATACCACCAGATCCTCCCACAAATTAAAACTATCCTTCCCCTCGCTAAAAGGCATTTCCCACATAGGAAAGCTAGGGACCTCCCTCCACTTCAAAATCACTGAGCTCTGGAACAACCTTACCTCCCCTCTTCGGAACTTGAGCTCTCTCCAAGTTTTCCGCAAACATCTGAAAACCTGGCTTTTCTCAAAAAATGTGAGTCTCCCTCCAACTTAGGAATCAAGGAAACTCTTATATCTTGGCATCCCAAGTCCTCTAAATTTTCTTCACACTTCTACCTCTAACCCTCTGTTGTAGTTCCTTCCTATTTCTCCTACTGTAAACCGCGTCGAGCTCTACGAACGTGGAGATGATGCGGTATACAAACCTAAGGATTAGATTAGATTAGATCATTCTACTGAGCAAACTTGATAGACACTCATTCTAAATGACTCATTTATTTATTCAATTTTCCATACCATTCTCCCCAGGGAGCTCAGAACAGTTTGCATGAATTTATTCAGTTACTCAAGCATTTTTCCCTGTCTGTCCCAGCAGGATCACAATTTATCTAATGTACCTGGGGCAATGGGGGGATTAAGTGACTTGCCCAGGGTCACAAAGAGCAGTGTGGGTTTGAACCCACAGATTTAACCACTGTGCCACTCTAGAATCAAAATGTAGTAGAAATGAGCTAAGTATAGGACAATCAAGCCATTGTGACATCACTGATGAGGTTGGCTCTTAGGCATTGATAGAATGAAGCATTATGATGTCACAATACTTGCTCTGGTTATCAGAGGCTGAAACTTTTCATACTATTTATTCAATTTTCCCATGGGAGCTCAGAACAGGTTACATGAATTCAGGAACTCAAGCATTTTTCCCTGTCTATCCTGGTGGGCTCACAATCTATCTAATGTACCTGGGGCAATGGGGGATTAAGTAACTTGCCCAGGGTCACAAGGAGCAGTGGGGCTGAGGCTGTAGCTTTAACCACTGCACCGCACACTTGTGGCTGCTGTGGTTATAAAAGGGGATACCAACAAGTGTTGAGTAGAGAGGATGCAGCTGTAAACCTGTGGTGTAGCTGCAGGCGGACTAGGGTAGGCATAGGTCCACCCTCTTTGGGTGTAGGCCCTCCTAGCAGCAGCACAGCAGCTCCCCCCCACCCCTCCATTGGCATCTCTAACTCCCCTTTCCTGCAGGTGATTGGATCTTGCAACTCTGCTCTACTCCCCCAATCCAGTACCTTTTAAAGTGAGCAGCAACCCATACCGATTGCTCTTACCGGCCTCTAGCCTTCTCTCTGATGTAACTTCCCGGTCCTGCCTATGTGGAAAGAGGAAGCTGCATCAGTTGAGAAGGCTTGGGACTGGTGCGCGTAGCCGGTATGAGTTGCTGCTCACTGCTGGTGAAGGTCTGAAGGCTTTAAAGCAAGGGTGTCAAAGTCCCTCCTCGAGGGCCGCAATCCAGTCAGGTTTTCAGGATTTCCCCAATGAATATGCATGAGATCTATTAGCATACAATGAAAGCAGTGCCTGCAAATAGATCTCATGCATATTCATCGGGGAAATCCTGAAAACCCGACTGGATTGTGGCCCTCGAGGAGGGACCCCTGCTTTAAAAGGTACCGGAGGGATAGGAAAGCAGAGTTGAGAGACTCAGTTGTTTGCAGGGGAGAGGAGGGAGGGATGCCAGGCGGAGGGCAGGGTAGCTGTGTTTACCCACTTTAGGTTTATCCAGAATTGACAGTCTGGCTACATCCCAGTTATCAGCCATGTAAGAGCTCGGAAAAGCCCTTTGTAGCCATATGTAATGGAACACTGATACCTTATACCAGTGGTTCCCAACCCTGTCCTGGAGGAACACCAGGCCAATTGGGTTTTCAGGCTAGCCCTAATGAATATGCATGAAGCAAATTTGCATGCCTATCACTTCCATCATATGCAAATCTCTCTCATGCATATTCATTAGGGCTAGCCTGAAAACCCGATTGGCCTGGTGTTCCTCCAGGACAGGGTTGGGAATCACTGCCTTATACACTGATGAGAATAATTAGAGCCACCTCAGTCTGGTGCCCTGGACTCCAGCCTCTTCCAATGGCCTGATATTTCATGCTCTGGATTCAGATTTTTTGAAAATTCAAGAAATATCTGAAAAATATGCTTAAACATAGAGTCCATAATTCATTTTGGTGGTATGCAGCTGAAGATAAGATCTGCTTATTCCTTGCTTCCCTCCACTGCTCTTCGTTAACCAAATGTAGCTATGATAGCAGTTGAAAGAAAAGGCTGGTCAGGCCAGTCTCCCAGCTTAGGCAGGTAATGCAATGAAGACTGTTTATGTTGCTGACCGAAACTCGACTTCTCCTAATGATTACATCACCATTTGCCTTATCACAGTAGAAGATGACCACATGCACCTCCACGTGCTGCCTTTGTGAACAAAAAATAACGTGCTTGAACTTAGCCAAAAGTCAAGGAGAAAAGACCTTTGGAACAGCTGGATGCACTTCTGCGTTGTGTCCTTCATATATCATTTCTTTCCCCTCCTCCAGTTCTCTCACAGAGAAATGTTTGGAGCTTTTTATTCAGCCATTCTAAAAAACCTAGTCCCTATGAAAATCTGCAGCACTGCGGTGATTGCATTGGTGAAAAGGACCACCCCTCGTTATTTGAGGAATTATTACCAGAAGATTCTTGACAGAGCTCCACATAACTCAGAGAAATAGAAAAAAATGAGGTGCGATAAAGCAGATCTTTAATTTTATGTGCTTTCACTCATGCTGAATGCAGTATTGTGTGTGTGATAGGAAGAATGGGGCTGTTTATAATAATAATAATAATCAAGTTTCAAGTTTCAAGTTTATTAGTATTTGATTGATCGCTTATTACAAACTAAGCGATGAACAATTTATTTAAAATAAATAGAATTTTCGAAGTACAACAATAAGTTGAGTTCTGATACAAACAGACAAAACAGACTGACATGATACATAAGGAAAAAAAAAGAAAACGGGAGGGAATAGTTACAATATTTAATCTTTTACATAATCTAAAAAAGAAGAAGAGGGGGCAGGAAAAAACATGTGGAAAGGGAATGTGAAAATTGGATAAAAAGTAATTTTAAAAATAGAAAATTAAATATAATGCGTTTTTAAACGTTAAAAGCATCTTTAAATAAAAAAGTTTTTAAAATGGTTTTGAATAATAATAATAACAGCTTATATACCGCAATACCATGAAGTTCTTTGCGGTTTACAAAGATTAAGCAAAAGTACAAATTGATTGACTTTAAGAGGGGAGGAAGAAAGAGGGTTAATAGGACAGGAAATCCATTTTTATAGTCCAAAGGAAGGAGTCCGTGAGCCAAAAGATGTCAACTCGCTTAGCGATGGGTGAATCCAAAACGTACTTTATTGGGGAACAGCACGATATCAACAGATGGACTCGATGCTGCCAGTGTTTCGGCAATCCTGCCTTTTTCAAGAGTCTACGGGGGCTGTTCAGTATCCACGAGATGCTTGTGTCAGAACGTGCGTCAAGCGCTGGAGCGTCTGTGTGTACCGTGGCATACGCCTTTCTTGACGCAAATTCTCATTTTCTCCTCTGCTCCCCTTCAGCGGGATCCAGAGAGACTACAGTGAGCGCCGGAGGGTCTGGTTTTCAGGCGCACACGAAAAGTCACATTTCTGCAGGAGCCGGGAACGCGGGCGGCGGTTTGACACCTGTATGAAGAGCTCCAGCCCAGGTGATGGCTTTACTGGTTTAAGATCCACAGGGAAAAATGAATGCGAGATCAACACTTTCTCAGCAAATGATTGTAAGCTCTAGAGAGCGGGCACTGTTTCTTGTGTCCTATCCATTTTCAGATACAGTTCAAACTCCTCTTATTGACTTACAAGTGCATTCACTCTGCAGCTCCTCAGTATCTCTCCTTATACTCCTCCCTGGGATCTCTGTTCATTAGGTGTCTCTCTTATCTGCACCCGTCTCCGTCCCTTCTCTCTTGCTGCACTGTATGCCTGGAACAGGCTACCTGAGTCAGTAATCTGGCAGTAATCAAATCTAGGCTAAAAGCCCACTTTTTCGAGGCTGCTTTTAACTCCTAACTCCCACTCACATGTAAAGTACCCATGTCTTTTTTAAAATTCCCTCTGTGGGAAATTCCCTAACCTCTATTTATCCTGTTTGTCTGTTCGAATTAGATTGTAAGCTCTATTGAGCAGGGATTGTCTCTTATATGTTTAATGTACAATGCGTACGTCTAACAGCAATATAGAAATAATAAGCAGTAGTAGTTATGTGTTTCTGTACAGTACTGTATATATGGAGAAACAAACAAAACTATAGACTATGTACAAGATGCAGGCAAAATTTATTGTACCAAAGTTAAAATGCAAAAAATCATAATAAATAAATATAATAAAACCCTTTTACCAATCAAGGGACCCGACATGGTCCGTGTTTCGGACAAACCTTCATCAGGGGTCCATGGTAAAAAAGGGCGGCTACAACATACCATAAAAAATTCTTTGAGACGCTTTACTTTTGTCAGCGATTCTCGGCGAACTCAACACACAGGCATTTTGTTGTTATCTTCAAAAATTTTTTACCATGGACCCCTGACGAAGGTTTGTCCGAAACACGGACCGTGTCGGGTCCCTTGATTGGTAAAAGGGTTTTATTATATTTATTTATTATGATTTTTTGCATTTTAACTTTGGTACAATAAATTTTGCCTGCATCTTGTACATAGTCTGCAGTTTTGTTTGTTTCTCCTGGTTCGTTTTTCTGCAGACTAAGGTTGGACTTTCTCCTTGTTTTTGTTGCCCAGTACTGTATATATCTAATACTGCTATAGAAATGTTTGCTAGGAATAGGAGGTGATCTATTACCTCAGTTGAATAACTGAAAATCATTACACATCTGATGATCTCAAGCATAAATCTCTGGTTGCATATAAGCCCTCTGCCACTAAAGGTTTGTGCATCTTCTTTTCTTCATGCTACAGTAAACCGAAGACCCCGGCTGTCACCATGGGGAGCAGAAGCTTTACAAAGAGCCAGCATTTCTCCAGGCTTCCTACTGTTCTGACTTCTATAGTGCTTTACATGTGTAAGGCTCTTGTACTTTGGCATTAAAATGTACATCCAGGAGAATGAATCACTTTGTGAAAAACAGGAGCATGATGTTGCACAACCTGATTCCCTCCCAGTTTTCAGGGCGTCACCTTTGCCCAGTCTACTAATATGTTTTCGTCAAGCTTAACTACTGCATTAATACTAGGGATAAAGAAAGCTCTAATGGATTAATCTTTTCAGCAAGACTGTAGTAAAGATTAGTAGATGATCTTTAACAAAACAGATTCCTCTAGCGTTCCATGTTCTCAGGCTGAGTTGTCCTAGATTTACTCCACTGCATGAATGGAGTTGTAGCTTTGATTTCTCCAAGTATTATGGTTACTATGGTATTTCACTTGCACACGTAGAAATGAAGGTTAACGGACTACAACCTATTTTTATACTCTTCTATTTCTATATTTGATTTCCCAAAGAAAAACCAGACTATAATACTTATTCATCTATGATTGTATTACTGTCTTTTCTGACAGAGTTCTATGGTCACCCCTCTAGTCCAGGAATTCTTAGCTCCGGTCCACTAAATCTGCAGACAGATCTGGTTTTCAAAGCATCCAACATAAATAATCATTAGATGTACAGTAAAACCTTGGATTGCAAGTTAACTTGGTTTGCAAGTGTTTTGCAAGACAAGCAAAACATTTGATTAAATTTTAACTTGATATACAAGCAATGTCTTGCAATACAAGTACATACAGTATATACACATCACAACTGAGCCGATGGTTCTCTCTCTGACACTGCAGGCGTGCGAGGTCTTGCAATACAAGTACGTATAGTATTTTGTATTAAATTTTTGGGTTGTGGAATGAATCATCTGAGTTCCCATTATTTCCAATGGGAAAATTCACTTTGATATATGATTACAAGCATGCTTCTGGAACGAATTATGCTCGCAAACCAAGGTTTTATTGTATTTATGGATATGTTCTAAGAAAAAGCTAACTAGATTAGCTCGATTATGCAAAAAACAAACAAACCAACAACCCACAACAGCGTTAGTTGGTTCCCTCAGAGAGCCAAATTGTGCAGAGGAGTAAACCCAGGATTAGATCCATTCTGCACTACTCCATCTGCTTTTACAACAGGAGGTAAGTTCAAAAATAGAATGAATCTAAAGGTTTTTTTTTTAATTCTTTATTTATATTTTGAACATATTATCAAGAATAAACTTCTTGTACAGAATATGATTAAGTCAACATAATATAAAACAAATGAAGTAACATTTATATGACAAAATTACTATTTACTCAATCAAAATTAAAGTCCCAAAATTTGAGATCCAAGATGTTCCTGAATGAGAAGCTATTTAAAAGAAAGAAAAAAAAAAATTCAAATTACAAATTAGGCGGTCAGATGAGAATGGACCAAGAGTAAATTTATGCATTGAGATTTTCTTTATCCCGTTCAAGGCACCTCCTGGAGAGAAATCCTGTCAACTGAGAGGGTTCAAAGAAAATATAATTGCAAGATTTATACTTTACAATACATTTGCAAGGATATTGTAAAAGAAATGATGCCCCCATTGCAGCGACCCCAGGCTTAAGAAGCAAAAATTCCTTCCTTCATTTCTGAGATTCCCTTGTCACATCTGGAAATATTTGAACTTTATATCCAAGAAATTCTTTATGTCTATTCTTAAAATAAAGTTGTAATATCCAATTTTTATCTGGTGATAAAACCACCGTAGCCAATAGGGTAGCTGGAATAGCTACCTCCCTCATTGAAGATTCCAATAATAATGTTTTGTCCATTTGTTCACCCTGACCTTGTTGTTCTAGTGGATGCTGTTCTTCCGAATTTTTTGATGTTGGCAAATAATATATTTTAGAAAAAGGAAGAAAGGCATCATTAGGAACATTAAGAACCTCGCAAAAGTACTTTTTCAAAACTTCTTTTGCTGATAAAGAAGGAATCTTTGGGAAGTTCAAAAATCTAAGATTATTCAACCGCATATTATTTTCCATCATTTCCACCTTTCTCCTAAGATTGAGATTGTCTTTAATCAATGTCGTTTGGATTTGATTTACTTCACTTATCTTTTTATCTATTTTTTCCACATTATTTTTCATCGATATATTTTCCTGTTTAAGTCCATTTATTTCATTTCTTTGTTCTAAGAATTTCTCTTCTAGTACTTTAATTTGTGGTGACCAAGTCCCAAATAGAGTCTAGGGCAGGGATCTCAAAGTCCCTCCTTGAGGGCCGCAATCCAGTCAGGTTTTCAGGATTTCCCCAATGAATATGCATTGAAAGCAGTGCAGGCACATAGATCTCATGCATATTCATTGGGGAAATCCTGAAAACCCGACTGGATTGCGGCCCTCGAGGAGGGACTTTGAGACCCCTGGTCTAAGGTAACATTCATGGGTTTAGGAACAGAGAATATACTTGCTTGCATTGTCCCAGCTTCCACAGCAGTGACAGTCTTCTCTCTCTGGAAACCTTGCTCCATTTCAAGTCCCCTCGTTGTTCTCACCGCAGTCTCATCTTCCTCCAGTGCTTCGCCCATTTCAGCCTCCCGGGAAACAAAGTCTGCCTCCTCGGACTGACTACTCTCCCGTGGAGAGCTAGCACGCTGCGGCTGAGGGGGCGGGGTTCTAGCGTTGGGGCTCAGGGTCGACTCTAGCCCAGGGAAACTTGCTGCGACCTCACTCCTTCCCAGCGATTCCAGCGGGCGACTCCCCGATGCAGCTGCCTCTTGGTTTAGACGCCGCAAAAAATCCTCCATAGACATCTGAAGAGGAGTCTCCGGGCGCCTCGAGGCTCCAGAAGCGCCTTTCCCTCTCCTTTTCGGCATCGATAAGGCAATAGGTAAATGTTATTTCGTTCGAATCTCTGGCGGCGTCTCACTCACTCTCATCAACTCGTGGCCATCTTGGATCATTTTGCTTTCTGAATCTGAAGTTTAATACCACAGCAAATGTGGAATGATCTCCCATATACTTATAACATGTAGAAAATGCTAAATTATAAGAAGGGTATCAGATTCTAAAATGATCTTTCTGCTAGCTTACTCATGCTCCGAGTAGAGAATGACACGGGGACTCAATTTCCTTGTCCCATTCCCGCGAGTTTTGTTGCTGTTGCACCATTCCTGTACGCTCTGCCTTAACCGCACAAGCCTTGAAATGTTTTTAAAGTGTTTGAGGCTTGTGCAGATGAGGACAGAGATAGCAGGAATGGGGCAGGGACAGGAAAAGAACTTTCCGGGACAGGATGGGAGAATGAGGGCTCAACCATCCATGTTAAAAAAGGGTACCAAATATTTTTTCAATTTACACATAGTTTATAAAATTAGTTCCAAGTTTAGAACAACTTAACACTGAACCTTAAAATCTTTAGAAAGGGGTGGAAGTGTGTTCTTGTGACTTCTAATGGCTGGACATAGGTTGTAAGGTTGCTTTAGTAACTGAGCTGAGCTGAAAAGGAATATAAAGTTGGGGGGGGGGGAAAGCCGAGCTGGGCCTCCCCTCCCTGCACTTCAATAAAAATCAGCAGAAGGGATGCCCACCCCCTCTGACCCTCCTCTACTGACCTGACCTCTCCACCAGGATGCCCACTGAACCCTCCCTCCCCTTCCTCATTTTACCCAAAATCGGCAGGCTGGATACCCACTCCCTCCTGCCACTCGATGCCCCTACGAACCACCCCCCACATCCCCTGAACCTCCCCCATACCTCTAAATTATGATGACAGCAGGAGGGATGCCCAGTCTCTCTTGCTAACAGGCCCGCCACTCCAAAATGTCAGGCCTTCCCCATCCTGGTGATTTGCTCAGACTCCTAAGGCCTCTCCTAGGGGAGGGCCCTTAGGCATTTAAGCCAATCAGTGACTTAGGCCCCTCCCCATGCATCCCATAATGCACCAGGAAGGGGAAGGCCTGACATTTTTGAGTGGTGGGCCTGTGAACAGGAGAGACTGGGCATCCCTTCTGCTGTTATCATAATTTAGAGATACGGGGGAGGTTCAGGATGTGTGGGATGAAGTTGATTAATGACAAGGAAGAAAGACTTCATTAATGTTAGATCGAAGAACTCTATGTTTTCCATAGCTGGTATAAATCTTTGGAACTCACTTTCCTGTGTTTTGAGATTAAGTAAGGACTGAATGAAGTTTAAAAAAACAGCTTGTAGATGCTTTTCTGTGATACTAGAAAGGTCATGACTGGCTTTGTTCTTTAAGATCAAGACGGTTAGAGTTGAAATTTGATGCACCAATGACAACATCAGATTGAAATGTAATTTGTATTTTTATTTTGTATTTGATTCATTTGTTTTTCTCTTGATATTATGTATGTTTTTACGTGCACCGCTTCGATTTAAGTGGTTTATAAATTTTTTAAATAAATATATTAGGATGACTTGATAATGAACTAGGGATGCCATATTAGTCCACTTGAAACCAAGGAAATAAATGGTAGCTTTTTTTATTGGACCAACCTAACATATTTCTTGATTATGACTGATAATTTTTCCATTTGTATCAACAGGTTGACTTTTATAATCGTAACACAATATAACATAATTGTAAGAAGAAAATTACACCATAGTGCGGATGGAGTGAGGCAAAACAAAAACAAAACAAGAAGCTACCCTGGTCTGCTAAAGTCCAGAATCGTGACATAGTTAATCTGTGAAGTTTGTGTATAATGTCAAGCTAACATTATCCAGGCTTCTAGAAAAGCGCAGGTTATGTAAACAAAATCATCAAGTACTTAGTGGTTTCTTGGAATGGGTTCTTGGAGGAGCACATAAAAAGCACAGCAAAGAAACGGTTTCCAGATAAGGAGTAGAATTACACTCAGGTTGCAATGATTCCGATGGTAATTCTCTGAATATATTGACACAGAGCATTTATCTCAAAGGAAACATGTTTTAAAAAGCAGACTACTTATCAGGCACTGAAATATGACCTCTTATCTCTAGCTGCATGTCACCAGAATCATTTTAGTTGGAATTAGCTCACACCTTACTACAGGCTTTGTTTTAAACAGATTTACTTAACATATTTATGGCATTTTTAATTTTTTTTTTTATTGAATTCAGAGCAGAGAATGACATGGGGACAAATTTTTCCCCGTCCCCGTGGGAACTCATTCTCCCTTCCCATCCCCGCGAGTTCTTTTCCTGTCCCTTTGCCATCCCTGCAAGCTCTGCCTTCATCTGAACAAGCCTCAAACACTTTAAAATCATAAGAGTTTGAGGCTTGTGCGGTTAAGACAGAGCTTACAGGAATGGGGCAGGGACAGGAAAAGAACTTGTGGGGACGGGACAGGAAAATGAGTTCCTGCGGGGACGGGAGCAAAATTGTCCCCGTGTCGTTCTCTAATTCAGAGCATTAAACAATATGGCCTCTATAGTTCAGAAAAAAATAGTAAGAAAACTGTACTTCTACTGTGATAAAGGCACTGGAGTCAATATGCACAGCCATTTATTTAACAGTGGGAGTTGTCTAGATAAACAGCTCATTTCTGGAGGGATATTTTGGATCCTTCTTGACTTTGTTACATCCTTCCTATCTACCCTTCCCCCAATGCATTTAATAGTGCTTAGAGAATGACACGGTGACAAAATTCATCACCGTTCCCGTCCCCACGGATAACCGCAGGAAATAATCCCATATCATTTTCTAGTGTCTATTTCAACTTCAGTCCTTCTACACCAGCATTCTTCAAAGCAAAGCTTGTGGGTGAGTGGTTGTGACCATTCATACTCTGATTCTTATGTGAGCCAAGGATAATGAAGCCATTGTGACATCACTGATGTGATTGGCTCTTAGGCACTGGTGGAATGAGGCATTATGACATCACAATATCTGCTCTGGATACCAGAGACTGTCATTCTGTAGTGTCTGTTTCAACCTCGGTCCTTCTACACCAGCATTCTTCAAAGCAAAGCTTGTGGGTCAGTGGTTGTGGCCATTCATACTCTGATTCTTATGTGAGCCAAGGATAATGAAGCCATTGTGACATCACTGATGTGATTGGCTCTTAGGCACTGGTGGAATGAGGCATTATGACATCACAATATCTGCTCTGGATACCAGAGACTGTCATTCTGTAGTGTCTGTTTCAACCTCGGTCCTTCTACACCAGCATTCTTCAAAGCAAAGTTTGTGGGTCAGTGGTTGTGGCCATTCATACTCTGATTCTTATGTGAGCCAAGGATAATGAAGCCATTGTGACATCACTGATGTGATTGGCTCTTAGGCACTGGTGGAATGAGGCATTATGACATCACAATATCTGCTCTGGATACCAGAGACTGTCATTCCTTAGTGTCTGTTTCAACCTCAGTCCTTCTACACCAGCATTCTTCAAAGCAAAGCTTGCGGGTCAGTGGTTGTGGCCATTCATACTCTGATTCTTCCCTCTCTCCTTAAAGAATGACATGAAGATGGTTTCCCGCGGTTATCCGCGGGGACGGGAACGGTGATGAATTTTGTCACCGTGTCATTCTCTAATAGTGCTGAGTTAAAACAATGTAAAAGATATCATAATGTTATTGGATGCTAGATCAAAAGTAAGGCCTGGATTATACACTCTCCAGATTGCCATCCAGCTCATTGCTTTCAACAACTTATTGATCTGGTTCTGCATTTATCCCATTGCACAAATTTATTTATTTATTTGGTTTTCTATACTGTTCTCCCAGGGGAGCTCAGAATGGTTTACATGAATTTATTCAAGTACTCAGGCATTTTTCCCTGTCAAGTGAGCTCACAATCTATCTAATGTACCTGGGGCAATGGGGGGGATTACCGTAAGTGACTTGCCCAGCGTCACAAGGAGCGGCAGGAGTTTGAACCCACAACCTCAGAGTGCTAAGGCTGTACACTTCTCCCTCCGTATTCGCTGTGATAGGGGATTAACAGAACCGCAAATACAGAAAAACCATGAATAACTTTTTCATATGTTATTCGCTGTTTTCTTTTAAAAACCATTGTGAATACGGTGAAACCGCGAATAACATGGTGGGAGGCCTGGTCTGTTCCTGAAGGAGAGGCAACACACGGAGAAGAAAGTGCTGGGAATCAGCGATTTTCTCTGTAAACGCTTGGAATCAGCGATTTCTCTATGCAAGCTGATGTAATTTGGGGGGAGGAGCCAGCAAGCTAACAAACCGTGAATAATCGAAACTGCAATTGCTGAAACCGCGAATACGGAGGGAGAAGTGTAGTTTTAACCACTGTGCCGCAGATTTCCCTATCAAAAGAAGGGCTACAAGTCCATGTATGCCATGAGATTGAATTAATTTACTGTATTTCCTATGGCATTGAGCCAGCTGTCAACCCTAGCTGAGGTAGGAATGAGAACAAAAATAAACTTGGACCACAAACAATCTATGTTTCAAATCCGTTATACTAAATATATATGTTTACATTTATTAACATTTTTTTATGCCGCTATACAATACAAATGAATAATTGACCTAAGTGGATTCCATAAAACACTCATACAATCAAACTATTACTAACAACACAAAACCCACTAATTCTAAAATGAATAAAAAAATACCAAAATCTCCCCAAAGTTTATCTGCTATATTTACATACACTCAAATTAGCAATCCAATTCATCTGCAATATCCTCAGCTTAGAATAAAACTGTTTTCAAAAGAGTGTCAGGAATTATTTGGAAATGAATGGATGACATAACATAACATAATAACAAATTTCTAGACCACATAACCCTAAGTTCAGTGCGGTTAGCAAAAGATTATGCTATGAAAAAATACAGAGATTAGTTAGCCAGAAAATTGAAGAAAAGTCTTCAGAAGTTTTCTATAAGATGTAGATCAAATCAATAATGGGCGGAAATCTTTGTCGTAATGAGCTACTTGATAAGAAAGACAATGCCCAAGATGTTTCTTACTTTTATACCCCTTAACTGAATGGAATATAAATAGGGTTTGAGATTTTCTACTCTTCTCATGTGTCATGAAAACAAATCTGTCAACAAGATAAAGTGGGGCCACACCGAAAGCGACTTTACAGTAAAGACAACCTAACTTAAAAATCACAGTAATAAGGTTACATAATCGTACTTCCTCAGGCCATAAATCATTCTTACTGCTGTACTTTGAACCAAAGTCAACCTGGCCAAATTTTTCTTAGTGCTTGTCAAATATACAATGTTACAGTAATCTAGAATACTCAAAAGTAATGTCTGAACTAGAGAGTTGTGTGGGGACAGAAATCCCACCCATCCCCGCCCTTCCCCACCAGGATCCTCTCCGTCCCCACCCATCCCCGCAAGGAATTACCTCCATCCCCGCCCGTCCCCACCAGGATCCTCTACGTCCCCACCCGTCCCCACCAGGATCCTCTACGTCCCCACCCATCCCCTCCAGGATCCTCTCCGTCCCCACCCATCCCCACAAGGAATTACCTCCATCCCTGCCCGTCCCCACCAGGATCCTCTACGTCCCCACCCGTCCCCACCAGGATCCTCTCTGTCCCCACCCGTCCCCGCCAGGATCCTCTCCGTCCCCACCCATCCCCGCAAGGAATTACCTCCATCCCCGCCCGTCCCCATAAAAAGCAGCAATTACTTCTAACAGGATCATCAATTCCAGTTTCTTTTGCTGTTTTCCTTGTGGAATCTCTTTGGTGGAACCCTTTTTTTGTTTTCTGTTCAGGTAATTAACTTATAAACCCCCTCTTTTACTAAGGCTGACGTGTCCATTATATTATATGGACGAACCCTGCTTCCAAAGCCTTCCATCCCCGTGGGAGTCCCATTGGCTAGAGGGGGGTCCCCGTGGGAGTCCCGTGGGCCAGAGGAGGGTCCTCGTGGGAGTCCCGTGGATTAGGGGGGGATTCCTGCAGGACCCCCGCGGGATTCCCGCGATCACCGTTCCCGTGCAGACCTCTTGTCTGAACTAAGGCAGTAGGATCGAAGTAGGATCTGATAGTACGAAGTTTCCATAAGGTATAGTAACCCTTCTGAACTACTGCATCTATCTGATTTTTCATGGTCAAGCACTGATCAAAAACCACTCCCAAGATTTTAATTGTAGAGCTTATTGTAAATGATACTGAATTGATCTTAATTATTGGTTCAAAAATAATCTTTTGTGATGACACAAAAAAGAATTTAGTCTTTTCCTGATTTAGTTTCAGCTTGAATTCTTGCATCCAGGATTCCATCATGTTTAACAGAGACTCAATAAATTGAGTACTGTTAGATAACGTATTACAACATGGGATAACTATTGCAGTATCGTCAGCATAGCTGAACAACCTCAAACCCATTTTACTCATCCAATAGCCGAATGAAAGGAGTTACACATTAAAAAGTGTAGGAGAAAGTGGGGAGCCCTGCGGGACTGCACACGGGTTCTTCCAAATTACTGAAAGTGCATCCTTAAATTTAACCTGATAAAGGGCTAGATTCACTAAGCAAACCGATCTTGTACCAATTGGTTTGAGAGCCCTTAGCGACCAGATTTCCCTCCTGCAGTATTCACTAACTTGTGTAGCGATCCGCTTCCGGTGTGCGCATGCAAATGAGGGGTACTGCATGCAAAGTAGGCAGGGATGCGATTCACTAAACTTTTTTTCTGTCCGACTGGGCTCGCAAAAAGCGACTCTCAGGACCAGTCGCTGAAGCCCTTTGCGACTGCCCTGCCTTCTGCCACCCTGCTTTCTAACCTGTTAGCCCCATCTCCTGCAGCCCCAAACGAGCCTGCCTGCCCCAAACCTGAACCCCCTGCCTGCCTGCCCCGATCTCTCCTGCCTGCTCACCCCGACTCTCCTGCTCGCCTCGGCTAAAACTCCTCCTGTTCAAACTCGGGCTCCCTGTCGATCAAAAAGTTTGCAACAGTTTTGGGATGAGCGCCAGGAGCTCTCCATGCACAAGGAAGCTTGGCTAAAACTCACTAGCCCTGACTCTCCTGCTCTCTGCCGCCCTTCCCTGCAGTGCAAGCCTGTGGTTTTAAAGTGGGGCTTCACGCCGCAGTGCAGCGCCAGCTTTAAACTCGCAGGCTCGCACTGAAGGGAAGGAGGGAAGAGGCTGCCGCCACTGCCGTAGCATAGGAACAGGAGAGTTGGACCCCGAAGTTTAAAAAAAAAAAGTTGCAGCTAGGACGGGTCTACGCATGCCCGTGGATCGTGCATGCGCGATAAGTGCAGGCAGATGAGGGCATTCCTTCGCTCGCCCCCATCTGCATATTTTAGGTTAGTGAATTTGTCGGACCTGCCTGAATCGGAAATGGATTGTTCCGATTCGGGCAGGTTAGTGAATCTAGCCCAAAGTCTTGATTCCAAGAATCCTTTAAACCAGTGGTCTCAAACTCAAACCCTTTGCAGGGCCACATTTAGGATTTGTAGGTACTTGGAGAGCTTCAGAAAAAAAGTTAATTTCTTATTAAAGAAATGACAATTTTGCATGAGGTAAAACTCTTTATAGTTTATAAATCTTTCCTTTTGGCTAAGTCATAATAATAATATTGTCATTTATAGCTTCAGAGACATATGATCAAGAAACTGTTTTATTTTACTTTTGTGATTATGATAAACATACCGAGGGCCTCAAAATAGTACTTGGCGGGCCGCATGTGGCCCCCGGGCTGCGGGTTTGAGACCACTGCTTTAAACCAAGAGAATGCTTTACCCTGGATTCCTAAAGAATCCAAAAATTCAAGCAGTTTACAATGATTTACCAAATCGAAAGCGCTACTCAAATCAAACTGAAGCACCAACGCATTGCTACCATTACTCAAAAGGCTATTCAGATGGTCAAAAAGCGAAGCTAACACCGTCTCTGTACAATAGTGAGATCTAAAACCTGATTGAGAGTCATGCAGCAGGGAATAGATCCATGGTGTGACTGCATCCTGAATGTGGTAAGCAGTCCTGTTTGCTTCATCGTAAAAAAGATAAGAGTGAGGAACAAAATGATGTCATCAGCTGGGCTGGAAGCGCGAGGAGTTAGCGCTGATCATTCAAGTCTCCAAAAGCTAAACTCTGAGCCCATCCACAGCTATAAAATAGAGAAAGAACCAGCAAAGCTGTGACGAGCGAACCAGAAACTTGAAGAGATGATCATAAGTTTAAAAACCTGTGGATTTAAATGACTGTGCATACGGTGTCAACATAGAAAAATGAAGGCAGATGAAGGCCTATCTAGTCTGCTGTCCATGCCTTCTATAATCCCTTCCTCCCCTTAGAGATCCGATGTACTTAGGGTTACCAGATTTTCTGTTCGGAAAATCCGGACCTCTTAGACACTAGGCCGGCCCAGTTCCACCCGTCCCCGCCCCAGTCCCGCCCCCAATCCTGCCCTAGCCATGTCCCAGCCACGCCTCCTGCTGCCTGCTCTGGTTGGGCAGGAGGGCATCCACGGATGCCGTCCACGCATCCACGGATGCATCCACACGTCCATGGATGCCGTCCTGCCTAACCGCGATTTTGAGGGAGGCTTTTCAAAATCCGGACGAAGTGCCGAGTTTTGAAAAGCTGCCCAGATCCCCAGATGTCCTTAAAAGGAGGACATGACCGGGGAAATCCGGAAGTCTGGTAACCCTAAATGTACTTGTCCAAAACTTTCTTGAATTCAGATACATTTTTTGTTTCCATCACCTCCATGCATTTACCTCTTTTTCCATGAAAAAGTATTTTCTAAGGTTACTCCTTTTACATTCATCCTACGCCCCCTCACTCCATAGCTTCCTTTCAACTGAAAGAGACTCGCCTCAAACACATTTATGTCATTTAGGTATTTAAATGTCTCGATCATATCTCCACAATAAACATGGTGGTTTCTCAGATCACACCCAAGTTCTGCTCCTCTTTCATGCACAAAAGTAAACGGCCTACTCCTACTGGAGCGTTGGTATAGGACCTGGCAACTCAGCTTCAATGCCAAAAAATGCAAAGTCATGCACCTGGGCAGCCAAAATCCATGCAAGACTTACACCCTTAATGGCGAGATCCTAACAAGAACTGTAGCAGAACGAGACTTAGGGGTGATCGTCAGTGAGGACATGAAGACTGCCAATCAAGTGGAGCAAGCTTCATCCAAGGCAAGACAAATCATAGGATGCATACGCAGGGGTTTCGTCAGCCGGAAGCCGGAAGTCATTATGCCATTGTATAGATCCATGGTGAGACCCCCCAACTGGAATACTGTGTGCAATTCTGGAGGCCGCATTACTGCAAGGATGTGCTGAGACTGAAGTCGATCCAAAGAATGTCCACCCGGATGGTCTCGGGACTCAAGAATCTCCCGTACGAGGAACGGCTAGATAAATTACAGCTATACTCACTCGAGGAACGCAGAGAGAGGGGAGTCATGATCGAGACGTTCAAGTATCTCACGGGCCGCATCGAGGTGGAAGAAGACATCTTCTTTTTCAAGGGTCCCACGGCAACAAGGGGGCATCCATGGAAAATCAGGGGCAGGAAATTGCACGGTGACACCAGGAAATTCTTTTTCACTGAAAGGGTGGTTTATCGCTGGAATGGTCTACCACTTCAGGTGATTGAGGCCAGCAGCGTGCCTGATTTTAAGGCCAAATGGGATCGACACGTGGGATCTATTCACAGAGTAAGGTAGGGGAGGGTCATTAGGGTGGGCAGACTAGATGGGCCGTGGCCCTTATCTGCCGTCTATTTCTATGTTTCTATGTTTACCTCCTAAACTGTACTGTTCCATTGGGTTTTTGCAGCCCAACGGCAAAACCCTGCATTTCTTCACATTGATTCTTAGCTGCCAAATTCTGGATCATTCTTCAAGCTTCGCTAGGTCCTTCCTCATGTTATCCACCCATCAGGGTGTCTACCTTATTGCAGATTTTGGTATTAGTCACAAAGACCAAACCTTACTAGGCAGCCTTTCAGTAATATCATTTACAAAAATGTTAAAAAGAACAGGTAACCAAAGCTTGCAACACATAACTGGTAATATCCCTTTCCTCAGAGTGAGTTCCATTTACCACTACCCTCTATCACCTTCCACTCAACTAGTTCTTAATTCAGTCCGTCACTTTGGAGCAGTGGCATAGTAAGGGGAAGGGGGCAGAATGCCCCAGGTGCTGTCTTGGTGGGGGTGCCAGCACCTCTCCCCTCTCAGCCCCCGCTCCTTCACACTCCTCCCCCACCAAGCGCGCCTTCAATTCACCCCCACCATACCTCCAGCTTTTTGCCAGTGCGAGCAGCAGCTCTAATCTGCTCCTAGAGCTGGCCTTGGGGTTCCTCTCTGACATCACTTCCAGGTCCCACAACTAGGAAGTGACCTCAGAGGAAGAGCCAATGCCGGCATGAGCAGCAAGGTAGAGATGCTACTCTCGCTGGGGAAACTAAACAGGTATGGGGAAGGGAAGGGGAGCATGCAGGAGGGGAGGTAGAGAAGATCGCTGATTTGGTTCCATACCTAGAGCATTCCGTTTATTTATTAGACCCCTGTGTGTAGAATAGTGTCAAAGGCTGTGCTAAAATCTAAATCTACCACATCTAGCACTATCTCTGTATCTGACTCTCTGGTCACCCAGTCAAAGATATTGATCAGCAGAGAAGAGAACCACAAGGGCCCCAAAATGGTGGCAAATGGGCCAGCGAGGAGCAAAGCACGAGAAGTGCCCAAGAAAGAGGCAGACACTGTGGTGCAGTAATTTCAAAGGCTGGTTCCAGGAGGTAAAAGATGATTTGGCTGCAATGAAATGGAAATTATGGGCAAGAAGAGAAAGGTAAAAGCAAAAGTAGCAGAAGGGCAGAGGAGGTGGAGACTGAGTGGAAACAGGGAGAAGACATTGGGACAGTAAAGGCAGCGACCGGTGAGCTGGAAGAAGCGAAAAATATCAAGTGTTGGAAAAGCTGGAAGATAGGACAAGCGCCCCCACCGTATAGGGGGCAGCTGCGACAAAATGGCCGAGGCCGTTTCCTAGGGGGGGAAGGGAAAGGGAGGAAGGGAGGGGAAATCGGGGTAGAGAGAAATAGGGCCAGGAAGGGGGGGGCCAATCAGGGTCAGGGACGTAAGCACGGGGGGGGTGGGGGAGCGGAGGGAGGTGACCCGAACTTTAGCAGAAGCCGCAGTTCGGCCCTTGCCATGGGAGCGTCGTGGCGTATTGAGAGTGGGTAGGAGGCAACAAGTGCCGAGTGCCAATTTTGATGGAAAACTGAGATGCAATGATTTTCATATTAAAGGTGGTATTAGAGATTGTGGCATAAGCAGACTGCGAAGAGGTCTTTGCCTTGGGGGAACACAAAGATAGAGGTTAAGCTTAACAGAGCTCACAGATCACTAGGCAAACCAAGGCTTAACATATCAAGAGATGATTGTAATTTGCAGACATGATTTTGAGATAAAGGAGATAATAGGTGCCAGGATGTGACCAAGACACTTCGACTGTATACAGATCTGTTTCCAACTAAATTTCAGAGGAGAGGGGACTTCAGAGACGTGATCACAAAATTTCAGAAGGAAAATATCCAGTACCAGGGATGTAGCCACAGGGTGGGCCTGGCCTGCCCAGTTTGGTCTCAAGCCCACCCATCCAGCAGCCACAGGCAGCTGTTCCTACAGATTGCCAGTGACTGACCCAGACGCCTTCCTTCTGACACATTTGCATCAGAGGGAAGGATTTTGGATCAGCCGCTGGCAGCATGTAGGAACCACAGCTGGTGACCTGAAGAGAAACTGAAATACTGCATGAGTGTGGGGGGGAGGGGAGGGGAGGAGGGCTTTGAGAATCAGATCTGAGATGTCCTGTGATAGCTACTTGCAGTGGCATACCTGGTGAGACAGAGCACCCCCTTCTCTAGGCAGTGGGAAGGGGCGTGAATCGGTCACAGGGTTGAAGACTGCCTGCTCGTGGCCATCAGTTTCTGTAGTCCCCTGCCCCAGTTCTTCCCACACTTTACCAGCGAATCTCCACACAAAAATCCTGCATATCATTTGCATGCTATTATGCTGAGAATTGCCAGTAAAATAAAAAGTGCTCCCACCATGGCCACTACATCGACTCGCTGGATTATACCGGCGAGTTTTGAGAATTTTCCTCCCTGTCCATAAAGCAGGACTGCCTCTACCTTTACACATGTCCCTCTTGCCTGCAAAGCTTTGCATCGGTTTCTGTTAAGAAAGGATTTACTCATGCAGATAATAAGTGTAGTCCCAATGAGGTGTGACCTCTTGCTTTATCTGATGGCAGGTTTGGTTTTGCAAATGCTTGAGAAGAAGGTGGCGAGCTCAGAGAAGGCTGTCATGGAAAGCTGCCAACAGACTTAAGGGCTTCTCAGTTTATTTATTTTCCTTGGAACAAGGCAAATTTTAAGCAAGAGTAAAGGGACTCTTAATCTCAGTTTAACAAGGTCCGGTATGTACTTTAAACACTATGGCCATGTTAACTACACAAGCTAAGACATATTAAGAACAAAATGCTTGGGCGCATAGGGTTGCCATGTAGTTAATGCAGAGCAAATTTTGCTACTGTGTATTAACTGCACAACAGATAATGTAACAGTACTGACAGGGGCAGGTGGCTTCTTCTAAGGAAGATGTACGAGGAGAGGAGAGGGATACAGAGATAAAGTACTGGAAAATGCAGAGCAGGGTGCAGAAAAAGAGATGATAGTTCAGTTAATTGTCATCTGTGCTGGATGAAAGAGAACAAAAGACAGGATCTAACTAGGTACTTGGGACCTGGGTTGGCCACTGTTGGAAACAGGATACTGGGCTTGATGGACCTTCGGTTTGTCCCAGTATAGCAATTCTTATGTTCTAATGATGATCTCAGAGTAGTTAAATCCATTCACACTTGTAGGGTGCCAAGTATCCATTGTCTCTTTTGAGACCTGATGTGATGGTGCCAAGCTTTTTGATGAGTTCCAATTCAGCAGTTTCATGCTGGAATATTTTTCTGAAGTTCTTTTGTCAAGAAATCCTTCCTCTCCTTTGGGCAAGACTTGAAGAGTGACTGGTTCTAATGGCCTCTGCCAGTGCTGGCTGTCAAGGGTGAATGACAAATCTACATAAGAACATAAGAATAGCTATACTGGGACAGACCAAAGGTCCATCAAGCCCAGTATCCTATTTCCAACAGTGGCCAACTCATGTCACATGTACCTGGCAAGATCCCAAGTAGTAAAATAGATTTTATGCTGCTTATCCTAGGAATAAGCAGTGGATTTCCCCAAGCCATCTCAGTAAACATAGAAGCATGATGGCAGATAAAGGCCAAATGGCCCATCTAGTCTGCCCATCCGCAGTAACCATTATCTCTTTCTCTCTCCGAGGCCTATGGACTTCTCTTTTAGGAAATTCTCCAAAACTTTTTAAGACTCCCCACACAGCTAACTGATTTCACCATATTCTCTGGCTAAGAATTCCAGAGTTTAATTACATGTTGCATGAAGACATATTTTCTCCAGTTAGTTTTAAATCCATTACTTAGTAGCTTCAACACATGCTCCCTAGTTCTAGTATTTTTGGAAAGAGTAAACAAGTGATTCACATCTACCCATTCCACTCCACTCAGTATTTTATAGACTTCTATCATATCACCCCTGAGAAATCTCTTCTCCAAGCTGAAGAGCCCTGGATGCTTTAGCCTTTTCTCAAAGGGAAGTCATCCCATTCCTTTTATTATTTTCATCACTCTTCACTGTACGTTTTCCAATTCCGCAATATATTTTTTTAGATATGGCAACCAAAATTGCACACAGTATTCAAGGTGCGGCCATACCATAGAGTGATACAAGGGCATTATAACATTTTCATCTTTGTTTTCCATTCCTTTCCTGATCATTCCTAACATTCTATTTGTTGTCTTAGCCGCCGCCGCACATTAAGCCGAGGGTTTCAACATATCTTCAACAATGACATCTAGATCCTTTTCCTGGGCAGTGACTCCTAACGTGGAACCCTGCATCATGTAGCTATAGTTTGGTTTCCTCTTTCCCACATGCATCACTTTGCACTTGCTCACATTAAACGTCATCGGCCATTTTGATGCCCAGTCTCACACGGTCCTCTTGCAATTTTAACATCTTTGTGTCATCAGCAAATATAATTATCGCACTAATTATTCCCACCTCTAGATTAATGATAAATATGTTAAAAAGCAGCGGTCCCAGTACAGACCCCCTAGGAAATACCATCATTACTTTCTTCATTGAGAATACTGACCATTTAACCCTACTCTTTGTATTCTGTCTTTCAACCAGTTCTCACTCCATAAAAGGACATTACCTCCTATCCCATGACTCTAATTTCCTCAGAAATCTTTCATGAGCTACTTTGTCAAATGCCTTTTGAAAATCCAACTACACAATATCAACTGTCTCACCTTTATCCGCATGTTCATTCACCCCTTCAAATAAATGCAGTAGATTGGTGAGGCAAGATTTCTCTTGATTAAATCCCTGTTGGCTTTCTCTCATTAATCCAAGCTTATGTATATATTCTGTCATTTTTCTTTATAGATGGTGATGCAGCTCCATGACCCTGAAGACTGATGCTTCCAAAACTGAAGTTGATGGAACCACACTTATTGATGTCAACATTTCATTTCTACTGTTTTTCATGACCACAAAGTCCGCTCCTGAACATCTGTGAACACAACATACAATGAGAGGGATTTCTAAGATAATAACTTGACCATCTTTTTTGAGTGTCTATGATGCCAGAACTAAAACAACATGGATTGTACTGCAAAGCACTCTTGGCTTATAACAATGCAGTATTTGCCATTCTGCTTGTGTGAGAAGAATCAAGGACAATATCCAGTCAATTCAGCATGAGTTAACTGGCCAGGAATGACTGCCAACCAGTTGATTCCCATCTTGCATTTTCGGCAGCATTTAACTAGTTATCGTCACCAAAAATGTCCAGTTAGTGGTGAAAAATAAGCTGGTGATGTTGGGGTCGTTCTGGAGGGCATGACTGCTTAAGTCCCAATATTCGGAATTTAAGCAGCCGGCTTAGCGGACAAATAAGGCTGCATAAAAAGTAGGCCTGTCTTTGCCCTCTAAGCCATTAAAGAATTAGAGAATGACACAGGAACAAATTTTTCCTTGTCCCCGTGGGAACTCATTTTCCTGTCCTGTCGAGTTCTTTTCCTGTCCCTGCCCCTTTCTTACAAGCTCTGTCCTCATCTGCACAAGCCTCAAACACTTTAAAATCATAAGTGTTTGAGACTTGTGCCGTTAAGGCAGAGCTTACAGGAACGGGGCAGGGGCAGAGACAGAGACAAAACTCATGGGGACGGGACGGAGAAATTGAGTTCCTGCAGGAACGGGGAAAAATTTGGCCGCACTGCCAGCTTTTGTACAAAGGGTGTTAATGTCTTTAGGTTCCTTTATTGTATCCACAATGCACCATGTTCGCATTTTGTGCAGAAAACCTCCAAATTAGTAAGTGTAATATTGATTTGCTCGCATTAAAATTTTGGACATGTTGATCACATTTTACGTGCAGTAATTTCTAAAGCGCATGAGAAAATATTCCTTAAAATTGGCAAAAAGGAATCTAAAAATGGTCTTAAAACAAAGGTGTGGCAGTGAACACTAACGCACGCTTGCTACCTCTTAAACCTCCCCTTTTAGAAAACCGTAGCGCAGTTTTTAGCGTCGGCTGTGGCGGTAACAGCTCTGACACGCACAGGAATTCTGTGAGCGTCGGAGCCAATACCGCTGCGGCCGGCGCTACAAACCACGCTACAGTTTTGTAAACCAGAGGGGAAATCTTTGGTTGTGGGGCCCACTCAAGCACGACGTGCTAATTTTGGGCTCAGCACACACCAATCGTGCACTAAAAAATAATTTACATTTTTATAGTGCTAATGGAGTGTTTGGGGTGGAGAGTAGGCAGATTCTGCACTAATCAATTAGTGTGCGGGCATTGGCCCACACTGACTGATTAGCACAGAATTAGCGTGGGAGTCCTAAGGCCCAGATTCTCTATAGGGCACCAATATTGGTGACCGCCTAAAAAAAAGACCGCCAATTATATGTCAGTCATGTGACAGCACCCTACAGAGAACTGCGCCTCCATGAAAGATAGGCAACGGAAATGTAGGCCTGGGTTTTCCGGGCCTACATTTCTGGTGCCTATGTATGCCATAAATTGCACCTATTTGGGTACTTTATAATGCCTAATGCCACTTCTGGCATTAAGCCCATAAAGCGCCTATATATGTGTGATTATGGGGTCTTTTATTTCAGTGCTGGTAGACACTTTTTTTTACCATTTTATATGGTGTTTCTCAAATAACATATGTGCTGATAGGGCACCTACTGGTGTCAGCGCTGTTTATAAAATATCCCCTTTACTGCCTATAAAATAAATGGCCATAAGGACTCGCGCCCTAATGGCCACGCACTAATTTAGAAATGAGCATGTGGCCATTAATAGGAAAAAAAAGATACATTGTGGTCATTTTTTAGAACTGTGCTAAAAAATGGCCTCACCACTCAGGAAACCCACGTGCTAAAAATTGCGCAGCCCATAGTGTAGCGCAGCTTTGTCAAAGAGGCCCAAAATGTTTTCTGTGCTCATCCTCACTAAAATCTCTATTTATGATAGAATTGTGTTATAGACATATAGGACAATAGAAAATAAAGGGCCCCTTTGACAAAGCTGCGGTAGCAAGGCTGCCGTGGTACACGCACCTGAATTGAATGGGCTCCCTTGCATCGCTACTAAACTAAACTAAACCTTAAGTTTATATACCACATCCTCTCCATAATTATAGAGCTCGGCACGGTTTACAAAAGCTTAATATAAAGAAGGAGCAGCATAATGGGGTTGGAGGTTGAGTATAGGGGGGAAGAGAGCCTTACATTTTTGTGAATAGCCTAGTTTTTAGATGCTTTCGGAATAGTTGGAAGGAGCCCAGATTCCGTAGTGGGGCAGAAAGGTTATTCCAAAGCCCTGTGATTCTGAAGAAGAGAGATTTCCCTAATCTTCCCACATAAACATAGAAACATAGAATATGACGGCAGAAAAGGGCTATAGCCAATCAAGTCTGCCCACTCTAATGACCAACCCCCCTGACTTTACTCCCTTAGAGATCCCACGTGAATGTCCCATTTTCTCTTAAAATCTGACACACTGCTGGCCTCAATCACCTGCAGAGGTAGACTGTTCCAATGATCGACCACCCTCTCTGTGAAGAAGTATTTCCTGGAATCACCACGAAATTTCCCTCCCCTGATTTTCAGCGGATGCCCTCTGGTGGTCGAAGGACCTATAGGACAGAAGATAACATCTTCCACCTCGATACGGCCCGTAACATATTTGAACGTCTCAATCATGTCCCCCCTCTCTCTTCGTTCCTCTAGTGAGTACAGCTGCAATTTATTTAGCCTTTCTTCATACGTGAGATCCCTGAGCCCCGAGACCATCCTGGTGGCCATTCGCTGAACTGACTCAATTTGCCGCACATCTTTCCGGTAGTGTGGTCTCCAGAATTGAACACAATACTCCAAATGAGGTCTCACCATGGATCTGTACAGTGGCATTATCACTTCAGGTCTCCTGCTGACAAAACCCCTACGGATACAACCCATCATTTGCCTTGCCTTGGAGGAAGCCTTCTCCACTTGATTGGCAGCCTTCATGTCATCACTAATGATAACCCCTAAATCACGTTCCGCCGTGGTCCTAGCCAAGGTCTCACCATTTAGTGCGTAAGTTCTGCATGGATTTCTCTTACCCAGGTGCATTACATAGAGGATACCTTTTAGCGAGAGGAAGGATAGTTTAAATTTTTGGGTGGACCTGGTGGTGTCGGGACTCGAGGTGTTCCAAGATAGTGGAATTAGGGGAGGGAGGATCTTAAAAGCTAGGCAGGCGCATTGAAAATGAACCCTGGGAATTACTGGAAGCCAGTGAAGTTTGGACAAAAGTGAGGAAACATGATCAAATTTGCTACTGCAGCTTTGTCTTAAGGGGCCCAAAATTCTGAAACCCCGCCGCCACCATCACTGTAATCGATAGCAAGATTTTCTTTTTCTTTTTCATTCATATATTTTTTGCGACAAATAATCCATTGTATGTTGTAAATCATAGTGGGTTTTTAAAAAAAATAATAATATCCCTGATTTATAGTTCTAATCCAGGGATCTCAAAGTCCCTCCTTAAGGGCCGCAATCCAGTCGGGTTTTCAGGATTTCCCCAATGAATATGCATTGAAAGCAGTGCATGCACAGAGATCTCATGCATATTCATTGGGGAAATCCTGAAAACCCGACTGGATTGCGGCCCTCAAGGAGGGACTTTGAGACCCCTGTAATGAATTTCTTCATCGTGAAGAAAACTAACTTAGTTGCTTTTATCTGGATGTGGGAGGCAGCCTTCATGACTGTTGCAAAAGCTGACCCAACACTGCAGGCAGCAGCCACTCAGGGGATTTCCTGTCTGTCATATTCTACCCTTTTCATTTGAGCAATGATCCTGGCTGTAAAGGGGTAGGTGAGAGCACAGTAAGGGCTGGTCATGCACAGAGATGCGAAAACTGCAGCAACACAGCAACCAACAGTCCAGGCCCAAAGGGAAAGGGAATACCACCTTTTTTTTAGTTTTACAACCACACTCAAAGGGCTGCTTTTACAAAGGTGCGTTGGGGCCTTAACGCGTGGAATAGCACCCGCTAAATTGCCCCGCGCGCTAGACCTTAACGCCAGCATTGAGCTGGCGTTAGTTCTAGAAGCGTAGCGCGGGTTTAGCGCCTGCTAAAATCCTGCGTGCGCTAAAAATGCTAGCGCACCTTAGTAAAAGGAGCCCAAAGTGATTTTATTATTATTTATTTATAAGATTTTGAAATTATTTACAAGAACAATTCTTGTTATGGAAATACAGAAGTAAATTACACTTCTCCCTCCGTATTCGCTGTGATAGGGGATTAACAGAACCGCAAATACAGGAAAACCGCAAATAACTTTTTCATATGTTATTCGCTGTTTTCTATTAAAAACCATCATGAATATGGTGAAACTGCGAATAACATGGTGGGAGACGTGGCCTGTTCCTGAAGGAAAAGCAAAACACGGTGAAGAAAGTGCTGGGAATCGGCGATTTTCTCTGTAAACGCTTGGAATCAGCAATTTCTCTATGCAAGCTGACGTAATTTGGGGGGAGGAGCCAGCAAGCTAAAAACCGTGAATAATCGAAACCACGAATGCTGAAACCGCGAATATGGAGGGAGAAGTGTATAAGAAGAATAATAACCACATGAAAAATAAATTACATCTTTCTTAGACCTCAACAATGACCTTGGAGGGGGGCTCAAAGAAAATAATAAGGAAATTATCAATTTTTAAGATATAATTAAAAAGGAATGGCTTAACAGGATATCCCACGTTCATATAATACGTGTTCTGTAACATTAAACATTTCAAGTTACCAGACTCTTCATATCTACAAATGCTTTAAGCTGTTCTGGGGTAAAGAATACATATTTTACACCTAAATAGTTTACCAAATACTTGCAAGGATAGGATAATAGGAACGAAGCTACCAAAGAAATCACCTCTGATCTCATTGCAAGAAATAATTTCCTACGATCTTGAGTTTGTGTAGTCACATCTGGAAATATCCAATTTTTTTTACCATAGTATAACTTCTGGGAATTACGAAAAAAACAACCTGAAGATATTATTAACATCCTGTTCAAATACAAAGGACACCAATAGGGTCGCTCTTTCAAAATTTTCTGTAATACACTTCTCCCTCCGTATTCACGGTTTCGATTATTCGCAGCTATTAGCTTGCTGGCTCCTCCCCCCCAAATTGCATCAGCTTGCAGAGAGAAATCGCTGATTCCCAGCACTTTCTTCACCGTGTTTTGCCTCTCCTTCAGGAACAGGCCAGGTCTCCCGCCATGTTATTCGCGATTTCACCATATTCACAATGGTTTTTAATAGAAAACAGCGGGCTCCTTTTACTAAGGTGCGCTAGCGTTTTTACCGCATGCTGCATTGCCGTGCGCGCTAACCCTGCGCTACGTGCCAAGAACTAATGCCAGCTCAATGCTGGCATTAGCATCTAGTGTGCACGGCAATGCAGTGTGCACTAAAACCGCTAGCGCCGCTTAGTAAAAGGAGCCCTGCGAATAACATGAAAAAGTTGTTCACAGTTTTTCTGTATTCGCGGGTCAGTTAATCTCCTGCCACAGCAAATACGGAGGGAGAAGTGTAGTTGATTCCAATATGTCTGTAATATTTAAAGGTGATTCATCTGAATTCTTTTGCAAATTCTCTGAAGTGGCTCCCATTTCTTTCTTCACCAGCAAATAATAGATATGATTAATAGGAGGTATATTTTCAGGTGGAAAACCTAAAATTTCAATCAAATATTTTGTAAGCAACTCAGTAGGAGTCACACTCAGAGATTTAGGAAAATTCAATAGTCTCGAGTTCAATCTGCGGTTGTAATTTTCAAGTTATTCAATCTTATGATGAAGTATAATTTTTTCTTTTAGGATTCCAGTTGTTACTTCTTGCAATTTGTCAGTTCTGTCCGTAACATTCTTCATCTGTAAAGAAAATTCATCCCTAGTCCCATCTAATTTCTTCCCCAGAGCAGTCACAGTACTTACTAGAGTTGAAACGTCATTTGAAGATCTGGCAACTGAAGTGTTCAATAATAATAATAATAATAACAGTTTATATACCGCAGGACCGTGAAGTTCTATGCGGTTTACAATGATTAGAAATGTTACAGATTGAGTGAGTAAACAAAGTACAGATTTAGCGACAGGTGATTCTTGCGCTCGGTTGTTAAGGACTAAGATTGAATGGGTTGGTCTCCTAAGTATTTCAGGAATAGATGTGTTTTCAGGAGTTTCCTAAATTTTCCATAGGTAGTAGCAATTGTTCAAGGTCTTTACCCCATAATGCTGCTTGATGTGCGAGAAGATGTTGATGATGACTTTTAAATTTACAACCTCTAACCGGTGGAGAAACGAAGTTCAGGTGTGAGCTTCGCTTGTGTCTGTTGGTTGAGAAAGAGAAAAGGTCTGTTATGTATTTAGGGGCTAAGCCATAGAGTACCTTGAAGCAAAAACAACCAAACTTGAATTTCACACGTGCCTCCATCGGTAGCCAGTGTAAAAGTCGATAGGAAGGTGTCACGTGATCAAACTTCTTCAGTCCACAAAGTAGTCTAACTGCTGTATTTTGAACTAGTTGCAATCGCCGCATGTACTTCTGGGGGAGTGCCAAGTAGGCGATGTTACAATAATCGAGTTGACTCAGAATAAGGGATTGTACTAGAATTCGAAATGATGAGGCATCGAAGTAAGCTCTGATGGACCGAAGTTTCCAGAGGGTGTGAAAGATTTTTCTGATCAAGGAGTCTACCTAGTCTTTCATGGTCAGGTTTTGGTCCAGTGTTACACCCAATATCTTCATAGTGGGTTGAATTGGATAACTAAGATTGTTGATGCACATTGGTGCTTTAGTGTCGAGTGGGTATGGCGCTGTTATGAAAAATTTTGTTTTCTCTGAGTTTAGTTTTAGTCTGAATTCGGTCATCCATTGCTCCATCCGATTTAATACTTCAGAGACAGAGTTGGTGAATGTCTGGAGAGCTTCCCAAATGCTCTCTAGTGTTATTGCCTTCGGTTTTTCAAGCCGGGTGGCAGTATCCACTACCACTCCCAGCTCTCATTGCTCCTTTTCATCTCTGGCGGCCACTGCCCCTTGGATTGAGGTTTCCCCAGCCGAATCTCCCTCGCCAGGATCCCCCATCAGTGCCGCGATGGGAGCAGGCGGAAGCACAGAACCCGGAGGGGACAGGGAGATGTTGAATCCCAAGTCCATGTCCTCAGCATCTCCTTCCGCCAAAGACACAGCAGACTGACCTCCGGACACTTGCGGGATTAAAGTGAAACCAACTTCTCTGATGGAATGCTGAGCAGGTTAAGAGGTTCTGACTGCCAAGGGATCAGGTTGAATACTTCACTTTCTCTTTGAATGCGGCATTTTGTAAAGAAACAAGGGTTCTCAGAGTCCAAGTCGGGAGCGTTTCACCACACTGCCACCATCTTGAACCGCCCCTCCACTCAAAGTGATTTACATACAGGTATTCTAGCATTTTCCCCTATTTGTCCTGGTGGGCTCACAATCTATCTAATGTACCTGGGGCAGGGGAGGATTAAGTGACTTGTCCAGGGTCACAGGGAGCGGCATGAGGTTTGAACCCACAACCTCAGGGTACTAACCACAGCACCACACTCTCCTAGAGACATTTTCTCTGCCATACAGTCACTATTTATACACATTTGGACACATCTTTTATGAATCATCTATTTGGCTAGGGTTACCATATTTTTCTCTGGGAAACCCCGGACACAAGACCCTGCTCCATTCCGCCTCCAGCCCCGCCCCCACAAAGCTTCCTCTCTTCTTCCGGACGAACTCCAGTCGCATCTGGACGGCCTGGAACTTGCGCGGATATGTGCAATGTCATCCATGCATGCTCAGAAGCCCTTCAGATGCGGCTAGAGCTTGTCAGGGCTTTCCAAAACCTGGACAAATGGTGGATTTTGGGAAGTCCATCTGGGAGTCCAGATAGTCCTCTAAAAAGAGGACAAGTCCGTTTTTTCCCGGACATCTGGTAACCCTATACATGGCTGACATTTATGAAATATGTTCTGTTTGACTGGATGATGATCCTGCCCTGTGCATGCCCAGTCTCCAGCCGAAACATGTTCTTTTTCAGGAAGCATATATGTACATGACATGGTGCGCATGTGTACAGTACACTTCTTTTGGTTTTAGAATCCTGCTGAGTGCATTGCAGGCCTTTGGATGGTCTGATGTTGAGTTTGTGCACATGCCAATGTCTGTCTAGATTTTATGAAGCTGAATCACACCCTGTTGGAAACCGCGCATGCTATGGGCTTGCACATGTACAAGTGGCTTTTAAAAAAATTATTACTGAAGACATGATGAGCCATTTACACGTGTTGTCCTCTATGTGTGCAAAGATCATATAAGCCCTTTAAAATGACCTCCTACAACACATATTTATAGGAAAAAAAAATCTTAAATTGATACCAGTCTGTGGAGAGGAGGATGATACCAAAATGTGGTGTCTCCAACTTACCAAAGTGTCTGGCATATGACTTGGTCCTCAGTTAGGTTAGCTGTCAGTCTGGCACGTGTACATTTTTTTTAAGTTCTAAAATTTTATTGAAATTTTATATAATAAACATGCATTCAAACAGGAGAGAATATCAATTCTGAAAAGCTTGTTTATAAACTATATCATCACAATGCAAAGGGTATTCATGAAATTTCTAAAAAGAGCTATCTCCAAACCCTCCCATCCCACCCCATTTGCAGAGAGTGAAAAACCATACATACATACAAACCTATCCATTCTGTAATAACACTCAAGCATTGTCTACATATTTTTGTATAGGTAACCACAACCTTTTAAATTTAGCCTTCTTGCCTCTCTTTTCCATTATGGTTGCCTCATATTTACCAATTAAGCAAACTGAGTTCCACCAAAATTGAGAAGATAACAAAGACGCATCTTTCCATGTTTTTAAAAATAGTTTGCATCTTGCCTTGTTAACATTTATTGTATTTTTGTATTTTATTAAAAACAATAAAACTCTTTGAACTGGAAAATAGTTTGAATTGCAACAGCAGTAAGTAAGTCATATCAGCAGATCAGCTGGAATCAGCCAAATGCTTGGGTGATCACTTAGGGCTTTTATACTGCTGTTTCTGTTATGGTCTCTGTACAGCTGCTCCTGCTGCTTTCTTTCATGGCAGTCACACCTGGGATTAACAAAAGCGAGTCTCAGCCCCCTACCACCATCATCTTCTAATAAATGTTGCTCACAGTACTGCAATTAGAGAATAAAGGTGCCTAGTTAGTCCATCTTTCCTGACTGAGGAGATGACAATTAACAAAGCACAGAAGTAGCCCAGTGATTAGAGTTGTGGGCTGAAAATCAGGGAAGCCAAGGTTGAAATCCTGCTGACATATTTTATCATCATGGGCAAGTCACTTTGGGGCTCATTTTCAAAACAGAATAACATCCACAACGTGGGCTAAAGGGGCAGAAGTACGTTTTTCTTGCCAAACACTTTTAATTTGCCATTTTCAATACATATATTCTAGACGGATATCGATACTGTTGATCAGAATTTCATCTAAATCTCAGGTGTGGTGTAGGTGGGACTAGGGTGGGCTTGTGTCTTGCATGTTCTTCTGCCATACCCAAACGTTTAGGAATACGTCCAGGGCATAATTTGGACGTCTGAGACTTTGTTGTTACTGTGCATTCATTTTTGTACTAATATGCAATAACCACAAAACTTCAGCAAACTTCAGTAAAAAGGTCCCTTAGATAAGAAGCCCTTTGGAGCTCCCTCCCCAAACTCTAATCTAATCTAATCTAATCTAAACCTTAAGTTTATATACCGCATCATCTCCATGAGAATGGAGCTCGACACGGTTTACAAGAACTTAAAATAGTGGGTAGAGAAGAAGAAAAAGGATTACATGAACTTATGTGTAGAAGGGGGGAGAGAAAGGGGGGGAAGGATAGAGCTACAATTTGCTGAAAAGCCAGGTTTTCATTTTTTTGCGGTATAACTGAAGGGAGCTCATAACCTAATCACACCAATCTACTTGTATCCAACTCAACTGTATTGTACTTCAAACTACTGTAATTCTAATGGACAGATCAATGTTCCCTGCTGTTGAATGATTACGACATCTCCTCTCTCTGGTAACTACCTCATACTATACTATTTACATTATATATCATTGTTGTAACTTCTAAACATAATGTAATCTTCTTGATTTATAAGTCACCTTGAACCTAGATAGATAGAGCGACCTAGAAACTGAAGATTAGATTAAATAGAGAAATGCCTACAAATACCTGAATGTAGCTTTCCTTGAACTACGAGTGAAAAGGTATAATAATAATAACAGTTTATATACCGCAGGACTGTGAAGTTCTATGCGGTTTACAATGAATTAGAAGATTCTACAAATTGAATGGAACATTCACAGTTAGAGATTAGTGGTTATCCCGCCCTTTTATCGGGCTGCGCTGCCGAGCAGCGCGAGCTAAATGCTGAGTCGCCCGTTCTATTCCTTTGATCAGCTCGACATTTAGCTCGCGCTGCTCGGCAGCGCAGCCCGATAAAAGGGCGGGATAGTTTTGTTTAATTTACTTGGATTCTTGATATGCTGCTTTCCAGAACAGATGACATCAAAGTGGTTTACAGTGACTCACGAAATATAAACTTATAAAAAAGGACAGTAGCAATATGAAAAAAGTAGAGAGAAAAAATTTTTAAAAAAGAACTTAAGAGTGTGGCATTTCTGTCACAAACATCTACACAAGCTAAATCTAACCTTTTGGATCATCTTTTCTTGAAAAACATCTTTCCATTTTTGCTGTGTCCAATGAAAGATTATAACATTTTACCTTCTGGATACCAAACTGGTGTACGTGAAGCAACCTCCTTTGTCAGCATACTTTTTTCCTGTGTTGGGGGAACTCCTACAGAGCAGTACCTCATTTGTATACCGTACAGACTATGAATACAACAACCACATCTTATGCATGTCTAAACGTCAACTACCGCAGACAGGAAATTTCCATCCCTTTCTATTCAGGAAATCATTTCATATTGAGATTTTTATTTGCTAAACTTGACTCTGTATATCTAACATTACTGTACACATGTAAATTCATAATCCATTTGTCTATGGATAGGCTGGGGCTCTTCTCTCTGGAAAAAAGGAGGCTCAGGGGAGATATGATAGAGACCTTCAAGATCATGAGGGGCATAGAGAGGGTGGATAGGAACAGATTCTTCAGGCTGAAGGGGACAACAGGTACGAGGGGGCATTCGGAGAAACTGAAGGGAGATAGGTTCAGAACAAATGCAAGGAAGTTTTTCTTCACCCAAAGGGTCGTGGACACTTGGAATGCGCTACCGGAGGAAGTGATCAGGCAGAGTACGGTACAGGGATTCAAACAGGGATTGGACAGATTCCTGAGGGATAGGGGGATCGTGGGATACTGAGAGAGGTGCTGAGATGTAACACAGGTATAGAAAGCTAACCAGGGGTCGCGGCCTGCTCTGGTCGTGCATGTGCAAGACCGGAGGGTTAGGACTTCGATGGGAAGATAGAACTCAATGGGAAACCAAGGTGGCAAGGGGGCCCCTTCTGGTGACTCAGACAGGCCGTGACCTGTTCGGGCCGCCGCGGGAGCGGACTGCCGGGCGGGATGGACCTATGGTCTGACCCGGCGGAGGCACTGCTTATGTTCTTATGTTCTTATGCATTAGGTATGTCAACGTTGTAATCCGTTCTGAGCTCGTTGGGGAGGACGGGCTATAAAACTAGCCAAATAAATAATTTCAGTTGTTCTTCAGACCAGAGAAAGCGCTTCCTTATCACATAATTTCTCCTTTAAATTTCTCAAAGAATGATTAAGAGTTAGAATCTGAGAAATTTGAGGTGAATTACAAATGCTCAGTTACCCTCTATCAGGTCCTGTTTGGGAAAAAAAAATTAGTTCTTGCAAATGTTTCTCAGCGGTTTAATGTGATACTTTCTCATAATTCAGAATTTTTGTCACCTGAATTTTATTTATACACTGCCTATCAATGAAGGTTGTCCACGCAGTTTATATTCAGGTACTCAAGCATTTTTCCCTGTCATGGTGGGCTTGTGGAGGATTAAGGGCTCCTTTTACTAAGATGCGCTAGGGATTTAACGCGCGGAATAGCGCTCGCTACATTGCCGTGCGCAGTAGATCTTAATGCCAGCATTGAACTGGCATTAGTTCTAGAAGCGTAGCGCGCGGAATAGCGTGCGGTAATTTCCTGCGTGCACTAAAAACGCTAGCGCACCTTAGTAAAAAGAGCCCTAAGTGACTTGCTCAGGGTCACAAGGAGCAGCGCGGGGTTTGAACCCCCCAAGCTCAGGGTTCTGAGGCTGTAGCTCTAACCCCTAGGTCAGATAATTGCCACACACCCTGCTACATTCTGCAAAAATATCCATTTTTCAAAGTGATAACATTGATTTTGCTGAATAGCCCTACTTTGAATATCTTCAAGCCAATATTCAGCCTCAGTGGTTGGCATTTTTTTTAAAGCTAGCCACTGCGGTTATAAACAAAATTCATATTTCTAGGAACAGATGAATTCACCAATAAGTTTTATAGATCTTTTATTCAGTGGAGCCTTTGGCATGTACATATATTCAACATACCAGGCAACCACTCAAGACAAAGAATTCAAATTGTTATTACTCACATATTACTCTTATGAACATTTTAGAAATGAGTGGAAAACCTTTCTCTTTTCAAAATACCTGACTGAATAGATATCATTGTGTCTTTTGTAAATTTTGGAATACGAACTGGAAAATCTGCCTTCACAACTGTGAATAGCTAATTTTTCATTTGTAATCTTTTGTAAACCACATTGAACTAATGGTTATGTGGTCTAGAAACTTGCGGCCTCTTTTACAAAGCCACGCGGCAACAGCCCCAAAGTCCTTTAAATCTCTATGGGCTTTGGGGCCGTTAGCGCAGCACAGCCATTAGCACGGTTTTGTAAAAGAGGCCGTTGATGTTATGTTATGTCTCTACCTCAAGTGGGGGGGTTGCCCCTCTGAGTAAACAGGAGTCATGGTTTTCCCCAAACCTGGCACAAACGCCACCCTTTGTGGCTCATATCAACCAATTTCACTACTAGGAACAGACTACAAAATGTTTACTAAGATACCAACTGCACGCTTGCAAAGATTTCTTTGAGTTGCTTCATACTGACTAGGCCAGTTGCATCATTGGTTAACTGATGTGCAATAATATCTGGAGTCAGTCCAAAGGAAGGCTGCTAAAATGGTCAGTGGTCTTCGTCATAAGGCATATGGGGACATATACTTTTTAGAGGAAAGGAGGGAGAGAGAAGATATAATAGAGATATTTAAATACTTACATGACATAAATGTGCCTGTGGCGAGTCTTTTTCATTTGAAAGGAAGCTCCAGAATGAGAGGGCATAGGATGAAGTTAAGAGGTGATAGGCTCAGGAGTAATCTAAGGAAATACTTTTTCACAGAAAGGGTAGTAGATGCGTGGAATAGTCTCCCAGTAGAGGTGGTGGAGACAAAGACTGTGTCTGAATTCAAGAAAGTGTGGGACAGACATGTGGGATCTCTTAGGGAGAGGAGGAGATGGTGGATGTTGTAGCTGGGCCATTTGGCCTTTATCCGCCATCTTGTTTCTATGTTTCTGTTACTCTTAAATTTAATTTGACACTCAAAACAGGAACTATTTCCAACAGTCCTCCTAACTATAGATACTGAGAAGGCCTTCAATAGGGTCTACTGATGGCCCTTTTGCAGAAACCGGGGATCTCTCTTATTTACCACAGACTGATTAATGGAGGTTATACTGAACTATTTGAATTAAAAAGGAGGAACCCGACAGGGATTCCCACTCTCACCCCTAATATTTGCTTTAGTGATGGAGCCTTTTGCTCAGAGTATTCAAGATCACAGTGGAATTCACAGCATTCAAAGCTGGAGGAATGAAAGACGAAATGCTTCTCTTTGCACATAGAGGGCATTTTCAATATGATATCTAAATCCAAGTTTAGGCGTTTTGCAGAACATGCACAAAAATCCAGGACCAAACTATGCTCATTTTCAAAACTGCAAATTGTTTATCTTGTTTTGTTGAAAATGGATGCGTTTGTACTTTTTTTTTTTTTTTTAGTTCAAAGGTTTTATTGGTTTTGACAATAAGTAAAATACAAAAAATAAGAAGGTCATGATACAGCACAGTTGCAATAAGAAAACAATCGCATAAAAACAAATATTCTGAACAAGTATAACAGGCCAATCAGGTACCACATCATACAACAAGAAAATTCAGCACAAATCTCAGTATAGGTTAAACATAGTAAAGTGTATTGTGAATGTTCCCACCAAGTCCTAAAGTAAGTACCACCTATATTAATGTGGAGAAGAAAGACAAGGCAAAATCCTTATGGACAAAAATAATATGACTCACGTTCTGAATATCAATGGTCATTTCCACAGTATAAGAACATAAGAATTGCCGCTGCTGGGTCAGACCAGTAATCCATCGCACCCAGCAGTCCGCTCCCACAGCAGCCCCTAGGTCAAAGACCAGTGCCCTGAGACTAGCCCTACCTGCGTACATTCCGGTTCAGCAGGAACTTGTCTAACTTTGTCTTGAATCCCTGGAGGGTGTTTCCCCCTATGACAGACTCCGGCAGAGCGTTCCAGTTTTCCACCACTCTCTGGGTGAAGAAGAACTTCCTTATGTTCGTACGGAATCTATGCCCTTTCAATTTTAGAGGGTATAAAATAATAGGGTTCCAAACCTTAGTATAAGTATGAATGGAATTTTGGTTTTCGGCTATGACACTTTCATATTTAGAAGTTAAACATAAGGTGTTCCACCATTTTTGAAGAACAAAAACAAAAAAAAACCCCTCATATTCAAATCAGCAATGCACAGAAAAATCCATTGGGTTGCAGGAGAGGGCAGCCTTCTTAAGACACGATCTGCTGCCCTTCAATTTGTTGTAAAAGTCACTGAGTTCTGAAGACTATACAGAATTCAGGCTGCTGAGAGAGATAACCTGACGCGGTAGGGGGAAGAATAAAACCTACAAAACGCAGGCCGTTTTGGTTGTTCAATAGTGGCCTCGGAAATATGCTGTAAAATTGAAGACACCTTCAGGATGGATATGCCCGATGTACTTTATTAATACAACATTTAAAGATGAAAGTATGGAAAAACTTAACTCATCTAAAGAAAAGAAAGGATGGAGCTGTGTGGAATATAATTCTAAATAACAGTAGCGACAGAACTGCTGCTCCGGATTTTTGCAGTAAAGTGAACTCATTGAAAATGACTCATGATAGGATATAAGCACGGGTTGCAGGACTGTGACTAATCTAATCTAATCTAATCTAATCCTTAGGTTTGTATACCGCATCATCTCCACGTTCGTAGAGCTCGACGCGGTTTACAGTAGGAGAAATAGGAAGGAACTACAACAGAGGGTTAGAGGTAGAAGTGTGAAGAAAATTTAGAGGACTTGGGATGCCAAGATATAAGAGTTTCCTTGATTCCTAAGTTGGAGGAAGACTTACATTTTTTGAGAAAAGCCAGGTTTTCAGATGTGACTAATCTAATCTAATCTAATCCTTAGGTTTGTATACCGCATCATCTCCACGTTCGTAGAGCTCGAAGCGGTTTACAGTAGGAGAAATAGGAAGGAACTACAACAGAGGGTTAGAGGTAGAAGTGTGAAGAAAATTTAGAGGACTTGGGATGCCAAGATATAAGAGTTTCCTTGATTCCTAAGTTGGAGGAAGACTTACATTTTTTGAGAAAAGCCAGGTTTTCAGATGTGACTAATCTAATCTAATCTAATCCTTAGGTTTGTATACCGCATCATCTCCACGTTCGTAGAGCTCGACGCGGTTTACAATAGGAGAAATAGGAAGGAACTACAACAGAGGGTTAGAGGTAGAAGTGTGAAGAAAATTTAGAGGACTTGGGATGCCAAGATATAAGAGTTTCCTTGATTCCTAAGTTGGAGGGAGACTTACATTTTTTGAGAAAAGCCAGGTTTTCAGATGTGACTAATCTAATCTAATCCTTAGGATTGTATACCGCATCATCTCCACGTTCGTAGAGCTCGACGCGGTTTACAGTAGGAGAAATAGGAAGGAACTACAACAGAGGGTTAGAGGTAGAAGTGTGAAGAAAATTTAGAGGACTTGGGATGCCAAGATATAAGAGCTTCCTTGATTCCTAAGTTGGAGGGAGACTTACATTTTTTGAGAAAAGCCAGGTTTTCAGATGTTTGTGGAGGGAGGTCCCTAGTTTTCCTGTGTGGGAAATGCCTTTTAGCGAGGGGTAGGATAGTTTTAATTTGTGGGAGGATCTGGTGACTATTTTTAGAAAGTAATAGAAATTATAAGAAACAGAAAGGGAAAGAAAGAAAAGTAAGAAAAGAAAAAAAAATAATTAAGGGTTTTTCGCCTATCACTGAAATGTGAGCTATGTGAATTTGTCACTTCTTGTGACCCGCATGGGTTATTATTTAAGCATTTATATACCACTTATAGTCTAAGTGGTTTTACATTCAGGTACTCAAGGATTTTTCCCTATCTGTCCCGGCAGGCTCACACTCTATCTAATGTACCTGGGGCAATGGGGGATTAAGTGACTTGCCCAGGGTCACAAGGAGCAGTGCGGGATTTAAACCCACAACCTCAGGGTGCTGAGGCCGTGGTTCTAACCACTGCACCACACATTCCTCTACTACTATTAAATATTTCTATAGTGCTACCAGACACACACAGCGCTGCACAGAGTCACAAAGAGAAAACAGTCCCTGCACAAAAGAGCTTACAATCTATACAGGCAAGACAGACAAACAAGATGTCATGGATACAGTTAAGGGGAACTCTGAGGCTTTTTCCCTAAAGAATAGACTGGGGGAAACAAGTAGGGATAGTTTGGTTTTTGTAAATCAATATGGGGTCAAATAAATAATTTTTGCTAGATAATTTGGTGGCATTATCCTATGACACCGTATTGTTTGGCATGTCAATGAGGGCTAAAAGCCAAATATCCTCTAATAACAATAAGCTTCTACTCATTATGACAGGGGTTGCCTTACAACAGATTATGAATAATTGGAAAAATTGGGATAGGTTGAATTATAGCTTTTGGTGACTCTTTGTGTCACATTTTCAAAATGGAAAGGATAGTTGCCATGCAGCAGGGAAATTTTAAAAAAATTTCAGGTTATTTGGGAGCCATTAACAAGATACTGTAAAGACTGAAATTACTGCACAGAATAAATATTAATTTTTTCCCTTTTGTTCATACATGTCCAGGGTGGGGTGGGGGTGGGAGAAGGACATCATGTTTGGGAAGTTCGAAGGAACTAGATGAAGAGGGCAACCTGCAATCAGATGGTTGGTGTCACAGGGAAACCACTGTGAATAGAGAATGACAGGGTGACAAAATTCATCACTGCTTTTTCTTACGGCGGTCTGATGTCAGAGAAAGGGCGGGACTGCCTGAAGAGGAAGCAGCGCAGCACAGGGCTCTGAGAAGGGGCAGGACCGCCGGCAGAGGAAGCAGCTGGGCTGGCATCCGGAAACAAGGTAGACAGCTTCTCCATGGGGGAGGGGGGGAGGCTGTGGGGGTGCGAGTGGTCCTTCGGGTGGGGGTGCGAGCGGTCTTTCGGGGTGGGAGTGCGAGCGCTCCTTCCGGGTGATGAATCGGGCGTCGGGGGGGGGGGAAACTTTGTAAAAAAAAATTTGTACAACGCGCTCACGCGTATAACGCGCAAGGGTATGCGCAGTTTGTAAAAACCACGTATAACGCACACGTTATATGCGAGAAAATACGGTAGTTTCCTTATCTCAAGAAAGATACAGTAGCACTAGAAAAGGTTCAAAGAAGAGCGACCAAGATGATAAAGGGGATGGAACTCCTCTCGTATGAGGAAAGACTAAAAAACTTAAGGCTCTTCAGCTTGGAAAAGAGATAAGAACATAAGAAGTTGCCACCACTGGGTCAGACCAGAGATCCATCACGCCCAGTGGCCCGCTCCCGCGGCAGCCCATCAGGTCTGTGACCTGTGAAGTGGTTCCTGACCATTTCTGTAACCTACCTCTACATCTATCTGTACCCCTCATTCCCCTCATCCTTTAGGAACCTATCTAAACCTTCCTTGAAACCCTGTAATGTGCTCTGGTATATGTACTTTAGATGATATTATTTCTAATGGTAAATTGCTTGATTTTTCACAATTGCAAAGCAAATATGATCTTTAAAAAATCACAAAATTATAAATGGTTGCAATTGAAGCAAGCCATTCAGGTAGGGTTCCCTGAATGGAAAAATTTTAGTGATAAGTACAGTCTGCCTTTCTTATGTTTTCAGGTGGACTTCCTGGGTCACCAGGCTGCTCAGTGGTACAAATTAATATCTGGATTTATGAATAAAAAACCAAGAACTGGTCTTCGGGACATTTGGAGCATTGAGATTAAGCATCAAATTACTGCATCTCAATGGGCCACAAATTGTCAGCATCTATGAAACAAACTTGGTATTTTTTGTTGTATAGAGCTTTATGGATCCCGGTACGTTTACAAAAATTAGATTGTTCTAAGTCTAATAGATGCTGGCACTGTCATCTTGAAGCTGGTACATTGGATCATTTTTTATGATACGATATTATTTGGCAAATCAATGAGGAAAAAGAGTCAAATATCTTCTAAAAACAATAAACTTTTACTCATAATGACAGGAGTTGCCATTCAACAAATTATGAGAAACTGGAAAAATTATGATAGACTAAGTTATAATTTCTGGTGGAATTCATTGTGCCATATTTTTAAGATGGAGAGAATATTAGCTATTCAGCAGGGACGATATAAAAAATTTATTGATGTTTGGGAGCCATTAACAAATTATTGTAAGGATTGATTATAGTTAATAATTATTTTTTTCCCTTTATTATTGAAGTATAGGATGGGGGAGGGTGGGTGTAAATGTTATATGGGAGGGGGTAGGGAGGAATTCTATTATGTTTCAATATATGTTGATTAATAAGTGTTATTAAAGTATAGATGAATGTATATTTAAATTACTTGTTGAAAGTTTAAAAATGAATAAAGATTTATAAAAAAAAAAAGGAAAAGAGATGGCTGAGGGGAGATATGATTGAAGTCTACAAAATCCTGAGTGGAGTAGAATGGGTACAAGTGGATCGATTTTTCACCATTAGCACACTCACTTGTTCTGCCGCCACTGAAATGATCTTAATAAACTCTTCTCAGAATTAACTAATCTGGATAGATGCGGCTGGTTTATCGTGGGTCCCAATTGTTGGGCCATCCATATGCCTACTTAGTGTTTAAAATACTCCTAAAGCTGAGAAACATAAGTTGGTCCCCCCCCGCCCCCTTGTCTATCCAGATAAATTAATTCTGATTAGAGTTTATTATTCAAAGCAGATTAGAGTCTATTATTCAAAGCATTAAACGGCTCTGCCCCCCCTATCTAAACAACCGCCTAAACCAGATCCTCACCTCAAGACAAAGAAGAACTCCGAACCCTTTTGCCTTCCCTTCACTCAAGGACACTCAGCACAAAAAGATGTTTGATAACCTTCTGGCGACGCAAGCAGCAAAACTTAACCACTCCATCTCCAACCTGTTGACGGCAACGGGCGACTTCAAAACTTTTCGAAAAGAAATCAAAACCCTACTTTTCAAAAAATGTATCCAGATATCTTAACCCAACCCTTCCCCCTCCTCCTAGATAAATTCTCCCCCAAAACCTCCACTTAAATAATCTCTTCCTCCCCAAAACACCAACCAAGTATTCAGATCCCTGAAATGTAACGTAATCTTATTTGTACTCTAACTGTAATCTATTTGTTATATCACACAGTAACGTACAGTCAATTTAATATCCAATTTGCAAGTTCTTCCGGAATTAATCCAGCTACCTCTCCTCCCTTGTAACCAAAAAAAACCAAAAAAAACCCCAAAACTGTTGTAACTTCACTGGAAATGTCCAGTTAGCTCTTTTGTAATCCGCCTTGAACTGCAAGGTATAGGTGGAATAGAAGTCCCTAATGTAATGTAATGTTTATTAAGATCATTTCAGTGGCGGCAAGACAAAAGAGTGCACTGATGGTCCAGCTGGGCAATCTATGCTACTATGTTCACATCACATTGAACACTATATAGGTTGTGGGTCTGAGCACTACACATCTAATTTATTTTATTATTTGTCAGAACTATCATTTGTTTAGGTTATTTGATCACAGGTTTAAGGTATTATAGTCCCACAGTGAATGTAGGGAAAAGTATAGCCTTGTCTAGATGTTAAGATACACGCGGTTTCGATTATTCACGGTTTGTAGCTTGCTGGCTCCTCCCCCCAAATTGTATCAGCTTGCATAGAGAAATCGCTGATTCCCAGCACTTTGTTCACCATGTTTTGCCTCTTCTTCAGAAACAGGCCAGGTCTCCCACCATGTTATTCGCGGTTTCACCATATTCATGATGGCTTTGGGGTTTTTTTAAAATATATATCTATATTCATTTTTAAAACTTTCAACAAGTGTAACATAAGATAAAATCATTCTATACTTTAACATCACTTAATATACCATCAAATTCAAACTCACATCAAATATCCCCCTCCCTTATACCCAACAATTGTTCTTAAGCATAATAAATCAGAAAATATTCCCTCCCCCTCCCCACCCTGGATGTGTATGAACAAAGGGAAAAAAGTAATATTCATTCTGTACAATATTTTAATAGAAAACAGCAAATAACATATCAAAAAGTTATTCGCGGTTTTTCTATATTTGCGGTTCTGTTAATCCCCTATCACAGCGAATACGGAGGGAGAAGGGTAATGACTCCAGCACTGCTGAAGTATCAACTGAGCAGAAATTGGAGATAGTTAAAATCTGAAGCCGTTCACTCCAGTCATTAATCTCGTCTAGTTTCTCTCACACCCTTATCATTTTTCTCTGCTTGTCAATCATCCCATCTAGGGGTTTTTTTGTGCGTGTGTTGATTTGTTTCATTATTTTTATCCCTTGCCCCCAAAGACACACACATGTTCTGCCCTCGTACGCCTTATGTGTAACATCTCAGCTGTTGGATAGCAAACAGCAGAGAGTGAAAATAGCCCTGCAAGTATTATCAAGGTCCACCATCTGTGGAATTCCTTTATGTTTAGCTTGGTGGCCCTAACAGATGTTCAGGGAGGGTTAACATTGCCCAAATACTTCCAAGATGGATGATATTTTGTTGGTTTGCTTACTGTTTTCTCTTTGCTCTCCTCGTCATTGAATCACTGTTTCTGCTGACTTCCTGATATTGTTCTTTTTTTTTTTTTTTAATTTGCTGTAATCCTCTTACATGCTTTCATTAATATCTGATTAATTCCTAGAACCTTCCCTTTCTTTTTCTTATTTTTTTAAGTTTAGGGTTCCCATAAGGCTCCAGAGAAAAGGGGACAGATTGGGATATCTGGGTTTTACTTCCACTGAAAGCGCTAGAAATAAAATCCGGATGTCTCAATGTCATCCTTTTTCTGGAGTCTTATGGTAACCCTAATAGGGCTCCAGAAAAAAAAGGAGGGTGGATTGAGACATCCGGGTTTTACTTCTTTTGATTCCAATGGAAGCAAAACCTGAATGTTTCAATCCGTCCTCCTTTTTCTGGAGCCATATGGTAACCCTACTTAATTGTGCTCTCTTCAGTGTAGATTGGCATGCACTGTTATTCTAGTTGCCCCTGGTGCAAAGACTCTTCCTGTCCCATTTGCCACACTTTTGACTTTTTCTGTTTCTGGGAGGGGGGGTTGCCTCATTTTACTTGCTACTCAGTGTTAGATTGTTCTGTTTTTTAATATAATTTTAACTTATTGTACACTTCATACTGCTTATATTTACTGAGGTCTTTTCAGGGTCAGCCCTGCCACTAAGTGGACTAGGCATCCATGTAGGGTGGTAGAATTTGGCGGAGGTAGTGCAACTCAGCCTCTGCAACTGCCTACTCCCTGCTGGACCTGCCACTAGCCCTATGTCCTTCCATACTGGCTGAGAGAAGATAGGGTGACATACAGGACCCTGTAAATACAGGTCTATACTGAAGCACTGCCTTGTCCTGCCCCCCTCTGAAGTAGGGTTACCATATGGCTCCAGTAATAGAAGGACGGATTGAGACATCCGGGTTTTACTTTCATTGAAAATAATGGTAATAAAACCCGGATGGGTCATGTGGTAACCCTACTCTGAAGCAGACTTCTTGATGAAGGGGGGGAAGGGACACTGCAGCACTTCGATATGGTCCTGTACTTTTAGGGCTTCAATAGTATCTTTTTTTAAAGTTTGGGGCCAGCCCAGATGGAGGTAAGTGGCATCGGTAGAAAGGGGGGGAGACTTGGCCATGGGGGAGGAAGAAGAGAGGGGGAGGAGAGCTGGTAACATAGCAGGGGTATAGCAAAAGGAAGGGGAGATGCTGGCAGCCTGGGGTCATAGGGAGGGGAAGGGGAGGTGCCGAACTATTAGGAGGGATGGTAGGTCCTTAAGCCACCTATGGGGAGGGGACACAAGACTGAAGTTTTATTTAGGGCAGTGTTTCTCATTTCGGCCTGGAGTACTCCCTTGCCAGTTGGGTTTTCAGGATATCCACAATGAATATGCATAAAAGAAATTTGCATATAATGGAGGCAGTGTACGCAAATCAAGCTTATGCATATTTATTGTGGATATCCTGAAAACATGACTGACAAGGGGGTACTCCAGGACCAAGTTGAGAAGCACTAACCTTGGGCATTCAATATCCTTGGGCCACACCTAGGTCTTTTTTATTTACTGGAGCTCTTCTGGAGAGACCTTTGCAAATCAAACTAAAATAATAACAAAAATCACTGCCTCATTTAAATATGCTCAAAATCATTTATAAGCCCCAATTCCAACAGAGTCAGTGGAGATAAATTAAAAATGTAATAAAAATTTACAAATCATATATCATTGGCAGAAAAAAAAAACCTGTAACAATTATAAGGAAGTTAAAGAAAATATTAGATGGGATTTAAAAAAAAAAAAAAAATCCATAAACTGAACAAAAAAATCTCTCATCCCCTTTGCATACTTTGCCTTGCCCTCAATACCCTGTCATTAGCAGTATGCATCAGAGAGGCATTATCCCTTCATAAAACACATATATCTACTTTTGCTATTCTGAAGCTTCTGTCTCCATTTCACCCCTCTTTAGAAAGGGAGCATTGCTGGCTTGCACACTGTTTGTAAGGCAGGAACCACGCGATGCCAGAACACTCACATAATATTTATTTAGTTGGGACCAGGCTGCAACCAATAAAGACCAGAAGGCTGCACAGAAGTAATCCACACACTGCACTTTGCACATACCCAATGAATCAGACCACTCCAGAAATGGTGCTCTACCCTGGACAAACTTGTTTTGTTGTTAGCAAATAACTATGACAATAATGTCAGCAGAATCAGTCATTATGGATACAGCAACATACCAAACAGTGTTTACAGAGTCCTCTATCACTTTTGTATCCTTAATGCCTTTCTGTGAGAATATAGGAGTGTTCTCTCTGTAAATCTTCTGCATCACATTGTAGCAAGTAATATAATTGTTTCAAAGAAGATTATCACTTATAGTCTCTGGCATAGGCGTCAAAACGAGGTAGGGGGGGCCACAGGGGCCATTAGTAACAGGGCTGATGGGAATCCTGCAGGGATAGAAACACCTCTAGCGAGGCTGGAGCAGTGAACCTAGGGCCAGCCCTATAATGGGGCCAACTGAGGAGGCGGCCTCAAGTGGCACTCTCATGGGAGCGGCATCTTGCTGCCGACCAGCATACCTGCTGATCGACTCTCTCTGCTGCGCCCCTTCTCCGACATCTACTTTCCCCTCCCCCCCAACGTGACGCTTGAGGAGGGAGGAGGAGAAGAAGAACATGTTGGGGAAGGGATGTAGCAGAGTGAGCTGAACCTGTTTCAGGAGTGCCGTCTAGAAATAAGGCCCCTCCTGAAACATTTCAGATTCGGGGGAGGGGTAGAAGGTAGAGAGGGAGCGATATAGGGGGAGGGAGTGGGGGAAAGGAGAGATGTTGAACTCAAACAAGAGACGGAGAGAGAGATGTGAGATTCAGGAATGGGATATGGGAGGGAAGGAAATATGTCAGATTTGTGAGGGACAGGGAAATATGGACTTGGGGAACAGCAGAGGGGGTAGAAGGAGAACAGGGAGAGGTGGCAGAGGGGGGTAAAGGGGGAACAGTGAGTGATGGATTTGGAGGAGGACAGATGGAACAAGAGAGGAAGAGATGGACATGGGGAAAGCAGAGGGGGGTCAGCGAGAGATAGTAGAAGGAGGTGAAAGGGAGAGAGGGAGAGAAAGGGAGAGATTGATGTGGGGGGAATTAGGGAGAGGGAGATATGGATTTGATGGAGAGGGCAAAATGGGGAAAGGGAAAGAGATTCAGGGGAGGGGATAGAAGGGAGAAATGGATAACTCAGGGAGAGGAAAGATGGACAGAGAAAGGCGGAGGGGATATGGACTCGGGGCCAGAAGGGGGGAGGGAGAAGAGAATGGAAGGGCAGAAAGGAGAGATGTAGGACTTGTGGGAGGGAGAGAGAAAGAAAGAAAGAGAGGAAGGAAATGCTGGGTTACAAGGGTGGAGTAGCGACAAAGAAGGGAGGCACTAGAAATGGTATATCCATGTGGGAGAGTTGTCGAGGAGAGTAGTGAGTAGAATAATGAGACTTGGGAGTACTGGTTGACAAGTCAATGAAGCCGTTCACGCAATGTGTGGCGGTGGCGAAAAGGTCAAACAGAATGCTAGGAATGATTAAGAAGGGGATCACAAACAGATCTTAGAAGGTTATCATGCCGCTGTACTGGGCCATGGTACGCCCTCACCTGGAATACTGCATCCAGCGCTGGTCACCTTACATGAAGAAAGACACGGTAATACTCGAAAGTGTCCAGAGAAGAGTGACTAAAATGGTTAAGGGGCTGGAGGAGTTGCCATACTGTGAGAGATTAGAGAAACTGGGCCTCTTCTCCCTTGAAAAGAGAAGACTGAGAGGGGACATGATCGAAACATTCAAAATACTGAAGGGAATAGACTTAGCAGATAAAGACAGGTTGTTCATCCTCTCCAAGGTAGAGAGAACGAGAGGGCACTCTCTAAAGTTAAAAGGGGATAGATTCCGTACAAACGTACGGAAGTTCTTTTTCACCCAGAGAGTGGTAGAAAACTGGAACGTTCTTCCGGAGGCTGTCATAGGGGAAAACACCCTCCAGGGATTCAAGACAAAGTTAGATGAGTTCCTGCTGAACTAGAACATACGCAGGTAGGGTTGGTCTCAGTTAGGGCACTGGTCTTTGACCTAGAGGCCACGGCGGGAGCGGACTGCTGGGCACAATGGACCACTGGTCTGACCCAGCAGTGGCCGTTCTTATGTTCTTATTCTGCTTATCTGATGGTAATGATAAATAATATGCTTTTGTAACCAGAGGTAAATTAATGCTGTAAAATTCCGGCAATATTTCTGTAGCATCGATATGGGACTTCGATTTTGGAAAGTTCACAAAGCATAAATTCAATGCCCTGCTTGATTTTGCAGAAACTTTATCTTCCTCAGCAAACCACCTTTAACCATAAAGTAGGAATTAATACAGGACTGCAGATCTTTTAAGTCCTTTTCAATCTGGTATAGTCATTGAGCATGCATAGTCTGACTTTCTGTCTGCACTCAAACAAGATCACTAACTTTATTTAAGTCCTCAGTTACTTGAAGAGAAAAATTCTTAAGAGACAGTTCCAACCCTTTAATGGTATCCATCAATTTCCTGAAGGTTGATATGCCGACTTCTCCACTGTGCCCTCTCCAAAAATCTTCTCTGTTCTTCCATTCAGTAGTGTATGAGGAGTGGAGAACACTTTCAGGTTTCCCTCTACATCAACTCTCCCATTCCAAGCATGGCTTGATTCAGATGGTGGACTCCAAAGTGCACTGGCAGTGCTGCTGGGTCTTGGCGGAGCCACTCTTTCCTCAGGGCTATGCAAAATCCCTTCTATGCTTTTCTCAATGTCAGGGTAGATGTTGAGGATTGCACTCTCTTCAATGGCACAACTCTGAAAGCCTCCATGGTAGGGTTGTGACAAAGAAGGCCCTAAAGCGGTGGTCGAAATATTGCCTCCAATTTTTGCCCTCCTCTTCTTCCCCATAACAAACAGGAATCAGCAACTCAGCGAAGAAAGGTACGAGAGGTATAACCACACAACTGCCCATGACGCCATATTGGATTTCAAATCATTTGGCCAAGTCTTATATAATGTTATAATTGAACCCATTGGAGCAAATGACAAAAGACATGAATTTACCATGACATGTCCCAGAGTCATAATGCCCTTTTCTATGGCCAAATGAAGGGCTTGACAGATATTTCACTCATTGAGATCTTTAAATCTGTCCCCAGACACTTTGTACCCAATACAACAAAAATCCCACTCAATGGACAAATTGTAGACAACCACAGAGACAAATAAGACCAGTGTAAAAGGTGACTCACATAAAGGGTGATTCAAAGAGTTATATTTCATTGGTCATTTGGAAGACTAGAAGGAAAACCAGCTACCTTGCAGAAAATTGGTGTTATAATTTGTGTTGGCACTGAACTGTTCAACAACAGACAAGTGACTCTCTTGTTTATTTATTTGTGGTCACAATTTTTCATGATATTTTTATTGTGGCCTCCAGAAGCTCTTATCATATTCACAATGAAAGATATCTCTTTGAATCACCCTCTAAATGAGTCACCTTTTAGGGAGACAGTGTTTGGGTGGATGCATTAATCTCAGCGCCCTTTCACTTTTAAAGAAACTAAAAACATTGTTAGCTTCTACACTGGTCTTGTTTGTCTCTGTGGTTTATCCCAAGCACTTTATTACACCTGGAAGGACATTTTAGAAAGGATATCCAACTCAGAATATGGACATCCAAATCAAAACGTCACAAGTGGACTTCCATATTTACCTTGCATCATTGGGAAACCTCTTGCAAAGTTTAAATCTTAGGTTTTATATTTATGCTGACAACACTATGGGCTCCTTTTATCAAGCCATGCTAGCGGTTTAACACGTGTAATAACACACATTAAACTGCCGGACGCGCTAGCCACTAACGCCTGCCTTGAGCAGACGGTAGGTTTTTTTGGCCAGCGCAGGGGTTAGTGCTTGATTAGAAGTCGCCCTATATCTTTTTGAACTGTATATTCGCTGGATGCTCAGCCTTATCTGCTGTGAACTGCCTAGAACCATTCGTGGTCTGGCGGTATATAAGAATAAATAAGAATATTTTAGAATAGGATACAACCTATTCCAAAATACATGTGAGATGGACATCCATGTACTGGGAACATCCAGCATGAACATCTATTTTGCAAACTGAAATGTCCAAATTATGAATTGAGAAAACAAGGGACATGTATAAGAATATCTGTCATAAATTGGCCCCTTGCACCCTGGTCTCCGCTTACTGAAGCAACAGGTTTGCTGTGCTGAACACCAGTGGCAAAAGCATAAAGCAATAGAAACCCAATCTGTTTGTAATTCACAGCACCACTTTTACTAGCATAGATTAAAACTGTGAAAATAAATTATTATACTAAATTCAGAATGCTTCCAATTCTCATACGCAAATGTTTTCAGTGTGCTCTGAACATACACAACCGTCTCAATCTTCAAATCAAGGTGGCTTCCAGTCAGTAGATGTTTTAGCGCAATTTTTCACTTCAAAATATGTCAACTTGTCCTGCAAAAGATAATGCTTCAGCAAAAGATAGGTTTCAGCTGACCTAACTCCCACTTCAGCAGAAAGCAGAAAACCTGCAGTCATAATGCCATTATACAGGACCATGGTGAGACCTCATCTGGAATACTGCGTGTAATTCTGGAGGCCACATTATCGCAAAGACGTGCAGAGGGTCGAGTCGGTCCAAAGGATGGCCACCAGAATGGTCTCAGGGCTTAAAGGTCTCTCGTACGAAGCAAGACTAAACAATTTGCAGCTCTACACTCTCGAGGAACACAGGGAGAGGGGAGACATGATTGAGACGTTTAAATACGTCACCGGACGTATAGAAGTGGAAGATAACATTTTCCTTCTCAGAGGCCCCTCAACCACAAGGGGGCACCCGCTCAAACTCAAGGGCGGAAAATTTCACGGCGACACCAGGAAGTATTTCTTCACGGAGCGAGTGATTGATCAATGGAACAAGCTTCCAGTACAGGTGATCGAGGCCAGCAGCGTGCCAGATTTTAAGAATAAATGGGACGCCCATGTGGGATCCCTACGTGGGTCAGGGTAAAACATTGGCTAATCTTAAGGGGAGGGTCTATAGAGTGGGCAGACTTGATGGGCCTTGGCCCTTTTCTGCCGTCATCTTTCTATGTTTCTATGTTTCTTCATGGTCTTTTAATCTCCCCTCACTCAAAACAATTCTGCGATGTCTAGCAGGAATGTATATTATATCACATGTAAACTGGATCCTATTCCATCTGCTTGGTTAAAATCATCAACCCTTGGCCTTTTTCCTCTGGTGCTTCAAATATTTACCTGTAGTTTAAAAGAGGGGGACTGTTCCAGACTCATTGAATACAGCAATAATTCGCCCCGTCATTAAGAACACTAATTCTGAACCATCAGCTCCAGCTACAGTAATTATAGGCCAGTCTCTAATCTCCCATTGCTTGCAAAAATTATTGCACGTATAGTCTTTTTACGACTTCAACTGTGACAAGGCAGTGGCGGTTGCCCAAAAAATTCTAGACTGCCTAGAAAGAGGTGTTGCAAGAAAAAGAAAAGAGGTGTTTATGCCCCCGTACAAGTTGTTGGTGAGTCCCCACTTGGAATATTGTGTCCAAATGACAGATGCCTGTCCGACATTGCCATCTAAAACTGAATATGGCTAAAATAGAGCTGCTCATCTTCCTGCCTAAACCCACCTCCCCACTTCCCTGTTTTGTCTGCTCACAATCTCATGGTCATCTTTGACTCCTCTCTCTCCTGCTCCACCCAGATACAACATACTGCTAAAACCTGCTGCTTCTTCCTCTATAATATTACCCAAACCTGACCCCTCCTCTCCAAGCACGCTACCAAAACCCTTATCCATGCCCTCATCACCTCATGCTTAGATTACTGCAACTTGCTACTCTCGGGTCTTCAGCTCAGCCATCTTTCTCCCCTTCAATCTGTTTAAAATTCAGCTGCACGATTCATATTCCATGAGAGCTGCTGTGCTCACATTACCCCTCTCCTAAAGTCACTTCATTGGCTCCATATCCATTTCTGAATACAATTCAAACTTCTCATACTGACCTACAAATGCATTCATTCGGCAGCCCCTCATTATCTCTCTTCACTTATCTCCCCCTTTGTTCCCTCCCCCCTCCCCTGTGGGCTCCCTTAGCCAGTAGGTGCCTCCAATCTGTGCCCTTCTCCTCCACTGCCAACTCCAGACTCCGTTCCTTCTGTCTTGCTTGCAGGGCTGCCCAAGTCCAGTCCTTGAGATCTACTGGCAGGCCAGGTTTTCAGGATATCCACAATGAATATGCATGAGAGAGATTTGCCTGCACTGTCTTCTTGGTATGCAAATCTCTCTCTCATGCATATTCATTGTGGATATCCAGAAAACCTGGCCTGCCAGTAGATCTCGAGGACTGGACTTGAGCAGCCCTGTGCTATGCCATATGCCTGGAACAAACTGCCTGAAGCCCTACGGCAGGCTCCGTCTCTGGTAGTGTTCGTCCAAGTTAAAAGCCCACCTCTTCGAGACTGCTTTCAACTCCCTGTCCCTGCCCCATCCCTGCCCCATCCCTGCAAGCTCTGTCCTCATCTGCACAAGCCTCAAACACTTGGATAGGACGAGGACAAATTTGTCCCTATGTCAATCTCTGAGTCTAAAATCCAGACAAACTCCCTCTAGTCCAGTGGTCTCAAACTCAAACCCTTAGTGGGGCCACATTTTGGATTTGTAGGTACTTGGAGGGCCGCAGAAAAAATAGTTAATGTCTTATTAAAGAAATGACAACTTTGCATGAGGTAAAACTCTTTATAGTTTATAAATCTTTCCTTTAACTGTTAAAGCAAAGATTTATAAACTATAAAGAGTTTTACCGTATGCAAAATTGTCATTAATTATTTTTTTCTGCGGCCCTCCAAGTACTCTATTTTTTCTGGAGCCCTCACATTTAAAGTTTAATATCTTTCCTTTCTCAAAACTGACACATTTCAATCACTATATTGAAAATAAAATCATTTTCCCTATCTTTGTTGGCTGGTGACTTTATTTTTCTGTGCTTTTAACTATGTTTCCAGGGCCTTTTTGTCCTTTGACAGCGATTGGCTGGCCCGGAACTTCCTCCCCGACGTTAGAATTGACGTCGGGTGGCGAGAATTGGTCAGCTCCGAGCTGGGGAAGATAAGCAGGGAGAGCTAAGACCTTGGCGCTGGCCTGTTCCCCGATTACGGTGGCTTGAGGGAGGGCAGTGAGAAGGGAAGGGAAGCAGATTGGGAACCCCTGCTTTAGGCGAGCCGCAGTCACAGTCTGTATGCGATTGTCCTCTCCACAATCGAAAAACTTGTGAAATGGAAAGGACAGAATGCGGGCCACAAAATAGTCCCTGGGGGGCCACATGCGGCCCCTGGGTCGCATGTTTGAGACTGCTGCTCTAGTCCAAGAAACCATTCGAACACCTAGACAGTTCTCTTTTAACGTCCTTGTAGATCTGGACGTCTGGTAATCCTAGGTGAGGGTAAAGAGACAGGGTGAAACTGAAACCTGGGGGGGGGGTGCATAAGAGAGAACAAGTAGACTGGATGAAGGCTGTGGGTAGATGAGGCAGAGAAAGAGAGAGAGACTGGCTGGGATGGGATGACACACTGTTGTTTTTTGCCACTATTTGATAACAAAATACAATGGTGCGTGTTTTGTCCCTCTGAATGTTACAAAATACAAAATGTGGCCACTGCTAGAAAAAGGTTGGACAAGCCTACTCTGAAAGCTTATACTTCCGTGTCATTGGGCCATTCTCTCTGAATAGACTCCCTCCTTTTCAGCTCTGATTGGCACTTTTATGGAACAGGCGACTAGATTGTTCTTCCTGCAACCGCTAAGAAAAGAGCATTTTGGCAGACTTCTATACTTTAAATAGATGTTATGAGGCCTTGAAACTGGCAAGAATCCAGCCTGAACTGCTGATTTAAGCCTTTCATTTTGTTAAACAAACTTAGTATTTTACACCGGGATCAACGTTTCTAAACAAACTTATATTTCTATTGAAACCTTTTATAAACAGCCTTCCCCATTTTGCAAACCTTACTACAGTATGTCATTTTCCTGGCAGACATTATCTTGCTGATGAAAAAAAAGAAATGAGCTAAATCAACAATCAGAGACCACTTTTACGTAGGCTATCTTTCGTTTTTGAGCTTTATGTCTTATATTATAAATAAAGTTGTTGCAAAGACCATCGATGAGACAAATAATGTTACGGTACAATAACAGCAACTTAGGAATGGACAATAAAACCCAACAAATTCTGCCTATCTACAAGAGATTCCTTGATAGATCATTATCATTCCAAGCAGGCAAATGGACTAAATGCTTAACCAACTTCATATTCAAATGCACCTTCCTACCAAACTTTCAGGAAGTCAATTAAAACCTATCTCTTTGATAAATTTCTCTGACTCCTTTCCTGTCTTGTATCTTTGAAACGCTTCCAGATAAATTTTGACTAATCTGGACATGCTAATGTAATTTGAAAGTCTTTTTTGTAACATCGCTGTCTGTATACAGTCTCTTCCTCTGTAAACCGCTTGTGGTATTGCGGTATACAAAAATAAAGTTGTTATTATTATTACTAAACCTATGTAAAACAGAGGTTCTGTGGGTTTCTGTCATACTAAGGGCTCCTTTTACTAAGGTGCGCTAGCGTTTTTAGCACACGCAGGAAATTACCGCGTGCTACACCGCGCGTTACGCGGCTAGAACTAACGCCAGCTCAATGCTGGCATTAAGGTCTAGCGCACGCGGCAATGTAGCATGCGCTATTCCGCGCAGTAAAGCCCTAACGCAGCTTAGTAAAAGAAGCCCTAAGTGGCAGGTTCCTGACTTCAAAATGCCACTTGGGAAGTAGAAATTCCCTGTAAAATAATCATGACAGGTCAAGAATTGGGTCACAGCTAGATACCTCAGTTATGTTGATTCCATAGACGAGGTCTGTTCCAAGTTTCCAAGTTAAAAAAAAAATTGATAAAACGCTTATATAATTTCTAAGCGATTTACATTAAAATAAATGATATATACAAAGAAGACATATAACCAATACTAGTGTTAATACTGACTTACAAGAAACATCAGGAAAAAAAGGGGGAGAACTACAATTTTTAAAAGCAAAGAAACATTCCAGGTAAACACATTAAGGGAGGGAAGGGTTTTTAACCTCATAAGGCTAGTTTCTGGTATTTTAGAGAGTCTATCACTGTTAATGGATAATAACAACCATTTCAGAACCTAATTCTGAAAAGCATCATAAGAACATAAGCATCGCCTCTACCGAGTCAGACCATAGGTCCATCGTGCCCAGCAGTCCGCTCCCGTGGCGGCCCCCCAGGTCCGTGACCTGTAAGTGATCCTTTACTAAGACATTTTATCCTGTATACTACCCCTCTAATTATACCCTTCAATCCCCTTTTCCTTCAGGAACTCGTCCAATCCCTTTTTGAAACCCAAAATCGTACTCTGCTCTACCACCTCCTCCGGAAGTGCTTTCCAGGTATCCACCACCCTCTGAGTGAAGAAGACCTTCCTAGCATTTGTTCTGAATTTGTCTCCCTTCAATTTTCTTGAGTGTCCTCTCGTTTTAGTTTCCCCCGCCAGTCTGAAGAATCTGTCCCTCTCTACCTTCTCTATACCCTTTATGATCTTGTAAATTTCTATCATGTCCACTCTAAGTCTCTGTTTTTTCAGGGAAAAGAGCCCCAGTTTCTCCAGCCTCTCAGCATTTGAAAGGTTTTCCATGCCCTTTATCATTTTTGTTGCTCTTCTCTGGACCCTCTCGAGTGTCGCCATATCCTTCTTAAGGTACGGTGACCAGTATTGAACACAGTATTCCAGATGCGGGCGCACCATCGCCCGATATAGTGGCAGGATAACTTCTTTGGTTCTGGTAGTGATTCCTTTTTTGATAATGCCCAACATTCTGTTCGCCTTCTTTGAGGCCACTGTGCATTGCACCCCCGGCTTCATTGTTTGGTCCACCAAAACCCCCAAGTCCCTTTCTAGGTTGCTCTTCCCCAATACCATCCCCCCATCGTGTAGTTGTACATCGTGTTTCCTTTCCCCATGTGCAAGACTGCATTTCTCTACATTGAAGCACATTTGCCATTTATTAGCCCATTCGCTCAGTTTGTTCAGGTCCCTTTGTAGTTCTTCACATTCCTCAACAGTTCTAACCCTACTGGAGAGTTTTGTGTCGTCCGCAAATTTTATAACTTCGCACTTCGTCCCTACTTCCAGGTCATTAATGAATATATTGAACAGCAGTGGTCCCAGCACTGACCTCTGCGGAACACCGCTCGTGACTGCTTCCCAGTCAGAGTAGTGTCCCTTTACTCCTACCCTCTGCTTCCTGTCCACCAGCCAATTACAGATCCATCTGTGCATGTCCCCTTCCACCCCGTGGTTCCACAGTTTCCTTAGCCTGCGCTCATGGGGTACTTTGTCGAAGGCTTTTTGGAAGTCCAGATATATGATGTCTATGGGGTCGCCTTTGTCCAATTGTTCATTTATCATCATTAAATAGAAAAGTTTTAAGAACAATTTTAAATTTATCTAACTGCCTTTCTTCTCTTAAAAAAGACGGAAGACGATTCCAAATTTGTGGGGCTGTAATAGAGAAAATCGCCGCTCTTCTCGTATTTATGATTTTCAACGATGGAATTGTTCAAAACGTACCAGGACACTTTGAATTGCGTACCAATGGGAAGCTCTTTAGAGGCACGCTAGGCAGCATAGAGTAGCTTCCAATCTCATGAGTAACCTCCTTTTTTTTGTAGTCTGTTTTCGTCTTTGAGCTACAGCAGTTTTTGTGAAAATGTGTTTTCGTGATTGACTATTTTTCAATGAGCAGCGCTACAGCGTGAAGTTCTGTTTTAAATTGGGAAAGGCCGCTACAGAAACGTATGAAATGTTGAAAGTGGCTTATGGGGAACGTGTTGTGAGTTGTGGAAGGTGTTTTGAATGCGCCAAAATTCACAAATTTAGCGCAAAAACGTGATGACAGTTCTCCCCCAAACCACCTTACTCTCTTGATTTGGCCTCTGCTGACTTCTTCTTGTTTCCTAAACTTAAACTTTTGTTACACTTTGACTTCTAGAGTGGCGCCGTTGGTTAACGCTACAGCCTCAGCACCCTGGGGTTGTGGGTTCAAACTCCACTTAATCCCCCCATTACCCCAGGTACATTAGACAGATTGTGAGCCTGCCAGAACAGACAGGGAAAAATGTAAACCACTTAGGCTATAAGTGGTATATAAATACTAAGAATTAATAATAAATCAATTTATTCTCTCCCCCTCAGAGATGCACAGCAATCTACCAGCTGATGCTGCGGAATTTTATGTTAAGTTCTTTTTTGACCCCTGTATGTATCGGTCCTGAGCATACTGAGCAGAAATTGCATAGAAATTTGAGTTACAACTGAAAACCAGCATGAGCTATATCCCTCCATTGAAAAGAAAATAGAACATGGCTGGCTATCGAAGCAGGATTGGCTGGATTTGAGAGAGTGGGAAGAAAGTTGTCATCAAGAAATAAGTGTAATTTTGTCGATGATATTCCAGCTATTAGAGCAAGCTAAACTGGATTTTAGTAGACTAGCTCTTTAGAAGGCATATTATAATGAATTATATCATAAAGTAGCAGAAGGACTTTTGTTTTAACTAACTTTCTCCCCCATTACTTTTATATAAAGTATCAAAATCACTCCCAGAGGAAGTCCTGGGATCTACACAGCTGCAGCACTAGTCTGATCTTATCTTAACACCAGCAGCATATCTGAGTTTGAGGGATTCATGAAAGGAGTAAAATACGTACATGAAAAGATGGGATTCGCATGTGGGATCTCTTCATGAAGGAAGTTAGGGGGTGGGTCATTGATGTGGGCAGACTAGATGGGCCGTGGCCCTTTTCTGCCGTCATTTTCTATGTTTCTATGTTTAATAAGAAAATAAATACAGTGGAGCTTTGGTTTGCGAGCATAATTCGTTCCAGAAGCATGCTCGTAAATCAAAGTGCTCGTATATCAAAGTGAGCTTCCCCATGAAAAATAAGGGAAGCTCACATGATTCGTTCCACATCCCAAAAAGACCTCCCCCCCCCCCTCGAGGCCACTGGTGTGCTTCCACCCCACCCACGGGAACTGGCTTCGCCCACCCCCGAGAACCGGCATTGCTCCCCACGAACCAGCATCACGCTCCCCCCCCCCGCCCACCCGCACCCACCCTAACCATGATTGGGCACCGGCATGCAGCACCAACCCACAAGATGTGCCAGTGCCCAAAGAGCCTGCCGCTGGCTGCTGTTTCTGCTGGGCCTTGAGCATCTGCGCATGCTCAAGGCCTTCTGGCTCCCGCTCTCTCCGAGATTCTAATGAGATGGAGGACAAAACTGAGAATATCATTATGCCTCTAAGCTTCTGGTGTGTTTGCACCTTGGGTATGTATTCTGTGCAATTCTAAGAACATAAGACCATAAGAGTTGCCATACTGGGCCAGATCGAAGGTCCATCAAGCCCAGTATCCTGTTTCCAACAGTGGCCAACCGGTTCACAAGAACCTGACAAGATCCCAACAAAGTAATTGCCCCCATCTCAAAAAGGATACAGTGCAACTAGAAAAGGATCAGGGAAGGATGACAAAATGATAGACCATCTCTCTTTTGAAGAGATAATATGATACTTTTTAAAATTATGAATGGGATGAAATGGTTAAATAGGAAATGGAGGTTTAACCTGTCAAACAACATAAAAACAAAAGGAAAGTCCATGGGCCCCTTTTTCAAAGCTGAGGTAGCAAGTCCCACGTGGCAAATGTGATGCAGTTCATTAAATTCCTTTGGGCTGTGTCGCATTAGCCAGGCCAGGATTTGCAAATGCAAAGTGATGCACATTGGGAAGAATAATCCAAATCAGTTACCAGTTGCTAGGATCCACCTTGGAGGTCAGCGCTCAATAAAAAGATTTGGGTGCCATCGTGGATAAGACGCTGAAACCTTCTGCCCAATGTGCGGTGGTGGCCAAGATAAGCAAACAAGATGCTAGGAATTAGAAAAGGGATGGAAAACAAGACTAAGGGCTAGATACAATGAAGTCAGCGATCGTCACTAAACCTGTTTTCACAGCTTTAGCGACGATCGCTTATACCGACCCGATGCACAAAATGGCTCACCACGTGTTTTTCCCCTTGATCTCCCATTTTACGATCCAGTCATGCAAATTAACTAAAGCCCCATGCAAAGTAGCCAAGCGACTGATGCACTAACATAGCTTGGCTATGCAAAAAAAACCAAAAAAACCCCAGGGGTTTTAGCTATTGGAAAAAACTGTGTTACCAACAGGTCTGCCTAGTTTTTTTTCTTTTTTTTTTCAATGCACAGATATTTTGCATGTGTTAAACATGCAAAATATCTTTACCATAAAAAAATGGAAAAAAAAGTCCTCCACTACCGATGACGGCTGTCCCCAAGGACCCCCGACGAATGTGGCACTGGAAAACCCCCCATGAGAGAAAATTGGCAGAAGGGATGCCCACTCTCTCTTGCCATGCCATCCCCCATCACCCCCCATGAGAGAAAATTGGCAGGAGGGATTCCCAATCCCTCTTGCCAATGGAGGCCTCCCCCCCAACCATCCTCTACCCTCCTGGAAAATAAGGCAGGAGGGATGCCCACTCCCTCCTGCCAAGGGAGATCCCCTTTCCTCCCCACCAAAAAAGCTGGATGCTCCCCCGAACCCCACCCTCACTCCTCGAATCCCCCATACCTTTGCTAGATGTTGAGAGCTAGAGGGAAGCATGTCTCTCCAGCTCCAAGCCCCGCCCATGGAAAATGACAGGCCTTCCCCTCCCCAATGCACCATGTGATGCACAGGGAGGAGCCTAAGGCCATGATTGGCTCAGATACCTAAGGCCCTTCCCTCCCTTCCCCTTAGGCTCCTCCCTCTGTATCCCATGTGATGCACAGGGAGAGGCCTAAGGTCTTATGTCTGAACAAATCAGGACCTTAGGCCCCTCTCCATGCATCACATGGGATACAGAGGGAGAAGCCTAAGACCCTGATTTGCTCAGAGATCGGACCTTAGGCCCCTCCCTGTGCATCACATGGGATACAGAGGGAGGAGCCTAAGGCCCTGATTGGCCCTGATTGGCTCAGATGCCCGAAGGGGAGGGGCCAAAGGTATCTGAACCAATCAGGGCCTTAGGCTCCTCCCCAAGCATCACATGGTGCACTAGGGAGGGGAAGGCCTGTCATTTTCCAGATAGCGTGTCAAAGCAGCTCCTGACAGGTGTAGCCTGACTTTAGTTTCCAAAAGAGGCAGTCAGAAAATACTAAGAATGATCCCGCACCAAATTTTCAGCACCTGCCGCTGCCCCTGCAGCCCTCTCCTGCCTCCGATCCGCATCTAAACCGCATTCACAGTTTTTCAAAATTCGAGGTGGGGGAGTACTGTATTCATTTAAATAAATTCACACAACGGTGGTGCTAAGTTTAATTAACAGCACTTATCTGTAGTGGTTAGATTGCGCCATGCTGAAATGTCAGCACCGAGACTGAAGCACGTGAGCACCTTCCCCTGAAGAAGCCTCATTTGGGATGGTGAAACGAGGGCCTGGGAGCAGAGCGGTCTGTTCAGCACGTAGGCAAGAACTATTTTTATGTTCACTTAAATAAATTAAGTAAATTTTTTAAATGTGTTCTTCACTGTACTTTTACTTAAGTATTAAAAAATACATTTAATTTTTACTTTTACTTAAGTACTTTGACCTAGAACTTTGAACAATGCTGCATATATTCACCAAACATCATTTTTCTAGCCAGGACAGCAATTACACATTGAAAGTTAAGGATACATGGGATCGGAAAGATCAGGGTTTTCACCAAATAGAGGCTCGTAATCTTCCTCGACCGGTTGGTACACAAGTAAACATTTTCTCTGTTACCATGTGGTGTTTGCTCTGAGATGACTCTGAGTTCACTCAAGGGCAACATAGAAAATTTCCTTGATTCAGTGGTGCTGCATCTTTGCCAGCCTCAAAGAGGGTCTAGCCTTGGATCAAGAAGCAACGGCAGCAGCCACACAAACACTTCCTGTAGCTTCAGAAGAACAGTGAAATGATGATCCACTGGAGATTGATAGAGTAAAGCTTATTTCGCAGGGATCACAAAGTCTGGCCAGCGAGTAAGATGAATTTTTTTTTATGGCAATTTAAATACTTACTACAAAGAATATCTTTAAGAGATAAAAATAGGGTTACCGTATGGCTCCAGAAAAAGGAGGACGGATTGAGACATCCGGGTCTTACTTTCATTGCTTTCAATGGAAGTAAAACCCGGATGTTTCAATCTGTCCTCCTTTCTCTGGAGTCATATGGTAACCCTAGATAAAAACAGACAATGTAAGGATAGGACAAAGCAATTTAGGGGCAATCTTTGTGGTAGTGATGCCGCAAGATTAATGCACTTAGTTCCATCAAGGCCTTGATGTGATTACTTTGTTTTTTTGGTGTACAATGCGATATTAGTCATTATTTAAGCCATTCACATGATAAGTTTCATAAGAGGATAGAGGCAGGCAACTGTGCCACCCCATCAAAGAGCTCTGCCCTTCTTTGATGCATATGTTTTTGCTTCTTTTGAAATGCCATCGCTATGAAAACCAGACACCAGGCAAAAAAAAAAAAAAAAAATTGCTCGGAGTTCATGGCTTAGTAATTAAATGCCCTACTTAATTTTTTGCACATGTCATGTCTGTGTCACAAATTTGCAAGAAGAAACCACAAAGGCACAGATTAGGAAATCACATGTTTTCCCAAACAGCCTTAACTAAGGAGAGGATTACATCTTGAGTCACTTATCGTGCAGCACAAGTGCTTCAGTTCTGCTGAGTCCTTAGAGATTTCGCTTTGCTTCAGAAACAAGTACCATACTTATTCGGGAACTTCAAATTGTCCTTTCAAAAGAAAAAAAAAAAAAAAAAAAATCCCAAAATCCAGATGTGATTTGATTCCTATAAAGCACAGCTGCACTCGACACCCTGCTGTGAAAATCCACACTTTAATTAACGATGCAGCTAATGCTCTTCCCCTATCCGACAATCTCATTTTTCTAACTTGCTGGACTTTTATTTCTCTGTTATTTGGGGAATAAATTAAACTGAATATGTTGAAGTAGGGGCACCATTCTATGCCAAATGGGTGTTTCTTATATTCAAGAATGTTTTAGCACTTGGGCCTGGATTCTATAAATGACTAGGCGCCTAACTTAATTATTTAAAAAGCTTAATTGACTTAAATTAAAATGAATTGCTTTCTAGGTGCCTAACTGGATAGGCATCTACCACTTTCAGATGCCTGCCAAAAAGTGGGCATGGTTAAGGGCGGATCATGGGCTGATGCATGTTTTGCATGTAGGCGACTTAGGTGCTGGTATTTAGGTCATGAAAACCCTGGCATAAATAGGGGGGCACTTAAGGTTTTGATGCCTACTGGCACCTGTCCAATATAGGCACTTCTAGGCTCAATTCTTTAAATAGCGCCTAACTCATGATTGACATGCGCTATGCACCGCGATCCTCGGCGCCTGTGTTATAGATGCAGTTTATTGAATCGGGGCCTTAAAAAACACCCCAGAAGGAATTAAATCTATATAAAAGGAGATTGCTTCTATTTGATGGTGTACCTAACACGGATTTTTTTTGTTCCCTCTGCCCCCCCCCCCCAACAAAAAAAAAAATTCCCATGTTGCTTTTCTTTGGCTCTTTTTTCATCACTTCCCACAAACATGCATGACTTTAACGAGCTCCTGTTGTCCCCCAGAACACTGAAGGTAATAGGCTTGCTTTGATGAGTACAGTATAATCTCGTTATAATGGACTCACTTATAACGGAATATCGTCTATAGCGGACTTGGCCCACTGGTCCCGGCCATGTGCCTTTACAAACATGCAGAAAAGCACCGCATATAGCGGACCCACATATAACAGAATTTCGCAGATAACGGACAAACAATTTGGTCCCCAGAGCCGCTTTTAGCTGTAGTTTTTGTTTGTCTATAACCGACATGCGAGCCCTGCCCTCAAGGCGCGTGGCATGCCGGTGATACAGTATCAAAATGCGTACATCACTAAAACATATGATAGAAATACAGCCCAGAAGAAAATGACAGATTATTTTTCTTTCCAGTACAGTGTGACTTAATGCTTTAGAACAGTGGTTCCCAACCCTGTCCTGGAGGACCACCAGGCCAATCGGGTTTTCAGGCTAGCCCTCATGAATATGCATGAGAGAGATTTGCATATAATGGAAGTGACAGGCATGCATATCTGCTCCATGCATATTCATGAGGGTTAGCCTGAAAACCCGATTGGCCTGGGGGTCCTCCAGGACAGGGTTGGGAACCACTTCTTTAGAACATCTTTTAGTGTTCTGGTTTTGCAATCATTTTGTGCCATACCAATGTTTTGCTGAGTTTTGTTGCTGATGTGCTGGTGCAGCGACTGTTGCTCATTGATTGTACGTTGTTTCAAGTTGACCTAAATAAAGTTTTAGAAAAATGCAACTCTGGATATAACAGACTATTTTGCAAGGTCCCTTGAAGTTCGTTATAACGACATTATACTGTACTTGAAAGTTAGCAATGTCTCAAGCCAAAGTAACACTGGTCAAGACGTCAGCTCAGAGGAGTAGTAGCCTAGTGCTTAAAGTAGTGAGCTGGGAAACTGGGTTCGATTCCTACAGCAGCAGCTTCTTGTAACTCTGGACAAGTCACTTAAGCCTCCATTGCCAGCCCACTAGGGATAGAAAAAGTACCTGCGTATAATGTACGTAAAGTAAACCACTTTGGTTATACCCACAGAAAGTTGGGTAATCATTAAATCATTGCAACCAAGTCTTTGTTTTCTAAACACTTTCTGAGTACTTTTTGTGGCCAAAAACCATTGGAATGAAAATGTGAACACAGAACTGGATCATTGTTATATAGGATTGCAAATTAAACCTTTATGTTAGGCCTTTATATATATATTTTTTATATATATTGTATTTTCCCCCTTCCCCTCCCACTTGTGTCTTTAGTCAATATTTATTTATCTATTAATTTTAAAATGTATATACCGCATACAACTGTGCGGTTTCCATATCACACACATAAAATCTTGTTTCCCTTTGATTTCCACATATAACATAGACATGTCTGGACAACATCGTAATCATCCCCCCCTAAAAATAAAATATCAATATATCAACTCAAGACAAAATTCATCAATTAAAAGACAGAAGACGTCAGATCAAATGCTCGATTCCAAAGTAGGTAAACAAATCAATCCACATTTGCATACAAAGCAAATCAAATTCAGGCAATTCAGAAATAGAGACAGCTTTTAAATCATACATTACTGTAAGAAAAATATAAAGAGGAGGTGATCATCTGGACTAAGCGTTAGCATGCTTATATGACCCAGTCTGATGTCTTTATTTTTAGTGTAAACCAAAAAAACTCTGTGGAGTGACGATGTTCCTAAATGGACTTTATTTGAAAGTATCAAAGTTCCAAAGGTACACTGAAATCATCCACATAAAATAATTCCATCCACATAAAAGTAAATCATCCACATAAGAGCCTTAAAGGACCTAGTCCGCTAGGGATACAGGACCCAACACGGTCCGCGTTTCGACATTGCAAATGCAAGCAGTGTCTCACTTCCAGCTCCCCACACAATTGTTTCCCATGTACACACCTTTATAGGACCCCCAGGGACCTCTGAAGAAGACTTTTTGTCGAAACGCGGGCCGTGTTGGGTCCTGTATCCCTAGCGGACTAGGTCCTTTAAGGCTCTTATGTGGATGGAATTATTTTATGTGGATGATTTCAGTGTACCTTTGGAACTTTGATACTTTCAAATAAAGTCCATTTAGGAACATCGTCACTCCACAGAGTTTTTTTGGTTTTCTCTGGATTTTCTTCTTTGTGGATATTTTGGGGTCAATTCCTTTCGTTTTTTATTTTTAGTGTAAATCTTTTTTTTATTGTTGAAAACCAGTTACACAACAATCCATAGAAAAGAAGTACAGCAATAGGTAGATTTTGTTTTTCTCCTCCCCCCCATTCACTCACCCCTTGCCCCATCCACCTCTCAGCAAGCCATACCCAAGCCCCCCATCCCACCAACACCTCCCCTGTCCCTGGACAGATAGAACCACGATGTATGCCGAGCAAGCTGTGTCCTTATGCTTCCCAGCAATCGCTCCTGATGTCTTTATTTTTAAAACTTTGTTTAACCTATTTTATACCGCCTAGACGTAATGATAAGCAGGATATCAAATATATAATAAACTTGAAACTAGAAACATAAAAGCAAAGGCATGGATGCACAAAACTCACCGTGCGTTTAACGATCGTCACTAAATCATGCGGTCCAGGTGGCCTGCCGATTTTTTTGTTTTGTTCGGGGGGGGGGCCATCATCGGGTGGGGGCCATCATTGAGGGGGGCAGCATGACTTTTTTTTTAATGGGAACAGATATTGTTCATGTGTAACACGCACAACATTTATGCCCATTTAAAAAAAGACAAAGAAAATTCTGGTCCTCGAGAGCCGGAGTCAGGTCAGGTTTTCAGGATATCCACAATGAATATGTATGAGATGGATTTGCATGCACTGCCTCTTATGCATATTTATTGTGGATATCCTGAAAACCTGACCTGGTTCTGGCTCTCGAGGACCGGAATTGCCTACCCCTGGCTGGATCAGTGGTTCCCAACCCTGTCCTGGGGGACCCCCAGCCAGTTGGGTTTTCAAGATATCCCTAATGAATATGCATGAGAGAGATTTTCATACCTGTCACTTCCATTATATGCAAATCTCTCTCATGCATATTCATTATAAAGACCATAAATACTGAAAAGCTATTTATTTATATATTCATCATATTTATTATTAAACATTAACAAAACATTTTATTAATTTCTTTCAAAAATCATCTTCATGCTACATATCTCATTGTCTCATTATCCCAAATCCAGGGGATTTTTTAAAGACTTCCACCCAAAGCAAATGTGAAAATACCACATGGAATAACAAAGGGAGTCAAAACCCGTTGACAGGTGAAGAACCATTAAATATTATTAATTTATCTGATAAAAATTTAACTAGAGTTGCTTCAGTTTGGGTTGTCGTTTGTCCCTTATTGCCCTTATGATGCGTTTGCAATGCTTACTGAATTATATAGATTTTTTAGAAAATTAAGGCTTTGGGCATATTTTTCATGAGATACAGGGGAAGATGAAGAGTTACACAGGGCTCCTTTTACTAAGCTGCGTTAGCGGTTTTAGCGCGCGCTGCAATGCCACGCGCGCTAGATGCTAACGCCTCTATTGAGCTGGCATTAGTTTTTCCGCGTAGCACGGGGGGCAGCACGCGCTACTCTGCAGCGCACGCTAAAAATGCTACCTCAGCTTAGTAAAAGGAGCCCATAGTGAGCATCAAGAAAGTGCGGGTTTTCTTGATAAATATAGAGTCAAGTCCCATTGGATGCCGCCAGGTCATGCTGACCCGATTGTGGAAATATTAAAAAAAAACAAAACTAGTGTGCTAATAGTGCAAAATGTGATAAACAACCAACATAAAATACAAAAATGGTTGGAGCTGTCTCTGCCTCTCATCTGAGGGTGCAGAAGTTGGCCATTTTCAACTGTTTCCATTCTGGAGGGTGTTTGAGAGCTACTTGTTACAGCAGCTGGCTCCTGAGGAAGGGGGTTTGTACCCTCGAAACGGAGTCCCGTTGGACAAGCTTGGACAAGCCTTTTGGGCTGCTTTGTGTTTTTGACTACGGAGAAGCTAAGTACCTCCTAGACTGTTTGCTTGCACCTCACGCCTGTGCCTTTTGGCTTATTTTGGTCGCTTCTGCACCCTTGGATGAGAGGCAGAGACAGCTCCAACCATTTTTGTATTTTATGTTGGTTGTTTATCACATTTTGCACTGTTAGCACACTGGTTTGTGCACTAGTTACACTTTTGATTATATACGGATTAGCCCGGGGATGTTTCACAGATAACACCCTTGTGGGTGTATGCATGTGACAGCTGGTGCATTAGGGGTCAGTCCCCACTGCGAGCTGTGTGACTGAGGGCTTCCCGTTCACTACAAAAAACTTTAGGAGAGCGTTTTGGTTCGAGCTGTCTCTTCCCCTCATCCCTGTTTTAGGGTCAGGGGAGATTTGAGCCAATTGTGGAGACATTTCAACAAATTATTTTGCATCACTTAGATTAAATAGAAGGGCAATCTAATTCTGGTTATCATAATTCTTTCAAAGAAACAGGTAAAAGCTTTACAGGAATTACGTAATGATCAATTGCTAATCATTATGAGAGCAGATAAAGGTGGGGCTGTAGTCCTTATGAATAGAAGTGATTCTCATGATGAAGCTTTAAGGCAACTTAATGATGGTGACTATTACCTGAATTTGGGGAGTGTCCATCCTACTTCTGAATTTTTTTAAAAAAGTTAATGAATGTCTGAATGCTGCTTTGGAGAAACAGGTGATCTCCCCCAAAGAATATAGATATTTAATAAGTCACCCGAATGTGCCTTTTATCTATTTTACATCTAAAATTCATGAGACTGCAATCTCCCCGGGTCGGCCAATTGTTTCTAGCAATGAATCATTATTTCAACCTCTTTCTCAATATTTAGATTTTTATCTACAATCTGTAGTGCAAAAGATTCCCACGCATATTAAAGATTCCAACCATGTGATTCAGGAATTAAGCATGATGTCTGTTACTCAATTAGTAATACTTGTCACTCTTGATGTGACGGCACTTTATACAAACATTCCCCAGCAGCAAGCTTTAGTGGTGTTAGCAGATGTAATTAACAGGATGGATATCTCTACTGGTAAGAAAGATCTTCTTAAGCAATTTAGTCAGTTGGTGGTTGAATGTAATTATTTCAGTTATGAAGAACAACATTATCTACAAACGAAGGGAGTCACTATTGGTGCCACGGTGGCCCCTGCCATTGCGTGTTTATATATGGTTAAGTTTGAGCAGCTGTTTGGTGAGGGATGCCAGTACAGCGAAAAGATAATAAGCTGGAAGAGGTTTATAGATGATGTGCTGCTGGTCTGGTGATAGGCAATCCGTAGATAATTTTCTTCTCTATTTAAATAATAGTGATTCAAATATCACATTTCAATCTTCTACATCTTTGACCATGACACAGTTTGTGGATGTTCAGATTGAATGTCATGGGGATACATTTAAGACATCAATATATAGAAAACCTACTGACTGGAACACCATCCTTCACTACAATAGTCATCAACCTTGGGCATTGAAGGATGGAGTACCGGTTGGACAGTTTCTTAGAGTAAAACGATTGTGTAGGGAACCAATAGATGTTGTAAATCAGGCCCAACAATTGACGGAACGGTTTAGTAATAGAGGTTATCCTCCGAAGGTGATAAGAAGAGCTTACAAAAGAGCAAAAAATGTTGACAGAAAGTGGCTGCTGTTAAATAAAGATAAAAGTCGGGAAACAAGGGTTACATGTACATTGACGTTTTCGCGTCAAGCTTGTCAAATTAGACATGTTATTAGGGATAATTGGCACATATTGCAGCTTCATGCTGGGCTGCATGATTTGCCTCGATTTGCATTTAAACGTGGCCGAAATTTATGGGAGATAGTATCTGGAACTAAAAAATCTGTAGATATAGGGAATGGTTGTCATCAGAAATGTCAAAAATGTGTGTATTTCCAATACGCGCTGGAGGTTGATAGCATTAATATACCTAATAGCTAGAAAATATTCTATTTGCGGAACATAACTAATTGCAATACTAGTCAAGTAGTATATGGAGTTAGATAATAGATATCCATGTAATAAGTGGTATTTGGGTCAGACTAAACGCAAGATTAAGCACCGTATTGCTCAGCATACAAGTAATTTGAGATTGGGAAAAACTGATCTCCCTTTGGTATCCCACTGGCTTCAACCGCGGCATGAAGTTCATGATTTGTAGTGCTAATGCACGTTGAGGTTACCCGAGGGGGGGAACATATCTGAAATTTTAATGAGAAAGGAACAGCGTTTGATTTACACATGGGGGAACTGTTGAACCCAAGGGTTTAAACAAGGATATTGATTGGCATTTAATAAGGGGAGGTTCCTAGTAGAGGATAAAACGGAAATAGGAAGTGAGGTAGTGAATGAAATTTTCTGCTTATGGCAGAGGTGAATGGGTGATCCCTGTTTGGATGCTCCAACCATATAAGCTGCTGCATATGATAATGTATAATAACTCTCTAAGGTAAAAAGGAATTTACATGATATATAATCTAATCTAATCTAATCCTTAGGTTTGTATACCGCATCTTCTCCACGTTCGTAAAGCTCGGCACGGTTTACAGGAGATGAGATAGGAAGGAACTACAATAAAGGGTTAGAGGACGAAGTATGAAGAATATTTAGAGGACTTGGGATGCCAGATATGAAGAGTTTTTTTGAGGACTTGGGATACCAAAGTTGGAGAGAGGCTTACATTTTTGAGAAAAGCCAGGTTTTCAGATGTTTGCGGAAAACTTGGAGAGAGCTCAAGTTCCGAAGAGGGGAGGTAAGGTTGTTCCAGAGCTCAGTGATTTTGAAGGGAAGGGAGGTCCCTAGTTTTCCATTATGGGAAATGCCTTTTAGCGAGGGGAAGGATAGTTTTAATTTGTGGGAGGGTCTGGTGGTGTTAGGGTTTGAGGAATTCCGAGAAAGAGGGATAAAGGGAGGGAGGATACCGTGTAGGATTTTGAAAGCTAGACAGGCGCATTTAAAGTGGACCCTGGCAATTATCGGAAGCTTGGACAGGAGCGGGGAGACATGGTCAAATTTACTTTTAGCGAAGATGAGCTTGGCCGCGGCATTCTGAATCCACTGAAGTCCATGAAGGTTTTTAATACATATATAATGTATGTTTTGTGATTTTTAGGGTGATAGGTGAAGTTTGTTTGGTTTATGTATTATAGTATGGTACACTAATTTGGAGCCGTACCCAGTAAGCTCCTGAGGATGTCTGGTGATGAAACACGTGAATTGTGTCGAGCTGAATGAACAGATCTAGCAAGAGCGAACTGGATAACATTGAAGATACATGGGATAAGTGCGATTGAACAATTGAAAAGTATTTATAAGTGGAAATTGGTAAATCCGAGCATTGTGGATGCTGGTTTTGGACATTGGTGCTATTTATTTATTGTTGGTATATCCCAGTGATGGGTGAACATTTCATGGATTTTTAATGGGGCTTTTTTAACTGATGAACTGAGTGGGTTCTAGATTTGTGATAATAAGACAATGAGATATGTAGCATGATGATGATTTTTGAAAGAAATTAATAAAATGTTTTGTTAATGTTTAATAATAAATATGATGAATATATGAATAAATAGCTTTTCCGTATTTAAGGTCTATATTTTTGTGATTGAAGCTATTGTTAGTTTAATTATAAGCTCTGGCAGGATTTGGTATGCATATTCATTAGGGATATCTTGAAAACCCAACTGGCTGGGGGGTCCCCCAGGACAGGATTGGGAGCCACTGGTCTAGATCCTGTGTATATTTATAAAAAAGACCACAGTTAGGTGCCTTAAGAACATAAGAACATAAGCAATGCCTCCACTGGGTCAGACCCGAGGTCCATCGTGCCCAGCAGTCCGCTCACGCGGCGGCCCAACAAGTCCAGGACCTGCGCAGTAGCCCCCATAAGAACATAAGCAATGTTCCTTCTGCCTAGGAGACCTGTTATATAATTACTTCTAGATGTTGTTATTATATCATGGTTGGGTCTTCTTCCGACTTGCTAATGCTGTCCCCCAGCTCTAGTCATTCCAAGAGTAAAAATTGGAGCTCCCAATTGCACCCTAGCTTGCCTTCTTCTGCTCTATAACCTCCCCAGTTTAAACTCTGTCATCTGTATGGGTTCTCACTTTCTGTACCTTTTCATTGTCACTTCTGTTTGGATTTTTACCTGTTATGCAGCTTGCCCTCCTGCTTTAAAGCCATGTCCATTTCCTATGCTGTAATCTTCCTGCACTCTTCATTCTGTTCACTCCTCCTCATTCTGTTCATTCCCTCTCCTTTCCAGTTCCACATTGGTAGAATTCTTTTCCCCTCTCTCGGTTGTTTTATTTTATTTAGCTTTTCTTAGCTTTTGCACCCTTTAGAAATTTCATACTCCTACTCCAGGGTGCCTCCAACAAATATTCCACTAGAAATCTTTTCCACTTAAAATTCCCAGCATGCCACAATATAAAGTCTGGATAGGGAAACACAGGAGAGTCAAATCCACAATCACAACACTCAGACGCGAAGGAGTGGAAAATTTCAAAATAGTCTGTGAAGTCAAAGGATTTTGTGAAATACTTTGAGTTCACCAGTCTCTTTTGGACTCTTCCACTCTTTCGCGTCTGACAATATAAAGTCTACCAGGCAAATGACCTTATCCATCCAATATCAATTAGCAAAATACTGGAACAAACTACCACTTACACTACGATTTTGTGACCACTGTCTCAGGTTCAGAAACCTTTTAAAAGCATTTCTGTACCAAGACAGGGAGCCAACCCTGAAGTAATTGAAATAGTCATTGTAAAAGCCCATTTCTAAACTGTCTAATGCAATTCCTGGGATATAACGATGAGCCAACGATGACCTACTTGTACTTGTAACTATGCATTCATAACTATGACCTAACTGTATTAATCATAATGTATACATTTTAAATAAAATGCAGTTTATATCAAGAACATTGAAAAATATGCCCCAAAGTGAGCCTACCAAGCCAACGAGTATGCCAACCCAGAAGTTACTGAAATTGTAATTGTAAAAGCCCGTTTCTAAATTGTCCTTTGCAACTCCTGGGACATAACAATGAGTCAAAGGTGACCAATTTAAATTTGTAACTATGACCTAACTGTATTAATAACTGTACCAGCAACTGCATTAAATGTTCGTGTCAAACTGTCCATTGTAACTTCCTGGATAACTGATCCAACCTCTTGTAATGTAATCCGACCTTGAACTGAATAGGTAAAGGCGGAATAGAAAACCTGATTAACATAACATTTTGGGTTTCTCAGTTTGGTTCACTCTTATCACCTCTGTTATGGCTTCTTTCTAAATGGTAGCTGAACTTAAAACCAATGACTATCAATTTTGTCTAAGTTTCACTGAGATTTTAGATTTTTTTTTTCTGGGCCTGTTTGGTATTTCTCAAGCAAATATTTATGTTTATGTTTTTAATTTATAGCCCACCTATGATCTTAAGGAAAATCAAAAGGATTCTTTGAAAAATCCAAAGAGGATTTGTTGCGGGCACTGATCCCTCTAAGCCAGGGGTAGGGAACTCCGGTCCTCGACAGCCGTATTCCAGTCGGGTTTTCAGGTTTTTTCCCAATGAATATGCATTGAAAGCAGTGCATGCAAACAGATCTCATGCAGATTCATTGGGGAAATCCTGAAAACCCGACTGGAATACGGCTCTTGAGGACCGGAGTTCCCTACCCCTGCTCTAAGCTGAGTGGCAATCCTCCAACTACATTACTGCCAGTGTATGGGGGAGGGGGGGTGCTTCATTATTATACTTTCAATGGCTAGAGACAAACAGATTCCCTGGAGTCCTGTAGAACTTGCCTATCCCTCACTATTGAAAATGTACAGTAATGGTGAAAGAGCACCATCCATTGGCAGGTCTGTAGTTGGAGGACTCCCACTTAGGGTTACAAGACGTCCAGGGAAACCCGGACATGCCCTCTTTTTAGAGGACTGTCCAGGCTCCCGGATGGACTTTCCAAAATCCGGCATTTGTCTGGGTTTTGGAAAGCCCCCAACGAGCTCCGACCGCATCTGGAGGGCCTCTGAGCATGTGCGGATGATGTCGCACACATCCGCGCATGCTCCGGGCCTTCCAAACGTGGCTGGAGCTCATCCGGAAGAAGAGAGGAGGCTTTGTGGGGGCGGGGCTGGAGGCAGAACGGGGCGGGGCAGGGTCATGTGTCCAGGGTTTCCCAGAGAAAAATATGGTAACCCTCTTCTGAAGCATCCAATATGGATTTTATCAAGACTTTCTCCCCCTGTTACAAAGCCACATTAGGCTTTTTTATCACTGGCTGTGGCGGCATTTGCTCCGACGCTCATAGGAATTCTATGAGTGATGCAGCTAATACCGTTGGGACCAGTGATAAAAAAGCCTAACACGGCTTTGTAGAAGGAGACCTTTATTTTTTTATTTTTGGTGAAACTGATTTTTTGAAAATAGATTGTTTTACAGGTCCACTGAATCAAAATGGAGGAGAGGAGAGGATGTAGAATAAAGGGGAAACTCCATATTTTAAAGAGATTTGTACATCCCTAGCCTTTATGTTCTCTTAATCTCATACATTGCTTCATTTATTGTTTGCATGGGTAATCTTATGTTAATAATCCCTTCTAGAAACTTGTGTAACACACTATTATCACCAAAATATAGGCTAATGCTAGAGCCATAAATCCATATATCGTTCATTAAATTGAAATAAAAGATTTTTTATGGATCTCAAGTGCTCGCAGCTATATTGCCAATCAAACAGGTCTGGGTTTATAACTATCTTGCGAGCTATCATCGGTCCTTTAAACTCTTTTTTATATTATTCAATTTAATATATATGGAAATTTTTCTTTTAAGCAATTCACTAGAATTGTTCTGCTTTGGTTATCTCCCTATATCATAACCATTATAGTACTTAACTCCGTTTCGCTCTAGAGCTTCTTCAGGAACAATTCATTTTATATTTTCAGCATGTTATCATTCCATCAGCTCCCAGGTCTCCTCCCCTGGGCTCTCCGAGCTGTTCCTCCTCTGGATTTGTGGCTCTAGCATTAGCCTATATTTTGGTGGTAATAATCTTATGTTAATGCCAGCACTTCTAAAAGTATATATATTTTTTTCTGTGTAAATCTTTATTGATTTTCAAACTAAAACAGTGCAATACAAACAAAAAAAATCCCCAATAAATACTACATACATTGTTGCACTATTAACTATATGGGTAACACTTATATCAATCAAATCTTCCCATCCTTCCTTCCTTTATTAATAACATAACATAGGATATAATATGTAATAATAGAATTAAATTACCCAAATGTAACCATCAAGATTTATTTCCCTCCCCCCAACCCCCTACCCTGGATGTGTAAAGGTAAATAAGAAGAAGAAATGAAAAGATAAATAAAAGTATAATTGAAATTATATCAAAGGGTTGTGAAGGATGTATATAAGATAGTTTTATACGGGTAAGAGTTGTGGCGCAGTGGTTGGATGTACAGCCTCAGCACCCTGGGGTTGTGGGTTCAAACCCCACGCTGCTCCTTGTGAACTTGGGCAAGTCACTCAGTCCTCCATAGCCCCAGGTACGCTAGATAGATTGTGAGCCCACCGGGACAGATAGGGAAAATGCTTGAGTACCTGATTGTAAAAACTGCTTAGATAACCTTGATAGGCGGTATATAAAATCCTAATAAACTTGAAACTTGGCCTACAGTAGTGCTCTGGCCAGTGACAACTGCCTGCTCTGGCTCTTGCAAGATTTGCGAAGGTGGAATGGTTCCAAAAGTCCTTTCAAAGTACTGATTCAGCAAAATGAGAACACAGCTGAAAACATCTCTCTCTCTCTCTCGCCTTCCCTCCCCTTTTGTTTTCCTTAAACACTATAAAAGCAGCTGTTGTGAAGTACAAGTCACCTTATCGGCATTCCAACCTCTGGAAACTCCAATATCAGTTCAAGGAAGCCTTTCATTTCAGCCATCTGATCCCCATAGGAATGGCTAGTTATGGGATAACTGTGTCCCATATATCAAAGCAGGGTTACTGCTAGTTAGCTTGCTTTATTATCCCTCCTTGTGGGAGCCTGAGTTTCTCTGGGAAAAGAGCACATTGTCAAAGAGCATGCAGGAAATAACCACAAATTCTTTTTTTCAAAACGGTCCCTTATAAGGACCCAACGATTCTGGCAGGTGCTTCCTCCTTAGAATTCCAAATTAAAGCCCATATATTGTGGTGGTGGTGGTGATAATGATTGCAGCAGCTAAGATGCCAGCTACTCTGTGCCATGAAGAACTGGATCTGTTCTTTTGCTCCTCTTGGAATTTCACTTTTCCAGACACTCTGGGGTTTCTTTTATTTTATTCATGCAGATCCTTAGAAAAGGGAGATTTGAAAATCAAAAGAACACAGACAGACCTGGCAGGGTGAGGACTTAGAGTTGGCAAGTGGGAAGCAATCATTTTTTGTTCCTGATTATGCCAAACTAAAAATGGATGTGAACATTAACAAAATAGACATGAATATGTTTCCTACCATGATTTGTTGCATACATGTGTGTAATCCTTGCTTGCTTGGTGAATATCAAAGGTGGGTAATCTTAATAATTTCAGAGTTTGTTTGTGGAGTCAGAGCTGGGAGACTGAAGATACAATAACCTACTCAGGATTCTGTTCATATTCAAGAAGTCAGTCCAGGCCACAGGTTTTTAATTGGGCCTTGAACATTGCTAGAGATGGAGACCGCTGAAGGGATTGGGGAAGCTTGTTCCAAGCATATGGCGCAGCAAGGCAGAAGGGACGGAGTCTGGAGTTGGCAGTTGAAGAGAAGGGCACAGATAGGAGGGACTTACCAGCTGAGCAGAGCTCACCAGGGGATCATAGGGGGAGATAAGTGAAGAGAAATCATGAGGGGTAGCCAAGTGAGTGCATTTGTAGGTCAGTAAGAGAAAGTTTGAATTGCATTCAGAAACAGATGGGAGCCAATGAAGTGACTTTAGGAGAGGGATAACGTGAGTATAGCGGCTCTCCCGGAATATGAGTCGTGCAGCCGAATTCTGGACGGATTGGAGGGAAGCGAGATGAGTAAGCGGAAGGCCCGAGAGTAGCGAGTTGCAGTAGTCTAACGCGAGGTGATGAGGGTGTGGATAAGTAGGATTTAGTACAGTAGAACCCTGGATTATTTGTATTAAAATTTAAATCACTATTCAGCTGTGTAAAAATAATGTATTTGGGGCACTATTCAGGGCAAAATCAAATTGAATACGAATGTTGGGTACAGCCCTAATTTCTACTCAAAAAACCGTCTGTTGATGTCATTGAGGAGGCTTCTTTAAACCTTGTCAACCAATTCAAGACCGTTTTCTAGATCACGGATGTAATCAGAACCGTCCAATATGAAGTACAGAGAGAAGGGAAATAACCAAAAAGTAGCAAATGTTTCTATATCAAAGAAGCTCACTCTTCTCTCCAAAACCCAGTGGAAAGGTCTCGGCACATACAAATCCTAGTCCCCTTAAAGATGATGTGAGCCTTGTTTCTGATCTTATTCAGCAATATTTGACAGTCTCCAAAATAGTCAAGGGCACTGTTCCTTCAAAGATGAGCGGGAGTCCTCCACCTATAATTCTACCAGTGCCTGGTGCTGTTCCACTATCACATTTTCAATAGTGAGGCACAAGCAAACTGCAAGACTTCAGGGAACCTGCCTGTCCCTAGCTACTGAAAATACAATATTGATGCACGGACACCCCCCCTCCCCCCTCTGGCAGCAATACAGTAGGAGCATTGGCATAGTAAAGAGGGGTGGTGGTCCACCCATGCATCATCTTGGTGGGGGCAGTGGCACCTGTCCTCCTCTCCGTCCCCCCTCCTTCCCTGCCCCCCCTGCACTACCACGCGCACGTGCCCCTTCTCTTCCCTTGTACCTCTACCGTTCGCAGTGCGAGCAGCAACCCCAACCTGCTGCTTGCACCAGCATAAACTCTTCCTCTGATGTCACTTCCTGGACCCTCGTCTAGGAAGTGATGTCAGAGGAAGATCCGATGCTGGCGCGAGTAGCAGGTTGGGGTTGCTTCTTGCGCTGCAAACGTTAAAGAGGTGCCCATGGCAGGAGGGGGCCGGGAAGGAGTAGGTGGGGGTGAGGGTGGAGAAGAGGGTGGGGGAGGGCCGCCTTTCACCCTTGCTACACCACTGAGTGGGAGGACTCCCGCTCAGCTTTGAGGGCACAATGGTCCAGGGCCAGTGAGTGTTCTGCAGATTTTATGTGTCCAATCAAAACAGACTGAAGGAGATTTGAACTCATGGGTGCAGTGCTTGTAGATTTCATTGAGGACAGAAGGGACATTCTCTAGGCTCTTGGGTTTAGGAATCCCAGGTAGACTGTTATCAGTGGCGTACCTAGGGCGGGGCGGGGGGGCGGGCCGCCCCGGGTACCAGCCCTAAGGGGGTGTTCCCGGCCTTGCCGTTCAGTCCCCCGCCACCCCCGAAGGACCGCTCGCCCCCCTGGCCTCCCCGCACCACCTATGAACAGCCGCAGCAGGATCGCGAAGTCAGCGTCAGCATCCCTGCGCTGCTTCCTACAACGCGATCCCGCCCCTCCTCTGACGTCAGAGGAGGGGCGGGACCGTGGTGCAGGAAGCAGCAGGGATCGCTGACGCTGACTTCGCGATCCTGCTGCGGCTGTTCATAGGTGGTGCGGGGAGGCCAGGGGGGCGAGCGGTCCTTCGGGGGTGGCGGGGGACTGAACGGCAAGGCCGGGAACACCCCCTTAGGGCTGGTACCCGACGCTGACTTCGCGATCCTGCTGCGGCTGTTCATAGGTGGTGCGGGGAGGCCAGGGGGGCGAGCGGTCCTTCGGGGTGGGTCGGGGCATCAGGCCTTCAGGGTGGGGCGGGCGGGCAGGCAAGCAGGCTTTCAAGGGGGAGGGGGTGACAGGCAGGCAGGCAGGCCTTCAAGGGGGGACAGGCCTTCGGGAGGGGGGTGCAGACATTCAAGGGGTGCAGGCCTTCAAGGGGGGCAGGCAGGCCTTCAGGGGGGTGCAGACCTTCGGGGGGGGGTGTAGGCCTTTGGGGGGGTGCAGACCTTCAAGGGGGTTCAGGCCTTCAAGGGGGGAAAGGCAGGCAGGCCTTCAAGGGGGGGTGCAGGCCTTCAAGGGGGGTGCAGGCCTTCAAGGGGGGTGCAGGCCTTCAAGGGGGGAAAGGCAGGCAGGCCTTCAAGGGGGGGACAGGCCTACAAGGGGGGGGGGACAGGCCTACAAGGGGGGGGGGACAGGCCTACAAGGGGGGGACAGGCCTACAAGGGGGGGGACAGGCCTTCAAGGGGGGGTGCAGGCCTTCAAGGGGGGGTGCAGGCCTTCAAGGGGGGTGCAGGCCTTCAAGGGGGAGACAGGCCTTCAAGGGGGGGAAAGGCAGGCAGGCAGGCCTTAAAGGGGGGACAGGCCTACAAGGGGGTGGGACAGGCCTTCAAGGGGGGGACAGGCCTTCGGGGGGGTGCAGACCTTCAAGGGAGTGCAGGCCTTCGGGGGGGGGTGCAGTCCTTCAGGGGTGGGGTTTAGGCCTTCAGAGGGGGACAGACCTTCGGGTGGGAGGTAAAGTCCTTCGGGGGGAGCAGGTCTTCAGGGGTGGGGTGTAGCCCTTCGGAGGGGGGACAGACCTTCGGGGGAGGGGGGTCCTGGTGTAAAAGTACACAGAGGGAGAGAGGGAAGGGGGGGTTCAAAGATACATGCATATGCCAGACTTTGGGGGTTAGAAATAATGGGTCTAAAAACAGAGGAGTGGGAGAGAGATGGTGCATAATGGGATTTAGGGAGGGAAGGAACAGAAAGGGAGAGAACTTGGAAACAGGGGATGGTGTGGAGGGGGGAGAGAGATACTGGATAGGAGGATAGTTGGGAACAGAAAGGGAGAGATGGTGGATCCTGGGGTGGTGGGGAGTTGAGAAAAGGTGAATCTGTGGATGGAGACAAAAAAAAGGAAAGATGCCAGATCTCCGGGAGAGGGAAGGGAAACGGAAGGGGAGAACAGAGATGGCAGACGGATGGTTAGCACGGAGAAAGGAGACCCTGGCAAGCAAGACAACAAGAGCCTGGGACCAACAAGATTTGAATATTGATCAGAGAACAAAAGGTAGAAAAAATAATTTTATTTTCTGTTTTGTGATTACAATATGTTAGATTTGAAAAGTGTACATGAGACAGCTTGAAATGGGAACTTTTCTATTTTTGTGAATGGCAAGGCTGAGTTCAGTTAAAATATATGCTTTATAAGAAAATATAATAATGTGTTTTATAAAGTTTATAAGCATTGCTGGCATACTCGGTGAGGTGTTCCTAGTGTTGGTGGTGGTGGTAGCATGTCAGTGTGTTGAGAGGAAGAGGTAGTCTGGGAAATTCTGCTGAGCAAACTCTGGGCCCATTTCCACCCCCAGTTAGTCCACTCCACTCAACTGGTTCACACACTGAGTGGGTCTTTGGGTGTTATTTCTGGGTAGTTGTTTTAGAATCTCTTCCAGTGGTTTGTCAGTATCTCCTTCTGGTCCAAGGAAGGAAACTTTGTCAACCTTAGCATTGACCTTCAGAATATGTTTGTAACAGCGCTGCTTGTGTGGCATTAGGCTATGTAGTGATCGAAAGAAAAAAACAGACCTTTGCACATTTTTGCACTATATGGTGGGTGTATGAGGAGATTCATTTCCTGCACAGTTAAGTCCATTTTTTCTACTGAATAATAGTATAGGTACAATGAAAGTAAATAGCAAAAATGTTTGAGTAGATAATTAAGGAAATCTTTTTCATATTGCTTGCTTATGGACTGGGAAAAAAGACTGTTCAAGCAAATGTCTCCAGAACTGCTTTAATGGAAAAATGTGATTTTTTTTTTTTTAAGTACTTTGTGAAATTTATTGTTGTTGTGAAATTTATTGTTATACTTTGTTTAAACTTAAAAAGCGGTGTCATTAACAGTGAATCTAATCGAAAAAATCGATTCAACAGGGTGAATCGGATCGAATGAAATATTTTTCTCTGAATCGGGCAGCACTATTGGCTACCATGAGAATGGGCTACTGGGCATGATGGACCATTGGTGTGACCCAGTTAGGCTATTCTTATGTTATGTTCTCATCTGTAGGGGCCTTTGTTTTCACTTCTTATTTTAATGTATTTTTTTCCTGGGAACTTATCAGTGTTTTTTTATAATGGGAACAAAAATGGAAGAGAATTAATGTGTGTGGAATGGGGGGGGGGGGTAACTAATTTCTTCAGCTAAATAATTCAATCCACTTCAAACAGACATAGGAGAACTCACGCACCATTCACACACCCTCCAACCAAAAACGTCAAAAGAAAAAAACTGTTCGACAACCTCCTAGCCATTCGAGCTGCAACACTTGACCCCCAACTCTACAACCTATTGACCTCGACCACAAACTACAAAACCTTAAAAAAAAATAAAAACCCTTCTATTAAAAAAACACATAAAACCAAACTAACATAATCAGAACTGTCCCAAGCATCACCTGCAACTACTCCATATGTACTTCTGATGTCATGACAATTCAGACTTAATTTATGTTATGTTATGTTTGGAATAATGGTTACATAAATGAGGTTCAATAAAAGAAAATTTTCTGTGGGAGCATTTGTTGGAACTTCTGTTATCCTGATTTCTTCTATCTGTGGGCTTTCTTTAGCTAACCTACTTATCTGGGGCTTTCCACTTCTGCAGCTGCCCTTTTCACGGTCCACTTTGCGCTTGCACTCTCTGGGGAGGGGGGGTTGGGTCTGGGCTTGGTGGGGTAGGTGTGTCTGGTAGTTTTGTCTGGGTGGTGGCTGGGTGTTTCTTGGGTGCTTGTTGTGCGGATTGGTGTGTCTGGTGAGCGGTCTGGGTGTTGTTGCTTGTGGGGTTTTTTTTCATTATAAAATATGGCTGAGGGTCTAGTCCGGCTTATTATTCTTGTGGGTTCTGGGGTGGGATTTGTTTGCTTGCCCCAAGTTTTGGCCTTTTGTTGTGTATTGCTATGCCTCTCATTGGCAATTTTCTCTTGGGAGAGGCTTGTTCATGCTTGTTGTTGCTGTTACTCTCATTCTGTGTTCTTTTTGATAATGTATAAGTTTCTGTACAGACCATGGTTGCTTGTCTGGACCTTTTGCCATTCTCAATAAAAATACTTTGGAAAAAAAAAAAAAAAAAAAAGAAAATTTTCACTGCCTGTTTCTATTCTGACCATTTATTCCATTTCATGGTTATTGCAAAAAAAAAAAAAAATTTTACATGAGGGGGGGGGGGTGTCAAAAAATGATGGGCCCCGGGTGCCACATACCCTAGGTACGCCACTGACTGTTATTCCTTCTTTATTGGCTTTCCAAGTTATTTAAACACTGGTCTCCCTGTTGGATTTGTCAGTAAAAGGAGCAAAACATTTTTAGTGGTGCTCTCTAGTTAGTAAAGCAGAACACTCCCATAATTCCAAGAGGAGCTCTACTTTATGAGAGAAGCAGGAATTGGCACATGTTCCTTTTGCAGACAATACTTTAATAAGGCTATAGTGCCTAAGGAATTTGCAGGACTGCCAATCTCTGCTAAGTTTCACAATGATATAGAGCTTGGTCAGCAACTCTGATAGATGACAATATTTCTCAGTACACTGTTTCCTTTCTCAGCAGGCAGCTTCTGTCATCATTTACTAGCTTTTTTTTTTTTTCAAAATCAATTATTTGCATAAGAGCATAAGAATTGCCGCTGCTGGGTCGGACCAGTAATCCATCGCACCCAGCAGTCCGCTCCCACAGCAGCCCCTAGGTCAAAGACCAGTGCCCTAACTGAGACCAGCCCTACCTGCATACGCTCTGGTTCAGTAGGAACTTGTCTAACTTTGTCTTGAATCCCTGGAGGGTGTTTTCCCCTATAACAGCCTCCGGAAGAGTGTTTCAGTTTTCTACCACTCTCTGGGTGAAGAAGAACTTCCTTATGTTTGTATGGAATCTATCCCCTTTTAAACTTTAGAGAGTGTCCTTTCGTTCTCTCTACCTTGGAGAGGGTGAACAACCTGTCTTTATCTATTAAGTCTATTCCCTTCATTATTTTGAATGTTTCGATCATGTCCCCTCTCAGTCTCTTCTTTTCAAGGGAGAAGAGGCCCAGTTTCTCTAATCTCTCACTGTACAGCAACTCCTCCAGCCCCTTAACCATTTTAGTCGCTCTTCTCTGGACCCTTTCGAGTAGTACTGTGTCCTTCTTCATGTACGGCGACCAGTGCTGGACGCAGTAGTCCAGGTGGGGGCGTACCATGGCCCGGTGCAGCGGCATGATAACCCTCTCTGATCTGTTTGTGATCCCCTTCTTAATCATTCCTAGCATTCTGTTCGCCCTTTTCGCTGCCGCCGCACATAAGTACTCATTCTATCCTTAATATTTGACGTTCACACACACCTCCTGCAGCTCTAAGCAATTGTGCCATCATCACCTGCTGTGCACGCTGAGGAACCTAAGGCCTTTCTGAAACAGAGATGGCTACTCTTCTGTCACTGTTTCCTTGTTTGCATAATGTTAGGATGTTGTCAAATGAGATACCATAAAGTTTTCAGAGACAAAGACTGAATTGAAGGGGGAGGGGGAGGTGGTATTTTTTGCACTTTGTTTTTTATTAAATTTGAATAGCAATGTTCAAATGATACAACATTGCAATAATAACTTTGCATGTATCCTCTAATGCTCTTATTTATTAATTAGGATTTATTTACTGCATTAAAAAAAAAAAATTTCACTCAAGGCAATGTACAGCAAGAATAAGTCAAACAGAGGCAATAAACAATAACAGCAGTAAAAATATGGCATAATATGCTACAACGTCAATACGATGCGCAATAAAACATTTTAATAGGCAGTATACAGTTTAGCAAAAGTAGAATATATAGGGCTCCTTTTACAAAGCCACAGTAGTAGCTGCTGCTGCAGTAATCACTCCAACACCCATAGGGGTTTAATGGGCACAGAGCATTTGCCGCATGATAGCCACTACCACAGCTTTGTGAAAGGGGGTGATAAATAGCTAAGATAGAGTAACAAGAGTTAGAAAATAAGGGGACTTTTTTGTTCCAGAAATGTATACAGTATTACAAGATTAAAAATTAACTGATGTTATACTGATGTAGATTCATTCCTAAGAATTCCTAGTTCTTCTTTTGTTACTCACAAAGACTAACGAACTTGGGTAACGCTTGACTGGGACAGTCAAAGACAGAAAAGTCTCTCTTCTTTATGAACCCCTCAGAGTCCTGCACTGCTCAATAATGTCATTGAAACAGATATGAAGCAGGGGTACAGTTTTTTTTCATCGGGTTTTCATAATACTTTTAGACTTAATTAACTGTGTACTTCTTAAAGAGATAAATAAATAACTCGCAGCACTTATCTTTAGTGTTTTGCCGCTGTTGTTGCTTAATGCGCCTAGTCCATATGCAAAGGCCCGACGGGACCCGTTTCGCCGATTAAGGCTTCTTCGGGGGTCAAAAACTTTGGGCTGTGAAAAGATTGAAATAATTTAAATATTTAGTGTTCTTTACAACTACCAGTCAAGTAAAACATTTTTTAAAACACATAGTACTCAGTGTGAACAGCCTGACCCGCTGGGCTAGGCCCAATAAGCAACAACAGCGGCAAAACACTAAAGATAAGTGCTGCGAGTTAGTTATTTATCTCTTTAAGAAGTACACAGTTAATTAAGTCTAAAAGTTACACAAGTTCGTTAGTCTTTGTGAGTTATATTATAGGAACTTGTTACCATCTCTTCTTTTGTTAGCCACAGTGATCTTCATTGAGGTATGTAGCTGGTTAGAAATGGCAGAATGTAATGTAATATAATTAGAAAGTTGCACTGGTCAGAAAGGTGCTAGAATATTATCTCAGCTAGGGTTGGAGTAGAGACATAGTAACATGATGGCAGCTAAAGGCCATATGACCCATCCAGTCTACCCATCCGCAGCATCCAGTATCTCCTCCTCTCCCTAGAGGCTGAGGCCCTTTACACCTACATTGTGTGGTCAAAGAAGGCCAAATGACCCATCCAATATCTCCTCTCCCTATAGGCTGAGGCTCTTTGCACCTGCATTGTGAGGTCACAGAAAGCCAAATGACCCATCCAGTCTACCCATCCACAGCATCCAATATCTCCTCTTCCTATAGGCTGAGGCTCTTTACACCTGCATTGTGAGGTCATAGAACCGTATGATTATAGGCTAAGGCTCTTTGCACCTGCATTGTGAGGTCACAGAGCTTTATGGCTATAGAAACATGGCAGATAAAGGCCAAATGACCCATCCAGTCTGCCCATCTGAAACATCCACTATCTCCTCCTCTTTGAGGATGATAGCAAATGTAGCATCGCAGTTTTGTAAAAAGGGGGGGGGGGGGGTTAAAGAATAAGTCCCACGATAAGAAGCTGCTGCAATGCTGCTTTTATTCACTCAATGGTTAATGTATTTACTGTATAATCATATTCACCGAACTTTTACATGTGGAAGAATATAGGTACAAAAAAACTAATTTGAATATGTACTTTATGTAATTTACATTATCCCCCTCTTTTATAAAACTGCAATAGCAGTTTCTAGCGCAGAGAGCCGCACTGAATGGCCTGCACTGCTCCCGACACTCATAGGAAGTCTATGAGCGTCGGGAGCAGCGCGGGCCATTCAGCGCAGCTCCCCGCACTAGAAACTGCTATCGCTGTTTTGTAAAAGGAGGCCTATGTCTTTGTTGCCAACTTAGAACTAAATAAACAGCTGAGCAGCTTAAGCAAAGTCACTAACAAAGAACCCTATTCATAAAGACTTCTGGCAAGGATTCAAAAAGAAAGAGATTTTTTTTTTTTCTAGCTTTAGATCTTAAAGATAACCAGAGTCGGAAAATGACTAAAGCTATTTTGATAATCTTCTCCCCCAGCCAGTTTCTATTTCTCAACTGGTCAATTCCATGGAAATAAAATGCAACAGATAAGATCAAAAATGAAACTTGTTTGTATCTTTGCACTACAAGTAAGTGATTTGGGGGAAGCTGTTTTAAGGAAAGATTTTTATATATCCAAGTAGCCTTATAGGCTACTATTAATTTTAAAAATATGTAGCTATAAGTAAGCAACGGGAGAGCGTGGCGTAGTGGTTAAAAGCTAAAGCCTCAGCACCCTGATGTTGCGAGTTCAAACCCATGCTGCTCCCTGTGACCTATCCCCCTTTTACAAAACCGTAGCATGGTTTTAGCACCAGGCATGGCGGTAACAGCTCCGACGCTCCTAGGAATTCTACGAGCGTCGGAACCGCCACCGCCACAGCCGGTACTAAAAACCACGCTATGGTTTTGTAAAAGGTGGGGGTTAATCCATTGCTCGCATTCAAATAAGTCCTCACACATAAAGGGAAATCTTCCAAAGCTTAACTTCTTTCTTTTCCAAAAAATTCAAATAAATAGAGATAAATCTTAATCTTTTTCTTTATTAATTCATTCTTGCTTGCTCCAATTTAAAGGACTTATTTGGATGCGAGAAGTTTCTTCACCTCACCTCCGTCTTCATCACCTTCGCTGCTTTAGTGGTTAATCCATTGCCCCAGGTACATCAGAGATATTGTGAGCCCGCTGGGCCAGACAGGGAGAAAGGCTTGAGTAGGCTTGAGTACTTGAATAAATTCATGTAAACCCTTCTGAGCGCCCCTGGGAGAATGGTATAGAAAATTAAATAAACAAATATATTTAGGATGTCAAAACTTTCACGTTTTAAACAGTGGAACATGTTGATTAGCTAAAACCAAGACTGAGGATGTTAAAAATCGCTCTGCAACCTGGGTATAAGCAATTATTGATGCTTTACTTTTTTTTTTTCTTTCTTTTTAGAGGACCTCATATCTGCTGAGTTTAGCACCTTTTAAGATGAAGCTGATTTGAGAGAGAGTTTGTTCATCATGTTGCGCTCTCCCATCTTGATTACTGCAATTTTCTGTATTTGGGATTTCCCAAAAGATTGCGGTCTTAATTACGGTAATTGCTAGAGTTACCAGATTTTCCGGAATGAAAATCCGGACCCATGGCCCCGCAACAGTTCTGCCTGGGTCCGCCCCATTCTGCCCTCCCTCAACCTGTTCGCTTGTCGGGAGGGCATCTGCGCATGCACTGGTGCGACGCGATGACATCACCGGGTTGCATCCGCCCATGCGCAGATGCCGTCCCGATGTCACTGCTAGCTGGAAGCTTTTCGAAACCCATAAGTGCTGGGTTTTGAAAAGCCGTCCAGACCCCCGGCCACGTTCTCGAAAAGGAGAACATGTCCATGGAAATCCAATCATCTGGTTACCCTAGTTATTGCAAACCACTGAAGATTATTTTGAGAGGGAAAAATGGGAGAGAAAGCCACCCAATTTAGTTTATTTTCATTGGCTCCTTTCTGTTTTAAACTTCTTTAAATTTATTTCTAACATTCTTCAGGGATTTGGCGTCAAGTTTGATACACAGTAGAACAAGCATTGCAGATTCAAACCAATTTGCGGTTGACCTTTGCTCTGGTAGGAACATTGGACGTTTCTCTGTCTTGGAAATATACTACAAGAACATCTAAGCTCAGTCACACCAATGTCCTTCGAGCCCAGCATCCTGTCTCTGATAGAGGCCAGTCTGGGTTAAAAGTACTGGACTCTGAAAGACAGCTAGACCACCAGGCAAGGTCCGGGGAGGTCTTGGAGGCAGGAGGGAGGTGGGGGAGATTCAGGTTTTAGGAAATCACGAATAATCGAAATCGTGAGTTCTAAAACCACAACTCGAGAGGGGGGAGTGTATACTGTTCTACTGACACTGCCCTTGTCAATTCTTGTTGCAACCACACAACTTCAACTTAGGTAGCTTCCATTTGGATTTGATAGACCTGATTCTGGTCTAGCAAACAGTAGATCTACAGGTTTTTACAGGTTTATTTATTTGATAGCCTGCCATTTCACTATATAAGGAAGTATAAGTGGTGTACAATTTATAAAAACCAAATAAGAAGAAAAGAACACCATCAATGAATAGTAAAGATTCACCCCAAAAGCACACCCAAGAGAATGCCAAGATAGATTTTTTAAAATCCTCATTTTACAAATTGAAACTATCAGAATCAAATAATCCAAAGCAAAATACTCTGATATAATACATGTATAATGTTCTCTGGGCTGGATTCGCTAACTGGCTGCCTTAGAAGCAGCAGCCAATTGCGTGTTAAAAAGAAATTTTTTAAAAATGGAGATCTCATAGCTCCTTTTCAAGTCAACCTGGCTAATAATTTTATATGCATTTTTCCTTAGGAACTTGACAAAACAACAGAGTTCACCAAGAATATCAACAGGGAGAAACCAGCACAAAGGACAAAAACTGTGAAATCGATGATCTTGATACATAACTTTATTCAAAATTCTTCACAAAAAGGGTGCACTACGCTTGATCAGCAACGCTCTCACATACACGATATTTTGTTTGCTTTATTGCATACTCGGTTTTGTGGCCTACCCCAGAAGGTGACCGAAACACAGACCATGTCGGGTCCACACCACTATATTTCTAATGTGTATTTATTGCTTTGAATAATGGAACTGCACCCTTCAATTGAAGAAAAGTTTTGTATCAAGATCATCGATTCTTCAGGAACTTATCCAGACTATGACCTTGTCCTACGGCAACACACTCCACAGCTTAATGTCTAGATTTATATTTATTTTTTGTTTGGTGACATCAAGGCAATTAACAATAGTAAAAAATCAAAACAATAAAATCTAAAACCACAAAATGAAAAAAAAAATAAGTAAATATAACACAAGAATTGCAGGTAGAATAAATTATGAACTGTGTGAAAATATCTTCAACTTTTTTACCCAAAGCCAATATGTCTATCATTTCCCAAATTACTCAAGAGCCCTTTGTAAAAACTTGATTTCTTGTACATCGGCCATGCTCCAGTTCTCAGGTATCATAACCATTTTAGATAGGTTACAGATTCCAGATTACTAGTAACAAGCTAGCAATTTCATATTTTACCTCCTTCACCACTCAGAATGAATACTATACAGCCATGGTAATTATTGCTGCTGTTGTGTTTGTCAATTTGATCTATTACATCTTCCAGACTTACAATGATGTGCATTAGTTGTTCTGAATTATCGCCTAATACAAAGGTTTCCAGTGAGGGTATAATATCTTCTTCAGTAGCAATCAAGACAAAAGAAATAGTTAAGGTTTTCTGCTATTACCCTATCCTCCCTGAGTCAATCTTAGGGTGATGGTCCACCACAGAATTCATGAGGTCGTCCAGATCCTTGCTAAACAGTAACTTCTCCTTAAAGGAAAGTCTAGCCAAAGTAGCCTTGGAAGTGGAATCACTAGTTCACTGTCTGATCCAGAGCATCCTGCGGGCAGAAATGGAGTATGCCACATCCACACGGCATTCCTACATATCTTTAAGCATCACACCACCTTCACTGGGTACAGAGGTGTGCTTAGTCACCTGCACAACCAAAGAATCCACCCTAGGCTAACCCAGAAGCTGTTGGCACTACTGTGCCAGAAGATACAATCAAGAAATGACTCTTGCTATCTTAAGAGCATCTTCCAGAGAATCATACTATTCTGAGATAAGTACGCTCATCTCAGGGTGCCAGGGGAAGGTAGCAGACTGCGAGCGCACACTACAAAGCCAGGAAGAAGTGGACAGAGCCAAATGAATAACTAAATTCAACTCCTGCAAAGACTCTGAAATAAGATCTGGTAAAGCCGTAGACTTAAATAAACGCAGAACTGTAGTATCATCCCCAGGTTCCAAAGTCCTAGAGGGATCTGCAGATCCAGAACACAGTCCCTGAACTCCCATTCTGGGAAGCACTGCGCCTGTAAATAAGGGGTCAGCAAGCTGGTTATCATCATCAGGATCCCCCAGATCAGGCAGCGCAAGAACAGAAGCCAACTGAGATGAGGACATGTTCATAGAAGCTACACCACAGAGACACATCTGAGGCAGAGCGGGACGGCACAGTGGAAGAACGTCAACTTTGAAACTCATACCACAAGTGTTTCATACATTCAGAGAAAGCCTCTGGCTCCTGTGGCATTTATTAGACTGCAGAGGGCACACAGAACTACAGCAGCACCAAGCCCCATAAATTAAAAAAGGTCGCCCCACCGAGCTAGCTGAGTGTTTGGTCACATGCTTCAGCATGAGAGAGGCTAAACTGGATGCTGCTGCCTTTCCCAGTTGCGCCATGTGGCACATGGTGCAAGGATTCTCTTGAGGCACTAAATTTGTGCAATCCTGGCAAGAATTCACATTAGGAGAGTCCAAGGATTATCCTAACAAGTTTTGATGCAAAACTGCAGTTTTGACATTTAGAAAAAAAAGATAGCTAAAAATCCAAGATGGCTGCTGCTAAGAAATCACACCAAAATTGTGATTTTTTTTTTATTTACATTTTTTTTACATTAAACAAACTACAAAAACGGCAATGTTAGGATTTTTCAAGTGGGAGAACACAGAGGGACATGCAGAAACCCTCAAATCATTGAATTTTAAACCTCCCCCCGATTCACCTCACAGGCTGTGACAGCCTTTACTCACTGTGACCTGGGCTGAAAATGTGCTGCCCCGTCCCCGCGACCACCATCCCTGTCACCATCCCATCCCCACGACCACTGTCCCCGCCCCATTCACGCAACCACTGCCCCCGCCCCGTCCCTGCAACTACTATCCCCGCAGCATCCATACAAGCCTCAGTACTGCAATATTTAGCTTATTCCTTCCTTATAAATCAAAGTTTTAGCTGCTGAACTAGAGAAAGAGATGTTCAGCTGGCTGGGCTTTGTTTATAAATTTTTATCAACACAATTAATATACTACTTTATCCTAAAGCAAAAAATAAAAAAAGGAAATAAATTGAATTTTTTTTCTATCTTTGTTGTCTGGTTTCTGCTTTCCTCATCTTCTCATTCAATTCCTTCCATCCACTGTCTGTATTCTCTCAGCATCTTCCATTTGCTCTATTACTGTGCCTCTCCCTTCACCCCCCCCCCCCAATTGGTCTGGCACCCATCTTCTTCCCTCCACTGCCCCCATAGTCTGGCATCCCTGTCTTCTTCCCTTCCAGCATCTTCTCCACATTCTCTGTTCCCCATTTCCCATCAGCGTCTTCTCCCTACTCCGTCTTCCCCAATCCCCATTTCCCTTCAGCGTCTTCTCCCCACTCTGCCTTCCCCAATCCCCATTTCCCTTCAGCGTCTTCTCCCCACTCTGCCTTCCCCAATCCCCATTTCCTTTCAGGTCTTCTCCCCACTGTCTTCCCCAATCCCCATTTCCCTTCAGTGTCATCTCTCCATTCTGTCTTCCCCTTCAGCGTCTTCCTCCCACCACCACCACCCTTCCATCTCACCGCCCTTCAGCACTCCATCGCACAGCCCGAGAATCTCCTTCCCTCCACACCTTTGCGGTGCGTTAGTAAAGTAACTCGCTGAAGCTGGCCGAGTCTGACTGCAGTCGTGTATGTGGGTGGAAGCTTCTCCTGATGCAACCGGAAGTTGCCTCAGAGGAGAAGCTTCCGCCCACACACACGCAACTGCAGGCAGGCTCAGCAGGCTTCAGCGATTTACTTTACTAACATACCACGAAGGTAAAAGGGAGGGAAATAGATTCAGTAGGTAGGGAGGGGGCCGCGTATGTTCCCTCCCTTAACTGCAGGGACAAGGCCATTCACCGCTCCACGGGGCAATGGATGGCCTTGTCCCCATGCCTGCAGTGATCACTTTTTCCCCCTCCACTGTTTCGGCAGGTTACCTGTGGCTAGCCGTGGGTAACAGCCACCATGTCATTCTCTACTGCAGCCTGCCTCAGCTCTCTTACAGTAGCTGGAATCAGAGAATCACTGCCTCATGCTGGGAATGCCTCCTTGATACTGATCTTCAGACTACAAGTCAGACTCTATGCCTGACTACACCTCCACCCCTGAAGACCGACGGTTCCGCTCAGGGATGGGCAGAGGTGAGAAGACACAGTCAGCAACCTGCGAGATACCACCGAGTCTCCAATGGATACCAAACAGCCTGCGCTGGAACCTTCATTCGGCAAAAGGAGAAAGATGGGGACAATCCCAAGCGCCTGTGAAGCAAATGCAGACTGGCTGACAGAAGTCTCTGTGATCTTAATGCAGGCAGAGATGAATAATTGCTCCAATCACCAGAAACCTGAAAAAGGGACCAAAAACATACCTACTAAAATGTAGAAAGCAGAACAAACACACTCCTGCTGGCACATGTGTAGAAGGGAAAAACTGTAGGTGGAGCTAAGGAGCCCAGTGCAGAGAAATATACAGAGTGGATTCCTTCTGCAGATGGCACGAGGCCATGGGGACACTACTCATCTGTCTAGAATACCTCACCTATTGCACTGGAATATCAATTGCTCATCCTCATAATTCAGATGAAGCATCATTTTCAAGAATGTGCAATGTTACCTCAATGTGGAGAGAACCCAACTGTCTTATAGTACTGGAGGACCACAAAGGCTTACCCTTCAGTTAGAGCAGCAGATTAAGAACTAAGAAATCAAATTTCAAATCCTTTTAATTTGGGCAAGTCAACTCACCCTTCATTGCCCTGGTTACTGATTGATTGAGCCGGTTGATAGTGTGTATTTGGATGTTCATAAGGCATTTGACAAAGTACCTCATGAAAGACTTCTGAGGAAATTAGAAAGGAGGTAATGTCCTACTGTGGATTAAGAACTAGTTTAAAGACAGAAAGCAGAGAGTAAGTTTAAGTGGTCAATATTCTCAATGCAGAAGGGTAAACAGTGGGGTTCCCCAAGGGTCTGTGCATATTCATCAATAACCTAGAGTTGAGAATAACTAGTGAGAATTAAATTTGCTGATTACACAAAGTTGTTAAATGGCAAGAGGATTGTCAAAAATTGCAAGAGGACTTTGTGAGAATGGGTATCAAAATGGCAGTTGACATTTAATGTGAGCAAGTGCAAAGTGATGCATGTGGGAAAGAGGAACCCTGAACTATAGCTACCTGATGTAGGGTTCCATGTTAGGAGTCACTGTCCAGGAAAAGGATCTGGGTGTCATCATTGAGGATACATTGAAACCCTCTGGCTCAATGTGCGGCAGTGGCTACGAAAGCCAACAGGATGTTAGGAATTATGAGGAAAACAAAGATGAAAATGTTATACAATGCCCTTTTATCATTCTATGGTACGACCGCACATCAAATACTGTGTGCAGTTCTGGTTGCCATAGCTCTAGAAAGATGTAACAATTAGAAAAGGTATAGAGAAGGGCGACAAAAATAATAAAAGGAATGGGATGACTTCCCTATGAGGAAAGGCTAAAGTGGCTAGGGCTCTTCAGTTTGGAGAAGAGATGGCTCAGGGGTGATATGACGGAGGAAAGGGTAGATGTGAATCGCTTGTTTACTCTTTCCAAAAATACTAGGGGCATGTGATAAAGCTACGGTTTGGAAGTACCATCTTTGAAACAGGTGAACCTATCTCCACTCCGTCACTCAATGATTGCTGTGCAAGGCGTTCTGTTATAGGACGCATTACCATTAGAAGTAAAGTGTGCTCCTTCCTTGCTGAATTTCAGGAAGTTGATCAAAACATTACTTTTTTAGAGATGTTTCTCATGTAAGTGGGAAGGCTGAGTCTATTTATTGGTGCTCTGTTCTAGACAACTTGATGTGTTATAGTCTTATGGTTGATTATATATTTTAAATTATGAGTGTTTCTCTCTCGCTTGCTTAGAATTGTAGGATGTTAGCAAGTAAGACATTTTTTAAATAAAAATACTAAGTAGTAGATTTAAAACAACCAGGAGGAAATATTTCTTCACATAACATGTAATTAAACTCTGTTATTCGTTATTGGAGAATGTGGTGAAATCAGTTAGCTTAGCAGGGATTTTTTTTTTTTTAAAGATCTGGATAATTTCCTAAAAGAGAAGTCCATGGGCCATTATCGAAATGTCTTGGGGAAATCCACTGCTTATTCCTAGGCCAAGCAACTTAAAATCGGTTTTACTACTTGGGATCTAGCTAGTTACTTGGGACCTGGGTTGGCCACTGTTGGAACAGGATACTGGGCTTGATGGACCTTCTGTCTGTCCCTGTATGGAAATTCTTATGTTCTTAATCTTATATCCCGCCTAAAACCTAAGCTCCCTTCAGCAGTGAGCTACTCTATCTGGAACATGAGTTTAGATAGACAGACAGTAACATACATAGTAACATGATAGATGACAGCAAGATAGATCCACATCCAGCTGTTACAGGATTTTGATGTGCATGACATTAAATCAAACTGCTCTGATGACAAAGAATAGCCTAATGGTTAGTGCAGTAGGCTGAGAAACTGGGGGAATAGGTTTAATTCCCACTGGGGCTCCTTGTGATTCTAGACAAGTCACTTAACCCTCCCCTGCCCAAAGTATTAAAAAAAAAAAAAAAAGAAATTAAGACTATGACCCCTTTCAGGACAAAGTACCTGCATATAACATGGATAGTGAGTAACGTGGTGTACGAGTGTTTTGCAAGACGAGCAAAACATTTTATTAAATTTTAACTCGATAAATGAGCATTATCTTGCAGTATGAGCACATATACACGCATCACATCGCAAGTATACACAATATACATGTGTCACATTTCATCGCTGAGCGCAAACTTGGGTAAACCCCTTAAATCGGGATGCACTTGTAACGTAGGCCAATACCTTTTGACAATCTCACACACTTTGGGCCCGTTTTACAAAGCCACGCTAGCGGCTACCGCGTGGCAACGGCCCCGAAGCCCTTTAAATCTCTATGGGCTTCAGGGCCATTACCACGCTGCAGCCGCTAGCGTGGCTTTGTAAAACAGGCCGTTTTGTGATTGTTGACTAAATATGGTAAAGTGCACACATACAAGGGAGTTCAAGTGCCCACAACATCTCACACTGAGCGTGGCTGAACTTAATAAAAGCATCCCGTCTAGTTCACCCACAGTTCAAGCGTGCTGTACAAGCGCGCATATCTTTTGTGCTGTATTTTATACAGTACAGTATTTTGGGTTGTGGAATGAATCGTCTGAGTTTCCATTATTTCCTATGGGGAAATTCACTTTGATATACAAGTACTTTGGATTACAAGTATGCTTCCAGAACAAATTATGCTCGCAAGCCAAGGTTTGACTGTACTTTTATTATACCACAGAAAGGTAGTAGATCAAGTCATGACCATTTACCTAACTGAAAAAGCTCGATTTACGTAGGGCTCCTTTTACTAAGGTGCGCTAGGGCTTTAACGCGCAGAATAGCGCGTGCTACATTGCCGCGTGCGTTAGACCTTAACACCAGCATCGAGCTGACGTTAGTTCTAGAAGCGCAGCGCGCGATAATTTCCTACGTGCGCTAAAAACATTAGTGCACCTTAGTAAAAGCAGCCCATAATTACAAATGGTAGACATCTCATCTCCAGCCATTTGGGGGTTTGTTTTTGTAATATTTAAGGCTCCTTCAGATCAGCTTTCACAGATTTATCCAGAAAACAAAAACCACACAAAAAGTATTCAAAATTTTTATTCATATAAAATTACTATTGCAGTCAAGAAATTTATTTTATAAAAGAATCTGCAATTATTTACAGCAGTATTGCACAAGTAAAAATGCCAATTACCCTGTCAAAGATTCATCAGTGCAAAATGCAATTGAGCCAGGGAAATTGCAATAATGCTACATAATATGCTGGGTCCTTTGAAATGAGTTTGATCAATCAGCACAACTTTCTTATCGAATGCTATTATGATGCTTGTACCAGATGATCTGTGATACAGTAAACAGTGGTTTGGAATAAGGTCACTAACAAACCCACCCAACAAAGTTCGCCATACCCAAAATGAAATAGCTTCTCAGATTGTGATAATTCCAGTGAAATAATATGGCACATTTTCCATTTGACAGAACTGAGACATTATTTTGTGTATTACTTTATCTGACTGTAAGCTACACTGAACTTCATGGCTAATGTGGGATACAAATATCGATTAATGTAATCGAATGTAATGCTGGTTTTTGCTCGTTTTCCTTTTTTTTAAAACTTTACTGAAAACTCTGGTCACAAACAGCGCCCATCCCCCTTTCTGCTATACAGCATGACATATCTATTCTCCAGAGCCAGTCTCTAGAAAGGAGGGAGATTATAGGCCAGTCCAGGATTTTTATAGGTAGAATCAAATATTACAAATTCCACATTGCTTTAGTATGCAAGTTCAAAACCAGAACTGCCAAAAGCTCCTCCTCCTGAAAATCAGGTCACATGAGAGCTCCATAGTCACTCCCAACATATTCCACAGAAAAATGTGTCTTCCAGCTGTGCACCATCCAATCTAAACCCAGTTTTTATATTTTGGTTAATATTTAAGTAGTTATAAAAAAACAAAACCAAAAACCTGAACATCTGCAGCTGTCCAGTGCTGCATATAAATACTAGAAAATTTTTTTTTTTTTAATTTAAATATTTTTGCCTACTTTCCGAGCTTGAATTTTGTTGTATAAAAGAAAACTAGGAAAAAAATTAGGAGGCATATATACTTCACATTTTCACCTCTGCACAATTCAACCACTTGGATTAGGTCAAAAACTGGCTATGATCTCACTGTAGTAAACCCTGTTACACAGATGTGACTGATCCCATCTACTATAATTGTTTTCCTTTCTGTGACTTGAGGAATATGGAAGCCTAGGAGGTACTGGAATTAAACATTGACCAAAGTATTACAGATGATTTTTTTTTTAAATGGCAAAAAATTGTATCACTGTTCTAACAATTTTAGAAACTGATCACTAATTTGTGTAATATCAGTAATGTATACAAAAAAAAACCCTCCCGAGTTTTTCTTTTATAACATAACAAATTAAATAAGCAGAAAATAAATATAAATTTCTATAAAGGTACAGCATTATGAAAACAGAACACATTACAGAAAATTAAAGAATCTACAGTATTTACAGCCTCAAATTTTCAGAAGTTATAGAAAAATTTTTTTACACTGTACAAAAATCTTACATGATACAGCAAGGAAAGAAAGGATGCATACATTGCACAGACTTTTGGCTCAGTTTACAAGAACAATTTTTCCTAATCCAATTATTAAAATATTTACAATCGATGAAGACATAAGCATCAGACACTTTTGAGAGGTTTGTATATTTTTCCTTTATTATGGAAAGGAATCCACATCTGGTTTCTTCAAACCCAAGGGAAAAAAAAAAAAATTTGCCTTTTGAAATGTTTTATGCATTTAGGGGACCTTTAGCTAAAGCTTAGTGTGTGCTGTGCACATTAAATGCTGTACATCCTATTTTTTTATATCTACAGGTCATGTGGCACTTAGCGCATGCTAAGCTTAATTAAAAGGACCCTTTAGACCAGGGGTGTCCAACCTGTGGCCCAAGGGCCACACGCGGCCCCGTGAAGTATTTTGTGCGGCCCCGGTCGAGGGCGATGCAGTGTTTTCCTCTGCTGCCCCTGGGTGTTTACCGTTTTGCCGGCTCCCTCCTCGGTCTTGCTGCATCGTTTGCGCGGCCCCAGAAACATTTTTTTCAGCCAATGCGGCCCAGGGAAGGTTGGACACCCCTGCTTTAGACTTTATAGAGAACCAAACATTTTCTATGTGGTCAACTGCAGAGATTTTTTTTTAGGGCATGGTAGTTTGCTTTATTTAGTATCACTTAGTGCTTCTTTTACTAAGCCACGGTAGCGGTTTAACACACGTAATAGCGCGCTAAACCACCGGATGCGCTAGCCGCTACCGCCTCCTCTTGAGCAGGCGGTAGTTTTTGGCCAGCGTGGGGGGGTTAGCGCGTGATGAAAAGTCGCATGCGTTAACCCCGCTAGCGCGGCTTAGTAAAAGGAGCCCTTAAAGCCACAGAGCTGTAGAAATGCAACATGGAACACAGACGTCAAGGAACAAAAGGCTTTCTGCTTGAGTAGCCCACTACAAAAACGACAAGACCAGTACGAGTTCAACTCTGGTAGTGATATGATGCTATTTTAGGAACTGTATCATCTCCATCGATTAAAATATTACTCACCAATTAATACTATTTTGATTCCATTATACTAGTGAAGGTTGGCAAACAGCTGATGAATCTGAAGTCACTCCTAGCAAAGATATGATTGAAGCTGCTGCCTATCAGGCTTTTGGCATACTTCATGAAGCCCTAGAAGTCTACAGTAGCTGGTCTTGCACAGGGATCATCTCTAAGTCAGACAGTCAGAGAGTATTGTGCTTATTTCACAGTTTGGTGGGTTTTTTAAATTAACACAAATGTTAACTTGCTAGTAGTTAGGGCAATGGAAAAGGCAGCTTAGTTACTGTATCAGATGATGAGAATTATATTTGTTAGTTTATGTAAATCACAGTTTTTTCCCCCCGAATGTGGGGCAATATAGCTGATGCCAGGTGGACGGACTTCTACAGTCTGTCCCCCATATATGACAAGATAGATCAGGAGCAAATATGCAGATTTTAAGCCACATTGAGTACGGACTGTACCTATCTTGGGGAGGGGGAGGGGGGAAGGCATCTTATAATAGAATTTAGCAAGTAAAACAAATTATTACTGGATTGTTGGTTCAACATTGCCTTGATAATGAATGAGACTGTTGGGCAAACTGGATGGACCACACGGGTCTTTTATCTGCCATCATTTACTATGTTACTACATAAATGGATTTTCTCATTTTCAATCTATGGAATAGCACTTAGGTTCCCAATTTTCAACAAGAGTTGCAATCACAGTTATTTAATGTCAGCACTGGCATTCAAATTAATGCATATATTCAGCACTGCCATGATTAGTTTAGCCCTACTATCCAGGTAATTTCAAAACCCACCTTCGCATTGCCCTCCTTCCACCTACGAGCAGTATTATGTCCTACAGATGGATTTTTGACCTGATACTATCTGTAAGTGCTAAAAATCCACGGCTAGAGAAATTATATGCTCACCGGCTGCTAATGAACATATAAACTTCATCTGAATGTCAACCTTTAGCTTAGAAATTGATAAGATAGCAACTGATTTAAGGCTATGAAAAAGGAAGCCAAGCAGGGCTGCTGTGCTCAGACTGTTCAGCTTCCTGGTCAAATTGATTTTCTCCCAATACTCAGCTACTGTGCAAACAGCATATAAAGCTCAAGGTTTTTGGTTTTCAGCCGGTAGCAAAAAAACGAAAGAAGGAACCACCATCTTCTGCTGCTTCTTCCCCTGCCTTAGTTCTGGAAAAGGACACAGTTTAAACTTTATAATAACTGTTAAGTGCTTTTAACCCATGCAATAAATCAAGAATGTTCAAAAGAGTAACATGCTGGCAAAAGTATAACGAGATCCACTTAGTGTGAGCTAGAGGCATCACCTACAAACAAAAAAGCAAACCTTGGAATGGATAAACACTTCCAGAGGTAAACAGGGGTATTCGGAACCATCACCTATATTCTCTTACACTATCAATAGTGGATGAGCTGTCCCCCCAAATCTCCATTAATGACCTGAGTTCTCTGGGACCTTTTGAAATCAAAACACTGTGCTTAACATTTCTGGATTCCATAGCCAAAAAGCACTTTCCCCTACACGGTATACGGACCTAGACACACATTATATAGAAGAAAAACAGAAGTAACTACAGTATCTGCTTCCCTGATATAGTACCCAGCTCCAGCTGCTTCAGAGGCAAATGTTGAACCTTATAACAGTATCTTAAGTTCTGGGTTAGAAGAGCCACATAAAAGGTACGCAAATAGGTCTTGGGAGGGAGGGAGGAGGAGGAAGAGGAAGAAGGTGATTCAATGTAGGGAATAAACATGTTGCAGGCTTAACGGAGCTAACCTCTCGTCTCATTCCAGAACTCAGCAGCTTGTCTTTTGTTTAATGCAAAGGGAAATGTCCAGTGTATTCCATTATTCATGAAATTACATTGGTTACCAATAAAATATTGTTTGGTTTTTAATCATCACTCAAATGTTTTACTTTTTTTTGAGGGGGGGGATTTATCAAGAGGCACTAACCCATTTAGCACATGGCAAACACTAAGCCCCTGTTTTACTAAGGTGCGCTAACCGATTAGCGCTAAACGCTAACGCATAGACTAAACGCGTCCATAGACTAACATGGACGCGTTAACGTTTAGCATGCGCTAATCAGTTAGCGCACCTTAGTAAAACAGGGCCTAAGACTCCCACAGGAATATAATGGGCATCAACAGTTAACATACACTAAAATCGGTTAGTGCCCCCTTCATGAATTCCCCCTTAAGGTGTCCCTTTTACCTTTCCTCTCTGATTACACTAACAAAATTTTATTTTATTCTTTTTTGTTCCTGGGTAATAAGTGTTTTTTCTTAATTGCCTATGCCACAAAAGTATAGAAAATGGCTGTCATTCCCCTCATACTTTGCTTTTGAGACCAGGACATTGATATTTTGAAATTTACTTTTTTTTTTCCAGAACATTCCAGATTGATTCCAAGCTGAATAAACTGAGGGGCCCTTTTACTAAACATCTGGCAAATGCATTTTGCTATGTATGTGGTCAATTTAATCAAGACAAGAGGGGGAAAGTACTCCATAGAAGCATCTAAGATGTGCAAAGCCTACAAGGCATATTTCGGCATGCCTGTTGGGGATCAAGACAAACTTTGGGAACTTCACATGCGAGCACTGCGAAAAAACTCTGGAAGGTAAGAATTTGTTTCTCACTAGGATGGCGGAATATTCTGCTGTAAAATTCCTAGATGTGTAATTTTTTTTAATATTTAAATTTTAAAAGTTATTTAAAAATATATTGTATGAAATATGTTGTGAGAATCTCATACACATTAGTCTTGGGTGAAATAAATTGTATTCATTACCACAATTTCAGTGGGGGGGGGGGGGGGTTTCTCTACAACAGTGGTTCTCAAACCTGTCCTGGGGGCCTTCCAGCCATTTGGGTTTTCAAGATATCATGAGAGAGATTGATTGATTGATTCAAATTTTCTAAACCGTTCTCCCAAGGGAGCTCAGAACAATTTACATGAATTTATTTAGGTACTCAAGCATTTTTCCCTGTCTGTCCCAGCAGGCTCACAATCTATCTAATACACCTGGGGCAATGGAGGGATTAAATGACTTGCCCAGGGTCACAAGGAGCAGCATGGGTTTGAACCCACAACCTCAGGGTGCTGAGGCTGTAGTTTTAACCACTGTGCCACTCTCCCTTGAGATTTGTATATAACAAGAGGTAGAAAGTACAGAAATCTGGCTCATGCATATTCATTAGGGATATCTTGAAAACACAAATGGCTGGAGGTCCCCCAGGACAGGTTTGAGAACCAATGTTCTACAGGATGGTACAGAAGGGGGAAAAAAAAGATCCATGAAGTCTGAAATCCCAACTACTAGTTCTGCACAGTAGGCCCTTCCAAAATGCCCTTCCAAAATGTCAAACTGCATCTGGAATCACATATCCTTCATCCATCGCCCCAGAACCACATTGCCCTGAGCTCCGCATACCCACCTCCCTGATAGAGAGCAGCAAGTCAGAATGATGGAGTCATTGTAGATCCAGTTTACAAGATCAGTGGTGCATTTGATGAAAGAACCCATACTATCCAAACCAAAAGACCTCAATAGCTTATCAGAGATCTTGTTCTCACCAAGTCCAATGCTGAGCTTTTGAGGTCTAATCTCCAGCAATGGAACTTGTTGGATGAAAATGTGCAAGTCACAGAGATCAAAGGAAGTGTCGCCAAGCTTCTTCCACCTTCTTCACCCATCAAGATGGGCTCTGCTTCTGCCACCATGTAACCAGTCTGTTTGAGGCAATTGGAATCGCATGTAAGAGTGCAATCTTTTCATTGACAGCTCATCCAGGAGCAAAGCCATGCTGCTTTATAATGGGAACAAGTACCCATCTCTTCCACTAGCTCACTCAGTGCACCTCAAAGAAAATTACAATAGCATCAAGACCTTACTAGGCACCTTGAAGTATAATGAGTATGACTGGGAGGTCAAAGATTTCAAAATGGTGCCATTCTTAATGGGTCTCCAAGGTGGTTTTACCACGTTTTCCTGCTATTTCTGCCTTTGGAACAACAGGGACGCAAAGGTACTCTACCAAAGGTAGGACTGGCTACAGTATCAAATGGGAACCACTGGTGCACCCCCAGAAGGTGCTGATGCCACAAATGTACATCAGATTGGGATCACAGATAAAGAAGATCCTGGGGTGCATGCAAGGAATTTCCTAAGAAGTTAACTAGGAAGGAGAAAGCAGCTTGGAACAGCTTTGTTGCAGTGGTTTGGGGCTTCCTGGCAATCACAAGGCCACAAACTACATGGAATTGGTTGAGAATCTGGTGAAAAATTACAGTAGTATGGGTTGTAGGATCTCTCTCGAAGTCCATGTCCTTGATGCTCATCTTGAGACATTCAAAGACAGACCTGGGTATTGTTTGGCTCCTGGACCACATCCAGCCCTTTGGCTAACCCTGACCGGCCCACATGAGATCAATGGCAAATTAGGAATCGAACATAATAATTCTGAACTCGCAGGCCTTGAGCATGCGCAGATGCTCAAGGCCCAGCAGACGAGGAGGCCGATCTTTGGAGTGCCCAGATGAGGGTAAGAAGTGGCGGGGGGGGGTGCCCAATCATGGCAGGGGGGGGCGGGGGGGGCCGGATCGTGGGGGGGGGTGCTCGTAAAGCGAGCCATGCTCGGTTTCTGAGGCACTGATTTTGCAAATGTTTTGCTTGTCTTGCAAAACACTCGCAAACCGGTGCACTCGTACACCGAGGTACCACTGTATTTCGTTACTAAAGCCAAAGGTAAAGCCGTGTGCTTAGTTTGTGGAGAACAGATTGCTGTGTTTAAGAATTACAATTTGAATCGCCATTACGAGAGACATTCAACCTGGTTTCAGTGCACTTGTTCAAGCCCAAGACAAACTAGATTTCTCTCACTAAAAAATAAACAAACTGAAAAACAGCAAATGAGAATCAGGCTACAAAAAATTGTAATAGCACTTATTACTTTTTGTATAAAGCTAATTTAATGCTGCTCTTTGAAAGCCTGCAAAAACATGCACCTTTTCAAAATTGTTGTTGTGAAATAGTGATGTATTGGTGGTGTTTTAAATATGCCCATTTCACATTTTCATAGCCTAATCGTAACATCTACCAGTAGCAGTTAATCAAAACCATACAATTTACTGCTGTCTATAAAGAGATAAAATTAATATGGAGCAGTATTGAGCTCAATCTATTGGTCCGGCCTTCCAAAACAGTCCCAGTTTCTCATGTGGCCCCTTTGGGGAAAATTAATTGCCCACCCCTGTTAAAAGGAGAACTTGGGAGCATACTCAGAGGAGCAAGGCAAGTGCTTTCACCAGGATATACTGGTCTTTGAACATCGCTATCAAGGACAATATAATGAGAACCTGATGGGAGACTACATCTGGGAGCTGATTCGTGAAGGTGACTTACAATAATCGCAAATTGAAGTGTGCAAGGGTGTGCCCCACAATACTTGATGGATTGCATACAACCTTATGCTAGGATACAAAAGCTTCATTCGGCAACACAGCGGAACTTGACTATACCTTCTAGAAAGGAGTTAAGTCTGCAGACAGTGAGAGAAAAGGATTTTTTTTAATGTAGTGGTCTACATTAAGCAGCAAGAAAGTTTGCAGGCTTTCAAGAAATTGTTAAAGCATCATTTGTTCTGTTGTATGAAATACACAGTATGACTATCGGCTTTGTTATGACTACTACATGTTACGCTCATTGAATTGATCCTTTAGGGATGGCAGGGTTGTTTGATGAAGTTAATGTTGATATGTCAGTCTGATTATGTAATTTGGTGTTATCTTTTATCTTTGTAAAATAATTGAAATGTTATTTATGTCTATTTATGGATGTGTTGATGTACTTCGCCTTGTATAAGACGGATTATAAATAAATCAAACCTCAAAAAAACTACTCGCTTCTAAATATTCTGTGGTCATCTTTGTATAACTTAACTATAATTATATATTAATTTGTGATTCATATATTGCTTTTTATGACTATAAGAATGAAAAAATGAAAAGTCCAGCATTTTCACTTTTTATGGCTCTTATGGGAGATCTCCATCTCCAAATGCCTGTTACCTTGGCACTGTTGCTCTCGTTCAATATCAAGTTTCACCATCTGCCAATTAAATAAGTAAATGTCAAAATGTTACTATCCTGGTCCCAAATGCCAAGTTTTATGGAAACAGACATTTTCTTTTTTTTAAAAAAAGACATGAGCAATTAGGAAATTACTTATTGCTGAGGAACAAATATTGCGTTAAATAGTGTTATTCCTTACATACCAACTCGTGCCCTCTGTTTACTTGATGCTCATTGCTTAGTTTTACCTTCACTGAGAAATGCCCACTGTGGGGCCGATTCTATAAGGGGCGCCTAACTTGTAGGCACTGCCCCATGTGGTTGTCAATCAACCACTAGGCATCCTTTACAGAATCACACCTAGGTGGGCTTAGGCATCCCTGTGGAAGGTGCGTATTAGACAATGATTTTCCTGGCCTAATTTACCCACATCCAACTACAACACCTAGCAATGCCCAAGTCAACAATGCCTATGCTCTGCCCCTCACCACACTTACTTTTGAAGTAGGCGTCATTAGGCACTGCGACTTAGGCGCCATTAAGCGCTGTGCGGATATCCACGTGCCACCTTTTTGAATAAAAAACTGTTTTGTTTTTAATGACATGGTCCATTACCACATCATTTAACAATTAAAACCAACTGAGTTGCACACAAAGGGGTCCTTTTACTAAGGTGCTGTAGCCGGTTTACCGCGCACTAAACGCTAACGCATCCATAGGATATGATGGACGCTTTAGCGTTTAGTGCGCGCTAAAGCAGCTACCGCACCTTAGTAAAAGCACCGCAAAGTTTCATTAAGCATCGCTAGGAGTCTGCGATTAGGGTGCCGTAGCAGAACGAGACTTGGGGGTAATCGTCAGTGGGGACATGAAGTCTGCCAATCAAGTGGAGCAAGCTTCATTCAAGGCAAGACAAATCATGGGTTGCATACGAAGGGGTTTTGTCAGCCGTAAGGCGGAAGTCATTAGGCCCCCACCTGGAATACTGTGTGCAATTCTGGAGGCCGCATTATCGAAAGGATGTGCTAAGGCTGGAGTCAGTGCAGAGAATGGCCACCCGGATGGTCTCGGGACTCAAGGATCTCCCTTACGAAGAACGGCTAGACAAATTACAGCTATACTCGCTCGAGGAGCGCAGAGAGAGGGGGGACATGATCGAGATGTTCAAGTATCTTACGGGCCGCATCGAGGCGGAGGAAGCTATCTTCTTTTTCAGGGGCCCCATGACAACAAGAGGACATCCATGGAAAATCAGGGGCGGGAAACTACGAGGTGACACCAGGAAGTTCTTTTTCACTGAAAGGGTGGTTGATCGCTGGAATAGTCTTCCACTGCAGGTGATTGAGGCCAGCAGCGTGCCTGATTTTAAGGCCAAATGGGATCGGCACATGGGATCTATTCACAGGGCAAAGGTAGGGGAGGGACATTAGGGTGGGCAGACTGGATGGGCCGTGGCCCTTATCTGCCGTCTATTTCTATGTTTCTAACCCCTATAAGTCCACCAGATCATCTGCATTTTACTTTCTAGCTCCAAGTCTTTGGAATAACATCCTATCAAACATCAAAGTTGAACTCTCCTTGCCCAAATTCAAGACACTGTTAAAGACCCATTATTTCCAATTTAATAGATCTGTCTAAAAGTATTTATTATGGCCTGTACTGACTAACAGATTCCATATTGTATTATTTATTTATTGTTCTATTAGTTTTGTTCTATGAGGTTGTACTTTTCTGTTAATAGCCTTAGGTCCTTTTCTTACTGGGAAGGGGGGGGGGTGAATTTTACTGTGTGTAAATTGTTTTTTATATTTTACTAGAAAAGACGGAATATCAAATATTAAAATAAAGATGAACTTGTATTCTATGGAGATTCAAACAGTCCTGTCCATTTACTGTGATATTAAGGCATCATATCAAAATCTGTACTAAACAATTATGTTCCGTAACGCAAAAATTTAAACCAAAGAGCATTTAGTGTTAGCTAAGACACAAACGACTTCAAGCTGCTAAATGGAAAATAAAAATTTGGAGTAAATGAATCCACTGCTCTGATGAACAAGTCATGGGCCAAGCAAGAAAGGCTGCTGAAAGTGGACTTTAAAAACTACTACTATTATTTCTAGAGCGCCACCAGATGTACGCAGCGCTGCGCCGTCAACAAAGGAGACAGTCCTTGCTCAAATGAGCTTACCATACTGTTCTTACGTACAGAAACAGCACTAAAGTGCCCGAAGAGAATGCAGTTCTAGTAGTGGAAACCCTCCAAATAGTACTATTAGTTGTAAGAATGTAAAACATCAGAATGGCAATATTGTTCCGTAATAACTCAATGGCACCGTTAAGAATAATGGCTTACCCCATCGTGCTTTTCAACAAAACTATTCCAATTTTCTATGGGAATTGCTGAAACCAGACTTGGAGGAGTGTGACTGAAATCAGAGCTTCCAAGCTAATGCCAGGATTACAATTTGTTGGGGTAGCTGTTAGGACTGCATGTTAAATCACTGCTAATGCTGCAATTGATGCATTATGTGTCATATTTAAAATAAATGTGACTAATAAAATTAATCACACCACAGAGTTTGAGAGGGGGGGTGGGGGGGGAGATATTGTGAGGAGAAAGGCAATCTCTGTTGTTGAAGCAATACGGCATCTCACCACCCACCCACGGTTTGACATCTCCCCCCTCTTGCAGAACTACCTTAATGCGGGAGAAGCAATGATATCCAAGAATGTAAGAGCAAATGGGATGCCCTTGTGGGATCCCTTAGAGGGTTAAGCCAAGGGAACCTGTCACCAGGAGTGGGATCCCTAGGATAGTAGACTTGGGGGTGGGTCAGTAAAGTGGGCAGACCTGATGGGCTATGGCCCTTATCTGCCGTCATCTTCTATGTTTCTATGTTTCATATGCTGCCTGTGGCCTGTTCCTCCCTTTGACCTGTCTCACCTATGCAGAAACAAGAAACAGCAGGATGGAGCAGGCCACAGGCATGTATGTGCATTGTCGCTGCTGACAGGAACCAATAGAAGACTTAACTTTAACATGCAACAGGGGGATATATGCGGGACTGTGCATAAGGAGAGCAGGAGGGAGAAATTTGCTGGGTAATGAGTGGAAAGGAGAGAGGGAATGAAGGAAGGAGATAAGAGGGAACTAGAAGACAGATACTACAGTGGGAGGAAGGGATATTAGATGGGAGGATGGAAGGGAACAGAGTGGTGGAGGAAATAAAGAAAGATAATGGACATGAGGGTGGAGAGTGAGATGCTAGACAATAGGAGGGAAGAGTGAGAAATGTTGGACTCAAGAGGAAAAGAAAGAGACTAGGGGGGAGAAGAGAGATGTTGACCTGGGGACAGGAAGGAAAAAAAGATATTGGCCCCTTAATCTTGCAATTAACTGTGATTAAAAATTTCTAATTGTGCAATTAAATAATATTTTAATCAATACGCAGCCCTAACTGGCGATTTTCTCCAAGCAAAAAAAATCTGGATTAATCAATGCAAGTGCTCTGAGAGAGTGCCATTTTTACAAGAGTGGTGCAAACACTGCCTGAAAGCTGGATGCTTAGTGAGTGCACCACAGGTCATCTCAGTGACTACTACACTGTTTGCTGGCTACTCATAAAAATCAGTCACATTTTGTATAGCTGTTCCCAAACCCACCACTTTTAAACTACAGCACAACTTGAAAGACACCCCCCCCAAAAAAATATAAAATATTTCAATTACAGCATTAGATAGCACAGCTTTGATACTGTATAACATTTTGCTAGGAGTTTAAAATATTTTACAACCTTCTATCTGTTGTATTTTTACTCTTCAATCTCCTGGTTAAGCGTGTTACACCCCACCCTCATCAAGAGGCTACAGCTCCATCTTTTGACTCAAGCTGCCAGTCTTCCAGGATTTCCAGTTTAGGAACCACCAATTTAGGACTTGAGGAATCAGCAAAAGGGGGAGATGTTACATTTTTTTTTTCCACAATTACAGCGACCCACTATTTCATATACTTCCAGTCACCATACTGGGCATCTCATAATTCTTACTGGCCAATTTCAGACTCAGTAATATGTACAAGGGTGGTTTGATAAAAAAACAAGTTAAACCACAGTCTCCCATCAAGGGCTATACACTTACCCCCTCTTTTACGAAACTGCAACAGCAGTTTCTAGCGCGGGGAGCTGCGCTGCTCCCGACGCTCATAGGAACTCAATGAGCGTCAGCAGCAGCACGAGCTCTCGCAGTTTTGTAAAAGGAGGCCTTAGTTCAGGGAGTTTCAAGTTTTTATTTTGGATCATAGGAAAAATGGCTTACAAAGAAACTGGAAGCTTGCTGAGATTTAAAGGGCTTCGGGGCTGTTGCCGTGAGGCTTTGTAAAAGAGGCAGTAAGTGTATATAGCCCTTGATGGAGACTACGTTGTTTAACTTGCTTTTTTAACCATACTTTTTAAACCACCTTCCTTTGTGTGTGTGTCAAGATAGGCAAAATTAGGCAGGATCCTGCCTTTTACAAAAAAATGAAGACCGTCTTCCGCAAGAGGAGGATGCTCTTACGGAAAAGACACAGTGAAACTATTAACTAGTATTCTGAAACGAACTGGAAATTCTGAAGCGTTTCCATTTTCTCTATGGAAAGCCTAGGTTTTGTTTTTGTCTTTAAAATGTGGGAAAGGAAAAACACAAACCAAACCAAAGTCTCTTATGCTTATGTTGGCTTTCTGTGAAAAAATATTTCCCCTCCCCCCCCCCAAGCTCATCCCAAGTTCTTGCCATGATTGTTTCGTTTCACCAAAAACTCCCTCCAGATTCTCTCCAGGTCCATTTTGCTGCGTATGCGTCAAGAGAAGCTCACCGATGGCTTTCCTTCCACTTCTTTAAGTTGCGACGATGAACTGCTACTATTTGTCTCTGCTGGGTTCTATTTCTAACACCAAACAACAACTCCCCTCGCCAGGAGCTTTCGGTCAATGCAGCCTCCAAATGAGGCGAACGATGTAGCGCAAGAGGTGCAGGATCACTATAGGGTGATTGTTCACTGCTGGGTGATTATTATCCAAGAAACCCTGCAAACGAAAAGGAAAGTGTTAAAATGAGAAGAAAAAAAATAATCATTTTTTAATTACATATTTAATAGTGTCTTCTTGTAGCTGGGGAGTTGACAGCTTCTAGATTACAGAATGACCCAGGGACAAATTTTCCCCGTCCCCGTGGGAACTCATTTTCCTGTCCCTGCCCCAAGCTCCGTACTCATCTGCACGAGCCTCAAACCCTTTAAAATCATAAGTAGCAACATTCTAGAGCTCAGACTGTGATGTCATAGTGCCTCATTCCACCAATGCCCAGCCCCACTCTATAAGAAGCTTTCAACTGCTCCCAAAAAGTTCATCACACAACCCAAAAGGTGCAGAAAACAAAAACTGAAGTGAATTCTTCTGCTTATGAGTAATTGAAAGCCAAGCAGACAAGTTTTTACTTTCTTAGCTATTGCATATGTCCAGTAGCATTACAGAAATGAGTACTAGTAGCCCATCTAATGAAGTCTAGTGTGACCATATAAACAAAGCTACCCCACTCGCCAGCTATTTAGATTTATTATAGTGCTGGTCTGAACCTTAATGATAGAGTAGATGTGAACCTCTATGTTTAGCTGTGCCACCACAGTGGGCAATCAACTCCTATTTCAGACCTCTAAAACGAGTCTAGTTTGCAAAGAAACCGAAAAACACAAGCTTAACTGTTCTTAGACCCTAACAACTCCAATTTCATGTATACCTACCCTCCATGAAAAGGAGACCTAACAAAGTAGGGTCAGCCCTTCCCTGACCCATCTTTCCTTCCATCCTTACAGGCTAACCTTTCTCCCTTGCTTGCTCCATCCAGACTCTCTCCCACCCTGATCCTGTACACTTTACCTTAATTGCCAGCAGCAGTACCATGACCGGGTGGCTTTCAGTCCACCCCTGTGTCTTCCCTCTGCTGTGTTCCACCCACAGAAAATTGTATCAGAGGTGGTGGTATGCAGCAGAGTGAAGATGTAGGGATAGGCCAAAAGCCACCTGTTTATGCTGCTGCCACCAACCAAGGTAAAGTGTACAAGATTGCATTGAAAAGGGAGGGAGAGAAGGTTTATCCAGTCAATATTGATGCCCTTTATCACCTGGCAACCTGAGCCAGTGCCTCACCTAGTACAATGATTTTGCAGGACCTAGAAGAGACCAAAGGTAATTTCAGATCATCTCCAACTTCTTTCCCCTGCCCCCTCCCCATGGTCCTGCATCTCTCTCCCACTCCATGAATCCAGCATCTTTCTCAATCTTGCCACACATACATGCCAATGTTCTCTGCCTTCACCCATTCCAAAATCTCTATTCCTCCTCCCCATGTTGACTTGTCTTTTTTTTACCCCTCCCCCAAATCCATAGATGATGGGGTCTCTTTCTTTCTCCTTTAAGTCCCAGAGGACCCAATATCACTCCCCACCCAAGTGAAGACACCTCATTTAGGGGGGCAACGCCCCCCCCACTCTCCCCAAATCTACGCCCATGATTTTAATGTTTGATTTTATTATAGAATGTAAAATCGCTTTGATTTATCTGTCTAAAAAAATCAATTCAGCAAATTTTAACAAACATATGACTGTTATTGGGCCAATATGTTTCCAGTCTTTTTGCCTTCATCGTAAAATGCCTGATCTGCAAAAAATCTCACTGTCAACTCACTTCCTCAACAGTGTTATACTTCAGCCTTTATAACTGGATGAGCAAGGCATTATGATATGTTGCTGCTCAAGAAGCTGAACATCCCTCTCCAGTTGAGCTACCACCTTTTTTCTATGCTTTTTCCACAGCTCCACAGATTACTGTATATACTCAAATATAAACCAACCTGAATATAAAGGAGGAAAAAAGGTTGACTTAAATATAAACTGGGGAGGGGTTATATTCAAGTACTCAGCCTTACACCTAGCCCTCCTTTCCTTCCCACCCAGCCCCTGATGCCCATTACAGGTCTGCCTTAAGCCCTGGTGGTCCAGCAGTGAGCTAGCATAGAAGCAATCCTTCCCAAAACCAATCCCAGGCGACTAAACCACCCTGCCTCCCTGACCCCTGTAGACCTTACCTTTAAAGCCTTGGTGACTTAGCAGAGCAGGAGTGATCTTTCTACACTTCTGCCCCGTGAAAGCCACAATCAAAAAAGCTTGCTGCGAGTTCCATCTTGCGATGGAGAAGAGAGCCCTCATTCTATGTGAGATGTGTTGGGAAGACAAGTGTGATGGGTTCTCATATACTGAATTGTAGAAGAGGCCATCGGGGTGCTATGAGAATCATGGTGGCGGTTTCTTGGCTAAGTTTGAGTAAAGTCTTCCAGACTAGAGTTATTGGAGAGAAAGCTTAAAGAAACTTGTCCCTCCAGTTGAAAAGGAAAGCATCTGAGTCCAGAGTAAAAGACTAGAAGTTTCTGATTGTGGGAAGAAACAAACAAATCCCCTTCTGGGGTTCCCCAATTCACAAAGATCAGATGCAAAATTTCAATGTGAGTGACTACTCGTGTGGTTATAGAAATCTGCTCAACTTGTTGGCTAGGACATTACGTTTCCCTGCTAGTTAGACTGCTTTCAGGAAAATGTTGCAAGGAATCACCTAGGACCAAATTGCGCCGCCCTTATCACCCTTAAGGGCGGCGCAATAAATCCAGGATGGATTATATGGATGAAATACAAAAGCATCTAAACAACCCTGGTGACTACATGTTACTTGGACCCTACTTTGCAATTACAAAAAAGAGATTAGTGACCTCATGTGGTCTGGGATGAAACAGAGATTTTTGACTCCTCAAGCGGGTAGATTTTTGTGTGTCCAGGATCCGGAATACCCTGTACTGTATACCCTTCCCAAGATACACAAATGTTTAGAGAAGCCTCCAGGTAGATCATTTTTTACCTTTTGTCAAAGAAACTTTTTCCTATGTAAAGGACACAGTAGATTTTTACCTCCATGGAGGTATTTATGGTCACTATGGATGTACAATCATTGTACACCGTTATACCTCAAGCGGAAGCCCTGGATGTGCTAAGGGAATTTCTTAATCAGCACCCGCAGCCAGTGTGTGTACCAACTAATTTTTTAAATTGGCGAGTATTGCCATGAGTGAAAACTTTTTTCTGTTTGAAGGGAAGTACTACAAACAGATTTTGGGGGTGGCCATGACTCCAACCATGGCCCCCTCAGTTTCTAACCTCTTCATGACCCAGTTTGAGAATCATTGAGTTACAAATTCTACATTTCAGCAACATGCGTTACAGTGGATGCATTACATTGACGATATTTTCTTTCTTTGGTCAGGAGATGAATCCTCTTTACTTCAGTTTTGTCAATGGATTAATAGTCGTCATTCTAAAATTAAATTCTCAGTGCAATACAGTCTGGCAGAGATTACGTTCCTGGATGTAAAAGTAGTTAAAATGAATAACACCTTAAAGACTACTGTTTTTAGGAAGACCACCGACAGGGACACAATACTGCATTATGACAGCTTTCATCTGCTGCATTTGAAGCAGAGATTACCTATCTCATAATTTGTACGTATTAGGAGAATTTGTTCAACAAGAGAAGAGTTTTTGAAGCAATCAGTAAAATTGTCGGAGTTTTTTAAGCAGCGAGGCTATCCTGCTGCAGTTATACAAAAAGCATTTAAGAGAGTGCTTTATGCCAACAGGGACTATCTTTTGTCAGAATTACATCCCAAGCCACAACCACAAGTAGTGACTTTTGTTTTAAGTTTATTGTAAAGTGCATCAATTGCGAAGGAATATGAAGAGGCATTGGGATCTTGTTACAATGGTACCAGCATTTTTAGATTATAGTCTCAGATTTGCCTATAAGAGAGGGCAAAATTAAGCCCTGCAGTACTTCGCAATAGTGAATCCCTTATTCCCCATGTGGGACAACATAGATCCTGTAACAATTGCAAAAATTGTGCTATCATGTTATCGGTATCTGATTTTGTCAATCCAGTAAACCAAAGAAAATACACTTTGAAGCATCATACCACTTGTGAATCCGACTTTGTGGTTTATTGTGTAGTATATGTCCCTGCAACTTCAAGGCCACTGTGTCTGAGATTGAATGAACATCGGAGTGCTTTAAATAGATTACTGATGCAAGCCTCAATGGTACAGCACTGCAGTCAGCAAGCACATGACTTCTACCAATTACGATGCTTTGTAATTGTTCACATCCCCCTAACATAAGGGGTGGAAACAGGCAATTACAATGTAAAGAGCAACAGTGGATTTACACGCGCAACACTGTTCAACCACGTGGATTGAATGCTGGCATTGATTGGTTTTACTTTTTCTGAACAGAGTATTTCATTGTTCGCAGTTCTCTAGTTTAGTGTCCGTACATATGATATACTGTTTTCTAATAAGCCCATTGTGTGCATATAGGTAATACGTAGCTTGACCGCATGTATGAATGCTTACCCCACCAGAATTGGTTTGAATGTTTTTTTGATAGAACAATCATTAGCTTGTTTGCTTTGATTGGCTAATTTCTCTGCTTAGAACGCTCAGGCGCCATGTCATTTACATTGACGATGCAGAGGAAAATGTTCAACAAGTAGTGAGTAAATATTTTATAGTTCTTCTTTTTACAGGTGTGTAAGAGGTTTTTTTTTTTTCTTAATTGCACACTGTTTTTCTATAGGACTTTCTGGTTGATCTCTATGCCCTGAAGAAGTGGTGAGAGTTACCATGAAACGATTGTCGGCAACTTTAATTGAGATCGAAATTAACTTACTTGTAAATTTTGTTTTTTCCTCACTAGTTCTGAAAGAATATATAATATTGGTGAAAGATTTTTTTGAGCCAGGCACAGAAGAACCCACTCACTATTCATACACCCGCCAATCAAAAATGTAAACGAGGAAAATTATATGACAACCTAATAGCCACCAAAGCAGCTAAACTGGACAGACAAATCACCATTCTGTTGTCATCAACCACAGACTACAAAACCTTCAAGAAAGATACTAAAACCCTATTCTTCAAAAAGAATACATAAAACCTAACACGACCATTTCCTACCCAAACCCCATCTACCCTTAATACACTCTAATATGCCCCCAATTTATGTTTATTACCAACCAGAGCAATTAAGAGCCTTTATCGATTTAAAGATACCTTCCTATGTCTTTCAGCTTATTTATGATTGTGATATTATTATAAAATGGGGATATCCATGTTAAGGCTTTTTCCCTATTTTTTTTCTTAAGACTGATCTCATTATTTGATTTACTCCCCCCAAATACTGGGGTCTAAGGAAGGATTATATTTATTTTTCTTGTTCTGGGTCATCTTCAGCTGTTTCTAGTTCCACAGATTCAAATAGCAGCTACAGTCTCCTCATCCTCTAAGGTGATAGTTTCCCTTTTAGAAGCAGAGATTGGAATAGGTAATGACTTGGAACCTACCATCCCTAGTTCTGCAAGAGTCCTTTCCCTTTATACTAATTTTTTTTTAATTTACCTGCTGGGGAGTTGTCCTTGCTTCTCTTGTTTCCTAATCACATACTGCAGTAAATATTGTGAACCTGACATTTCAGTAAATACCATCTTCAGTACAACTCAGAAATGCTAATATAAACAGTACTAAAGATGGGTCTTGGAATCGTATCACTTTGAAAACAAACTAAATCATACTGAACAGCTGTTCTTAGGTCTTGAACAAAGCAGAATAAATTCACAGGATTACCCTTCTTGGGTTGTAGGAAGCATTAAACTCATCTCCAATGCGTCGCAACTCACGCGCAATCCATATTTCTGGTCTCATGTCCTCAACTGCTAATGGAAGCCCTCTTCTGGAGGCTGAATCAGAAAAAAAAGCACAAAACAATTACAGGAGGTACAGCTTAAAATACAGTTCTTAAAAACTAGCTATTCTAGATTAGTGTTTCTCAACACGTGGTACGCGTACTCTTGGGGCTACACAGGCCACCTGTTGGGGGTACGCAGCCTGGCCACCGCCAGGGATGCCTGCCTATCCCCCCTCGCTGAAGCTGCTGCCTCCAGGGATCCCTCCCTGCCCGCTGCACCCCCACCCCCAAAACGCCCCCCCCCAGCAGCAACACCACACAGGGACAGGTCAGGGCACATGCAGCAACTCAAAACGCTGCACGCAGCCAGCCCACAAGCCTTCTGCCTCCCCCCCCCCCCCGTCAATTCTGACAACAAACAGAAGGCTCCAGCCCAACCAATCGCTGCCTGGCTGACCCAGAAACTTCTCTCCGACGTCAGAATTGATGTTGGGTGGAAGGCTTGTGGGACAGCCACATACTAGTCACTGCACGCACCGTGGCCCATCCTTGCACGGAGTTGCTGCTGGGACGGGGATGGAGTGTATCGGCTCTGGCGAAGTCACAGGGTCATTTATCACACACTAATGTCCATTAGCACAAGCTAAGTAAGCTTTAATAAAAGGACCCAATGAGATCCATTTCTTATGGATTAAATTCCTTTTTTTAATTTTATTTTATAGTCCACTCTATCTTAAAAATTCTAGGCTTAATTTATGGGAGAATGGCCTGGAACATAGTTCCACCATTTATTTTCAGACTCCAATGCAGCAGGGGTCTTCTGCTCCGTTCCCTCTCTTTCAAGCAACCTGCAGGGAAGATGAGGGGAAGCGGTGAGCTTGCAGCAGAGAACAGTCCCTAATCCAGCCCTTCTTTTCCTGGCCCACCCAAGCCTCTTCTGGCTCCACATTTTCGCTTCCTTTTTTACCTATAAATTACACCCCAGTAATAAACAAAGCAAAGCAATCAAACAAGACAAAAATAAAATATCCTAAAATAAAAATTCAGAGGAAAACTAGGATTTGGGGTGATGTGTGTACAAAATAAAATTCTTATTCAGTGCAGGTAAAGGAGGACCACAGTACTTGAATGCTAAAAAACACTATACATAGTACCTAACTCCTAGACTCCGTTCAGCATGATTGTCAATCATCCACTAGGCACCCTTTATAGAATCCCACCTAGCAGCGCCTAAGAATTCTTAGGAACCGGTAGGTGTTAAAATCTTAGCCGCACTGCCATTTTGGGGGGGGGGGGGGGGAAGGAGGTCTCGACTTATATTCGGATCAACTTATATATATATATTTTTTATTTTTTTTTTATTCTTTATTCATTTTAAAACTGTCAACAAGTGTAACAAATTACAATCAAATACACTTTAATATCACTTATTAATCTAGCAAAGATTATACATGACACATTTGCTCCCTCCCCCCATTATAATAATATATATTTGAGAATATACGGTACTTCTTTTGACAATTGCTTGCCAATTTTCGGGTCAGGCAAGGTACAAATACCTGCTCTTCCTTGATTTTTCAGGCCATCTTTACCATACATTCTGAAACTCCAAACTCTAATATTATACCTTTCACTGACTAACTTCTAGGGGCCAAAGTCAATATTCCAATTTTTTCTTAATTTCTTCAATCAGGTCAATGTAGTCTTGATATAAGACATTCTGTGGATCCTGAGCTGCTAGTCCAGTGACGGAAGTTATCTTGTGCATTATCACATTTTGTACACATTCAATTTATCATTTTGTATAACCTGTTTTATCTCTATTTCTCACTTTCAGAAATTTCAAAGAAGATTTGCCCATTGCAGATCACCTTTGATTACCGTATTTTCGCGGATATAACGCGCACCATTGTAAAACGCGCACAGGGGTATAGCGCGCAGAAATCACGATGATATGTACAAAAACTTTTCTATACCGCGCTCAGGCATATAACGCGCATGCTGCCCGACTCTCCTCTGGCCACCCCGACTCTCCTTTCGCTCTCCCCGACTCTCCTCTGGCCACCCCGATTCTCCTTTCGCCCTCCCCGACTCTCCTCTGGTTGCCCCGACTCACCGTTCACCCGCCCTGACTTTCGGTGCACTGCCCCGCCTCTCCGTGCCTGTCCCCCTTGAAGTCCTGTCCCCCCTTGAAGGTCTGCCTGTCCCCCCTTGAAGTCCTGTCCCCATCCTGAAAGCCTGATGCCCCCCCTCGACGTCCGATTCTTCTCCCCCCTCGGCAGGACCACTCGCACCCCCACCCCGAAGGACCGCCGACTCCCCGACAATATCGGGCCAGGAGGGAGCCCAAACCCTCCTGGCCACGGCGACCCCCTAACCCCACCCCGCACTACATTACGGGCAGGAGGGATCCCAGGCCCTCCTGCCCTCGACGCAAACCCCCTCCCCCCAACGACCGCCCCCCCCCAAGAACCTCCGCCCGTCCCCCAGCCGACCCGCGACCCCCCTGGCCGACCCCCACGACACCCCCACCCGCCTTCCCCGTACTTTGTGTAGTTGGGCCAGAAGGGAGCCCAAACCCTCCTGGCCACGGCGATCCCCTAACCCCACCCCGCACTACATTACGGGCAGGAGGGATCCCAGGCCCTCCTGCCCTCGACGCAAACCCCCCTCCCTCCAACGACCGCCCCCCCCCAAGAACCTCCGACCGACCCGCGACCCCCCTGGCCGACCCCCCCACCCCCCTTCCCCGTACCTTTGGAAGTTGGCCGGACAGACGGGAGCCAAACCCGCCTGTCCGGCAGGCAGCCAACGAAGGAATGAGGCCGGATTGGCCCATCCGTCCTAAAGCTCCGCCTACTGGTGGGGCCTAAGGCGCGTGGGCCAATCAGAATAGGCCCTGGAGCCTTAGGTCCCACCTGGGGGCGCGGCCTGAGGCACATGGGCCAAACCCGACCATGTGCCTCAGGCCGCGCCCCCAGGTGGGACCTAAGGCTCCAGGGCCTATTCTGATTGGCCCACGCGCCTTAGGCCCCACCAGTAGGCGGAGCTTTAGGACGGATGGGCCAATCCGGCCTCATTCCTTCGTTGGCTGTCTGCCGGACAGGCGGGTTTGGCTCCCGTCTGTCCGGCCAACTTCCAAAGGTACGGGGAAGGGGGGTGGGGGGGTCGGCCAGGGGGGTCGCGGGTCGGTCGGAGGTTCTTGGGGGGGGGCGGTCGTTGGAGGGAGGGGGGTTTGCGTCGAGGGCAGGAGGGCCTGGGATCCCTCCTGCCCGTAATGTAGTGCGGGGTGGGGTTAGGGGGTCGCCGTGGCCAGGAGGTTTTGGGCTCCCTTCTGGCCCAACTACACAAAGTACGGGGAAGGCGGGTGGGGGTGTCGTGGGGGGCGGCCAGGGGGGTCGCGGGTCGGCTGGGGGACGGGCGGAGGTTCTTGGGGGGGGGCGGTCGTTGGGGGGAGGGGGTTTGCGTCGAGGGCAGGAGGGCCTGGGATCCCTCCTGCCCGTAATGTAGTGCGGGGTGGGGTTAGGGGGTCGCCGTGGCCAGGAGGGTTTGGGCTCCCTCCTGGCCCGATATTGTTGGGGAGGTCCTGCCGGGGGGGGGGGATGTATCGGACGTCGGGGAGTCGGCCGGGCAAGAGGGCTTGGGCTCCCTCTTGCTCCGATCGTGGATGCGGGTGCGGGTGGGAGCGCGTGCGAGCGGTCGTTCGGGGTGGGGGTGCGAGCGGTCCTGCTGGGGGGGGGTGAATCGGGCGTCGGGCGGGGTGGGAACTATGTTTAAAAACTTTTGTATACCGCGCTCAGGCATATAACGCGCGAGGGGTATGCGCGGTACGTAAAATCACGTATAACGCGCGCGTTATATCCGCGAAAATACGGTAATCATGGCAGCAGAAAATGAGGATGATGCAACTGCAGTTTCTTCCATGGAAGCAAATTCAGCTTTACATTTATTGTAGGGCAAATTTTCTGATCTGGCTTAGTGTTTATTTTTATCATTTGATTCAATTTATCAGCCATTTTGAGATCAACTTTCAAAAGTCCCGTTTTGACGAGATGATTTTGCTTTCCAAACGAATTATAGCATTTCTTTTGTGTTTGTCCTGTATTTTTTTAAAGTACATTGCTTTATGATGAAAGCAGATTATATTATTATTCTGACTGCTGAATAAAGTAGTGATCTGTCTGTTGATGGTTGGTGTACCGATTTGAGCTCAACATTTTTGCAATAAGCCTTTCTTCCAAAGATACATGTTGCTAGCAAAGAACCATTATCACCACCTAATTCAGTTATTTCAATTATGAATTAATTGATAGATAATAAATTTCATATGACTCTAAACAGGAATCACTGAAAATAGAGTAGGCCTTGAGATAAAAAGGAATCATCTCAATAATATTGTCGACCTAGTACAAATGGCAATATAGCAACATGCTAAACTAGTAGCCTAGAGAGGGTAAATGGCATCCCTCCCCTGCCCCCAACCCTCCTGCCACGTGCTCCCCTTCCCACATATACCGCCATAATCTTGCGACTTCTAGGCGGTTCACAATGAAATATAGCTGTGCAATCAGCGAATTACAGTAAATAAATAGATAAAAGGTCATTGACCGCTCAGTGACCTCTTATCTATTTATTTACTGTAATTCACTGATTGTACAGCTATTCTTCATTGTGAACCACCTAGAAGTCGCAAGTTATTATTATTATTAATTTTCCCAGCACGAGCAGTATCACGAACTTGCTGCCCGCATCGGTGTTGGCTCTCCCTCTGTCACTTCCTAAGTGTGGGATCCAGAAGTGATGTCAGAGCTGACGCTGGCACGAGCAGCAGATTGGAATTGTTGCTCGTACCAGTGAAATGCTAGAGGTACAGTGGGGGGTGGAAGTGAAGGCGCGTAGCAGGGGAGGAGTGGGAAGGAGCATGGGGGCGGAGAAGACGGGTGCTGGCACCAAGACGGTGCCCGGGGCGAACCGCCCCCACCCCCCACTGTGCTAAACTCATGCACTGTCTATTAAATCTAAAACAGCAATGTGTTAAACCTGTGCGCTGCTTGCTAAATTTATAGAATTGATATCAGCTGTTGTGTCAAACATATATATAGCATTACACATTTTATATAGGTTGAAAGAAATGCTATGTCTACAATAGCTTGTTAAACTTTGACCCTTACTTTTTGGCATTATTTGCTTGTGTTGAAAACCAAAACCATCTTTTTCATGGAGTTTGAAACATGCTCTAATAGAACTGGTTTGAAAATTTATCTCGATGACTTTTTTGTAGAAACCGATTACACATACACGATTTTGACATTTTTTTTTAAAAAAATCGCAAACTTTAAAGTGAAATTGTAAAGTAACGAGATTAGCTTATAAGTTGAAATTTTATATTTGAGAACAAAAATCACAAAATAATAAACAAAATTTTACAGGAATAGCTTCATTATTATTACAGGAGCCACAGAAAGCTAAGCTTTGAAATTTTTTGGTGCATCCATTTTTCGGCCCACTTTGAGGCTTTTTACATACATCAATTTCAAAATAGAAAAAAATCTGCATTAGTTCCATTGAATACATCATAAAAAATTGTATAAAATCGTCATGTTTCATTTGTTTTGCTTATATAACCAAGAAAATATTTTACTCAAATTTGCAAATATTTTGCAGGGATACTGGCGTACATGGTCACAGTATAATATAAAACAAAAAGCTGTATTTCTATAAGTATTCCATTGGTGAATCAAACTTTACCAAAGCTTGTTTGAGTCATGTAAGATTCAGCATACCAAAGTTTCATCAAAACTCATGATGGTGAGGTGGGGAACTTTTCTAAAATTAGACCACTTAACATGGAATGACCCCATTGGGGAAGGGAGGGGGGGAATGACCACTGGTTGAGTGTGGGGGGGCCATATTTTCATCCCTTCAGTGGTCGTCTGGTCAATTTGGGCATCATTTTGGCTCTTATTCGCTTTAAAAACAGGTCTAGCTCAACACATCCAAATCGTGCCCTGGACATTTGGTAAAATGCTTGATTATCGCTGCAAAACGACCCAAGTCCTAAACCCGCCTCCAACATGCCCCCTTAAGAGTTTGACATATAGGCGGAAAAATGACCTACAAAATATATAAAATGTCAGTTTTGAAAATCAGCACTTGGGACGTTTTGGTGATTAAACTGTTCAAGTGCCAGTTTGTCATCTTTTGGACTTTTTTTTTTTAAACGAGCCCCATAGTATATGAATCCCAAATATTTTTAAGCAAAGGCTTGGTCCCAGCATCGCACATTCTGACTCTTCCCGAGTGCATCATCTCCCCTACTCTGCTCAGTCTGGGCTGATATTTCTTTTCCCCACTCCTCTGTTGCCTCCCCACTTTATGAATCTGGCATACCACCCTGCCTGTCTACCTTCCAGACAGTCATATTCCCAGCAGCAATTCAGTCAGGATCTCTGGTCAACCTCATGGGTCTTTCCCCTGAGTGTCCCTCTCATGCAGCACCAGAAAGTTGCTGCAAAGGAAAGGCCCTTGGGATTAGCCAGAGCGCCTGGCTGAATTGCTGCTAAGACAATGAGGTAGGCAAGAAGTAGGCAAGCAGACAGAGTGGGATGCTGGGGAAAGGGAAAGAGGAAGTTCAGGCTGGACCAGGAAGTGTTCTTCAATACAAAGCCCACGGCTGTATGCAGCAGTCAAAACATAAAAATTAAAATGACTACATGGCCGCCCAAGAGGCAGCCACTGGCTCAAGAGCATTACATTGAAAAACACTGAACGAGTAGATAGCAATTAACATCTTACCAAAAGAAGCGTAACATTCTGAATGATAGATGGTACGTCTTACTTGTTCCTGCACCAATGATATAGAATGATGCAACAGGTGGCTACTAGCTCATGTGGATTTATATAGTCCATTCTAAAATCATGCAAATGACAGATATAAGATGACTAATTGCAGAATATTATATAAACTTTTGAAAACTTATTTTGTCACCTCTCAATGAAATAAATTAGTATTTGTATATTGTAAATCCCAAGAAAGCCCCGGTTTCTTTGATGTAAGCCATACTGAATTCTAGAGCAATGTTCTTCAACTGCCGGTCCACAGAAATTTCCTGCCAGTCCACAGGGCCAGCATATGAATCGGGCCTCAGACAGTGCTCTAAAACTGCCGGTCCATGGTGCGATCGATGCGGCATTGTCTTTGGGCTGCGTCCCTCTTCCTCAGTGCTTCAGTGCACAAAGCCATGGGCAGAGGCTCTTACGCGTGTCCTGTGCTGAACTGGAAGCCTTCTCTCTTACATCACAACATCAGAGGGAAGACTTCCAGATGAGGCACGGGACATGCAAGGAGCCACTGCACACAGCTTTGTGCACTGCAGCACTGAGGAAGAGGGAGCCGGCCAGAAGATTACACCGGAAGGCAGGCCAGAAGGCAAGGAAGGAGGGAGACAACAACGGTAGGGAGAATTTTATTCTTTAATTTAGTGATTGATTTACATCTGCTGCCTGTTCAGGAAGAAATGCATTTCTTTCTTTTCCTCAGGGGTTGTACTGCATGCAGAGTCTTGCATCTTAGGGTTTATTTGTATATATTAGTACTTTTAGTTTGTGGTCCCGCATTTGCATGGGGTTATCTGTGTTCTGGTAGGAATTAATATTAAGAAGCATACAGTGTGCTTTGTGTAATTTAATTTTGTGGTTAACCATTATGTGCTGCTAATACGATTATATTTTGTGTATGTATACAGTATATGAAAAATGAATGGAAAAAAATGGGGTCGGGGTCTGGGGTGGAGATTGGGTGGAGATGGGCGGGGTCTGGCCCATGACTTAGTGTTCTTCAAATGCCAGTCCACAAAATAATTATTTTATTTCCGCCGATACATAAATGTCAAAAGGTTGAAAAACACTGCTCTAGAGCAGTGTTCTTCAAACTTTTTACACCCGTGGACCGGCAGAAAAAAAAGAATTATTTTGTGGACCGGCAAACTACTAGGATTAAAATTTAAAAACCCCGTTTCCGCCCCATCTCCGCGAGCTCGTTCCCCACAAATCATTTGATCCCATCCACACAAGCCTCAGTTATGATTTTATATTGAATGTATTTTATTAAAGTATAAAAAGAAACAATATTCTGTACAATTGTCATTTTATAAATACAAATAATTCAGAGCAAGGATCAACAAAACCCCTGTCTCCCCTCCCCTTCACATATATCCCCTCTACTATCAAGAAAACTGAACAAGCCAAATTATTACAGAATGCTACACAGAAATATCATGCTAACAGAATACTGCAGTCACACATGACAGGAATAGTTTTAGGGGAGTGCAACTAGGGCAACTGCCCCCTGGTCAGAGAGCGCCCTAAGCCAGCTGGAAGCTAAAGAAGCACTGCCTGGGTTTTGCAGTCCCCAGTTATGTCTAACACCAGCTCTAGCAGGATATATATTTCAAATCTGATATATTCTAATCACAAAATAGAAATAAAATTATTTTTCTCTACCTTTTGTCGTCTCTGGTTTCTGCTTTCAATCTTCTTTTCACTCTCTTCCTTCCAGCGTCTGCCCTCTCTGTCTCTTCAATCCAGCATCTGCCCCTTCCATCCACTGTCTATCCTCTCCCCCTTCCATATGGTATCTGTCTTCTTTCTATGCCCCTCTCCCCTTTAAATGCAGCTTGTGCCCCCTCTCTCCTTTTTACATGATTCATTCCAGCTTCACTGCTCTCTTCATTTTTATCTCCCCTACACCAGATCTATCATCATTGTCCCTCTCTGCTTATTTTTCTGCTGACCCCTTCCTATCATCAATCTCTCTACTTTCTCATGCCTGTGTCTCCCCTTCCCCTCCTCATGCCTGTGTCTCCCCTTCCTTTTTTCATTCTCCCTTCCCTCCTCCTCCTGTCCAGCAGTAACTCTCTTCCCTTCCTCCCCTCCCAGCAGCATCTCTCCTTCTCCCTCTCCAGTAGCAGCTGTCCCTTTTTTTCCCTTGCCCAGCAGCTTCCCAGACTCCTTTCCCTCCTCCCCTCCCAGCAGCATCTCTCCTTCTCCCTCTCCAGTAGCAGCTGTCCCTTTTTTTCCCTTGCCCAGCAGCTTCCCAGACTCTCTTCCCTCCTCCCCTCCCAGCAGCATCTCTCCTTCTCCCTCTCCAGTAGCAGCTGTCCCTTTTTTTCCCTTGCCCAACAGCTTCCCAGACTCCTTTCCCTCCTCCCTTCCCAGCAGCATCTCTCCTTCTCCCTCTCCAGTAGCAGCTGTCCCTTTTTTTCCCTTGCCCAACAGCTTCCCAGACTCCTTTCCCTCCTCCCCTCCCAGCAGAGGAGCCCAGATGCAGAAGCCTCGCAAGCAGACTTGCTTGTAGAAAATAGAAGTTTCGAGACGACCGCACTGCGCATGCGTGAGTGCCTTCCTGCCCAGCGTAAGGCGCATCTCCTCAGTTCAGATAGCTAGCAGAGAAGCCAACCAGGGGAGGTGGGTGGGTTGTGAGAATAGCTGCCTGCTGTCCCTGGATAACACCTGTTACGGTAAGTAACTGTGCTTTATCCCAGAACAAGCAGGCAGCCTATTCTCACATATGGGTGACCTCCAAGTTAACCAGAATGGGATGGTGGGAGTGTTGGCAATTTAGGAGAATACATTTTGTAATACTGTCTGGCCAAACTGGCCATCCTGACTGGAGAAAACATCCAGACAATAGTGAGAAGTGAAAGTATGAACAGAGGACCAAGTAGCAGCCTTGCAAATTTCCTCAATAGGTGTAGATCTGAGGAAAGCTACTGAAGCTGCCATTGCTCTGACTTTATGGGCTGTGACTCTACTGTGTAGGGGTAATCCAGCCTGGGCATAGCAGAAAGAGATACAAGCAGCCATCCAGTTGGAAATGGTACGCTTAGAGATAGGATGTCCCAACTTATTTGGATCAAAGGATATAAAAAGTTGAGGAGCAGTTCTGTGTGGTTTGGTGCATTCCAAATAGAAGGCCAAAGCACGCTTACAGTCCAGAGTATGAAGAGCTATTTCTCCAGGATGAGAATGAGGCTTTGGAAAGAACACTGGAAGAACAATGGATTGGTTGAGATGAAATTCTGAAACCACTTTAGGGAGGAATTTAGGATGAGTACGGAGGACCACCTTGTCATGATGGAACACAGTGAAAGGTGGATCAGCAACTAAAGCTTGCAGCTCACTGACTCTTCGAGCAGAAGTGAGGGCAATGAGAAACACCACTTTCCAAGTAAGATACTTCAGATGAGCCGTAGACATTGGTTCAAATGGAGGCTTCATCAATTGAGCAAGAACAACACCGAGGTCCCATACAACAGGAGGCGGTTTGAGAAGAGGGTTGACATTGAAAAGTCCTTTCATGAATCTAGAAACCACCGGATGAGTGGAGAGGGCTTTCCCTTCAATAGGCTAATGGAAAGCCGCAATTGCACTGAGATGGACTCGGATTGATGTAGACTTGAGGCCAGAAGTGGATAAGTGCAAAAGGTAATCCAAAACAGAAGATAAGGAGGAATGTTGAGGCTCCTTATCATGAGAAAAACACTACGAAGAAAATCTAGTCCATTTTTGGTGATAGCATTGTCTAGTGGTAGGTTTCCTAGAAGCCTCTAAAATGTCTTTGACAGGTTGGGAAAACTGAAGAGGAGTCATGTTGAGAGGTACCATGCTGTCAGGTGTAGAGACTGCAGGTTGGGATGAAGCAGAGATCCTTGACTCTGTGTAAGCAGAGTTGGAAAAACTGGTAGAAGATATGGCTCCCTGCTGCTGAGTTGAAGTAGATGGGAGTACCAAGGTTGTCTTGGCCACCGAGGAGCAATCAGAATCATGGTGGCACGATCATTCTTCAACTTGACCAGTCTTAAGCATGAGAGGGAATGGAGGAAATGCACAGAGGAAGAGATTCGGCCATTCCAAAAGAAAAGCATCTGCCTCGAGGCGATGAGGAGAATATATCCTGGAGCAGAACTGAGGCAGTTTGTAGTTGTGGAGAGCTGCAAAGAGGTCTATCTGAGGCGGTCCCCCACTGTGAAAAAATGTGATAAAGAGGCGAGGAATGGAGTGTCCATTCGTGAGGTTGCAGAAGATGACTCAAGTTGTCCGCCAAGCAATTCTTTGCCCCTTGAATGTAGACAGCTTTGAGGAAGGTGTTGTGGCGGATTGCCAAGTCCCAAACCTTCAGAGCTTCTTGGAAAAGGGAGGCAGATCCCATCCCTCCCTGTTTGTTGACATAATATATGGCGACTTGGTTGTCCGTCCGAATGAGGACTACTTGGCCGTGAAGATGCTGAAAAGCGTCGAGAGCCTTGAAAATCGCTCCGAGTTCCAACAGATTGATGTGACATTGACAATCCGTACTGGTCCAGTGGCCTTGTGTACGGAGACCATCGAGATGAGCGCCCCAAGCGTAGGTCGAAGAATCTGTCGTGAGGACCTTCTGATGAGGGGGTGCTTGAAACAGCAAGCCTCTGGAGAGACTACAAGAGAGCATCCACCAACGGAGAGACTGCTTCAAAGAAGGAATGACTTATATGTTTAGAAAGTGGGTCGCAAACCTGCGTCCACTGAGGAATTCTGAGGTGAAGTCTGGTAAAAGGAGTCACGTGTACTGTGGAGGCCATGTGACCTAGTAGTACAATCATGTGTCTCGCTGAGATGAAAGAACAGGAAGACATTGTATGACAGAGTTGAAGGAGAGCATCCAGACGTTGTTGTGGAAGGAATGCTCCGAGTTGAATAGTATCCAGAACAGCTCCGATGAATTGTAGATTCTGTGAGGGTTGAAGTTGGGATTTGGAAAAGTTGATTTCGAATACCAAACTTTGTAGGAACCACGTAGTCCGTTGGGTCGCTACAATAACTCCCTGATATGTGGAATCTTTGATGAGCCAGTCGTCTAGGTAGGGAAATACCTGAAGACCATGGTTCCTTAGAGCTGCTGCTACCACTACCAGGCACTTGGTGAACACTCTGGGGGTGGAAGCGAGGCCAAAGGGTAGCACTCTATATTGATAATGCAGATTCCCCACCCGAAATCTGAGATATTGACGGGAGGCCGGATGAATGGGAATATGAGTGTAGGCCTCTTTGAGATCCAGAGCATAACCAGTTGTTCTGCTCTAGAAGGGGATAAAAGGATGCCAAGGTCAACATTCAAAATTTTTCTTTGACTAAAAATTTGTTGAGAGCCCTGAGATCCAGAATGGGCTGCAGATCGCCCATTTTCTTCGGAACAAGGAAGCAACGGGAGTAAAAACCCCTGTTCTGCTGTTCCAAAGGAACTGGTTCGATGGCATGGAGACGAAGCAGAGCTTGAGCTTCCTGAAGAAGAAGGACTGGAAAGATACTCTCTTGGAGGAAGCTCTGGTGGAATCTGAGTGAAATGAAGAGAGTATCCTTCCCTGATGAAGGACAACACCCAGAGGTCGAATGTAATTGTCGTCCATCGGTGGTAAAAATGATGGAGATGACCTCCTATAGGGGGCAGAGAAGTCAGAGACAGAACGGTGGAGGTTATGCTCTGTTTTAAACAGTCAAAAAGGCTGTTAAGCCTTAGGTGCAACAGAAGATTAAGATTTTTGTTGCTTCTGAGGCTGCTGTTTCTTAGGAGGAGGGCAAGTGTAAGGAGCTGTCCTTGGAGCAAAATACCTCTGGTAAATGGGAGGAGGACATGTAGACTTGGCAGGAGCTGGCTTTGGCTTAGGTCTGACAATAGAAGCAAAGGATTTTTCATGTTCAGACAATTTCTTGGTGGCTGCCTCGATAGATTCATCAAAGAGGTCATTGCCTGCACAAGGAATATTAGCCAAGCGGTCCTGAAGATTAGGATCCATGTCAATAGTATGAAGCCAGGCAAGGTGACGCATTGCTACAGAACAAGCAGCCGCCCGGGCAGACAACTCAAAGGCATCATAAAATGACTGAAGTAGATGTAATCTGAGTTGTGATAGAGAAGCGATGACTTCCTGAAATTCAAAGTGCTTTTGAGTGTCTAAATAGGTAAGAAATTTAGGCAAAAGAGCAATAAGGAACTCAAAATAGGTGACAAAATGGAAATTATAATTGAGGACTTTAGAGGACATCATGGCATTCTGATAGATGCGACGTCCAATTTGTCCACAGTTTTTCCTTCTCTTCCAGGAGGAACTGTAGCATAAACCTTGGAAGGATGGAATCTTTTTAAAGAAGACTCCACAAGTAGGGATTGATGAGATAACTGTGAATTCTCAAATCCTTTACAATGGAGAGTTTTATATCTGGAGTCCAATTTTCCTGGAACAGCTGGAATTGCATAAGGAGTCTCCAGGCATCTGGTAAAAGTTTGAGACAAAAGCTTGCTAATAGGAAGCTTAAGTGACTCTGCCGGAGGTTGAGGAAAATGCATGACTTTGAGATACTCCTTAGAGTATTTGGAACCAGCATCCAGTTGAAGGTCCAAGTCCACAGCCATCTGATGAAGAAAAGAGGAGAAAGATAGCTAATCCAGTAACGCTTTGCCTCAAGAAGGACTCGAAGTCGTCGAAGATGACGCTTCGGCTGGAAAAAAGGCCTCAATAGATTAGGGAGACTTGGACGAGGCTATGGAAGCCACTGAGTCCTCGAGGCGTGGAAGTGAAGACCTTGAACGAGGAGTCGGCGGTCTAGTAGAAGTAAGTGTAGATCGAGGCTTAGATGAGGAAGGACGCTCCTTTGGAAAACTATGCCTGGAAGGATGCCTCGATGAAGGCCTCGATCGCTGGTGAGAACGGTGCTTGGAAGCAGATCTCGAAGATCGAGGAGGCTTCGCCCAGGAGACGGAAGCAGCCTATGCCACCAAAGAATGGATAGGACTGGAGGCTGTGGATCGAAGCTCCAGAGGCTTGATGGAGGAACCTCGATGCACTCTCAAAGACTCTACTCCTTGTATGGAGTGTGAGGATTCCTGCCGAGGCACTGGCAAAGAATCTGCTCCTTGTTTCACGTGCTTACATGCCAGACCAAACATTCGCAGAGACTCTGCATAGAGTGTGTAGACTCAGACTGAGGCATAGAAAGAAGCTCGACCTCGCGGGAGTCTGCAGAATGCCCAGGCTGGATTAGAGTAGCTAGCTTTGGTCCCATTTTGGTGAGGAACTGAATAAATTGCTGCTCTAACATGGTGTGGAAAGAAGCCGGCAAAGATGAATCAGAGTCTGAAACCGGACCACCTTCCTTGGCTGAAGGTTCCACCGAGGCAGTGGAAATGTGCTTCGACTTGGAAGTCTTAGGCACTTTAAGCACTACCTGTGGAACTGTCTGCTGAGCTATCTGACCTGAGAATACAGGGGAAGATATAGCAGACGTCGTCAAGGAAAGAACCGCTGCAAACGAAGGTCTGATGAGGCTTGAAGTCGAAGCAGTGGAGGCAGAAGGGCCCTCGGTCGAAGGCGAGCCCGAGGTTGGCTTCGGAGTCGAAGATGAGGACGAATCCATCTCGAAGAGCTTCTCCACTGAAAGTAGACAACGTTTAAGGGCTCAAGGTTGAAGAGTAGCACAGCGTTCGCACGACTTCGGATGATGTTGTTGCCCAAGGCACTTGAGGCACATGGTGTGGGGGTCCGTGAGACAAATCGCACGTTGACACTGACTACACTTCTTGAAGCCTGTTGCTGGCCAGGAGATAGAAGGAAAAACAGCCGCTACAAGGTCAAAGCCCCTGGGCTGCAGCCGAGTGGCCTGCCCCAGCTGCCAAACGGAAGAAATAAATTTTTTTTTTTTTAAACTAGAAATAAAATAAAGAAAGTACGGACAGCGATTCGTGAAGAAAAACAATACAAACCACGGTGTAGAGAAGGCACGAAGTGAAAAAGTTAAACGCAGAGAGTCAAAGACGAACTTCTCGGCTCCGCAGAAAACTGAGAACTGAGGAGACGCGCCCTACGCTGGGCAGGAAGGCACTTGCGCATGTGTGGTGCAGTCGACTCGAAATTTCTAGTTTCTACAAGTAAGTCTGCTTGTGAGGCTTCCGCATCCGGGCTCCGTCGATGACATCACCCATATGTGAGAATAGGCTGCCTGCTTGTCCTGGGATAATTAATATGACAGTATCTTATTTTCGGGGATGTCTTTTTTTTTCATGTACAATGATCATTTCTCCCTTCTTCTCCTCCACCCCAATTCTTCCTATTTCCTTTCTCTCCCCCACATGTGCATCTTTCCTCCCCTCTCACCCATTCCCTTGCGCAGTATCTTTCTATCCATCTCTCCCATCCCATCCCATCCCCCTTGCAGCTTCTATCCCTCCCCTTGTGCAGCAGAACCCTTGCAGCTTCTATCACTCCCTTCCTCCCATCCCCCTGTGTAGCATCTTTCTATCTCTCCCATCTCCCCCCACCACCATGCACCCACCCGCCCCATTCATCTCAACCCCGACCGAGAGCCGAAATACCTGGAAACAAACGGCAGCAGCACAGGCTGAATCGCAGCCTGCCCTTCTCACATCCGGGCGTTCCTCTGCTGCATCACTGATGATGTCATCAGCAATGCGGCACAGAATGGTCGGGAGTAAGAAGGGCAGGCACAATTCAGCCTGTGCTACCGACGCTGCCGTTTGTTTCCAGGTATTTCGGCTCGCGGTTCGGGTAGGAGGGAGAAATGGAAGGGTTGGCGGGGGCGCACGCGAGAAGGGGAGGAACGAGGGAAGCACTGCTGCTGCCGGTGACTATGGCTTATTTTCAGGGTAGGTCTTATTTTCGGGGGAACATGGTTGCACTACTACCAAAGTTTCAAAAAAATATACTTATTAACTGCACTGAAATTCAAATGAGAATACCTACTAAGAGGCATAATATTTATGAAGCATCTAATAAAGCACAAATCATAACATTCAAATAACAAATATATGACGCTAATGCTTTTCTATAATACAGCTTATCCTATAGCCAAGGGGTCAAATTAGATGTGAACAAGACGACTGGTACAGAATGCTTTGGGATAAACAGATGGAAGGCTAAACTCGAGGCAAGTTATTTATATAGTTAAACAAGATATAAAGAACCGATTTACCACCCCCCTTTTTTACAAAGTCACATAGCAAATGCTCCTACGCCTATTAAATCCCTTAGGGCGTCAAGAGCGATTACCACAGCAGTAGCCGCTACTGCGGCTTTGTAAAAGGAGCCCTTAGTTAGAATGTGTGGCAAGCTAGTCCTGGAGCAGAATGAGTGTATAGTCAATCACCCTATAATCATATATAGCCATAAGATGCCTAGGTAACTGCCACTCAAAAATAGTGAACAAAAATGTGACAATCCAGAGCACAATGCTCTTTCAACAGCCACCAGGGCACAGGTCTCACTTAAACTTGGATATTAAATCATATTAAACTTATCTGGCAACAACATCTCTTCAGTAGCTTCCAAAATACAATTATGTCTTCAGTACAAATAATTGCCTAACTGAAATATTCTTGCACTCTAAATGTCAGACTTGTTTTGGCACCATTTGTGCTTGCATCAAGGGTCAGAGAGCTTTTTGTTTTACTTGAAAATGACATTTTATGTATGTAATCACAAAAACCTTATTCTTGGATGTATTTTGATTTATACCTTATGATTCCCACTATAGTGTGAGCTGGTGTTTTGGATTGTTTTGAGCATAATATGTAAGTGGATTAATCTGTAGACACTATATAAAAGCACTTAGATTCTTGATGAACTTTCCACATTATATATATATATTTTTTTTATTTTTTTTTAAAGAACTAAAAAAAATTAAAAAAATCACAAGGCATTGAGCAACATATCTATATCTATCTAGCTATCTAAATATTGAAGAGAGAAAATACAATGTATACCAGTGGACTCATATAGTGCTTACATTATGGGTGTTTAATTTGTCACCTCAAACGGAAATTGGTCCCGGTCCCTCTGGTCAGACCACTACACATACACCTTCAATATCACCTGGGCCAAAGGCAAACAACCAAAATCCCAAAGCTTAACCTATGAATCACATAAATACATCAACCTACTGAAATAAGACAGACACAATAATCCTAGAAAGTAACCACAAAAATTTCATCTCACAATGGCGCATACTAAGTACAGCTATCTTAGATGAGCTAGCCCCAATACAAACAAAAACCAAAATCAGCAGACGATCAGACAAATGGTTCAATAATGAACTACTCCTACTCAAGACAATGCAGACTAGAAAGAAAATGGAGAAAAAGCAAATAAGAACACACTAAAACATCATGTAGAAAATTAATCCAACAATACAAGCAAAAGCTAAAAGAAAAGAGAAGGCCACACTACACAAACCAAATAGGCACAGAAATTCAAGACACAAAAAAAATTATTCAAATTACTAAAAGAACTCAGACGCTAAACCAGGGGTGTCCAACCTTTTGGCTTCCCTGGGCCGCATTGGCCAAAAAAAATGTTTCTGGGGCCGCGCAAACGCTGCAGCAAAACAGAGGAGGGAGCCGGCAAGACGGTAAACACCCAGGGGCAGCAGAGGAAAACACTGCATCGCCCTCGATCAGGGCCGCACAAAATACTTCAAGGGGCCACTTGCGGCCCTCGGGCTGCAGGTTGGACACCCCTGCACTAAACCCTTCCTGGCCAATAACGTCTCTCCACCCCGTTCAGCCACCCTTTTAGCTGAATACTTTAAAAACAAAATTACTACCGCCAGGACTACCTTCACTGGAACCCCAACTCACCTAGAAGAGATCACAATGCCCCCCAAAGAAAAATAATCAGCTGCAGCAGACAGAACTTGGTCCCGCTTCTCCACTATACAATGGACCGACCTTAACAAACTCTATAAAAAAATACAGCCACGCAGCCTGCGACCTTAATCACTGCCCTCTATACCTGTTGAAAACTTCTAGCACTATATTCCGCGTTCTCCTCTTACAATGGATACAAATCATGCTCATAGACGGCCTTTTCCTGCAAGACCGCAGCAAAATCATCATCACACCGATCCTAAAAGACCCTAAAGGAGCAACAAATCAACCATCCAACTACAGACCCATAGCCTCAATACCACTTTATGTCAAGCTAATGGAAGGCCTCATAGCTAAACTCCTCACCAACTACCTAGAAAACCACAACTTACTCCATCCTACACAGTCTGGTTTCAGAACCAATTACAGCACAGAGCCACTACTAGGATACCTCCTGGACACACCTCAGCACAGGCAACAAAATGCTGATTATATAACTACATCTCACTGCAACATTTGACTTGGTGGACCATGACATGCTACTACAAATACTAGATTCAATAGGAATCACAGGTAAAGTACACACTTGGTTTCAAGGATTCCTACAATCCAGGACATACAGAGTAAAGACAGACAAAGAAAAATCAAAACCATGGTCCAACCCCTGCGGCTTACCCCAAGGATCATCTTTATCCCCAACACTCTTCAACCTTTACTTTGCATCCCTCGGCACCTTCCTAGACAAATTAGGCTTAACCTCCTATAGCTATGCAGACGACTGAAAAATTATGTTCCTACCTGTTATTTTTCTTTCTTTTAGAAGCAGCAGATGAATCCAGAGACCAATGGAATAGCACACATCTACCAGCAGGTGGAGATAGAGAAACTGATTAACAGGTGGTCCTATTGGCTGGCACTCCTCCTGCATCTTAGTATTGCTCCTTGCCCAAGCATCCGCAACCATCAATATGCTTAGCATGTAAAAAAACTTATTTCCCATAACAAATTTCAAAAGGTAATAATACAGAATACAACTATCAATAATAACAAGACTTTGAAAGTTGCAAAAGAAAAAAACGACAGTCAATATCCAGAAAGGGTGGGGCTCTGGATTCATCTGCTGTGTCTAAAGGAAAGAAAATTAACAGGTAAGAACATAATTTTTCCTTCCTTAGCAACAGCAGCAGATGAATCCAGAGACCAATGGGATGTAGCAAAGCAATCCTCAATCTGGGTGGGAAGTAAACGCCACCTCCACAACAACCGAAGCACTAATCATTGCCTCCTCATGCGCCCCCACATCCAACCAGTAGTCACATAACAAAAGTCCTCCAAGGAAAAGACCTCTGGACTATGTCCAAGTAGTCGCCATTGCTTTGGTTGAATGGTCATGAAGTTCTTCCGCCAACCGCTTCCCTGCCATCAAGTAAGCGTAAAGAATGTCCTCCTGGACCCTTCGAGTAAGGGAGGCTTTGGATGCTGCCATATGTTTATCGCATCCCTTGAAGAATACAAAGAGGTGATCTAAACAACTAAAAGTCATTAGAAACCTACAGATTGCAGAGAATGCTACGCATTTTCAAAAAATGCAGTGAAGAAAAGCTCGCCTCCCCATTCCTCCTCCCAGGAAGAAGGAAGGAAAAGTGAGAGTGGCATAAAAGAAAGGATGACACCACCTTAGAAAGAAATTGTGGTACTGTCTGAACTGACCCTAGAATTTGTAAATCAGAAATAAGAATCCCTGCCGTACAAGGCCTGTGACTCAGAAAACCGCCGAGCTGAAGCCATGGCCACAAGAAACACTGTGTTCAATGTCACAGCCTTTTAGAGTCTCAAAAGACAAGGTTGAAATGAAGCCTTCTGTAAACTGTGAAGAAGTACCTTAAGACTGTACTCTGGACAGGGCTTAAGAGGTGTACGAATATACTGAACTACATGAAGCTGAGTAGTAAGCGAAGAGCGAGATACCTAGCCCTTGTAACAAGTTAAGATTGCCACTTGAAGCTGAAGGGAATTGAACGCTAAACCCTTGGCAATACGCTAGTGCCAAAAATGAAATAATATAAATCATAGAACTCTGGAAGGGTGCCAATGTTGAGAAGTACCCAAGAAAGGAAAACCTCCAAAGCTACAGGTGAAGACATCTGTATCACCTGGAGAAGAGAAGAAATAACCTGCTTCGCATAACCTTTACACGTCAGCCACGACTTTTCAAAAGCTAGGTCGTAATACCAAAATAGGACGAATATCCATGTTGATCGGACCCCAGGTGAGTAAATCCGGAGATACCAGGAATCTCAACAGTTCAGCTGTCGAAAGACTCATCAGATCCGCATAGGAAGGATGGCGCAGCCAATCTGGAGATTCTCTAATTACTGTGCCAGGGGAAAACACTTAAAAAGAGAAACCAGAGGCGAGACAGAAGCAACGCTGTTACCTCCCTCTGACTGCCACTTCCTGCGTCTGCTGAAGAAGCTAGGAAGCTTTGAATTTCGAGACGAGGCCATGAGGTCTAGTTCTAGCAGATCTCACCTTTATACAAAGAGCTGGAACACCTGAGCAAATAGTTCCCAATTTCCAGGATGTAGAAGATTTTACTACTACTACTATTTATTATTTCCAAAGCGCTGAAAGGCGTACACAGCGCTGTACATTTTAACATACAATAGATGGTCCATGCTCAGATTTTGTGGTGAGAAAGTCTATCTAAACCCTTTTCCTGTCTTGTAAAATGATGCGCTGACAGAAGAGGAAGATGAGATTCCACCCATTGAAGTAGAACCATTACTTTACTCGCCAACTGAGTACATCACGTACTTTCCTGGCTGTAGAGAAATACCACTGTCATAACACTGTCCTAAAAGACCTTTATCATCATTCCGGAAGAATGGTCTGAAACTCCTGAAACGGTTGCCTGACCATGCTTCAGTCCAGAAGAATGACCGAGTACTGAGTCTCCTCTTAATACCAGACTCCTTGCGCTGAGAATTAAAGGCACTGAGCCCCCCAACCCAACAGCCTGGGATGTTTGGTGAATTTGAGCCAGTCCAGCAATGACCGAGGCATGCGTTTAAAAAGATTAATCTCGCTGAGCCACCAAATTATATTGAGCGATGCTTGAGGAGCCTACTAGATACTACAATTGGAGCCTTGAGATACCGGGAACCACTGGAACAAAAGCAACTGCTGTAGTGTTCTCATGTGAAAGCAAGCCAAAGTTCCCAGTGGAGTCACCACAATAGATCCTAGAACTTGTACAGAATCCCGTACTCTTGTTCTTGGTGACTGAAGGCGGCAAACCTGAGACTGTAATCTGTCGCCCCAGTCTCTGGGAAGAAACCCTCTCCTACGTGAACAACATCCCCCGATATTCCAATAATTAGTACAAGAGAAAAGAGCTCTTTGGAAATTTGAAGATTCACATCCAAAGAATTGAAGAAAAGAAGTTCAAATAAAAGAAATCACCTGTTTTGTGTCTAACAAATTGACCTGGCTGGAAGACATCCGAATCAAGCAGTCGTCTAAGAAAGAAAGTACCTGAATCTCCTGTTTGTGCCAAAACGCCAGTACTGCCCTCATTTTCTAAAATGTTCAAGGAGCCGTAGCTAGGCCAAATGCCATCTGCCAAAACTGATAGCGCTGCTCAATGAGAGCTAAGTGAAGATAGTGCAAATTTGGTGACCATAGGGAAATTGTAAATATTCTCTCAGTTTTTCTCCGGAAATGTCTAACTCTGAGAAACTAATTTACCAGGAGATCCAGCCCCCGTCTGACCAATTACCCCATCTTCGGCACTATGAAGTAAATGGAATAACCTCCTTAGTTCCGGAAGAACTAAAACTACTGCCCCGAGTACCAGTAACACTTAAAAGGGGTCTCGCACGAACGTAACCTTTGGAAGCTCAATACATGGTCACTCCAAGAAAGAATCTGAAATGGGAGGATTCAAAGTTGCAAGCATCCTGAAAAATGCCCAAAGCCCCCTGACCTGACATCATAGTGTCTCCCCCCCTCACGAGAAGACATAAAAAGTTACCAGAGGAAGTGAAGATCCCTTCAGAATGAAAAGCAGACAGTCGGGGAATGGCTGAACAAGAGCTGTAAATTCTGGGGAGAGGATCCTGGGAACGAGAATGGAAACTGTACAAGCTGGATTAATGACTGCAAGTATATTTTTAATGCCTAAACCTACCAGTATCACCCTTGATGCTTTATGGGATTTGGTAGCTAAGTTGGGACAGACTTTGTCACCACAAATTAAGGACTTAGAAAACAAACTTTTGGAACAAAAGGAGGAATTAATGGGATTTAAATAGGAAAATATGGCTGTAAAAGCTAACGTGGAGAAAGTTGAGAAAGATATTAGAAGCAAAGGGTGTACAATCTACTTTAATTAGAGATAATCTCAATTTAAGAAGAAAGGTGGAAATGCTGGAAAATAATAATCGGTTAAATAATCTTAGATTACTGAATTTTCCAAAGGTACCCTCATTATCTGTTAAAGAAGTCTTAAATAAATATTTCTCTGAAGTACTTAATGTTTCAGAAGATAACTTTTCTCCTTTTTCAAAAATATATTATCTTCCTACAAAAACATCAGAGGATCAAGAGGATCAACGCCCTTTACAGGGCGAACAGATGGATTTAACAACGATCCTGGAAACCTCAATGAAGGAGGTAGCCAGGCCAGCTACCCAATTTCCCCTTCAGAGAAAGAATGAGTAGCAGCAGACAGAACTTGGTCCCACTTCTCACCCTTAGAATGGTCTGACCTCAACAGACTATACAACAAATACAGCCACGCAGCCTGTGACCTTAACCACTGCCCACCATACCTACTGAAAACCTCCAGTACGGTATTCCGCCTGCTACAAACTCTACTCACAGAGGTCCAGTTCCCACAAGACCTCAGCGAAATCATCATAACTCCGATCCTAAAAGACCCCAAAGGGCCAACAGATCAACCATCCAACTACAGACCCATAGCCTCAATCCCACTCTACGTCAAGCTATGGAAGGCCTCGTCGCTAAAGCCCTAAATGGATATCTAGAAATGGATATCTAGAAAACCACAATTTACTCCACCCTATACAATCTGGCTTCAGAATCAACTACAGAACTGAAACCCTGCTAGGAACACTCATGGACATTGCGAGACAACAGCTCAGCACAGGCAAAAAAATGTTAATCATACAACTAGACCTCTCTGCAGCCTTTGATCTAGTTGACCATGATATCCTCCTACAAACTCTAGACTCAATAGGAATTACAGGAAAGGTACTAATATGGTTCAAAGGTTTCCTACAATCCAGAAACTATAGAGTCAAAACAAACAAAGAAAAATCAGAACCTTGGTCCAACCCATGTGGAGTTCCCCAAGGATCACCCCTTTCTCCAACACTCTTCAACCTATACATTGCCCTCCCTAAGCTCCTACCTAGACAAACTAGGTATTACCCCCTACAGCTACGCAGATGACATCACCTTACACAGGACACTTGAAAAAGTAGCAACATGGATGAAAGAACACAAACTAAAACTTAATCCTAACAAAACAAACTTGATCTCACACCCCATTCAACCCTCACTAAAACTCCTAGGAGTACTGATAGACAGAGAATGTACCATGCAACCACAAATCAACAAAATAATAAAAACATCATTCGCAACCATGAGAAACCTAAGACAATTCAGAAAATTATTCGACAGGAAACAATTCCAACTAGTGGTTCAATCACTAATACTAGGCCTAATAGACTACTGCAACATATTATATCTCCCCTGCCCAGCAACCACGATAAAACAACTTCAAACAATACAAAACACAGCCCTAAGACTTATTTACTCACTGAGTACACTTCAAATTCCACTGCCTTCTTTTCAAAGCTATAAACGGAGACAGCCCTACCTACTGGAACAATCGACTAACCCAAACCACCTCAACCAAACACAAAATGTCAAAAGAAGAAAAATGTATGATAACCTACTGGCCACCAGAGCAGCGAAACTGGACGACAGCTCACCAATCTGCTGACTTCGACCACAGACTACAAAACCTTCAAAAAAGAAACAAAAACCCTACTCTTCAAAAAATACATAAAACTAATATAACACAACCAAACAGGCTCGGAACTCCTCCTGCAATTACCAACTACTCCTTAATAAATTAGAAAATGCTCAAACTTTTCCTAAGTACTTCTTAATATCTTAACAATATGTTCTTCCTATTATCATAACAACTCTTATGTAATCTGCCTTGAACAGCAAGGTAAAGGCGGAATAGAAATCACTAAAGTAATATAATGATATTGTTTTTATACTTCATTTTGTTTTCTCACTCTTGATTACCATCTTGGATCTCTTAAATATAGGACTTTAAAATTAAGCAAATAAGTTTTCTTGCAAACTGTTTTTTCTTTTGTTTTTATAATACTATTGAATGTCTTGATCATATTCTGTACAAGAAATTTATTCTTGATAATTTCTTTAAATAAAATATATATATAAATGAACAGACTCTGATTGTGGAGCATTGGTTGGCGAAACAGCACTCTGTGGCAGAATTGAGACGGCGGGTGATTGATCAGATTGAGGTTGGGTGGGAGGGTGGTGACCTAAACAAATTTCTTAATTATAGGGAACAAAAATAGATTTTTGAATTGAATACTATTAGTCCTGCTGGATTAAACGCTGAGCTGGAGTGGATGATGTTAGTTTGAAAGTAGGTGTGTTTGCTTGGGAGCTCTGTGACTGGTTGAATGAGTAGCGAGTTAGAATAAGAGAGAGAATAGAGATGCCGTGGCCATTTTAGATCTACCCGGAGAGAGTGATATTTATTTCTTTAATTGTGAGTGAGAAAATTTTTGAACCTTGATGGATGTTGTTTTATGTGGATAGAATGCTTTTGGATATGCTGAATAGTGTGCTTTAACATTGTAGAGCAGGGCTGCCCAAGTCCGGTCCTCGAGATCTACTGTCAGGCCAGGTTTTCAGGATCTCCACAATGAACATGATTTGCATACCAAGAAGGCAGTGCAGGCAAATCTCTCTAATGCGTATTCATTGTGGATATCCTGAAAACCTGGTCTGACAGTAGATCTCGAGGACCGGACTTGGGCAGCCCTGTTGTAGAGGATTACTCCTTGAAACAGTTCTTAATGCGAATTCATGTTGGAGCCCCATTCCGTATATCTACATAAGATAAAGTTATTTATTGGCTTTAAGTATATTTAAAAATATTTAAAAACACTAAGGAAGATTAATTGAAAGGCTGATGAGGAAGCTGGCTACTATAAGGCTTGAGCATTACATGAAATATGATGTTCAAGTATAGCCGCTGAGGCCATGTTTGAAAGTCTGAAGATTTGAATTTTTTTCTGGTTTCTGAAATGTTTTGAGTATACAAGAGCTAATTGATAACAAGAGATAGAAGCAACAAGTAAAATTAAGAACATTAAGACATAGGAGAGTGTGGCATTTGTTTTTTGTAATAAATTAGTTCATTGTTAACATATCAACACAGGTTATAGGCAGTAGCAACTGATCTGGCTACTATTTGGGTTTCTGCCAGGTGCTTGTGACTTGGACTGACCTCTGTGAAGATGGGATACTGGGCTAGATGGACCATTGGTCTGACCCACTAAGACTAGTCTTATGTTCTTAAGTTCCACTGCACTCAGTATGACATTCATATATGCACAATTGCTCCCAAAGGTCTGGTTTGTTTAAATTATTTTTATTATTCCAGCAGTAAGAAGCAAATACAAACAGTAGTACCAGTCAGAAAATAACATTTTCAACAATATAATCAGTTCCCCTCCCATCCCCCCCTCCCCAAGAATCCATGGCCAGTCCAACAGCTGAGAGTAGGAATAAAATCTTAAAGATTCAAAAGTCTACTGCGAGCACGCGGTGTGAGGTCCTGCCAGAAGTGCTCCCACACCTGACAAAATTTGCGACCCGGGCCAAGAGTCAAATCTCCCACCATGCGTCTCTCCAGTGTTGCGTGCACTATCATTAGGGATCTCCATTGATCATATGTCGGGGGATCATGGGAGAGCCAGTTGGTGAGGATGACTTTTTTTCCCATCAAAAGGGCTCTGGAGATAAATGCTGACATTCCCCTGGGTTTGGGCGAGGCTATATTATAAAATCCAAATAACGCCCTCGGTTGGGGAAGCCATCGCCTTCCCCAAAGCGATGTGGTATATAGGCCAAGATGTCTCCAAAACTGTTGGATTGCGGGGCAGGCCCAAAACATGTGACTCAAAGATGCGTGAGCCTGATTGCATTTCGGGCAAGAATGCGACGCAGTAATCCTCATCCGGGCTGCACGTTCCGGTGGAATGTAAAGTCTAAGAACAATTTTCAATTGCATTTCCCAGTGAGTAATATTGGGTGACACCTTCTGAATGTTCTTCAGGACCCGTTGAGCAGTCAACTGGCAATGCAAGTCCTCAGCCCACGCTGTCGCTAATATATCCAGATTCGTACTTGGTTGGCAATCCCGGATCCCCACAATATGAAATCGTAGAGGAATCCTCTGTTGGGCTGAAAGGCTGAAGAGTTCTGAAAGCGCCTCCCTGCAGACTTCAGTAAGGGCAGCCACTGGAAGGGACTGAACATAGTGACAGATCTGGTAATAGGCGAAGAGATCATTAGCCTGTAGGTCAAAAGTTCGTTGCAGCTCGGCAAATGTGGCCAGGCTCCCCTCTTCCGAAAACAGGTGAAAAAGATATTGTAGACTTTGTGCTTGCCACCTAAGAAAGGTGGCATTTTGCATGCCAAAGGTCTGGGTTAAACAACAAAAATAAAAAGGAATAATTGGTATAGTGTGAATACTGCTACCTTCCAAGTAAAATACTCTAGGTGCAGATGTACAGATTAATTTTAGAGTTGAAGTTCTTAAGCAGCTACTCTATAATACCCTTAGGTGGTCATTTTTGAAACATATTACACCACTACACAAACCATTTATGATAGTGTTGCTAACTTGTGCTAATCTAACCCAGTCAACTTTATAATTTAATTAAATTTTCTATACAGTCTGGATGCATGTGACCACAGCAGTTTACAAAGTAAAAAGAGTATAGTAAGAAAAGTCATGTTAAAATAGGACAGACCTATGGATGGGCATAATCAAAATATATGTCTAAGTCTGATTTGGGCATATGGTGCTAGATACTCAAAGTCAGCAGTCAGAAAATGCCCATTTTCAGAAAACACACCTAGAAATTATTTTTTTCAAAAATCATCTCAGATGGGAGGGGTGGTGGGAAATGTATTATTGTTTGTTATTACTATTTTATTTATTGTATGGAAATTATAAATGTATATCTACTTTTATTAGTTAAGGGGGAGGGGGAGAAAATGAATGTTTTTCCGAATTATACACATATTAAAGTGCGTTTCTTGATTTGTTTATGTTTAAATTCATTGTATTGCACTATTGGCAGTAGAGTAGGGTTTTGGTGGGTGCACATGTTCCACCATAAATGTAGTGGTTAGAGTGGCTTATGAGCTTGGGTCCTCCTCTCTATGGTTCACTAGCCCACCCCCCCAAGCTAAGTGCTGTGTGCAACTCTACTAGGCTTTCCTATATCAGGTGCTGATGTTATGGAGACAGGTATGTACACTTTTATTTTGATCTTTGTGGGGATGTGAGGGGGGTAAGATGGCAGATAAAGGCCAAATGGCCCATCCAGTCTGCCCATCCGCAGTAACCATTATATCTTCCTCTAAGACAGAGGTAGGGAATGCTGGTCCTCGAGAGCCGTATTCCAGTCGGGTTTTCAGGATTTCCCCAATGAGTATGCATTGAATGCATATTCATTGGGGAAATCCTGAAAACCCGATTGGATTACGGCTCTCGAGGACCGGAGTTCCCTACCTCTGCTCTAAGATATCCCACGTACCTATTCCATGCTTTCTTGAATTCAGACAGTCTCTGACTCCACCACCTCTTCCGGGAGATTATTCCATGTATCTACTACTTTTTCTGTGTAAAAAAAAAAAAAGTATTTTCATAGGTTACTCCTGAGCCTATCACCTCTTAGCTTCATCCTAAGCCCTCTCATTCCAGAGCTTCCTTTCAAATGAAAGAGACTCGACTTTTGTGCATTTATAACATGTAGGTATTTAAACCATGCACCATTTTAGTAACCTTCCTCTGGACCGACTCTATCCTTTATATCATTTTGAAGGTGCAGTCTCCAGAATTGTGCACAATATTCTAAATGAGGTCTCACCAGAGATTTATAAGAGAAAGTACGGAGAAGGGTGACAAAAATGATAAAATGGATAGGACAATTTCCCTTTGAGGAAAGGCTAAAGCAGTTAGGGCTCTTCAGCTTGGAGAAGAGGCAGCTCAGGAGTGATATGTCAGAGGTCTGTAAAATACTGAGTGGAGTGGAATGGGTAGATGTGAATTGCTTTTTTCCAAAAAAATACTCAGACTAGGGGCATGTGATAAAGATTGGGCTGTGTTCCATTCCAGCAGCTGCTTTTGAGAGCTGTCTTGAATTCGTATATAGAGAATGACACGGAGACAAATTTTTCCTCATCCCTGTGGGAACTCATTTTCCCATCCCGGCGAGTTCTTTTCCTGACCCTGACCCATTCCTGCAAGCTCTGTTCTCATTTGCACAAGCCTCAAACACTTTAAAATCATGTGTTAAAGACTTGTGCAGTTAAGGCAGAGCTTACAGGAATGGGATAGAGACGACGACAAAACTCTTGGGGCAGGATGGGGAAATTGAGTTCCTACAAGGACAAATTTGTCCCCATGTCATTCTGTCTTCATATAACTGCCTATGCTTGGCATGAAACGTGCAGCGTGGAAGCTTTTTATGATTTGGTGTTGGAAATCTGCTGGAAATCATTTCTTGTTCATGATACTAGCATTAGCAAAAAGAGGGGGGGGGGTTGAGAGAAACAAGGATATATATGGGGGGTGTATGGAATTTGCATTTAATTGAAATATTCAATTCAGCCTACTTTTCTGTAGCAACACTTAGCTTTGGGTTGAGAGAGATTTGTTGTGTGGGGTGGTTTTTTTTTTCTTAACATTTCTCATTATTATAATCACACCAGTAATAAGTGTGATAATAAGAAACTGAAAAATTAATCCTTTGGAGAAAAATAGAACACAGGATAAGAAAACAATTTTTCCAGAAAACAATTTTTCCAGTTTGTCCACAAATTATTTAGTAGAGGAGCCAATAAAATAATAAAAGAAACTAACATCATTACATTACATAAGTGATTTCTATTCCGCTTGTACCTTGCGGTTCTAAGCGGATTACATTAGAAGATAGCTGGACATTTCCAGGTGATAACATTACAATACATTATATTACTTTACATAACTTTACATTACAATACTTTACATCAATAGAAGAACACTAATCCAAGTAGTCTGGAAGCACTATAGAAATAATTAATAATAGAAGTAGTATTTCCATGCTAGACTAAACAGCACAGCAATGTCATATACCTTAATATTCATTTCTTTTGCAGAAATTCTAAAAATTGTTTGGAATTAAAAAAGTGCACAACTTTTAGCCTCATAAGTAAACACAGAAGAACAAGGAAATCTTAATTGAACTTTTAAGAGCTGAGACTCTAGGTTAAGAGCCAGGAATTTCTGACGCCCTTTCTGTGTCATCCTAGACACATCAGGAAATAGTCTCACAGTTGCATCCAAAAACAAATATCCCATATTCCAATAATACAAACGTAATAATGTGTTCTGATCCAGCTCCAAAGCAAAGAAGACTACCAAGGTAGTCCTTTGCATAATCACTTCTAAAGTTGATTCCAACAACTCTGTCAAATTTATCCCTGGAGGAACCTTTTGTAGATCCAAAGGAGGAGCTTTTGTCTGAGATAGATAAGTCCTTGCTATTGGTGACAAAGTCTGAGAGGACATTTTTTAAAACCTCTTAACAAATAATTCCTCACAATATCTACAGGAGTGATTAAGGAAGGTCTAGAAAAATGTAAAAATCTCTTATTTCTTCTTAATTAATTTTCCAGATGTCTCTAAGTGAAAATTTTGTCTTTTAACCTTTGTTCCATAAATTTGTACATAAGAACATAAGAATTGCTGCTGCTGGGTCAGATCAGTGGTCCATCTTGCCCAGAAGTCCGCTCACGTAGCGGCCCCTAGGTCAAAAACCAGTGCTCCAAATGAGTCCAGCCTCGCCTGCATATGTTCCAGTTTAGCAGGAACTTGTCTTGAATCCCTGGAGGGTATTTTCCCCTATAACAGACTCCGGACGAGCATTCCAGTTGTCTACCACTCTCTGGGTGAAGAAGAACTTCCTTACGTTTGTACGGAATCTATCCTCTTTCAGCTTTAGGGAATGCCCTCTCATTCTCCCTACCTTGGAGAGGGTGAACAATCTGCCTTTATCTACTAAGTCTATTCCCTTCAGTATCTTGAATGTTTCGATCATGTCCCCTCTGTCTCCTCTTTTCAAGGGAGAAGAGGCCCAGTTTCTCTAATCTCTCACTGTACGGCAACTCCTCCAGCCCTTTAACCATTTTTGTCGCTCTTCTCTGGACCCTTTCGAGTAATATCGTGTCTTTCATGTACAGCAACCAGTGCTGGATGCAATACTCCAGGTAAGGGTGCACCATGGCCCAGTACAGTTGCATGATAACCTTCTCCGATCTGTTCGTGATCCCCTTCTTTATCCTTCCTAGCATTCTGTTATTCTGCTACATCTTTTTTGGAAATACAGCAACCAGAATTGCACACAGTACCGATATTCGCGGCGCGGCCGTACCATATATTATAACATTTTCATCTTTGTTTTCCATTCCTTTCCTAATAATTCCTAACATTCTATCTGCTTTCTTAGGCACCGCTGCACAATGACTAGAGAGTTTCAACGTATCCTCAATGATGACACCTAGATCCTTTTACTGGGCAGCGACTCCTAATGTGGAACCCTGCATCACAGAGCTATAAATTTGGGTTCCTCTTTCCCACATGCATCACTTTGCACTTGCTCACTATGATGGGGTGTATATCCCGTCACCAGCCAGCAGAGCGAAGTCTCAACAGCAGCAGCAGGAATTCATTTGCATACCATTAGGGCAAAGACACCTGGGAGCTCTCTGCTCACCCTGAGTGAAAAAGGGATTTGAAAGCAAGAGTTCCTTCTGGAGCTTAGGTAACACTCAAGGGGAGGAATGCTGGCAAAAGCCTAACCCTCAGTAAGCCTGGCCAACACCAGCCCATGACCAATACAACTTGAAGTGACCAGAAAGTACTCAAGCTTGATGACTGCCCATTACTGGTAGAGTGTGAGAGACCAAAAAATAGCCCCCAGAGACTGAGGGGCCAGTGATAGGAGTGTCTGCAGGAGACCAGTGTATCAGTGGTATTCTGGCTGATGCTGACTGACGAACAAAGGGACCAGAGGAAGCAGCCAGAAGACCCAGAAGGAAGCAGCCAGAATTCGATTGGATGGATCAGATAGGATCAATGGCAACAGCAGAGAGACTAGTTATGGTACCAGAAGCAGCCAGAAGAACTAGAGACCCTTGCCTGATGCTGACTGGCAAGTGACCAGTAAATGAAACCAGTGGCAACCAGCAGAGAGACTGGTAATGGTACTAAAAGCAGCCAGAAGGCCTGTGTAGGTTGAAAAGGACCCAGTGGCAACCAGAGGGACCAGTGAAGACCAGAGATCTTTGGTGACCAGATTAACCAGGGAAGTGAGTTCAGAGGAGCCTGGTTTGTTATTTTAGATAAGCTTAGTAGTAAAGTGTGTCTTGAAGAACCTGGTAGTGGAAAGGAAAAGAATACCACAAAAGACTGATGGTGATGAAGTGATGGGAGGTGACCACTCGGTCCATCACACTTGAATTAAATGTCTGCCATTTTGACATCCAGTCTCCCGCGATCCTCTTGCAATTTTTCACAATCCTCTTGCAATTTAACAAAAACTTTCAACAACTTTGTGTCATCAACAAATTTAATTGTATCAGTAGTTATTCCCATCTCTAGATCATTGATAAATATGTTAAAAAGCAGCAGTCCCAGCACAGACACATGGGGAAATCCATTATTTACATCCAATACTTGCAGAAAGGGGGATACAATTAACTTCTATCAAATACACCCTCTCATTCCTTTTTTCTAAATTACATTTATAAATTGTAACACTTAATATCTACCATTAACTTGTATTTAATAGTGCATAGTAATCTTTTATTCAAGTTTCATATGGTCACTAAAGGAGGAAAAGAAGCCTCAGACCCCGTCCACCACCAGAGCAAATCTTATGCATGGACTAGAAAGGGTAACAACTAGTGCTGCCCGATTCAGGGGAAAAAAAATGATTCGATTTGATTCAGCCTATTGAATCGATTTTTCGATTCGATTTTCCTGCCCAAGTGGATGTTTTTTTTCAAATATCCTGGTGGGTTTATTTTATAGCCTCTTCACCCACTTTGCCTTCTCCTAGCGCTGTGGTGTAAACAAAATAAACAAACAAAAAACACTTTTCCTCTCTCTCTTAAATCCTAGCTCACATTCGTGATCTAACACCATAAAATAGAAAATAAAATTATTTTTTCTACCTTTTGTTTTCTGATCATTATTCAGATCCTATCGGTCCCAGGCTCAGGTTGTCTTCTGATAACTTGCTTGCCAGGGTCTCCTTCTTTCTCCGTGCTAACCATCCATCTGCCATCTCTGTCCTCCCCTTCCATTTCCCTTCCCTCCCTCGGAGGTCTGGTATCTTTCCTTTTTTTCGTCTCCATCCACAGATCCACATTTTCTCAAATTACCCTTTCATCCTTCGTCTCTTTCTCCTTTCCCACCACCCAAGGGTCCACCATCTCTCCCTTTCTCTTCCCAACTACCCTCCTATCCAGTATCTCTATCCCCCCTCCACACCTTCCCTTATGTCCAACTTCTCTCCCTTTTTGTTCCTTCCCTCCCTAAATCCCATTGTCCACCATCTGTCTCCCTCTCCTGTTTTTAGATCCTTATTTCTTCTATCCTTCCCCCCATCTCCCCTCTCCATGATCTCCCCCAAGTCCATCTCCCCCCTCCACCAAGTTCATTTTTCCCATCTATCTTCTCCCCATCTCTCCTCCAGTCAACTAACTCCCCATCTCACCTCTCCTTCCATCTACCTTTTTTTATTTTTTTTTATGGCACTCCTAAGCCCCCACCACCACCAAACCCCTGTACCTTTCCCAAAGAGAGTCCTGAAGGTCTGCCGGTGACGGTAGCGATCCACTCCTGCCACTACTCCTAGCGTCCTCTCTCCACTGCGGCCTGCCCTCAGTGAAAACTTCCTGTTTCCGCTTGGGTGGCCGAATGGAGAGAAGACGCCCAGAGTAGCAGCAGGATAGTGAATTGAATTTGCTACCACTGCTTTTGTCTGGCCAGAGAGGAGAGGAGAAAGCCGTGCTTACGAGAAGGAGAGAGCCGTGCTGCCCCGATCTGCACCAGAGATCCGTTCTCCCTCCCACAAGCAAGGCTTTCTCCTCTCCTACCTGGCCAGGTAAAAGCGGCGGTAGCAACGGGGCCAACGAATCGGTAAGTCCGATTTTCTTTAATAGTAAACTGATTTGAATCGATTCACCAAAAGTGAATCGGAGAATCGATTCGAATCGCAAATTGGCCAGCACTAGTAACAACCTCATTGGCTTAAAAAAAAAAAAAAAAAAACCTCCTTGTGCCTTTACTTCATACATTTAAATCATTCACTCAGCGAATTGGGCAGCACTAGTAACAACCTCATTGGCTTTAAAAAAAAAAAAACCCCTCCTTGTGCCTTTACTTCATACATTTAAATCATTCACTCAAACGCAGACTGTGGACTGCAGAACCCCACTGTAACAGTTGTAATGCATTCAAAAACTTTCTGTTCACAAGGTTTATCTTCAAGGGAAAGAAGGCATTTATATGTAACACTAGGCAGTTATGACTTACCTTTACTGATGGCTGTTGCTAATCCGAAGGTGCATCAGGGAGATAGTTCTAATTTTTGCTCGTCGGCACTTTTTTGTTTTGGTTGATTGTTTGGGTTTTTTTTGCCATACTATTGAGCATAGAGACAAGTGCCAACGAGCAAAAATTGGAACTATCCTCTAATTTCCTCAGCAGTCTTTCATGAAGTACTTTGTCAACTGCCTTTTGAAAATCCAACTACATCATATCAACCAGCTCACCTTTATCCATATGTTCATTCACACCTTTAAAGATATGCAGCAGATTGATGAGGCAAGATTTCCCTTGACTAAATCTATGTTGGCTTTCTCTCATTAATCCATGCTTATGTATATGTTCTTTGGATAAAGATATCCGGAAGTGGTTTGCCACATTAGAGTACACAACATATACAATACTAATTAAAAAAAAAAATTTTTTTTAAAAATCAATCACCCATATAAATATTGAAAAAAATTGTGTGATCAGTGATCTCAGTATTGGGATCCCCTTCAGACAGAGGGTACCATTGACTTTAAGGAAGCTTTGAAAATGTATATTTTCACACAGGTGTATGTGCCTATCACCTTTAATCAGGGCATTGAATCTGTGAGTCTGTATTGTCACGTTTGTCTGCTTTCTCATCTCTATTATTGGCTCTCTGACTTGTTTTCTCCTGACCTCTTTGTTTTCCTATTGGAATTTTAGTTCCTTCCTGTACTGTATTCCTTTAATGGTTAGAATTGTACACTACTGCAGTGATTTAGCCCAATGGCAGTATATCAAATAAAAATGAACTTAAGAGAATTATTGAGAATGAAGAGGTTACAATCACACGGCTCATCTCCATTTCAACTGATAAAAAGTTAACAGAGGAAAAAAAAAGTACCAGAATGGCATCGAGAATAGAGGTGTTTGTCCCAAGTAATTATTCTGTTTATGATAAAGAGTAAATATCCTTAAGTACCAAGAAATGAAGTCCAACATCAAGAAAATATGGCAGGATACAGAAATATTTCCCACTGTATTGGGTATGTTTGACTGAAAATAATTTTCAAACACACCTGGATAAAGTTGCTTACACCTATAACTTCCAGGTAGAAGTTCTATGGTAAAATATTAGCAGAAAATCAGAGATCAAGACCATACTCCACATAGCTTTAGAATTGAGATCCTAAATTGTCATGGTATGTGCAACCCCCACCCCCACCCCACCTTACCCTAATGAGAGCTTTATTTTGAAATCATTTGACAGAGTGGTTTGAATTAAAGTGAAGAGCTTGGGGACATTGCTACATAAGGAAAGACTAGAAAATGAAAAAGAAGAGGCAAAGCCTCAAAATACTATGATGAAAACTGCAAAGAGAGGCACTGGAGATGTCACAACCAACAAATGGATACTTAGGCCCTCTTTTATTAAGGTGTGCTAACCGATTAGTGTGAGCTAAACGCTAACGCATGCACTTGTTAGCGTTTAAAGTGTGCTAAATTGATTAGCATGCGCTGATTGGTTAGCACACCTTAGTACAAGAGGGGGTTAGTCTTTTATTGAAAAATACTGAAATGTATAAAAACAAAGTCCCAACTAGGCATCCAGTTTCAGCGACAGCGTCGCCTTCTTCAGGGGACAGTATCAATCTAAATAAATGCATAACAAAATGTACATATGAATTAATTCATCTAATAAACAAATAAATGCTGGAGATATATAAAACCTAGAAATATATTTTATGCATTTTAAAATCTCTTTTGATCGTTTATGTCCGATCCTACATCTAATTAATGAATTATAGCAGTGTTCTTCAACCACCGGTCCATGGACCGGCGCCGGTCCACAGGGCCAGCGCGTGCATCAGGCCCAAAACAGTGTTCTTCAACCACCGGTCCACGGTGCGATCGATGCAGCGTTATCTTCGAGCCAGTGCTCCTACGGGCATCCTGCACCTGAACCGGAAGCCTTCTCTCTGAAGTTGCAGCGTCAGAGAGAAGGCTTCCAGATGAGGCACAGGACGTGCAAGATGCAATTAGTACTTTTATGGGGGCAGGGCCCAGGGTGGAGATGGGCGGGGTCTGGCCACGACTTAGCCCAGTGTTCTTCAACCGCCGGTCCACGGACCGATGCCGGTCCACAGAATAATTATTTTATTTCTGCCGGTCCATAGGTGTAAAAAGGTTGAAAAACACTGAATTATAGTATTAATTTATTACCATGATTTTAAACATTTTTATTCATCAGGCAAATTCTTAAGTCATTGGCATATCAAACATTGGATTAATACTTATTTTGTTGTAATTGATTGGTTAGCTTTTTATCACAATCATCAGCTTTTATTACAATCATTAGCTCACATTGATCAAGAAGTATTTTCAATGCACCACATTGAATGAAGTTCTTATTAAGTTATTATATATTTCTAGCTTTTATATATCTCCAGCATTTATTTGTTTATAAGATGAATTAATTCATATGTACATTTTGTTATGCATGTATTTAGATTGATATTTCTAGCTTTTGTATATCTCCAGCATTTAAGAACATAAGAAAATAGGAACATAAGAGTTGTCTCCGCCGGGTCAGACCAGAGGTCCATCGTGGCCAGCAGCCCGCACTGGCTCATCAGGTCCATGACCTGCTAAGTGTCCCTGCCTTTCCTGTACCTATCTCTATGTCTATCTATACCCCTCAATCCCCTTATCCTGTAGGTATTTATCCAAACCTTCTTTGAATCCCTGTAGCGTGCCCTGCCCTACCACATCCTCCGGGAGCACGTTCCATGTGTTCACCACCCTCTGAGTAAAGAAGAACTTCCTAGCATTTGTTCTAAACCTGTCCCCTTTCAATTTCTCCGAGTGCCCCCTTGTATTTGTGGCTCCCTTCAGTTTGAAGAATCTGTCCCTGTCTACCTTCTCTATGCCTTTCAGGATTTTGAAGGTTTCTATCATGTCTCCTCTAAGTCTCCGCTTTTCCAGGGAGAAGAGCCCCAGCTTTTCTAACCTGTCAGTGTATGAAAGGTTTTCCATACCTCTTACCAATTTAGTTGCTCTTCTCTGGACTCCCTCAAGTATTGCCATGTATTTCCTGAGGTACGGTGACCAGTACTGGACACAGTACTCCAGATGGGGGCGCACCATTGCACGATACAGCGGCATGATGACTTCCTTCGTCCTGGTCGTGATACCCTTTTGTTTATAAGATGAATTAATTCATATGTACATTTTGTTATGCATTTATTTAGATTGATACTGTCCCCTGAAGAAGGCGACGTTGTCGCCAAAACTGGGTGCCTAGTTGGGACTTTGTTTTTATACATTTCAGTATTTTTCAAAAAAAGACTAAGTATCCATTTGTTGGTTGCAGCATCTCCACTGATGAAAACAAAAAAAAAACAAAACTGTGGATACAGATGTTCTGGAGATAATTTATTATACACTGACAAATAAAAACATGAAAATTCAATTTAAAGAGTACAATGATAAAAAATAGTGATAAAAATCCAACCGGACCCTACACGGTCCATGTTTCGGTGAACACGCCTTCCTCAGGGGTCCAATGGTTTGCAAACTTACATATAAAGAATTGGATTTAAAACAGTCTTTAAAAAGTTTTTTGTTTTCATCAGTGGTTGTTTTCACTGTGGATTATTGGATCTCCCCATTTTCTCCACTACATAAGGAAAGAACCATGAAAGCTCAGTATTTTACACTGAGTTCTAGGAAAGCTTTTCCACCCCAGCAACATGCAATATCGCCCATCTCTATGTTTAACACAGTCCTGTTCATCAATAGGAAATATCTGATGCAGATGAGTGGTGAAGTAGCCCAATGGTTAGTACAGCAGGCAAACTGGGTTTGACTCCCATTGCAGCTCCTTGTAACCTTGGGCAATTCACTTAAACCTCTATTGCTCCAAGTGAGCCCACTAGGGACAGAGTACTTGCATATGTGTATTAGTGATTCAGGTGATTTTTAGAGAGATAGCGACTACTGCGATAACATTATCCTCCAAAAGGTCAGGGGATGCAGCCACAAGGAGGAAATGGAGGCCAATACCTCCCAATACCCAAGACTCCCCAAACAATGTATCTTCTCACCTTCTGTCAGAATTGGATATATCTTTACTTTCGAGGGCTTTCATTTGTTTCTGCTTTTGCTTTTGACAATTTTCAATTTCAACTTGACCTAGATCTTTACAGTTGAAAATAATTTATGATACAGGCTCCATAGAGGACAAATCCCGAGTTTTTGTTAAATCTACTTGGATGCTGACTACACTCACTGATCCAGTCATACAGGTTTTCAAGATGTTGGAATCGAGGGATGTTCAGGAACATCTTGATACATCTTCCAGGAGGACCATAGAATGTTCCTCATTGAAGGAATTAGGTAATGATTGTCAGGTGGTCATTAGAAAAGGTGACGCTGTCACAATCCTGAATCAGGTGGAGTATGTATCTGAATGTCTCTCTGTTAACTGACACTACTGTTTATCGCAGACTTATGAGACTCCACTGTTTGATTACAAAAATATATAATTACATTGGTACAGGAAGGTTTAGAAGCTGGTTCTTTTATCAATAAAGAAGCATTTTTTATGCCTGAAGCACCTAAAAATTCATATTATCAAAAAAATTAAAAAATCCAAGTGGGTTATATAATCATTTTTAACCCACCTGGATATCCCATTACTTCTTCTAGAGGTTCCATTTTGGAACCTCTTTCATCATTTGTGAATGTATTCTTGAAACTCATGGTGCCTTTAGGAGCCACTTTCTTAAAGGATTCTACACATTTTCTGAATATTTTAGTCAATTTGGATGTTAGCATAATTGAAGATTTTTTTTGTTTGCTACTTTGGACATAAAATCATTGTACACTTCTATACTCCAGGACAAAGCTCTTACCATTGTCTGGGAGGTTTTAGAATTCAGACCACAACCTTTGTAAGTACCTTCTGAATTTTTGTAGAAGTTGGCTATTTCAAGATGAACTGTTTTTACAAATTTTAGTAGTAGCAATGGGAACTACTTTTTGCCCACAGTATAGCCAATCTATACATGACCAACTTTAAAACTAATTGGGTTGATAACGCCATTTTCTGAAAAAAATTATGTTGTGGAAATGCTATATAGATGACATTTATGTTATAGAATTAGAAGTGTGGCACAATCCTTTATCAAATGGTTAAATAACTGTAATAAAACAAAAAAATTTGACCCTGTGAATCCAGAGAAAAAAAAGTCAAAGAGAAACCAAAGAAACAATGTTCCTGAAATGGACTTTATTCAAAATGCATAATGTATAGCAATCCACAAACTCCTTAAGGGCCTAGTCTGCTGGGAGCACTGCAGACATATAAATCTGTCCAAGCTTGTCCCAAAGCTGGTGAAACACATACAACTTGTCTGAACCTGAAAGGAGAGAAGCTGCAGCATACCCTGACCAAAGTCAGCTGGAAATAAACTACCGGAACGCTGCAGCTCTCCCGCCTCACCGGAGACCCAAGTGCACGCCTGATTCTCGCCGACACGTGGCCGCTGCATCAACGCTCCTAGAAACATAGTTGGATTCAAGCCCCACAAAATTTACCCTGCCACAGCCTGCATAGAAAGAAAATCAGACTCAGGTAATAACTAGAACGGTGCGGTGCTTCCCATCTCATGTGCGCTGCTATAAACCGGCACCTGCACAATCAGCTGCACATGGCCATGACAAACACCGACTAAAGAGAGCCTCGGAATAAACAGGACTACTACTGCTGCAGTGAAACCCAACAAGGAGAACAAGTGCGAGCATGAAATCGCACCGCTACTGCCGCGCTGCAACCAACAAGGAAACCAAGTGCATGCATGCAAAGGGTGGGAAAGTCCCAGCTCCCTCAATGGATTTCTAGTCATAAAACTTAGCCTCAATAAAATATCCATTCCTTAAATGTACGTTGACCGAACCCACAGTACTAAGACTCCCAAACAGAACCTGAAGTTCAAACAGTAAAAAAACTATAAAAAGGTGGTATACAGGTTCCAATCCCTTTCATTTCAGATTTTGCTATTGATGTAGTCACAGTAGGGTGAACAGAGCTGGATCCATCGCCTGCACTCTTAAGCCAAGCCACTGGGGTTGAATCGAACAACAGAATGGAGCATGTGTCTGATGTTCGAAGTTGTATGATTGTGTAATCCATGTGATTTGAAGATATTATAGTTTCATTGCTAGTGCACAGTCATCCATTTCATGGCCCATTCGTAAGCATCCTTTCTCTGCAGTGACAGTTGTTTTTTAAGTGTGATTTATAACTACGTATAATCATGTTTCTTCATCTGTAATTTGAGTGCTAGGCTGCAAGTGTTAGCAGTCAATTTGTTAATGCCTCATTTAATTCTTTTTGATAAAAATCTTTTGGATTGGATTGTTTTTAGATGAGTTCTTTACATTATAAATTATTCCGATTGGTTGGTTTTCGTGACGTGTGAGATTAGGATTGGTTGTTGTTATCCAAGCATTTTTAAAGTTCAGGCACTATTTTTTTTTAAACAGAGTCGTTGGGAAGCACTAACTTAAGCTAACTCAGAGGCAGTGCAAATTCATGTTAATCCCAAGGAATAAGGTTTGACACCATTAAGGTTTTTTCTAAGGTTCTTAATGTTGTCACAGTTGGGTGCAGAGGGGATGAAGTATTTCAAATCTTTATTCAGCGTGAATGGTGCCTAACATACATACACTTTCAATTGAGCTTGAGGGGTTGAACTGCACAGTGTGAGCGGGCATCTATTTGGGATGATTGAGATTCAATTATTTTTTTTTTGCAGCAAGTTTTTTTGTAATGAGTAAGTCGTATAAGTGTTGTGAGCGAGTCGCAGTTAATGCAGATGAATGACCATACTATTTACCATAGATAATTCAGATATCATGAAAAAACAACAATATAAATATGATAAACACTTTCAATTTCAATTGATATTGAAATGTCCAATATATATATATATATATATATATATATATATATATATATATATATATATATAAAATCGGAGGTATGTGTGTATGTATGTGTGTATGTGTCGCGATCACGCAAAAACGGCTTGACCGATTTGAACGAAACTTGGTATGCAGATCCCTCACTACCTGGGATGATATGTTCTGGGGTTCTCGCGGCCCACCTGCACACGTGGGCGGAGCTACAAACATAAAATCAGATTTCACCCATTCATGTCAATGGAAAAAATGTAAAAAGCTGCCATTCTCTCAGTAATTCAAAAACGGCTTGACCGATTTGAACGACACTTGGTATGCAGATCCCTCACTACCTGGGGTGATATGTTCTGGGGGTCTCGCGGCCCACCTGCACACATGGGCGGAGCTACAAACAGAATCAGATTTCACCCATCCATGTCAATGGAAAAAATGTAAAAAGCTGTGGGACCGCTTTGAACGTAAATTGATATGCAGATCCCTCACTACCTGGGGTGATATGTTCTGGGGGTCTCGCGGCCCACCTGCACACGTGGGCGGAGCTACAAACAGAAATCTGATTTCACCCATTCAAGTCAATGGAAAAAATGTAAGAAGCTGTGGGACCGATTTGAACAAAACTTGGTATGCAGATCCCTCACTACCTGGGGTGATATGTTCTGGGGGTCTCGCGGCCCACCTGCACACGTGGGAAGGGTGGGTTCACCCAATAATGTATATGTTCTTGCTCCTGGAGGTGAAACTAAAAATGTTGTTTATAATCAAGTTTTGTGTTAGTTGTATTGTATTCATTTTGTCAAATATTTCACATTATAATTTGAATATTGTACTTTTTATAAAGCTGTAAAAAAATATTTTCATTCACCACTATAAAGTATCTTTATTTGAATCCATTTACAGTGTTATTGCTATAATTAAATACCCGTGCAACGCCGGGCCATCAGCTAGTGATATGATATAAGAACAGCATAGGCTATTAACTAATTCAAGATGAAGGAAAAAACCTCAGAGAAAGGCCATCCCACCTCTACCGAAGTGGTTTGCTCAAGGTGGTTGAGCGGTCACCTCATTGGCAAAAAACCTTCAATGAAAATAAAAGCTTTATGCTGTGCTTTGCTAGCGAAAAACAAAAGATAGAAGAAAAAATTTTCCACTTATCTTCCGCTGATCAGTACACCAACGGTGGACAGCATTTCACAAATCTGCTGCCTCAAGGTGTAACACGACTGATCAGATGCAGGAGAAGCGCTCGGCGTCCCACTTTAAAGTCTGATCAGTCGTGTTACACCCTGAGGCAACCCTGAGATTTGTGAAACGCTGGCCACCGCTGGTGTACCGATCAGCCGAAGATAAGTGGAAAAGTTTTTCTTCTATCTTTTATTTTACCGTTTCACTAAAAAAAATCCTTTGGAGAAAACTTTAACCCATCTTGTGAAATTAATAAAATTAACACTGTATACATGGACTTAAAAATTCTATGGGTTATCTCCTATACTAGTAATAACGTGCCCATGAGTTTTCTTGCTGTCCCTGCCCCATTCCTGTAAGCTCTGCCTTAACAACACAAGCCTCAAACACTTATGATTTTAAAGTGTTTGAGACTTGTGCAGATGAGGATAAAGCTTACAGGAATGGGGCAGGACAGGAAAAGAACTCACGGGAACAGCACAGGAAAATGAGTTCCCTCGGGAATGGGGAAAAATTTGTCTCTGTGTCATTCTCTAACTATATTTTCAAAGTTAATTAGGTAGCGCTGACTTAAGTTCTTTGGAGGGTAGAGCCAATAAAGTTTGGTATTGCTCAGATTTAAATTTAAACAGTATTTTATATTGTTGACCATTTTATGTTTGATAGGCAAAGCTAATTTATGTTAGGATGGATCTATGAAGCGATTGGAACACTGGTTCTTCAGAACAGCATTTCTTCTTTGATCCCCTGAAGCAGCAGACCCTGAAACGGGTCCTGTTGGGATCAGGATTTTCAGATTAGTGGCACTGCTCTCTCTCTATATATACACTTATATATGTATGTGTGTATAGTGCTGTTAAGAAAAATGTACATGAGCACTCTCCTATAAGATTGAGGAGATTTTTTTTGACCAAAGATTGAAGTGACCCCATTTAACTGGCAGTATTGCCTGTTCAGCCATTGAGGGGAATCTGAACATAGTAACATAGTAGATGATGGCAGATAAAGACCCGAATGGTCCATCCAGTCTGCCCAACCTGATTCAATTTAAATTTTTTAATTTTTTTCTTCTGTCGTCGTCTTTCTTCCTTCAAAACAAGTTTGATACAGTAGAATGCAGATTATCAGAACACTGATTATCTGGATTGCTTTGGGGGGGTCTCAGTTTATATTTGAGTTCCCCCCAAAGTACTATTCCTATCACCCTCCCTCCCACTAGTGTTCCTTCTCTGCTTCTGCTGCCACTGCCATCAGCCCAACGACAAAAACAGCTGCCGAGACTTCCAGTGAGTGTCTTGTGAGGCTCTGTAGCCTCGCAAGACTGCCACTGGAAGTCTCAACAGCTTTTTTCGTCACTGAAAAAGCATGGGCAGGAGCGAGTAGGAACCGCTCCTGCCCCAGTGCACCGCTAGACCACCAGGGAAACAAGGTAGGTCTGGGGTCTTTCCACTGGATCCAGGAGGGGGTTGGTGGTGTCAGTTCAGGAAGGGCGTAGAAATTGTACCTTTTCTTTGGGGGGGAAGGAGGTAGATGGTATTTTTTTTTTTTAACAGTGTTATTGTCCATTCATCTGGATATTTAAATTATTCCGACTGCTCTCTGCCCAGGTTAGTCCGGATAAATCAGCATTCTTCTATATTTAAGCTTTCCCCACCTTGGTTCATGGTGGAGGGTTTTGTCCTTTTCTCGTTTACTCAGTGCTGTGAATGTATACATCTACACTTCTCCCTCCGTATTCGCTTTGATAGGGGATTAACAGACCTGCGAATACAGAAAAAAACGCGAATAACTTTTCTATTAAAAACCATCGTGAATATGGTGAAACCGCGAATAACATGGTGGGAGACCTGGCCTGTTCCTGAAGGAGAGGCAAAACACGGTGAAGAAAGTGCTGGGAATCAGCGATTTTCTCTGTAAACACTTGGGGGGGCGGAGCCGGCAAACTAAAAACCGCAAATAATTGAAACCGCAAATGCTGAAACAGCAAATACGGAGGGAGAAGTGTAATAGTACTGCAGAAATGATTAGTAGTAGTAGCAGCAGCAGTTCCAATGCAGAACTTCAGTTATACATTTGAGAGTGCAAAACACCAAGTAGGGTTGTATTTTTTAGGAAAATACACCCCGAATGGAATCATAAAACAAACATTTCCAATTCATGCCACAAACTAATATGGTCTAACTTGCTGCATTGAGTATTCCTGATAAGACAGTGCTTTATGTGAACATTAACATGTGATATTTCTGTAGGGAAGAAAATCAACCCTCATTTGCTGAGTTGCCTCTACAGGTTTAAAAAAAAAAAAAACTGCTTCAAGATGATATCAGCCATAAGCCATAAAGCGACTAGGCGAGTCAGACCTCACACATATGTATCATAAATGCCCCAAATCTCAATTTGCCAATTTCTAACATTTTGTCTTCAGAAAAAATCATCTCAGTTGTATTTGCATATTTTAGACATGAATTAAATTGGTTAAGAAAAAAAAAACAACACCCAATAATTTGTTGATATATATAGACACATGGTTAACCAAAAGTTATGTCATTTGTCAGCATGCCTAACAGATTAATTTGTTAAAAAACACAACCAACCTAAGACATAATAGTTATAATCAAGCAAATTACAGCTAACTATCCTGAAAATCTGAGCTCTGGCCATCTGTTTACATGCAAAGCACACAAACCATGCATAAATAACTGCTGGTTGAAGACAACATTCTTAAAAAGTGTTCAGAAATGAGAAAAGAACAACTTACAGAGCACGTTTTAGGAAATTTTAGCAAGTTTTAGGAAATTTCTTGTCTGATTTTATATCTGTTCATATGTATGCCTGTACACATCTGTATGCATGCATGCCAGGAAAAAAGATGAGGCAAGAATTCCGAGAGCTACTCCCATGTCGCCATGTTTCAGAATATCAATGTTTCTGTGCATTAGCAGCTGGAACCACCTCTCCCACAGAATTTGACTCCAGCACAGCCAGTTTCCAACTTCTCTGGATGAGATAGCTTTAACACCTTCCCAGAGAGTTTATCCCAAAACATAGAAGATTCAACTGGTATCCCTCAATTAACAAAGATAATAGAGAGTATGGTTGCTAGCCAACTTCTACATTATCTAGAATATTTTAGTGCCTACCCAATCATCTTTGAGGAACAGTTTTAGTACTGAAACCATACTGGGGTCTTTACTGTCAGATGTTCACTCAAATATGGCCTTGGGTAATCAATTGCTTTTGATGCAATTTGATCTTAGTGCAGCCTTCAATCTGATTGATCATGATTTGCGACTCTCTCTCCTGGATGTCAGACATTTCTGAAAAGGTTCTTAACTGGTTTAGAGAATTTCTTCAGGATAGGACTTGCTCAGTAAAATGGAAATATATCTCAGAGAAATGGAATATGAAATGTGGAATCTCTCAAGGAGCCCTTCTCCCCCATTCTTTTCAATTTAGACCTACCAAATGTTGCCTTAACTATTACTGATACTAATATTACTGTACTTATGCCGGTATGTCACTGGTTCCTTTTGATTTTTCCCAACCTCAAAATGCGATGATACAGGATAGCTTTTTTTGGGGGAAAGAGTGGGCAGATATGGTTAAGCTAACACTAAATATGCAAAAAAACTAGGCTGATGTGGTTTGAGTCTCCTCCTATATCATCTCAAGAGGCAACATGAATTTAATTTGACTGGGTGAGCAAAAAATTGAAGAGAGGAAGTGCGCTAGATGTGGTGTATTTAGATTTTCGCAAAGCCTTTGACAGTGTTCCACACAGATGTCTAATAAATAGACTAAGTGCTCTTGGGATGGGCCCCAAAGGGACAGGCTGGGTCAAGAACTGGTTAAGTGGAAGACATTGGGTAGTGTTTAATGGAGATCATTCTGAGGAAAGGGATGTTACCAGTGGTGTGCCTCAAGGTTCTGTTCTTGAGCCTGTTCTTTTTAACATTTTTATAAGCGATATTGCTGAAGAGCTGTCAGGTAAGATTTGCCTCTTTGCGGATGATACCAAAATCTGCAATAGTGTAGACACCCTGGATGGCGTGAACAACATGAAGAAAGACCTAGTGAAGTTTGAAGAATGGGCTGAAATTTGATAGCTAAAGTTTAATGCTAAGAAATGCAAGGACATGCATTTGGGCTGCAAAAACCCAAAGAAATGGTACAGTTTAGGGGGTGAAGAACTTATGTGCACAACAGAAAAGCGGGGCTTGAATGTGATGAGCTGGTAACGGCGAAAGCAAGAAGGATGCTGGAGTGCATAGGGAGCCGTATGGCCAGTAAGAAAAAGGAGGTATTGATGTCCCTGTATAAGACTCTGGTGAGATCTTATTTAGAATATTGTGTACAATTCTGGAGACCACACCTTCAAAAAGATATAAAAAGGATGGAATCAGTCCAGAGGAAGGCTACTAAAATGGTGCACAGTCTTCATCGTAAGGTACATGGGAACAGACTTAAAGATCTCAATATGTATACGTTTAGAGGAAAGGCAGGAGAGGGGAGATATGAGACGTTTAATACCTACATGACGTAAATGCACATGAGTCGAGTCTCTTTCATTTGAAAGGAAGCTCTGGAATGAGAAGGCATAGGATGAAGTTAAGAGGTGATAGTATTTCCTTACTCCTAATCCTTTTTTTTTTTTTTTTTTTTTTTTACAGAAAGGGTGGTAGATGTGTGGAACAGTCTCCTGGAAGAAGTAGTGGATACAGACTGTCTCTGAATTCAAGAAGGCGTAGGATAGGCGACATGATGTCAGAGAGGAAGAGATAATGGTTACTGCAGATGGTAGAATAAATGGGCCATTGGTCTTTATCTGCCATCATGTTTCTCTGTTTCTATCTTCCCTTTCAGAAATTATGCTTCATGGTGATTTTAAATTAGAATCATTTTTCCATATTTGAGGGGTCATTTTTAGATTTCCATTTGTCTATGAAATATCAGTTGAATAATTTGATCAGAGGAGTTTTCTGTAAGCCGAATAAATTGTGCCAAATTAAACACTGCCTATCTATAGAATATCAAACTTTTAGTTCATGCAGCTACACTTCTCCCTCGTTATTCGCGGGGGATACGGGCAGAGCCGGCCCGCGAATGGTGAAAACTGCAATTATCCGGCTCTGACCCACCCCCACCTCCCTGCCATCTTCCCGGCCATACCTAGTGGTCTAGAGGGCTTTCGGGGGCAGGAGCGATCTTCCTACGCTCCTGCCCCGTGCAGATCGCCATGAGGAAATGGCTGCTGTGAGTTCCCGTAGTCTCGCGAGACTACGACAGGAACTCCCTACAGCCATTTCCTCATGGCGATCTGCACGGGGCAGGAGCGTAGGAAGATCGCTCCTGCCCCAAAAGCCCGCTAGACCACCAGGTAAGGCCGGGAAGGCGGCAGGGAGGTAAAAATTTTTTTTATTTTTTTTTCCCCCCTCCCCAGAAAAAAATTGCGATTATGTGAAATCGCAAGTGCAGAAAACGTGAATGGGGAAGGGGAAGTGTATATTGTCTTCTACTGATTATTTGCTGTATGTTGGTTGTTATGAAAATTTTCTTCAACCATCTACAAAAACGTTGCAGAATAGAGCATCCAGCATTATCTATGGTCTAAATTATTATGACAATTACTTCTTTTTTATTTAATCTTCATTGGCTCCTGGTTAGTCAGCAATTCCAAAATAACTCAATTTTTTTCTCTTCTGCAAATAAGATTCTTTACAAGCTTTTTTTTTTTATTTTTTTTACAGTTCCTTATAGCAGCTGTAGGGATCCTGACAACTGGTAAGGCACAACAACTGGTATGATTTTCCTACTAACTGTCTTCCTACTAATTGTCATACTCAATTGTTCTACCCTATCAAAAATGTCAAAATAAAAAAACTCTGTCTTGCCATCAGCTGAGCTTAGTTTTGGAGCATGCTATTGGCTCAGCTGATCGGGGATTACCCTGCCATAATTAACTGAACCAACAGGTAAATCCCCAATTGCCTCTTTTCCTCCCTCCCACCCTCTCCAAAAATAGCCCCCTCCCTCCTACTCCCCCCCCCCCCAACATCCTCACACCCTCCCTGTACCTTTGGATGAAAACTTGGCAGGAGGGAAGTCCACTCTCTCTTGCCAATAGGGCTGCCTCTTCAAAGAGCATTTTGGAATGCACTGTGAAGGGCCTAAGGCCCTAATTCGACAATTAGTATCCTAGTCCCCTCCCAGTGCATCATAAGATGCATCACTTTGAAGAGGTGGCCCTATCAGCAGGAGAGAGTGGCATGTCCGTTCTATACCAAAAAATCCACAGGCCAAAGTCCATGAGGTCAAGGCCAGATTAGGAATAAACAGTGCACTAGTCTATACTGCAACCATCTGCTGGAGGTAAAAAATACTGGGAAGTTCTGGTGCTTCACCAGCCTTTATATTGTGATATTGTGATTACGTTAGTTACAGATTAGTCTTCATATACTGGTAGAATGATATAATCCACACATAAAGGGGGGGGCTGGTAAGTCTTAGGCTTTCCTATTAACCTACTTTTGAACTAATACTTTCATCACAACAAAGTTTTCCTGTGTCTGACCTAAATATCATAATTGTAGCCTAATTTCTTATGCAGATATGAAGTGAAAATAAGAAAACAGAAATCTCACTGTAAAAGAGTGCCAAATAGTGATTAAATATCTTTTTCTAAAAGGGAACTTGGCCAAACAGAAGATATGATGTGTCAGTTATTGTACATTGTCTTTCCTACTATACAGTCAAGAACTGGGTTGCTGAATTTAGAACAGGACATTAGAGCATAGAAGACAAAAAACATTCTGGGTGACCAACTCAAGTGACAATTCCAAAAAACGTGGATATCATTCCATAATCTGGGACATTTAAGAATATGCGCTAAAAAGATAGCAGTAATCCTGGAGATATCCTAAGAACAAGTAGGCTATATTATTCACAAGATTTTAGACACGAGAAAGCTCTCTGTCAAATGTATTCTCAAATGTCTCAATGCTGACCAGAAATGTGATTGAGAAGTTGCCTTACAATCCAATCTGGACCTATTTCAGTGAGATCCTGTGAAATTTGAACCGTTTCATAACTATGGATGAAAGAAACTCTGTGTATATGATCTAGAGACAAAAGAATAATCCAGAAAATGGACAGAGTGGTTTCCCTGAAGTTCAAGGCACGGAAGCCATCAAGCAAGGTGCTGGCTTCTGTCTTCTGGGATACAGAAGGGATTTTTATTGTAGATTACCTGGAAAAGGGTGCAGCCATAAAGCAAAGTACTACGTTGCACTTGTGAAACTGAAGCAGCAACTGGTGTTCAAACTTTGAGGCAAGCATTCAAAATAATCTTGTTTCTTAAAGACAATGCTGCTCCTCACAAGGTGGTCATTACACAGCAGAAACTTACAGATCTAAACTTTGAAGTTCTAAAACAAACACTCAGCCTACTCACCTGATTTGGCCCTTTCAGATTACTACCTCTTTCCTAACCTCAAGGAAAAGTTTGAGCCTTAAGGGTGCCAAATTAGCTGTGGATGAGTGAATTTGCAGCACAACTAAAATAATTTTTCTTGGATGGGTTACAAAAGTTAGAAAAAACAAAGTCATGTGTGTGGAGCTTAGTAGTGAATATGTAGAGTAAATAAATTCCCTCATTCTCATTGCTTGTTTTCTTTGCAAAGCCAAGGACTTATCAGCAACCCTTTGTATCTCAACTAACAAAAAGAAAATGAAGTGCGATATGAACCCTGGCTTCTCTACTTCATCCCACTAGACAGGCATTTCCCTTGACCTATTCAAGTCCCATCTACAATATTTAAAATATTGCGGAGGCATACCATCTTGACTTTACAGTCCTATCGGGTACAAGCTGATGACAAATCACCTTCTATATGGAGATCAAGTCTGTGGAGTGCCGCAAGGCTCCTTTATGTCCTCTTTTTAATATTTAAGTTTCAAGTTTATTAGGTTTTTATATACCACCTATCGAGGTTATCTAAGCGGTTTTATAATCAGGTACTCAAGCATTTTCCCTGTCTGTCCTGGTGGGCTCACAATCTATCTAACGTACCTGGGGCTATGGAGGACTGAGTTGACTACTTTAAAGAAATTCAAGTTAACGAATTTAGAAATAATTTTCACTTATGCAGACACTATTTTCATTTTACTGGAGGTAGATCCAACATTGACTAATCTGACAATGAACATAAATTCATGTATTCTCAAAAGTCAAACTTGGGCAACATCCGTTTGGATGAAGCTCAATATAATGAAGACTAAAGTACTATGGTTCGGTCCTAAAATAGATCTTTTACCTCCCTCGGTGACTTTGATATCCGGAGATCTTTTGAAAATGGAATTTTCTTCTAAGACATTGGGCTTTTTGCTCGACTCTTCACTTTCCCTTCAATGTCCCTCTCAAAAAAAAAAAAAAAAGTTTCTTCGGCCTTCAAATATTAAGAAAGGTTCGCCACCTGTTCTGCCAACAGCATTTTGCCACATTAGTACAAGCTATCATATTGGCACAGTTAGATTATTGTAACTCTCTCTACATCTGTTTAAGGGTAACTTAAAAAGGTTACAATTAGTTCAAAATATGGCAGCCAAACTAATCTTTGGCAAAAGGAAATTTGACCCCGTTTCCCCTCTTTAGAAAGCACTTCATTGGCTTATAGTCCATTTCAGAATTCAATTTAAATGTGCAAGTATAGAATTAAAAAATTCACATGAACTTATGTCATTAATTCCTATTTCTTTCAATTATTTGCGGTCTACAAAACCAAGAATTTCTCAAACGTATAAACAGTCTTTCCCTTCCTTTAAAGCAGGGGTATCTGAGGGGGGGATTCCAGGGTGGAGGGTGTGTTAGCACTTGGGTGTGGGTTGGAACAGGGGTTTATTCTAAAAGTTGTTTTGTTGTACTTTTGGTACTCTCGACCTTATTGTCCTGATGTTTTGTATGGTGTATTTGCCGATTGTACATCAATAAAACATGATTTACTCTAAAGCAGGGGTGTCAAACAATCACATTAAGGGGTCAAAATCCAAAACACAGGCTAAGTTGTGGGCCAGACCCTGCCCAGTCTCCAACCCCCCCCCCCCAATAATACTAATTATAACACCATTTTTTCCATTCATTTTTCATATATACACACACAATATAATCTTATTAACACATAATGGTAATGGTTAACCACAAAATTAAACTACACAAAACACACTGTATGCTTCTCAACATTCATTCCTACCAGAACACAGATAACCCCTATGCAAATACAGGACCAAAACTAAAAGTACTACATTTCTCCCTCCGTATTCGGAGGTTAGGGGCAGAGCTGGCCCGCGAATATTAAAAAACCACGAATAATATTCGGGCCGGTTCTGCCCCTAACCCCCACTTCCCCCGGCAATTTTAAGCCCTGAAAGCCCCCCCCCCCCCTTAAGCCTTACCTGGTGGTCTAGCATGTTTTCAGGCAGCAGCAATCTTCCCATGCTCCTGCCCCATGCAGATCGTTCACAGGAAATGGCTGCTTTGAGCTCCCGTAGTCTCTCGAGCCATTTCCTGTAAGCGATCTGCACGGGGCAGGAGCGTGGGACGATCGCTCCTGCCCCAAAAACCCGATAGACCACCAGGTAAGGCTTAAGGGGGGGGGGACTTTCAGGACTTAAAATAGCTCAAAAAAAGAAAAAGTATTTTTAGGTTTCACCGCGAATAAGCAAATCCTTAGATACAGAATTCGCGAATATGGATGAGGAAGTGTAATATATTTTTTAAAACACCCTAAGATTCAAGATTCTGCATGCAGTACAACAACCAGAGAAAAAGAAACAAATGTATTTCTTCCTGAGCAGTGCAAAAGGTAGACAGGAGATTAAAATGCTCAAAACTGACAATTCAAACTTGAAAAAACCATTCCCCTTATCTTTGTTGTCTCCCTCCATGCTGTACCTCCCTTCGGCGGATGTCTAACCTGGCCAGCTCCATCCTGGCTGTTTTATGCAGCCCACAGTCCGATGCCCCCCGGTGTCATCTTGTGGCCGGCTCCCTCCTCCTCACAGCTGTAATGTGCATTGAGCCGCATGCAGCAGCTCCTCGTGCGTCCTGCAACTGATCCGGAAGACTTCTCTCCGATGTCTCAAAGTCAGAGGGAATGCTTCTGGATGAGGTGTGGGATGTGCAATGAGCTGCTGCACGCGGCTCAGTGCACATTACAGCTGTGAGGAGAAGGGAGCCGGCCACAAGGTAAAACTGGGGGCATCAGATCGAGGGCCGCATAAAACAATCAGGCGGGCCTTGAGTTTGACACCTGCGCTTTAAAGGAACAAAAGTTGTTGGTTATATGTCCCGATCTCTCTCATATACTTTTACAACAATCTGGAATGAACTTCCTTCCCAGATTAGAACACGTCTCTCTCCAAACTTTTAGAAAATACTTTGAAAACATTACTTTTTCAACAGTCATTGATTAATTATTCCAAACTGAGGTCAGAAGACTTAGTACTATGTCAGGTAGATTAACTTAGTATTTCTCCAATTTTTTCTGAGTCTCTACCTCATATAAAATTCATTATGTAAACCAAGTCGAGCCCCTAGTACAGCAGATGACCCAATATATAAACCTAAAGATTGGATCATCCATGGAATCAACAGTGTATGGCCAAAGACATAAAGCATTGCAGGCACCACCAATTTCTTTTTCAAATTTAAAACAAAGGGAACATAACAAGCATATAGAAATTGCCATCCCGGGAAAGACCGAAGGTCCATCAAGCCCAGTAGTATCCTGTTTCCAATAGTGACCAACACAGATCACAATTACCTGGCAAGATCCCAAAGATAAAAACAAAATTTATCCTGCTTATCCTAGGAATAAACAGTGGATTTCCTCAAGCCATCTTAATAACGGCTTATGGACTTTTCTTTTTGGAATTATCCAAATCTTTTTTAAACCCTGCTAAGCTAACTACTTTCACTATATTCACCAGCAATGAATTCCAGAGTTTAATTACCCATTGAATGAAGAAATTTTCTCCAATTTGTTTTAATATACTACTTAGTAGTTTCATTGCATGCCCCCTAGTCCTACTATTTTTGGAAAAAGAGTAAACAAGTAATTCACATCTATTCGTTCCACTCCACTCAGTATTTTATAGACCTCTTATCATTTATTTATTTATTTTCTACATGTCTATTCCACACTATCCAGAGTTCTAGGCAGATTACAGACATACACAGCATTAAATGAAATGAAAGACAATGAACACTTAGTGGTAATTAACAAAAACACTGAACCAGGACGGTTAGACAGTGGGCACAATCATGAAGACCCCACAGGCACAAAGGAAAATAATACTTTTGAGCTTTTTCTTGAAAGATCCAAAGCAGGACAATGTTTTATGTCCCAAGACACCCGAGAGATCTTCCTTAAGTTTCTAGCCAGACCAATCATATGGAAGGAACTACTAGAAGATCACCAGAGGAACGTATCATCCTGGTAAGCTGGTAATGCTGCAACAATGCAAAAACTGGCAGGGTAAGTTATGAAGAGCTTTGTAAGTTAGGCGGAGAAGCTTAAAGATGATTCTATCACATTTCCCCAAGTTGTCTCTTCTCCAGCCTGAAGAGCCCTAGCTGCTTTAGCCTTTCCTCATGAGGAAGTCGTCCCATCCCTTTTATCATAATGCCCTTCTCTGTACCTTTTCTAAATTCCACTATATCTTTTTTGGGACAGGGGCTGAGACACACATGGACCTGTCACAACTGATCTGCACTCCAGCAACATCTGAACAGGCAACCGATGTTCAGCAGGCTTCAAACAGATACAATTATACATCCATACACACGGTACAAATGATAACAAATAAAAACTGTGTATTAATATGCAGTGCAATCAGCCCACAGTTTAACACAATTAAAAAAATAAAGAAAACCAACACACACATATACCTTACTCCCTATGTAGTAAATGTTAATCCTAACCAATTTACAACCAATAGCCCAAAATTTAATTAAATTTATTCACTGCATCTTGGCTGGCAGGCAGGCAATACGTTCATGCTAAAAGAGTCAAGAGTGATGGTAGAAATAGAAAGCATGCGTGGGAACCGTCCCCTAGACCAGCAAGGGATCAGTCACTGTTGAATGCAGTAAAATAAGTGTTGGTTAAAATGACACTTCAGTCCTCATGCATTCCCCTCCACTGGGCTTGGTGGACATGTCTTTTGATTTCTTATTTTGCCCGAGGAGGGGAGTTCAATAGCTTCACCATAGAGCAGGGGTGTCAAAGTCCCTCCTCGAGGGCCGCAATCCAGTTGGGTTTTCAGGATTTCCCCAATGAATAGGCATGGGATCTCTTGGCATACAATGAAAGCAGTGCATGCAAATAGATCTCATGCCTATTCATTGGGGAAATCCTGAAAACCCGACTGGATTCTGGCCCTCGAGGAGGGATTTTGACACCCCTGCCTTAGAGGTTCTCTTCCAACTGCATTCTTTTTAGCATAAACTCTTTGCCTACTTTCACCTACACAGTGAGAAGCTATGTAGGTAGGCAGAGTCTGTACTCTACTCCCTCACCATGGATAGGTTCATAGACAACAACGCGGAAGACAAAGGCGCGCGCCGACAACTGAGCGCAAGACGGAGGCACGCGCCAAAGAAAATTACTGTTTTTAGGGGCTCCGATGGGGGGTTTTGTTGGGGAGCACCCCCAGTTTACTTAATACAAATCGCGCCGGCGTTGTGGGGGGTTTAGGGGGTTGTAACCCCCCACATTTTACTGTAAACTTAACTTTTTCCCTAAAAACAGGGAAAAAGTGAAGTTTTCAGTAAAATGTGGGGGGTTACAAACCCCCACAACGCCCCCACAACGCGGCGCGATCCGTATTAAGTAAAGTGGGGGGTTCCCCCCCCAAGCTCCCTCCCCCCGTCGGAGCCCTAAAAACAGTAATTTTCTTCGGCGTGCGCCTCCGCGCTGCGCTCAATTGTCTGCTTGCGCCTTTGTCCCGGCGCGCTTTTGACCTGACACCCCATGGATAGACACTTCTCTATATCCCATCCCTTCAGTTTCTCCATCAATAGGCCCTCTCCTTTTTTTTAAGGCTTTAGCTTTAAGTTGAATGTAGGAATCCATGTGTAAGCACAGTTTGCTTGGGTAGTTACCTTGGCTGCTGCATGTGGCTGACAGAACTCCTCCACTGCTGCTACTCCCACTCTCCCCATCTTACCCAGCCTGTGGATAAATCCCAAAATGACAAGAATTCACAGGAAGAAGAGGTGCTGTATACTCCACAAGGAATGTCTTATCCGTGTCCTGCACGCTGCCCATTAAACTTCCACATTCCAGGGCTCCTGTTGTAGCTAAGAGGTAGAGGCATATTGACTATAAATAAGCAGGGGCTCCTTTCTGAGCATTACTTAAAAGTCACTGTTTTTCTCGCTGAAAGATACTTAATTGAGATCCTACTTCAATGGTTTCCAATCTCTTTTATGTAAAGGGCCACAGTGTAAATATGAGAAAGCTCTGAGGGCCATCAAAAAGTTTCAAGATTGCACATACTATTAAATTTTGTAAACTGACTTGACTTGCTTGTTCAGACTAGGTACTAAACATTTTTAAAAAATTAATATTAATACCGAGTCTACAACACTTCAAAGATATATTGTAAAAAAAATTAATTTTGAATTGTCAACAGTAGCAAATTCCATAAATGTGAGACACATGAGTAAGAGTTAAGAGACAGATGCATTTATAAGATTTGAAGAGCATTTCAGCCTGGGGACCACAATGGAGGACTTTGGGGCTGAATGTTGGAGACATCGGTCCTACTTGCTGGTAGAGGAAACAGTAGAAGGCAATGGTGACTTTTCTGTGGTCTGCTTGATCAGGTCTGTCAGCACATCTATTACAGAAGCCAAACAAATTTAGATTTTGGTGCCAACACTGATCCCATTTCAATCAAAAATGCCAGGGCATTTTCAGCTGAAACTCCCTTTCCCCCTGAACATAAGCAGGCCCCAAGCCACCTTCCACTCCCAACCAAAGGTGGACCCCACTCTCGGGCCCCTTCCAAGGCCTACCTTACAAATCCTAGTGGTCTGGTAGCCCCATCAGAGCAAGAGTGATCCCCAGTCACTCCTGCCCATGCTACCTTCCAGTCAAAATAGCTGCAGAGCCTGCCCCAGGAGCCATTTTGAGATTTGAACCAGCATATGCAGGAATGATCCAAGTTGCTCCTGTCCACAATGGCTCCACTCTTTTTTTTTTTTTTTAATTGATTTTCAAACTACAAATGCGCCATAAATGAATCACATATATGTACAATTGTATAATAAGTGCAGCAAACTTTCAAGAATATTGTTTAAAATGGAAAGTTATAAATGAGCCTTAAATTCCAAAAAAAATTAATCATGTCCAGTGACAGAAAGATATTAAAAATTCTATAGTAGGGAAAGACAGGAAAAAAAAAATCTATTAAATATAGTTTAAAAAAAAAAAAACCTCCCGTGTGCATATGGATTATAAAAGTCATAACACACAAAGTCCAACATTTCAGCAAAAGTCTACAACAAGGGTAATACAATAAAAAAGTTAAAAAGCTAACATTCAGCCATAGAGCAAAGAGGAAATTGTTGAAAATATTTGAGAAAGTTTAACGATAATTTGAATTAAGGATTATGGAATTCCTAGATATCTAGTTAAAAAAGCACTACAACCATATATTAGCTTGATATTCTCTTCATGCTCGTCTAAATTTCTTCTTATCTTGGACACATTTGCAGCATTGTCTGTGACTAAACTGCATACTAGAATTTGAATTTTTATCCACATTGTATTATAGCTTTTGCTAATACTTCCAGTATGTGCATTTCTTGAGGTATCAATAGTTTCTGCAAGACAGAAATTCCCTTATTCTGTTATAAAAGTACATACAATAGGACCAATGTGGACATTACTACACCCATCAAGACTTACCAAAAAAAATTAAACATTGCATGAATATACAGCCTCAGCCTCATGCTACATAATTAAAAATGAATCTATATATTTCATGATTTTGGACTATAGAAAATCATGTTTAGATAATTTAAGCATTTTATTAAAAAGCTTTTTTTATTAACTGATTTTTAAAATTTTGATTTGGGTTTTGTTTTTTTTTAAATCATTGATTTTTATCCACCCTGGAGAGAGCTACAGTTGAAGTGACAAATGGAATAGGGGACGATAGAACCCAAGAAAGGAAAGGTAGGAAGAATTTCAGGCCTTAGAATGGGGAAAATTCTGTGCAAAAACGAGATCAAGTGCAGAATTTTGCAAATTTCTTTAAAAATATTATGCACAGAATTCCCCCAGGAGTATCATATTTATCACCCAAAGTGGATAATTAAAACAAACAAACAAAAAAAAAATCTTCCATAGGTTGTCTAAAACTCTTAAGGTAACGATCTCAACATAAACTTTGTGATGGCCATTCAAGGATGTGTGTTGCTACATAATTGAGGCTTTTTTCTCCCCTCATATGCGGTTTAGAATGAGACTTTCAGTAACTTTGGAACAACTTTGTTTTAGTTGTTTTGCATTAGCATTTTGCCATTTTCCTTTTTGTGTGTTGTATATCATTCCAGGATGTTACCATATATTGTACCATGTACTCGTACCAGTTAATTTATATATTTAAAGCCCACTAACTAAGCACCGGCACATGTTTCTACCATAGCCTGGAATGCTAAGTGCTCTATGGAATAATTAGCGCTCTGGGCCACAGTAGAAACCACTACTGCAGCTTAGTGAAATTGGGGTAAATGCCCATTTCATTTTATCCAACTTGGTAGCTACAATCATTACTCTTCCAACGCCTCTTTTTATCATTTAACATTTGCAATTCGATACTTCTCTTATTTACATAATGGAAGCAGTAGACATTCCAAGTCTCTCTAATGAACATTCCTGACAAATCACAGGAGACAAGTCTCAATTAAAAGGAAACTCTAGAATGAAAGGGTAAAAAGATGAAAGTGAAAGAGAATGGACTTACGAGGGTCTAGGACAGGGGTGCCCAACGCGTCGATCGCGATCGACAGGTCGTTCGCTCAGGCGACCCCAGTCGATCGCACAGCAGGTTCCCTTCTTCCCTTCTCTTTTTTTCCCCTACTGACTGGCCCGCCTCTTAAAGAACGCTGGCCAATCAGAGTGCTGGAAGGGCGGGGTGAAGGTCGGTGGGGGACGGAGCTCAGCGCATCACAAGAAATAGAAGCGCCTGTAATGATTGAGGTAAGAGCAAGGCCTAATGCTGCCCGATATACAATTAAAAAAAACCCAAAATCGGCCTCCCAATCAGTGGCGTACCGAGGTGGGGCGGTCCATATACATATACAAAAATAAATATATATATGTTTAGCATTTTTATTGTTGGTAGATCATTTTGACTTGGTCATTTTAAAAGTAGCTCTCAAGCCCAAAAAGTGTGGGCACCCCTGGTCTAGGATGATTCATCATGGTCATTTAAGCGCTGAAATGTCCCACGATGAAACAAAAAAACCCCAACCACCAAATAAGCTGTCATTCCCCTCTCCTCCCGGATAGCGTCAATTCAGAATTTGGGGAATAATGTGTGTCCGCAAAAAGTAAACACACCAATATAGATAGCAAAGAGATACTTTATGTGCACAAGGAGAGGGACCTCCGAGACCTCAATTCAGACAGCGTGACTGCTAGTATGTTTGCAGATCAGTGGCTCAATCATTGGTCCAAGCTCCAAATGATTTTACTATACTAATAATCTTAAATAACTTTAAATAGTTTTAAATATTTTTCATGACGTTTTTTCAAATAAATGTTTTAACACCATTTAAGTCAGTGGTCTCAAACTCAAATCCTGAGCACTGCAGCACTGAGGAAGAGGGGAGCCGGCCCGAAGATAACGTCGCAGCACGGGGGTTTGAACCCACAACCTCAGGGTGCCAAGGCTATAGCTCTAACCACGCCGCCACACTCCTCCAGCTAGCACGTTACCTAATGTGAATAAAGTGGTTAATGCACTGTTATGTAGCAGCATTTACCAAGTCCTAAACAGGAGGCGAAATGCATTAAACTCTGAGCACGTTGCACTCAATTAATCCAAATGTTAATGCAGCATTAGGTTATGGGTTTGCCAAGTGTTAAAATTCAGCCTTATAGCAAGTTAAGCCCAAAACAATGCATTTAAGTTAAAAAAAAACATCCAAAAAGGTTTTGTTGGATTTGCCGGTTTTTAAGCATCCACTTTTTAAGAGTGGCACAGCGGGTGCAGGAGTCCGCCCGATGCTCCGGACCCAAACACTGTAAACACCAATTGTGTGGGTCAGTGAGGGAGATCGGGCGTGCACACCGCTGGCACTTCTTAAAACCGGCTTGCGGGGGCATGAAGGGGAAAACAGCCTCCGCAAAATCGAACCCCGAGGCCTGTATAATGGCAACAGGCCCCGCCGGGGCAAAGTCGAAAAAAGGGGAAAAAAATATGGTGTTTTTTTTTTTTTTTTTTTGAAAGCAAAGAAAAAAGAAACCCGAAGGCAAAAAGGAAGAAAAAATAGAAAAAAATCGCGAGCGGGAAGGCAAAAAGTGATTTCAACGGCCGTTGAAAAAACACACGCGTCTTCTTCGCTCCGCGGAAACTAAGAAACTGGGGACCACGCACTCCTCCGTCGGGCGGGAAGGCACGCGCGGTGCGGCCAACTAGAACTTTCTAGTTAAAAAGGTCCGTACCGAGGGCTCCGTCGGTGACGTCACCCATGCGTAAAGAATATGCTGCCTGCTTGTCCTGGGATAACAATGCATTTAAGTTTAAAAAAAACATCCAAATCCTCCTTAACTTTTTGTGGTGACGGATCTTAAGTTACAGCTCAGTTCTAAATGTTGAGAGAACATGCCAAAAGGAGATGGACTGAACACCAGCTACCAATACAGAAACATAGCGACATATAAAATTCCAAAGAAGACACAGAATAACCCATGTACACTATTACACCACAATTAGCTGCTGCAGCAAAGTAAGAGGCATATCATCTACTTTCCTTTGTTATGGAGCATTACAGGTTTGTTTAAATAACTTATTAAAACAATAAAACCTTTGACCTCAGGATGGAAATACTACCCCAGCTGTGAAAGTACAACTATTTGATGATCCCTCTGGCAACATGTGACAGCTATTAACCAAGAGGCACTGTTTATATTACATATATGGGCACTGCTCTCATTTTGTCTTAATACACAGTATACTTAAATCAACTGGCTGGTAAATATACCTTTAAACCTACACATGTGCTATTGCAACTCAAAATAGTTTAGCAGATGTTTCATTAGACCAACAGTCTGGAAAAGAGCATTTGGAATTTTTCCTGCTTACAAGCAATTGTTACAGAAATACATTTTCAGAGGCGAGAGTAAAATCAATGCCTTAATCCCACCACAAAAGCTCACTTTTCAGATTTCTTTATGAAATTTCACAGAAATTGACTGAGTGATGGGCTTTTCAGTCCTTATCTGACCTCTTTTCTATTGTAATACTGCAGAGAACACAAGACACAAAATATTTACATCGAAAAATGTCATATACATTACATATAAAACAAGGGAAAACTACACCTCGGTACCTTTATTTCAAAGGTTTAAATCAACACTAAAGAACAGCAATTAACCACCAATTAACCAGACAGCAGCAAACCACCCCCACCCACTAAATTCAGGAGATATCAACTGTGGAAAGAGATATGATGGTGCCCACTGAAGACTGTCAGTACTGTCAACAGACAGTAGCAGGCCTCTTCATGAAACAAACAAAAGCAGCTGCAGAAGAGAAACCCCAAAAGACTGGCAACTTTTTCTTATTCGCCTCCTGACAAAGACTAGGCTCTTACTTCTATCATCTTTCTTGTAGATGTGTCTAGCGGTCCTGAACTGTAGGGTTATGCATCTGGACCCACATCAACAAGAAAGAAGATCATCAAGGTAAGAACCTAATCTTTCTAGTGCAATGTGTCTAGCAGTCCTAAACTGTAAGGACTTACCAAAAGCAGTCCCCTGAGCCTAGGGCAAGCCCACTGAGCCTGCCTTCAAAACGAAGGACCCGAAAGCAGCATCTTTTCTGGTTATGTCTACTCTACAGAACCTAGTAAATGTATGAAGGGTAGACCATGTAGTTGCTCTACAGGATTTCCTCAGGTGAAACCGCCCAAGTCTATGCCCATGAGGTGGCAGCTCCTCTGGTGAAGTGTGCTCTCAATGCAATCGATGGCTGCTTAATACAGACCACATCCATTCCCCCAAGACAAGAGTCTGCAGACAAAGTCGGCCTTCACATTTTCCACCCTCACTATGTGTGCAGCTGAGTGAGCCAGAAAATGAGCGTCTGCCCACTGAAAGAGAAGTTGAGCTTCTAGGTGTTAACGGGGCGCTTCTAGTACTTCCTTGCCTGTTGACATAGGCCACCGCTGAAGACCAACTGCCTTGCCTTCCAAAGACTTCTCCAGGGCCTGAATGGCTCAGTGTTCTAGGCGATTATGGACCACTTCTGCTGAACCAGTGACCAATAACCCTGAACTGGGTGTCCATTGCAATGACCTCCCCAACCATAAAGGTGGGCATCAGTCATTAATATCTCCCAGGAGGAAATGCAGAAACATATGCTCGTCAAGAAGGAAGATGTCGGCAGCCACCATTGTAGGTGGTTCCTCACTTCCAGTAACCATGGAAGCAGCTGCTGAAGCAGAGTCCATCTGAGGAGACCAATAAGATAGGAGAGAGTCTTGGAGGGGTCTCGTGCACTTTTGCCCAAGGGATCACCTCTGTGGCTGCCACCATCGACCCCAGGACCTGCAGATAATGCCACGCTGTGGGAGTCTGACTCAGTAGCATAAGTCTGCATGGCTCTGGAAGAAACCCTGGTCCAAGGCAATGTCAAACAAAACGTCCAGGTACTCCAGATGACTTATTGGAAGTTGACTATCCATCCCAGGTCCTGGAGGTGTTGCAACACTCTCAAAACTGCTCAGTCTTCTTCCTCCCTGAAAGGAGTTCCGATTAGCCAATCATCCAAATAGAGATGCACTTGGATCCCTGCCTTGTGGAGGTGCATTGCTACCACCACCATGACTTTGGTAAAGGTGTGAGGCGCCATTGCTAGGCTAAAGGGGAGTGCAGAGAATTAAAAATGCTGTTCCAGCACATGAAACCGCAAGCACCTCTTGTGGGAATATGGAGATAGGCAAGAAATTCCCCAGCACAACTGCCACCATGTGAAGTGCAGCACTTTCAGTGCAGCATTGACAGACTTGAGGTCCATAATTGGCCTCCAGTCATCTGAGCCTCTCTTTGGCACTATGAAGTATATGGATTATCTGCCTAAGCCCGATTCTTTGTCTGGGACTGGCTGTATGGCACAAAGATCCCACTAGCCTTTGAACCATTGCCCATACTGAGGACTCTCTCCAGCTGGCCAACTGGAGATTTTACAAAAAAGTCTAGAAGGGAGGCAAAGAACTTTTGAACAACTTTTAGGACCCACTGCCAGGTGGAGACAACATTGGCTAACACCTTGCTCATGACTCATCGTCATACAGGAGCATCCACCATATAATTCACCCCAGATAAGAGAACTGGGGAGGGGTGTCTTGGATCTTCCTCCAAGGTCAGGCAAGAATGTGCTACACAGGAAACCACAGCTGCCACCTTAATCCCTAGGGCCAAAGTTTCAAATGGTCTCAAAGATCACATCCACTTTATGGCCCCAAGTATCCTTTAACATCACACCTCCTTCACTAGGCAAGGAGGAGGTTCATTTGGTGACCTGCACTATCAGCAAATCCACCTTCAGCTGAACTAACAGCTGCTGTAAATCCAGAGCCGTAGGGTAAAAGCTTGGACAGTCTTAGCCTTTCGCAGGGACCCCTCAGGCAACTACCAGTGGTCCGTGTCCAGCTTTGTAATATCTAGTATGTGAGGGAAAGAATGAAGTCAGAGTAATTGAGCTGCTCCTACCTGAGCACTGCGACACGGAGGCTGTAGAAATTTCCAACTTCGATTCTTGCAGCGAGGTAGAAATAATGCCCGAGAGCACAGAGGCTTTAAACAGCCGGTGCACCATGGTGTCTTCCCCTGGTCTAGGGCCACTACCACTTCTGGATCGCTGTTCTCATACAGAGAACCAGCAGGGCAGGATTAATTCTTTGAGGGCCCCTAGACACACAAGTACACTGGGCCCCCTTCCCCATTCTGATGCACCCCAGCGGAAACAGGAAGCTGCGTCAGAGGGAAGCTTTGGGCAAATAGCACCGCTTAGAAAATTACAGTTGGTGTTGCCTTTCTTACCCGCATTCCTTGTTCATCTTACTTTCCGTCGATGGGGGAGAGGAGGTCCGTTGCAAATCAGTCTGTTGATGGGGGGGGCTGCATTGCCAATTGGGGGGGGCCATCGCCGTCTGAAAAAAACAAACAAACTAAAACACCCTTCTTCATCGGGCCCCCTAGGCATGTGTCTACTGGGCCTAATGGTTAATCCTGCCCTGAGAACCAGACTCTGCCATAGAAATTGCAGCCTGAGACAATAATGGCATGGAATCAGACTGTCCATCCTCTCAGCCTATGTCAAACTGAACATCCTGGTCCAGTTCTGTGTCCTTGTCTGGTCGGGGTGCATACTAAGGGGAGATCCCCTGCATCACCGCCTGTGTTGCACTTAACGCAGACGCTGAGGATCCTCAGCAGTTCAAACAGGTATTATACATAAGGCTACAAAGTCAGGAGTAAAGCCTTATACGAGGGGTCTTGAGGTCCCCAGTAGAACTCCTGCATGACTTCCTGGGCTCCACAGCAACCACGCATCTGCTCTTAGCCAATGCACCTTTGGAGGGCTCTGAAACGATCTCTTTCCATGGGATTCCACCTTCTGCAGATCCCCAGAGGAGGCTGAGACCAAGGCTCCTGCCTCTCCCCCATGTGTTCCGCTGCATACTACTACTACGGGACATGGATGTTTCTTGACTGGTCATTCAGAGCAAACTTGGCATGATACAGGGGTAGAAAGATCTGAGGGGTCCATCCCTCTCAATTTAAGTAAAATAGAAGGATTTTGAGGCAGATGGAGGCTTTAGAAAAGAGATAGTTTAATATACAAGATGGCTGTCACCAGCAAAAACTCGCACCAAAAATGGCCCATGAAGACTCCCCTAAAGTACAACAAAATGCAGGAAAAGGAGTTTTAGAGGTGTGGACCTTAGCTCTGGTTGCATAAACCTTCAAAATTCACTTTTGAAGACAGACTTTACTCACTATGCCATGTGCCTGCCTCTTTCAGCTTAGGAGTGCAGCTGGGACGAATGGAGAAGAACTATTCTGCCTCACAGGTTCACGGGAAGAACTTGGTCTTCGGACTATCAGACAGCCTCAACCCAGGAAAACCTTACACCACAAAGGGGGGGGGAGGGGACTATGCAGTCAGCCCACTATTACATCCCAGCCGAGCCAGGAAGGAGTCAAACAGCCTACACTCAAGCTCCTGATAAAAATCAGGTATGCAAGCAGTTTGCAGAAAAAAAAAATAAAATAAAGGGGACAGGAGCAGCTGCCTATGAAGGAGACAAAAGACGATCAACAGCATTCTGCAAGCAATTTGCAAGTTCAGATGCATAACCCTACAGTTCAGGACTACTAAACACTTTCACATAAATAAAACTTACCCCCCCCCCCCTTTTATACTAAACCGCAATAGTGGTTATTAGTGTAGGGAGCCGCGTTGAATGCGCCGCACTGATCCCGACGTTCATAGGGGCAGCGTGGAGCATTCGGCATGGCTCCCTGAGATAATAACCACTATCGCGGTTTAGTAAAAGTGGGGATTAATTTTGTTCCAATTTTAAAAGTGGAGAAAAAAAACCCCAAAACTGACCCATAAGATTAAGGACTCATTACAAAAAGGGTCCTGTACAGCTAGACACAAAGCAACCTTTGTGTGTTCCTGCTGTCACTGGGCCAGAAATAGTTTCTCTTTGGGAATAATAATTACTAAAAATCCCTTTAGTACATGTGGCTGAATGTGTATCCAATATAAGAAGGGAAAAAAAAAATAAAAAAAAAAAACACCAAACATATCCTCATACATTCTCCACTACTAAAAACACCACAAAAATTATATTCAAAAGACTTACAAGACAAGGGAGGTGGTGTGGAAACAAAAGTGATGAAGGAATTCAATGAGACAAACATAGAGGATCTCTAATTAGACAATGAATGGCAATAAAAACAAAAAACTTAAAATGGTTGCTTGTATGTTTTATGTGCCTAGAGGTGCTTAGGCGGCAACGCTGGCTGTGAAGAACTAAAGCCGATTCCAGGCAGACTTGCACAGTATGCGGTAATTTGGTTTAGGATGGGCTTTTGACAGATCTCCAGTAATTTGGACATGAGGACAGTGCCAGACACTTATGATCTGTGTCCCCCAAATGACAAGATGGCTCAGATAGCCTGGAATGGGTATGGACAGCAACTCCAGTAGTTGGAACCCAAGGACAGTGCTGGGGCAGATTTCTGTGATCTACGTCCAAAAAATGCCAAGAGACAATTTATTAAGTATATACCAGATGGCTTCAAAATGATTGCCTGCATCTACCAACTATGGGGTGAGAAAAGTTGAAAGAGACAATTTAATCATGAACTAACAATGAGCATGACTGTCGAGTCAGATTGAATGGGCTGTTTCAGGTGTTTATCTGCTGTCATTTACTATGGTACAAACTTAAGATAAGTTATTTTGAAAAGCAATCCACAAAAATAAAGTTAAATCCTTGTCCTCCCTAAAATTATCTACCACTAAAGTTTAAAATGTAGTACAGAGTTTGTGCATTATTTATACAATGTGATCTAGTTGATAATAACATGCATTAATAGCATTAGCATACAATAACATAGTAACACTAGGGTTATTCCATGTCAAGTGATCAAGGGCTCCCTGCATGACCATCACAGATTTTGATAAAACTTTATGCACAAAGTCCCACATGTATCAAACGAACTTTGGTAAAGTTTTAGTTTCGCCTGTGGAATATTCGTGGAGATATAGCCATTTGTTTGACCCCATACCACAATGACATTCTGACAACTTTGAGACACAATATCTCACGAGCTATGTTTCCAAAAAAACTGAAACTTAGCTACCCTGCACAACTTTTGGAGCTCTATTCAGTGCTACCAATAATAATTTTTATCGAGCACTGAGTGAATGGCTGAATTACAGTAAACTTGGCCGAAAAAATTAGTGCTCCAAAAAAAGTCAAAGTTTGACATTACTTAGCTCCCACAATAATTGAGTAATAAATGCGAAATTTGGCGCATAATGTCTCAGTACAACGTTGTTTTCAAAAGTACAATTTCAACCTCCAAGCTCTTTCCATTAGTTTACAAATTAAGTTGCTAATTTGTGTAAAAAGGCCAAAAATAGGGTATTTTCAGCCTGCTTTTACAGAAAAATACCTTTCAGAAACTCTTTCAAATCAGTCTCATTAGAAAGAGCATATTTCAAACCCCCTAGAAAAGTGGGCTTCATTTTCAACGCAGGTTAACAAAAAGGGGGACAAAGTTGGGAGATGTCACCATGGCAACGGCCTACGTTTCAACTTACAATTATGTCACTTTTCACACTGTTTTTCCCTGTTTATTTTTACTCAAGCTTTGGGTACAATTATAGTGTTCTTAATTAATGATTATTCCTAACTAGAAATTGAGGTGATAATTTTGTTGCATGCAGATCACAAATTACAACTTGTTTTCTTTTTCAGATCCACATTATTATTAATTCAGTTTAAAATGGATACCAACGAATCGATGCCAACAAAGTGGACTTCACTTCGGCTTGGGAACCATATAAGATACCCAATTTAGGCTTGGGAACCTAGGATAAGACACCCTAATCATTGGCTTTGGAACCAGAAAGATACCAACAAAAGGCTTTGGAACCTTGACAAAGAAACCAAATGTGAGGCTTGGGAACCTGGACGAAGTGGCCCACCCGTGGCTGGTATTGCACAGCTATCGGACGTGACCCCTATGGTGATGGGGTTGCCAGTTCAAACTCTTGAACTGGTAGTGACAATGTCGCCATGGACCAACGCAATAGAGTAGTAGTAATACTACGTCAATACAAAACTGTAACTTTAAAAATGACAGAACTATGTTGAAATAGAGGTTGTTGCCGTGGCAACGTCTCCCAACTTTGTCCCCCTTTTTCAGCCATTGTTAACCTGCGTTGAAAAATGAAGTCCACTTTTCTAGGGGGTTTGAAATATGCTCTTTCTAATGAGACTGATTTGAAAGAGTTTCTAAAAGGTATTTTTCTGTAAAAGAAGGCTGAAAATACCCTATTTTTGGCCTTTTTACACAAATTAGCAACTTTACACTTAATTTGTAAACTAATGGAAAGAGCTTGGAGGTTGAAATTGTACTTTTGAAAACAACGTTGTACTGAGACATTATGCGCCAAATTTCGCATTTATTACTCAATTATTGTGGGAGCTAAATAATGTCAAACTTTGACTTTTTGGAGCACTAATTTTTTCGGCCAAGTTTACTGTAATTCAGCCATTCACTCAGTGCTCGACAAAAATTATTATTGGTAGCACTGAATAGAGCTCCAAAAGTTGTGCAGGGTAGCTAAGTTTCAGTTTTTTTGGAAACATAGCTCGTGAGATATTGTGTCTCAAAGTTGTCAGAATGTCATCGTCGTACTGTATTTCATTGTGGTATGGGGTCAAACAAATGGCTATATCTCCACAAATATTCCACAGGCGAAACTAAAACTTTACCAAAGTTCGTTTGAGACATGGTGGACTCTGCATATGAAGTTTCATCAAAATCCGTGATGGTCATGCAGGGCACTTTCCAAGAATCTGATCACTTGACATGGAATGACCCACTAGCTATTAATTCTGCAAATGAGTTCATTTGCATGTCCTTAGCTTTTAAGGTTCAAATATAAATAAATAGCATACAAGTTTAATTATGTTACAAAACTGAAGCACTGCCAGAAAATCTTTCCTCAGGGTATATTATAGTAAAAACACCACACAGCTGTAACCACAACCACTGCTTATGAGGAAGGTGGTTTTCATGTCATTCTGTAATATGAGCTTGTGGCATTTACCAAACCCTTCAACAGGAGCACAGGTACACGTAAATTGCACATAAGCTCAAGATACCAGGAAGACTCCTGAGTTACTTGTCACGTATTATCAAGACCATGCTTCACCAATAAAAGATGACAATCTGGCATTGTGTATTTATATTGTTCACATCTGGTAGAGCAAACTTTTAGGACCAGATTCTATAACTGACACTTAGGCACCCATTACAGAATCGCACCTAGCTTAAAACTTAGACACCTGTAATGTAGGTCAGGATTCCAAAAGCCAACTTTATAGGCACCTAAATCTTTCTCCATCCCTAAATACTCCTACTTTGGTGTTAAGATGCAACTAGGCACCATGCAAGAATCGCCTATCATTTGTAGAATTATGCCTAAAATAGGCATTTATCTCCCAAATAAATTTTATTTTTTTCAATTATGAGCATATTAAAGCTCATTATGGAAATCATTTACTAATTAAGTTAGGCACCTATAATAGAATTTCCCCCTTAGGGTCCACAATTTAACAAAGTGTAAAAAAGTCTTCTATGTCTTGATTCTATTTTGTAACTTATTGCCGACTGTCCAGCTCCTCTTGTTGTAAACCGCTTCAAACTACCATGGCTTTGGCGGTATATAAGAAAATAAATTATTATTATTAATTATTATTATAAAATACTTCATTCACCAAAAACAAAATAGGATTACGTCTGTCTCTACAGCTAAGTAAGGGCAAAGCAGAGAGTGATAGCTGAAATTTCCATAACCTCTCATAATACTTTTCCACACCTTCAAATGATCATTGCTGCCCCCAGCCTAAGGTTGGAAATATCGTCAAATCCATCTCTCGCCCCCTTCCCCCAATTTAGCAGTTAACAGTAACACCACTGCATCTTGAATGGACCTGTGCTTCCACCAGCCTGGGTGGGAAATACTAAATCCCACTCATTCTCTATCCTGTGGCCATAATCAGTGTTGGTCTTCTCCCTCCTCCACATTCCTTGTCACCGAAATTGCTGGCTGCAGATGATATGGCAGGAGGGAGAGAACAGGTGGTGGGTTTCCTCAGTCCAACTCTGATCATTGACTGGAGAGAGCGTTTTAAAGGGGGACTGGTTAGGTGAGGGAATGCTAAATGGGAAGAGAGAATACATAATCTTACTGAGCACGTGGAGAACCTAAGGGTATGAGTGAGAAGCCATGAACCAAGTGAAATGATAGCACTACAAAAGGGGGAATGTCAGGGCTGACAAGTGCTACCCCTTCTAAAAAAAAAAAAAAAGCTTTCAAACTTGAAATTGGGTGGGGAGGGTCTGGGGATGAAGGAAAAGAGGGACTAAGCAGACGTCTGCAGAGTTTCATTGAATGTAGACTTGAAGATGGTAGAAGTAGGTAGGGACAGTGCGCAGAAATTCAGGGACTGTGCCACAGTAAGGACAAAGCAACTGAGTAGGGTTATTTGCGATGCTGGGGTATTTGAGCAAAAGCATTAAAAAAATAAATGAAGACGGAGAGTGAGTGAAATTCAAGATATGGAAGATATAGAACAAACTAGAGAGAAGTGAAAGAGGCTTGTAAAGCTAAGTAAGAGATAAGACAAGAAAAGGGCTTGAGACTAGGGGGAAAGACGAGTGAAAAGAGCTGGCAGGTGAAGGAACAAGAGAGGAGAGTATGGGAAAGTTGGTTTAAGTTAGAAACAGAGTTCCATGGACCGCGCAAAATATTACAAAGGGGGGTGGGAACATAACGCTTGAAAAGATGTACAAAAAGAAATGGGGAGCTGTAAAAGTGAAAGATGAAAAGTTAGGGGAGACAGAACTGGAGGGTGGAGATAGAGAAAGAAGTGAAATCTAGCAATGAATGAGTAGAGAGGCAAGGATGAAAAAGGAAAGATCAATGTCAGACTGATGTAGAGAATGAAGGGAAGAAACAAGAAAAATATTCAAACGACAACTTTGGGGAAAATATTTAGGAGAACAAAAGCGTGGAAGGAGACCAGGGGACCACCCCAATTAGAAAATTAAATTGCACACACCACAGCGATAAGTGTTTGAGGAAGGGGAGAATCAATTTTGAGAATGTGATTTTTTTTATTTTTTTTGGGGGGGGGGGTTTGAGGTGAGAGACTGCTAGCATGTAGTGGGGGGGGGGGCTAATCTATAGCACTGCAACAAGTTCAGCATCTCCAGTAAGAGTAATGCAATTTTTCCTATTTCTGTTCTGAAAGTTAATGCTATTATGGGTTGGAATGTTTGCTTATTTGGCACTGGATGATTTTGTGTTGCTGTCATCGAGATATCATAACTTAAACTTTTTTTGCATGGCGAGCTATAAGGAGGGCACATCCTAGCTTAGTCCTGTATGAACTGCAGAACAGGTTAAAAAAAAATTATGTTGATAATTTAATGCGACTTTGTATCTACCATTCAACCCAATATCGAAAAACCATATGCAGGCATTAGTCCCAGATCTCATTTTTGAAGCAAGCAGTAGTGAGGGGGGGGGGGCGTAGTCCGCCCCAGACACCGTCTTGGTGGGGGCGCCAGTACCAGTCCACCCCCCCAGCATACCTCTAGCTCTTCGCCGGTGCAAGCAGCAACTCCAACCTGTTGTTGCTTGTGTGTCAGCTCTCCCTCTGACATCACTTCCAGGTCCAGCACCTAGGAAGTGATGTCAGAAGGAGAGCCGACGCTGATGCAGGCAGCAAGTTGGTGATGCTGCTCATACCAGGAAAATTAAAGAGGTACAGGGGAAGGGGCATGCGCACAGCAGGGGGAGGGGCACCACTACCCCAGGCGCCTCTCACCCTCGCTATGCCACTGGAAGCAAGCAAACCTTTTCTTAGAAAACACCAGCTTCAGTAAAGATTTATAAACAGTAGTAAATTGTTAAGATTGTAGTTCAAAATTAATGCAAGAGAAATCAATTTTATTAGGATTGATTTTTGTTGTTGTTCGGCCACCGATTTTAGTGATCAGTGAATCACACACATGAACATGGTCTTGTCAAGTGCCATAATAGATTGAGAACCACTGATCTTGGATGCTGATAGATCAGGAGTGTCAAAGTCCCTCCTCGAGGGCCGCAATCCAGTCGGGTTTTTAGGATTTCCCCAATGAATATGCATGAGATTTATTAGCATACAATGAAAGCAGCGCATGCAAATAGATCTCATGCATATTCATTGGAGAAATCCTGAAAACCCGACTGGATTGCAGCCCTTGAGGAGGGACTTTGAAACCCCTGTGATAGATTAAACGTGAGTGAGTTTCATAGCCCTCATGTTTGCTAGAAAGTATTCCTATAGATAAAGTCTGACTATAGGAACAAGAGGTACTCAAAATCAAAAATCCCATCTCTCCATCTACACAAGTGGAAAATGCTGGGAAAAAAAGGTTCCTTGGAGACTAGCCCTTTCTCGAAGACTAAGGGAACCATAAAATAAAAATTTCCCTGGCATAAAATGCAACACTACTGAAATACAGAATTTCTAAATAAAATAATTTCTCAAGTCAGGTTGTTTTCACTCAAAACCAATGCAAAGAGCTGTTTTATTGTTACTGTTCTACACACTCTTAACAAGTTGTTTTCACATTGTTTCCAGAACCTGGTTTAAGAAAATAATAGAACCAATTAGTTTGTTACTGTGATTTTGCTTACCCATTGAGCTTAAAAAGTGGTTCAATGCCTGACAGGGGGGACTTGGAGTTTGTGTGGATTTGTCACAACTCATAGGCGCAGGACTTCTGTCCATATCGAAAGAGAAACAACCACTGGAGGATCCAGAAAGCAGCGAGGATCTTCTGACAAACATGAAAAGTGGGGATCTGGTGGTGAAAGGGCTTGGGCTTGAGGGTGGCACAAATGGTCCCTGAGGGCTGCTTGGTGAACTGCTCCCCTCTCCTGATTGATTACCTGGATACTGACTTTGTAATGAGGTAAGGGCCCCCGGTCTCAGAAACCGAGATCGTGCTGACCTCTCAGTAGACCGCAAGGAACCACTTTCTTCTTGGTCACAGTTCAGATCCGAGGGCTGTTTTGCCATTTGGTCTTTTTTTCTGCAGAATATAAATGAAGTAAATATTAGGATTCAGGATATTTTAATGTCTCAAAAAGAATATATGAAATTATTAGCCAAGTTTTATAATTATGGTCTGCCAACGTAGATTTTTCTGTAATGCATTAAAGAATGTCTCAATGTTGGTGTTAAAATGTTACAAATTTCAAGAATAAGGAGGTGTGCGCACAACTGAGCAGTATTGTAGTTCGGTCCTTATTGTTTAATAAAGTTTCCAGAAAACGAAGTAGTTTATTTGTTTTTGTTTTTTTAACTGTGCACAGCACCTTTGGCTGGAGATAGACAAGTGTCAAATGAAGCATAAGCAAATGTTTGGGTGGGCACTATTTTCTCTCCATTTCATTCAGTATACTTGCCCAAAGCTATAGCTATAGCCCAGAAATAGCAAAGACGAAAAAATAAAAAAAAAATAAATTTAAATTGAATCAGGTTGGGCAGACTGGATGGATCATTCAGGTCTTTATCTGCCGTCATCTACTATGTTAAAGCTATTCAACCACCATTCTTATAAACTGAACAGAGAGATCTCTCTTTTAAAAGGTTAGTCAATATTTTTCTAACCAACCTTATGAATTCAAATATGCCCTTGATCCTAAATGTCTATGGATGTTGCTAACTACCCGCATGTACTTAGATCTGTTTGGTTTCAATGCTGAATTTAAATGAAAACACTACAGCAGCAAAATGGTTCTGATTCAATTTAGGCTTGAACTCTAAGAGAAAATACAAGAAAAATCTGAGCAGAATGCTAATAGCCTAAGTCATTAAGAAGACTTGGCAGTGTGATGAAATGTTAGAACAGAGAGAGAGAGAGAGAGAAAAAAAAAAGGCTACAGTGACTTGGAGCCTGCCTTTGGCCCCGATCCCTGTTCCAGCCCCATTGTTCTCGCGAAAGTGCTGAGCACAGCAAGTCTGGGAAAAGTTGGCAGCGGTAGTAGCCGCCGGTTGTAGTAAGTGCGTCACAATAGAATTTGTACACTGAAAAGCTGCCCCCTCCCCCCGGGTAGCGCCAACAGCCTTCACACACTTCTGCAGTAAGCGTACACTCTCAACACGTCCACCTTACATATGCCTACAAAAGCAGTTTCCCCTCAGAAAACTAGCGAAAATTCGTGCCTCTAAACCACTAATCTATAAAAAATGACTTTTTTTTTAATTTTTTTGTTGTTGTTTATAATGACTTAAGGCGTTTAAGTGTATCTCGTGTGCAAGAACAACACTTCTCGGAGGGAAAACTGCAGCGACTGACTAACGTTTTGTAAAGTCTCGCTCTCGTGCTCATGAGGCAAGACAAGGTTCTGAGAACTTGGTACTTTTGATAGACCCTGTTCTCAATCTCCATCATGCAAGAAGAGCCAGTCTCCCTAAGACGTTTCGGAAACCTTAAATTCCTCACAAAAACCAGCAGTGGCGTCCATGAACGGGGGGGGGGGGGAGAAGAGGTGTCAATAAATCCCAAAGTGCATCGCCAACAACGAAGCGCCGTTGCAAAGAACGTGCACACACACTTACTATTTAGAACTCGAAATTTATCCGCACAAAGAGCCCGAAGTGAAGAGTGCAGGCAAAACACCTATCTGCCGCGCGCGCTGCACAGACTCGATTCACACTGGCGGAGCGAGCCCGTAGTCGACCGCTGACGTCACTAATTGCCAGCCTCCTGCCCGACTGAACCAATCCGGAGAGCTAGAGGACGCCCCCCCCCCCTCCCCTCAACAAGCTTCCTCGGCGCGAGGCGAATGTTTACAAACTCGTTTCGCGGCTCCACTTGCCCTAGGAGAGAGAAGCAGCCGCCCTCCAGCACTCCCAGATAGATGATTTCTGGATGCTATTGTGCTTTTGTAAATAATGTAAGCAGTGTATATGTAAATATTTGTTGTTTATAAATAAACCCACTGGATCCGGGTACTGCGGTTTTTCTTTATTCTCCTGTCATGTGGCCAAAACCCGCATTTTTAAAAAATAATTCGCCCGATAACTTGGAAAAAAAAAAAAAAAAAGTTAAGTTCGTTCCAAGTGGTGGATCTCAAGCACCGCTTCTCTCGTTCTCATTAAGAAATGCATGGTTAAGGTGAAGCTTCGTGACTGGGTTCTTTATCAGTTTTCTTGCATTAATTTGGAATAACACGGGCTATCGCACTAGCTTATCCATGTACATGTAAAGCAGCTTTACAGGAAATGAGTGTCCCTTCTAAATCAAAAGAAGTTTGTAAGTGAGAATTAGCAGGAATCCTGCGACAACGTCGAAATCCGCTACCCCTTGGGGGCAGGTTTCCAGCATTATTATAAATAAGCCCAGTCACAGCCTTCATTTAGTCTATGTTTTAGCCTGTCCTCCCAACGTGTTGCACAAATCAGAGACTCGAGCATGTTCCCTATCTGTTCCGGCGGGCTCACAGTCTATCTAAAGTACCTGGAGGGCTGTGGAGAATTAGGAGACTTGCCAATGGCGACAAGGAGCAGCGCGGAGTTTGAACCCCAAACCTCAGGTTCCTTAGGCTGTAGCGCTAACCACTGCGCAACACTCTCCTAGACACCCAGGGAGACAGCCGAATTACCAGCCCCTCCATTCCTTCGCCTCGACTGCTCTCGCGGGAGGTTCATAGACAGGCGGGCGCCTCGGTTCACTGGTCAGGGCCAACTAGCAGACGACACTTGTCAAGAGGGGCCGAGCAAGGGGCTCAGCTTTGCGCTCCGACGGGTTGCGGGTTCTGCCGGATACACGGAGGAGGAGGGGGGGGGAGGAAGTCAGTGAATTAGCGGACTACTGTCTTCAGTAGAAGTAATGATATTTTGGACTTCTGCAGCACGAAAATTAAAAAAAATCTCCTGCAAATTAACTCCTTCACGCGGAAATACAAAACTCGAATCTAACTGTGCACTATTAAATGTTACTTGTGCCTTGGTTGTATGTTGTGACGTATCAAGAGCAACAAAAATATACCGCGTTGATTTTCTAATCTCCCGCGGACCTTCCTTCCTTCCCCCAAAGCACAGAAAGAACACGATCTCGTACACGACCAGCAACGCTGGGCCCAGTGCGAATATCCTAGTTGCCAGCTCGGGTCGCTTGAGGATGACCTCAAGGTGGGGAAGGGCAGGCCTGGCCGGCCTATGCTGCACTCTTCTGTGTACCCAGGGTTCAAGCATGCAGGCTGCGTCACTGCCTCCATCTGCCTTTAGAACTTTTTTTAAAAAAAGGACCCAGATCTACCAAACCCATGTACACAGAAAGCAAGAAACTTGATTTTAAGCAAATACGGAAAAAAGCCGGCATTCACGAAAATGCAAAAACTCAATTCTCTACCAATTCGATAGCAATTCCATTCTCAACTAGTAGCGATAGGAAGAGTATCGTAGCTAGAACCGAGTCCCACCGATTGCTGCAGTACTTGGATTTCAGCCACAGTCTCCCCCCCCCCTTCTCCTTATTGCTTCCGCCTCAGTTTATGCCGTCTTGTCCTTAAATCGCAGGAAGCAGTCGGTGTGCTTTAACGACGATCGAACAGAGGGGGAAAAGCTGTTTAAAGGATTTCCCCCAGGAAGTACTTGCTTACCGCTGCTCTTGGCTCTCCGCTCCGTTGGCTGTTCTGCGGCGAAAATAATCCAGCGCTGCTCAAAGTCCGGCATTATACTGCCGGCTCCCCTCCTCCCCCACCTTCCGGGTCGCACAAAAAAAAAAAAAAAAAAAAGCCACGAGCTTCGCTGTTTCAGCGCAAGTCCTCATCGCGCTATACGTTAATGTCGCGACTACAGAACTACAGTCGATTCCACCAAGGACTGTCCCGAGCAACTCCCTATGCAGTGTAAAAAAGCAAAGACAGTGACTCAAAATTAAATCTTCACGTGGGAGGGCGTCCTTCCTACATATCTCTACTCATCCTCCCCCCCACCCCCAAAGGCAACAAACAAGTACTAGAGCCGGCTTTAGGCTAGGTACAGTTCCACTTACTTTTCCGTCCCCGGCGGCGACGCAGTAGCTACAGCCAGACATGGAGAAGGGGACAAACGAGAACTTCTTCGCGGCTCGCCGCGGTCCTGAGCCTAGATTAGCACGGAGAGAAGGCGCTAACAAAAGGCGCGGGAAGCAGGAGGAAGTGGCGATTGCGACTGCTAACAGGCCCGCTACAATCCTCGCGGCCACAGCAACCATGCCATAGGTAACTTCCACCTGTTGTCTTCTCCGAGGAATGAAGCGGCGCACAGCAGGACCGGAGCTTCTCCACGCCCAGCCGGCTGCTGCCACCAATCAGCGACCGGCCCAACCCCCTTCCCCTCCGCTGACGTGGGCCCGCCTAGCAAATGTCAAGGTAAAAGGCCGAGGGGAAGGAAAGTGGAGCTTAGCAGTTGCTGCTGCTGGATGCGGGACAGAGAAGGCGCAAGTTTGTAGCGGAATCTCGACGAGCTGGAGATAGGCGCGCCTACTGTGCAAACAGGCCCCTCCCCGTATCAGTGCGAGCAAAACAGGATGTGTCTAATGGTGCTATATTATCTCTCTCTTTTTTGTACGTGTAAAGAGACGTGGTTTCTGTCCCCTCTTATTTAAAAAAAAAATCCATTTACATCTACTAGGAAGGGGTGCTGAAAAGTTCTCAGCACAACCAACCAACTTCCCAAATTCTGAGCCTTATTTTGCCACTGTAGCTGAATTTGCCAATTTGCAGAAACCAAATTATATGGGGGGGGGGGGGTTTACATTGTTTCAGATTTTGATTGAACCATTTGCACCTCGTTCTCTTCTTGGTTGAGCTGAGAACTTTTTCAGCACCCACCCCCTCATAGTTATGAGCAGAGAGACGCTTGTTCTTTTTAGGCTTCCATCGAGTTAGAAAGCAACATGAAAAAGAAATAACTACACGTGAGAGAACCAAATGCCAAGTGGCTACTCCCTGAATCATCTTTTCTAAAAGCACTATAACAGAAAGTATAGGTAGGTGACAGAGCTGTGGATGCTTAAACCCAAAATATTTAATACTTACTTATCATTCAGGTGGGAAGTGTGTTCTGCAGTGGTTAGAGCTGCAGCGTCAGGACCCTGAGATTGTGGGTTCAAATCCCATGCTGCTCCCTGTGACCCTGGGCAAGTCACTTAATTCCCCTCCCCCCTCTCCCCTCTCAGGTACATTAGGTAGATTGTGAGCCCACCAGGACAGATAGGGAAAAATTATTTGGTATATAAATTTAAAAAAACCTATATTTAACAAATTCCTTACTGAGGGGTAATTTGTGTCGATTTTAGAACACTCCATGTTTTGAAAAATTGCCGAGCTCTACGCTTGTGAAGATGGTGCGGTATATAAACCTAAGGTTTATTTTAGTTAGGATAGAAAGAATACTTTTATTTATTTATTTAAATCGATTTATATCCCATCCTCCCCAAGGAAAGGTTATCAAACAAAAGGGAACTGGTTACTGCATTGATGCCTGTCTGTGTATTATGTTCTGAGGTAATGAGACAATAAATAGGAAGAGGAACGAAACTAGATTGTGAGACCACCATTTGCTTGAACAAATCCCTTCTGCTGGCTCCATCTCTGCCATTGTTCAAGGCCCGTTTAAAAGCCCACCTCTTTGAGAGTGCTTTCCACTCCTCTCATCTTGGGTTCTGCATCCCTAACCCTATATGTCACATCTGTCCATGTTAGATGTAAGCTCTACCGAGCAGGGACCATCTATAAATGTCAAAACGTACAGTGCTTCATACACCTTTCAGCGCTATATAAGTGATTAGTAGCTGTAGCCCACTAGGACAGATAGGGAAAATACCTGACAGTACACAGCTCTGAACATGTTAATAGAGTACACAGCCCTCTACATGTTAATAGAGAGGTGTATCAAATGGCAATAAACATAATATGTAAATCCACATAGTGTGGATTCTTGTCTGGGGACAAGAATGGAGTGCTATGTTCATTAAACTTCTTTCCCCTCATTTGTCCAATTGGAATTGGATTTTATATTTCTGTGTGTTGTCTGTATTGAAAATGTGTACAGATGTTAATAGATACTGCTTCCATGTTAACTCACACGCTCAAAACAACTTCCGTTTAGTTCTCTTTGTGCAGGGGAAGATTTCAGGTTTACTTTTATCCATAGTTGAATTATTTGAGTATGATTTGTCAAATACTTCTTAGTTAGATTTGGATGATTGAAACTGATTCCTACAGCTGGAAACGCTGGTATTTATTTTTTGCATTTAGCTCATGCAATCTCAGTGTTAGATCACAAATTAGTAGGCAAAGTAGGTATTTAGGTGTCATAATATTGTCTTCTGTCTTCAGGGGTCGGTCATTAATATCCAGTTACATAAGAACTGGATCAGACCAATGGTTCCATTTTTGAGAAATTGGCATGTATAGTCGTATGTTACACCCAATTGTAAATGAAACGTATTGGTGAATAGCACTGTGTGAGAGTCCCTGTGGTTCTCTCCAGTTGACTCGGCAGCGGGAAGGGGTAAAACGCGGACCTCGCGGGACGTTTTGTTTTGTCCCTTTCAGGCCCCTGGAATCCATAAGAGGTACTGAATCGGCAGATTCCTTGTCCAGTTCCTCCAGACTTCCGGGGAGATTTTATAGCAAGGGAGAATTGTAAAAGCAGTAGATCTGACCGAATGGAGTGGATTCTGGTTATAATGGGTTAGGGTTTTTTTGTTTTTTTTTATTTTTAACTATGAAAATGGTCAGTATGGTGCCCTTTGTAGTGAATATTTTTGCCGGAAGAAATAAAGTACTGTGTATGTCGTAGGTATTCTAAGAAATTACATACGAAAAGAGCGCAGACTAGCCTGTTCAACTCTAAACGTGACTAGTGTTCTCGGTGCAGGGGTTGGTTTGTTGTTGTTTTTTCTGAGCTCCCAAATGACGCATCGAACACCATCAGAAGAGGATGAACGTGAGGTCAGCCTCGTGGTTTGATAACTATGTTTCATTTCAACGTCCTTTGAAAACTACAAGCATGACAAGTTGAGGCAAACTTTTAAGAAAACGTGCCCTGTGATCAGGGTGGATGTAGTTTTCTTTTCGATAAAAATGTATCTGGAAAAAAAAGTTGACATCAAACACCTTGCTTCCCCCACCCCCGGAAAACGTTTCAAGCAGATGGGCACTGGTACAGATTTTCTTGTCTTTTCAACTCCTTAGTTTCAGTTTACTTTTCCCATATATAAACTGTCTTGAACACATGTTGGATCTCTAAGGCAGAGGAGGGGACTGTAGATGGTATGGTTGTACCAGTATATAGGGCTCTTTTTACGAAGCCGCGTTAGCAGTTTAACGCGTGTAATAGTGCGCGCTAAACCGCCGGCCGCGCTGGCCGCTACCGCATCCTCATGAGCAGGCGGTAGTTTTTCGGCTAGCGCAGGGATTAGCGCATGCTAAAATGTCGCGGTGCAATAGAGCCGCTAACGCAGCTTCATAAAAGGAGCCTTAAACAGTTCCTCACCTTATTTGCTGATAATTCCTCACAGCACATACGTTAATGAGAAATAATCTTCAAAACTGAACTGGTTCGAGCTTCTTAGACGTGAGTATATATTATATAGGGTATGTGCTAGCACCAAATTTCTCTTCCTCATTGCACATTGCTTTTTTTTTTTTTTTTTTTTTTTTACATCGCTCTGAACTCAATAATTGTTTTCTTTTTCACTTAAAACATACTAATGAGCACACTTCATGCATTTTTAAAATATTACTAAAAAGAAAATCTACGCCTTTTATCTCACCATTTACGGAGCATAATCTAATTTTATGAGTCGTCCCGTTTCCACTTTACGTTGTCATAAGATAATAGAAAAAAATAATAAGTAAACAAGCTGTGCGTTAAAGCTTGATTATTGTGTGGTCATACTTAATCTAAACGATATATTTCGGTCCCATATAATCAAATTTTGTAATATTTTTTATTTAGGTAATGATTATCTAGTCAAAACATTTTAAACCTGTAATTTGTCGGGTAAACATTATCAGACAAAATCGTTTTTTGACTGGTTTTCTCAACTTAAAATCGAACACGAACTTCCTTATTCTGTTGCATGAATCATATTTAAGGACACATTTGTAAGAAACCTAAAATTTAGAGTTTCGTTTCTGTTGCAGATTGCCATTTTTAATTTCAGACTGTTGGGGCTGGTGTAAATAGCCCATTTGAACTGTGATCTGGGTTTCCAGCAAGGGAGTATGGACTTTGGAGGAATATTAAAGACAGAAATAACCTTTAAAATGTCACCTTTCACTGATCGACTACACAAATCCAACAACTGGAAAACAAAATAAAATTAGTCATGATTTCCGATAAACAGATTAGACTGTGCAGAACTGAGTCACACTGATGTGGTCAAAACTTGTCTACAACAGTACGAAAAATAAATACTATGACACCCATTTTTTTCTGACACAGATATGTTTAAAGCAATTCTGTATCCCCTATTTAAAAGGTATATAAGACAAAAGGAAACAAATCTGCATGTCTCCGTAGCCAGGCGCCCACTGCCTGTTTCTACATAGGTAGCTTCCATAAACTCTAATCCAGAAAACGGACATTAACAGAGCTGGATTACAGTAGTTCTTCGCTGCCATGAGTATATTCTGAATTATTTCAGAGGAAAGGGACATTGCAGAATGTGTACAATAGCTTTACAATGATTTGTGGAGAAATAGTTTGCTTTGTAGTAAACAAACTTTATATTGATTTAGATCTGAAACAGCACCGTTTGCACAAAAGCTACATTTGTTACAAGTCCTCTTTGCCTATTTCTTATTTAAAACATACAAAATACAACTAAGGTAAAAGATAGGAAACTATCTACTTAATAAATGCACGAATGAACATGAGGAAAGTGCATCAGTGAATTTAAAATTTAGATGGAGCAAATTCCTACAGGAAATAATAATAATTCTATTCTTATATACCGCCAAAGCCATGATAGTTTGAGGCGGTTTACAACAAGATGAGCTGGACAATCAGCGAAGTGGTTACAATAAAGAGTTATGGTAGCAGCTAGGGATGGGCGATTCAAATTTTTCATTCTGTTTTGTTTCCCCTGCGGTTTGCAGCATTGTTCATTTTATTTTGTTTTGGGGGTTAATGTAATTACGAGTGCACCTTCTTTGTTAAGAATGGTAAGGAAGAAACTTAGGAACACTTCCAAAAAAATGGCAAACAGTAGAACATGCCTGGTCTTTTTTTCAAAGACACAGTGAGCGAGGCACAAAATCTGCACATCCCCAGATTCAGAAAGGGGTGCAAAAAGGGTCGAACAAAAGACCCAGTATGGATGACTAAAATAGTGAAGGAAGCGATAGGCAATAAGAAAAATTCATTCAGGAAATGGAAAAAGGACAAAACTGAAGGGAACCAGAAGGAGCACAGGAAGTATCAAAAAGAATGTCACCGTGTGGTTCGAAAAGCCAAAAGAGAGTATGAAGAGAGGCTAGCCAGGGAGGCACGAAATTTCAAACCGTTCTTCAGATATGTTAAAGGGAAACAACCAGCTAGGGAGGAGGTGGGACTGCTGGACGAAGGAGACAGGAAGGGAGCGGTGAAGGAGGAGAAAGAAGTCGTAGAAAGACTCAACATGTTCTTCTCGTCTGTATTTACAAACGAAGACACAACCAACATACCAGAACCTGAACAAATCTTCAATGGAAATCAAGCAGAAAAATTAACATCCATGGAAGTGAGCCTTGATGATGTACACAGGCAGATAGAAAAACTTAAAACTGACAAATCCCCGGGTCCGGACGGAATCCATCCCAGGGTTCTGAAGGAATTAAAGGAGGAGATAGCGGAACTACTGCAGCAAATTTGCAACCTATCCTTGAAAACAGGCATGATCCCGGAGGATTGGAAGATAGCCAATGTCACGCCCATCTTTAAAAAGGGATCAAGAGGTGACCCGGGAAACTACAGACCAGTGAGTTTGACCTCGGTTCCGGGGAAACTGGCGGAAGCACTGATTAAAGAACACATCGATGAACATCTGGAAAGAAACGAACTTTTGAAAACAACCCAACATGGTTTCTGCAGGGGGAGATCGTGCCTAACGAACTTATTGCACTTCTTCGAAGGAATTAACAAACGGATGGACAGAGGAGACCCCATAGACATCATATACCTTGATTTCCAAAAAGCCTTTGACAAGGTGCCTCACGAACGTCTACTCCGGAAACTGAAGAACCATGGAGTAGATGGATCAGAAACTGGTTGGCGGGTAGGAAACAGAGGGTAGGGGTGAAGGGCCACTACTCGGACTGGATGGGGGTCACGAGTGGTGTTCCGCAGGGCTCAGTGCTCGGGCCGCTGCTATTTAATATATTCATAAATGATCTAGAAACAGGCACGAAGTATGAGATAATAAAATTTGCGGACGATACAAAACTATTTAGTGGAGCTGGGACTAAAGAGGAATGCGAAGAATTGCAAAGGGACTTGAACAAATTGGGGGAATGGGCGGCGAGATGGCAGATGAAGTTCAACGTTGAGAAATGTAAAGTATTGCATGTTGGAAACAGAAACCCGAGGTACAACTATACGATGGGAGGGATTATTGAATGAGAGCAACCAAGAAAGGGACTTGGGAGTAATGGTGGACATGACAATGAAGCCGACAGCACAGTGCGCAACAGCCGCTAAGAAAGCAAATAGAATGCTAGGCATAATCAAGAAGGGTATTACAACAAGGACAAAAGAAGTTATCCTGCCATTGTATCGGGCGATGGTGCGCCCGCATCTGGAATACTGCGTCCAATATTGGTCTCCGTACCTTAGGAAGGATATGGCGTTACTCGAGAAGGTTCAGAGGAGAGCGACACGCTTGATAAAAGGGATGGAAAACCTCTCATACGCTGAGAGATTGGAGAAACTGGGTCTCTTTTCCCTGGAGAAGAGGAGACTTAGAGGGGATATGATAGAGACTTATAAGATCATGAAGGGCATAGAGAGAGTAGAGAAGGACAGATTCTTCAAACTTTCGAAAAATAAAAGAACAAGAGGACACTTGGAAAAGTTGAAAGGGGACAGATTTAAAACGAATGCTAGAAAGTTCTTCTTTATCCAACGAGTGGTGGACACCTGGAATGCGCTTCCAGAGGGCGTAATAGGGCAGAGTACAGTACAGGGGTTTAAGAAAGGATTGGACAATTTCCTGCTGGAAAAGGGGATAGAGGGGTATAAATAGAGGATTACTGCACATGTCCTGGACCTGTTGGGCCGCCGCGTGAGCGGACTGCTGGGCATGATGGACCTCAGGTCTGACCCAGCAGAGGCATTGCTTATGTTCTTATGTTCTTAAGAGTGTGCACTATTTGGGAAAGGGTGTATGTACACTGTTTCCTGATACTGCACTAATTTGCACAGAGTGGGCCCTCTTTGCAAAAAGTGTGCATTATTATTGCAAATAAAATAAAAAACAGAAATTTGTTTTTCCTGCTTGTTTTCATTTCATAACTTGAAATCCACGGTTGAGGTTGCCTGTGTCATCGCAAATGATAGCCCAGGGGGGAGTGTGGTGCAGTGGTTACAGCTACAGCTTCAGCACCCTGAGGTTGTGGGTTCAAATCCACACTGCTCCCTGTGACCCTGGGCAAGTTACTTAATCCTCCCATTGCCCCCGGTACATTAGGGAGATTGTGAGCCCAGCAGGACAGATAGGGGAAAATGCTAAAGTACCAGAATAAATGCATGAAAACCATTGGAAGAACATCATAGAATATTTAATAAATAAATAATAACAGCAGCACACCTATAACTGTTTTGTAAATTAATAACTATTTTACTTGCATTATAATTTAGTATGATTATTATTTTTCATCTGGCTGTCCTTAAGCAACACACATTAACAGGAAAAGTATGTAACACTTTTCTATATATTTTGCATGCTTTTATCTTCATATGAATGGAAGACTTTTGGTGCTTTTTTTATTTTGCCAAATTGTATTATTTAGCCAATAAAATCCAAATTTAAGAGAGAGGATAATCACATAAAATAACATAATAATTTCTATAAAACTACTAATGTCCCAACTCTTTTGTTTCTTAGCTAAATATTCACTGGTGCAAGTCTACAGCTGAACCCACGGGTTTCCTTGACACTAATCTGGGCAAAGCAGTATCTCTGCTTGTATAAACTACAAATTACTGCAATTAAAACATGTGCTAAGGATTAGTTCTGAAATAAAAGGCAATAGGCTTGTTTGTATTTAATTTCTGATACATTTTCTGTTGATCTGATCTTCAATATTTCTGATTGTGGTCAGCCATCCAGTCATACTGAAAACCTAATTGTTGCCCTTTTTCACTTTATCCACTTCAACTTTCTAAATGTCATTTGGTGATTAACAGATATATAGCACTTGGTATCATTCAGATCAAGTTTCAGATTCACAGATGTTCAAACCATATGATATGTCTTGTGGGTTTCTAAAAGGGAGATGACATTTAACATGTAATATCCTTTTTACACGGTTCTTATACACTGCTCTAAGGGCTCCTTTTACGAAGGCGCATTAGCGGTTTAACGCGCCTAATACCACACGCTAAACTGCCGGCGCACTAGCCGCTACCACCTCCTTTTAAGCGGACGGTAGTTTTTGGCCAGCGAGGGGGTTAGCGCGTGATGAAAAGTCACGCACACGTTAACCTCGCTAGCGCGCCTTTGTAAAACGAGCCCTAAATGTATCCAAATGTTTATTTGGATAATTTTGATTGAAATAGAATAAACAATATAAGGGAAAACATTTGTAACAAAAATACAAAATTTAACTTTTGACTCTTTATTGAAAACAACATAATCATATATTACACTGGTACATATTTGTTCCTTTCATAGACCAGTCTTAAAACTGTAACATCTTAAACATTTTGAGGCCCTTTTACTAAGTCTTAGCGCATGCTAGATGCTAAGATGGCCATAGGTTAAAAATAAAAGGGCCTCGACCTATTTCCTCCACCCCTTCCCTTCCAAACCTACTTGATCCTTCAATGCCATAGCATTCTTTACAAGGGGATGTTGAAAAGTTCTCAGCCCATCCAAGAGAGAACGACATGGATATGGTTCAATCAATGGCAAAATAAGGCTCAGAATTTAGGAAGTTGGTTGGTTGGGTTGAGAACTTTTCAGCACTCTTCATACATCTATTTAGGCACATATATATATCACTTATTTTTTTTTACTATCTTAAAAGAGCCCAAGAGCTAGTCTCGATGGGCTACTATAACAATGGGCTGGATGGCCCAAGATAGTCGCCCATGAACATAAGAACATAAGAAGCGCCATCTCCGGATCAGACCTTCGGTCCATCAAGTCCGGCGATCCGCACACGCGGAGGCCCTGCTAGGTATACACCTGGCTTATTTTATACCAAAAAAATCCAACTAAACAAGAAGGGATGTCCAATAAATCACAAATTAACAAAAACACCCCTCAAAAACCAGGGCTACGTCTCAGGATCTATGCAAAAAGGAGAAAAAGACCTCAGTGTCTAACAGGGGCTCCAAAAAAGCTTCCCAAATAGACAAGCCAGTCTCAGACAGAATTTGAAACTGGCAGACACATCCTTGGTCAAAAAAACTCCTTTAAACTCTATTAATATTCAGAGTCACACATTTCTTTTAATGACTTTTGTTTAAATGACTTTTGTTTAAATTTTCAAATAATTTTTCATAAATAGTGTCATAAAGGTCACTTATCTGAATAGATAACTGTTTGGACGTAGTCATGGGGTTAGAAAGCAGGAACAAAAAATGCTCCGTGGGAAGTCAGCTGAAGGCTAGTTAAAGCATGTCCAATGCAATACTTCCATAATCATTATTATGATTATGGAAGTATTGCATTGGACATGCTTTAACTAGCCTTCAGCTGACTTCCCACGGAGCATTTTTTGTTCCTGCTTTCTAACTGCTTATGGAAGTATTGCATTGGACATGCTTTAACTAGCCTTCAGCTGACTTCCCACGGAGCATTTTTTGTTCCTGCTTTCTAACTGATTATGGAAGTATTGCATTGGACATGCTTTAACTAGCCTTCAGCTGACTTCCCACGGAGCATTTTTTGTTCCTGCTTTCTAACTGATTATGGAAGTATTGCATTGGACATGCTTTAACTAGCCTTCAGCTGACTTCCCACGGAGCATTTTTTGTTCCTGCTTTCTAACCCCACGACTACGTCCAAACAGTTATCTATTCAGATAAGTGACCTTTATGACACTATTTATGAAAAATTATTTGAAAATTTAAACAAAAGTCATTAAAAGAAATGTGTGACTCTGAATATTAATAGAGTTTAATGGAGTTTTTTTGACCAAGGATGTGTCTGCCAGTTTCAAATTCTGTCTGAGACTGGCTTGTCTATTTGGGAAGCTTTTTTGGAGCCCCTGTTAGACACTGAGGTCTTTTTCTCCTTTTTGCATAGATCCTGAGACGTAACCCTGGTTTTTGAGGGGTGTTTTTGTGAATTTGTTATTTTATACCAACCATATCTTTATATGCCTCTCTCAAGGAGATATGCATCTAGTTTGCTTTTGAAGCCTAGGACTGTCGATTCCGCAATAATCTCCCCTGGGAGAGTATTCCAGATGTCAACCACTCTCTGTGTGAAGCAGAACTTCCTGATATTAGTCCTGAACTTGCCCCCCCTTAGCTTCATTTCATGTCCTCTTGTCCGTGTCAAATTGGACAATGTAAATAATCTTCTCTGCTCTATTTTGTCGATTCCTTTCAGTATTTTGAAGGTCTCGATCATATCCCCATGCAGTCTCCTTTTCTCAAGGGAGAACAATCCCAGTGGTTTAAGTCGATCCTCATATTCCAGTTTCTCCATACCCTTCACTAGTTTAGTTGCTCGTCTCTGCACCCTCTCCAGCAGTTTTATATCCTTCTTTAGGTAGGGAGACCAATGTTGGACGCAGTATTCCAAGTGGGGTCTGACCATTGCCCTATAAAGCGGCATTATAACTTTCTCCGATCTACTCGAGATTCCTTTCTTTATCATGCCCAACATTCTATTTGCCTTATTTGCCGCTGCTGCGCATTGTGCCAACGGCTTCAGGGTCCTATCTATCAGTACACCCAGATCCCTTTCTTGTTCACTTTTTCCCAGAGTTGCACCTGACATTCTGTACTCGTATTCCTTATTTTTACTGCCTAAATGCATTACCTTGCATTTCTCCGCGTTGAACTTCATCTGCCATTTCTCCGCCCATTTTTCTAACCGACACAAATCGCTCTGGAGTTCCTCACTGTCCTCCTGCGATCTGATTGCCCGGCAGAGTTTTGTGTCATCTGCAAACTTGATGATCTCACTGGATGTTCCGTTTTCCAGGTCATTGATATAAATATTAAAAAGGATCGGCCCAAGTACCGAGCCCTGGGTACACCACTAGTCACTTTCTCCCAGTCGGAGAACTTTCCATTTATGCCCATTCTCTGCTTCCTGTTATCCAGCCATTTGCCTATCCATCTTTGTATATCTCCCTCTATGCCATGGCTTTGTAGTTTCCTGAGAAGTCTTTCGTGTGGAACTTTGTCAAATGCTTTCTGGAAGTCCAAGTATATTATGTCCACCGGCTTTCCACTATCAATTTGCTTGTTCACGGTCTCAAAGAATTGGAGTAAATTCGTCAAACACGATTTCCCTTTCCTGAATCCATGTTGACTGGGTTTCATCAAGTCGTGTGTGTCCAAGTGCTGAACTATGCTATCCTTGATCAGTGATTCAATCATCTTGCCGGGGACAGACGTAAGACTCACAGGTCTATAGTTGCCCGGTTCTCCTCTCGATCCTTTTTTGAAAATTGGCGTGACGTTCGCTTTCCTCCAGTCGTCTGGTATCTGACCAGTTCTGATTGACAGGTTTGCAAGTTTTTGCAATAACTCTCCGATTTCAACCTTCAATTCCTTCAAGACTCTCAGGTGAATTTCATCCGGTCCAGGGGATTTGTCACTTTTAAGTTTGTCGATCTGGTAGTATATCTGATCTAAGTTCACTTCAACTGTGGTGAGGCTGTCCTCTATTTCTCCTGTAAACAGTTTCTCCGCTTCAGGTATTGTTGAGGTGTCCTCCTTCGTAAAGACGGACGCAAAGAAGGAATTTAGTTTGTCTGCGATTTGTTTATCTTCCTTGATGTACCCTTTTCTTCCCTTGTCGTCCAGGGGTCCCACTGCCTCTTTTGCAGGTTTTTTCCCTTTCACGTATCTAAAGAAGGGCTTGAAGTTTTTGGCCTCCCGAGCTATTTTTTCCTCATAGTCTTGTTTTGCATCCCTCACTGCCTTGTGACATTTCTTCTGTTCATCTTTATGTTTGTTCCAGGCTTCGGTTGTCTTCGTGCATTTCCATTTTTTGAAAGAGTCCTTCTTTTCTTTTATGGCTTCCTTCACCTGTATGGTAAGCCATGCCGGTTCTCCTTTGCCTTTAGTTCTCCGATCTTTGGAAATCCTTGGAATGTAGAGATCTTGTGCTTCTGCAATAGTATTTTTCAATAGGCACCATGATGAGACAGCTTGCAGGTGCTACGGCAGAGATAGTTGTTAGGGAGGGTGGCAGAGGTAGTTAAGGAGGGATTTGGTTTCCCACCAGGTGGCTGGGAAGGGAATGGATGTGAGAGGAGAAGCAGGGCATGATGGGTGGGGGTTATATAGGACTCATGCCTCCGAGGAACTATGTGCTTCCCTGTCCCTTGGTGGCAACTTTCCCTCCCACCCTCCCCTTTGTACATAGGGGTCGCTTGGGATAAGGGGGGGTTCAGGGATGTCGCAGCAGCGGTTTTGGCTCATCGGAAGATGAGCGGATATTTGGTAGTGAACTCAGTTGAGTGGTGATGCAGCGGGTCAGGTAACCCTGAAAGGGGATGAGCAGTTAAGGGGAAGTGAGCTCTGGCGAGCGAATATGCCTTGAGTCAGGTGCCATGGAATAGGGGCATGGAGGCGCTTGCTGACATGGCGGGGTCAGGGGAATACAATTATGATTTTGTCAAATTACAATGTTTTGATAGTTCGGGAGGTGAAGCAATTGTTAATTGCTTGTTTATTTGTTGTCCCAGTAAACAAAGCTGTGGCCTGGTTATTACCATCAATAAAGTGTCTGTGGTTTAATTATTGTTGATATTATGGCAGGGTTATGTGAGATTTGATAAGCAAGGGACTTGGTGATTAGGGGGGGTTGTGGGGGTGGAAGATAGAGGTGAGGGGGGCGACAACTTGGCCCTACCAGATCCATATGTTAATGGTGTAGTACAGCCTTGTATCACATCCCATCCCCCCCTTCCCATAATTTATTTATGTATTAATTCAGTTTTCTATACTGTTCTCCCAGGGGAGCTCAGAACAGTCTACATGAATTTATTCAGGTACTCAAGCATTTTCTCTATCTGTCCTGGTGGGCTCACAATCTTATCTAATGTACCTGGGGTAATGAGGGGATTAGATGACTTGTCCAGGAACATAAGGAACAGTATGGATTTGAACTCACAACCTCAATGTATTGGGGGCTGCAGCTTTCACCACTGCACCACACTCTTCCCCCCCCCCCACTCAAGTCATCTTGCCTTTCTTCTATTAATTTACCCTGTGCCTTAAACACCTACCCTTTATTTTCTCCTCCCACCTATCCATGCTTCTTGTTCCCTATTGAGGAATTCCTTATCTTTCTCGTATTCAGAAAGAGATTAATATTATGCTTTGAGCTCTCCAAGAATACAATATTAAATTAAATAATAAATATAAACCTTTATTAGACAATTCTTAATCCTTAAACACGTGCAAGACAATTCTATGACAGGGGACCTATAAATACACTCCCAGAGGGCACCTGATAGGTACCTGGTCTATAAAGGAACGTAGGCACCTACCTTTCCTAATGGAGAATGACAAGGGGACAAATTTGGCCCCATCCTCATGGGTCCTATCTCTATCCCCGTCCTGTCCCCACAAGTTCTGTCTCTGTCCCTGCCCCAACCCTGCAACGTCGTGTCCTCATCTGCACAAGCCTCAAACACTTTAAAATCATAAGCGTCCAGGACCCCCACCCCCTGGCCAGTTCCCTCCTCTGACGCTATTGCCAGTCCCAGCAGGATGCAGCTTCATAGGCCAGCATCGGAGGAGGGACGTGCTGCACTTTTCTCCTCTGATGCTGACACTGGCCGTCCTCCCTCATGGCAGCTGGCCTATGACGTTGCAACCCTCACGTAGTGGTGTCACAACAGGGAGGAGGAGCATAGCTTAACTTAAGAACTGGTGGTGTCAGGGCCCTGGGATTTCCACGGACATGTCCTCCTTTTGAGAGCATGTCCGGGGGTCCGGACGGCTTTTCAAAACCCAGCACTTTGTCCGGGTTTTGAAAAGCTTTCCTTTGCACGGTAGTCCACCCGTGCATGCGCGGACACGACGCGGTAATGTCGTGTGCGCATGACATCATTGCAACACATCCGCGCATGCGCGGATGTCCTGCCCAGTGAGAGCAGGCACCGGGGAGCAGGGCTGGAGCGTGATTGGAGGCAGAGCCGGGGTGGGACCAGGGCTGGATTGAGAACGGGGCCAGGGTTTGACAGGGCAGGGTTGAGTGGAACTGAGGGGGGGGGCCTGGGGTGGGTCTAGGGGTCTGGATTTTCCAGACGGAAAATCTGGAAACCTACCCTTGGCATTTGATGCCCTGTAGTGCTGGCGCCCTGAACCAGAACCTCACTTGGTCCATAGGTTAAGGCAGCCCTGATAACATGATATGGCACCTACATTTTAGCATTCTTTACTGAACTGGGTCGTATAAACACACTTAAATATTTAGAATAATTGCATTTAAGTGAGTATATGTGCACATAGGGGAAAATTCTAGAAATGATGCCTAAGTTAATTAACAAATGTTGTATAAAATGACATACAAACGCACCTAAATAATACACACTGGAATCATGCCTACATAGGCGCTTTAGACCACCTAAAGCCACTATGGGCGTGGCTAATGCTGGTAGTGGCGTTAGGCGGCCTACAGCACCTAAGTAGGCGCGATTCATGACAAAGGTGCTAGAAATGTAGGCCCAGAACACCCTGGCCTACATTTCTGATGCCTGTCTTTCACGGAAGCACGATTCTCTATTGGGTACTGTCATGTGATTGACACGCGTTCGGCGGCCGCATTTTAGGCAGCTGCCAATATCAGCATCCTATGGAGAATCTGGCCCATTATACATATGCCAAAACTCTGGTAAAGCAACTATTGCTGCCTCTGCATAAATACCTGTGATACTGAGATTTAAAGCTTTTTAAGTTCCCCTTTGTCTAATTTTCATAGAAGTGAAAGAAGACCCAGGTGGAATTGAGAACATTAATGCTACCCAGGGAAAAGGGAGGTCTTGCGCTACCAGACTTGCAGCTGTATAACATTGCCTGTAATTTGAAGCATGTGGGAGATTGGTTGCTGACACTGGAATGAGAACCCCTTTGGAGCTGGAAAAAGAAACGATAAAACTTCTGTCTCTTAGTTTTATGCTGCATGTGCATGAAGTACAACTGCCCACTGATGTTAAGAAGAATCTTTTGTTTAAAAGTCAGAGTTACATGACAGAGGTGATTAATTACCTTCCTAATAAAATATATTTTATGTGGAGTGGGTCCAACAGTGACTGTCTCTTCTGTTACTTTTTGTTGGTAGCTCTTCCAATGATTGGCTCAGGGCCTTAGGCCCCTCCCCATGCATCCCAGGATGCACCGGGAAGGGGAAGGCCCATCATTTTGCAGTGGCAGGCCTGAGGAGTAGGGACTGGGCATTCCTCCTGCTGTCAACTAAATTACAGGTACGGGGGGGGGGGGGGTTCGGGGGAATCTGGTGGCAGGAGGGAGTGGGCATCCCTCCTGCTGATTTTTTTTGTAGGAAGGGGAGTGGGGGAGGGAGGGTTGGTTTAGAGGGCCTTGAAGCCCTCCCTTCAAGGCCCTCTAAACCCCCCATTCAGTGCAGAGAGGATTCATGGTAGGTAGGAGGGAGTGGGCAACCTTCCTGCTGATTTTGGCTGGTGCGGGAGGATTTTGCTGTTCCGTGGGGGAGTTGTCAGGGAGAGCTGTCATTGGGCGGTGGGGGGGGGGGGGCGCTGGCATGGCATTTTTTTCATGGGCCAGATATTGTGAAAATGAAAAAACAGGCAGACTGACATGCTAGATCTGTCAGCTTTTCTGGGTCAGCCTTACCGACCCAATTCTGGCACGCAAGTTTAGGGCTTCGATCAGATGCCTGGTTTTAATATTAATGACCTCATTTGCATGTCAGAATCAGAAAATGTAGGACCACACGGACAACCCCGTGGTGAGCCTGTTTAGAGCATCGGGTCACTAAACCAGTCAAATTGGTTTAGCAATAATCGTTAGACGGATGGTCTACAATTGGAGGCTTTAGTGCATCTAGCCCATGGACCTTTCTTTCCATTCAAAAATCCTTGTTGGACATCCTACTTTTGAGTCTTCCATAGTCCCACTGACAACATGCCCTCAACATGCTCCTTTGCTATTTGAACAAACTGCAGTGAGAAACATCCAAATTCAGACTTTTGAAAATCAGGATTTGTATGTTTTTAGCAGATGGGCTTTTTAAAGGCGTTTTGAGAAGTCCATTTGCTTTGAAAATTAGCACAAAACTGTCCAGTATTAGTTTTAAACAACTAGAAAAAGGGATCCAACAGTCTCAATCGAGATACCAAACAATATCCCCCCACCCTTTTACAAAAGTGTAGTGAGGTTTTTAGTGCCAGCTGTGATGATAACAGCTCCTACGCTCATACGGCCGGCGCTAAAAACCGCAGTATGCTTTTGTAAAAGGGTGGTTTAAAAAGTATTAACTGTTGAATGTATTGCACAGAACAATGAACACACCACTACGGTTCATAGACAACCCCGCGAAAGACAAAGGCGCGCACTGACAACTGAGCGCAAGACGGAGGCACGCGCCGAAGAAAATTACAGTTTTTAGGGGCTCCGACGGGGGGTTTTGTTGGTGAGCCCCCCCAGTTTACTTAATAGAGATCGCGCCGGCGTTGTGGGGGGTTTGGGGGGTTGTAACCCTCCACATTTTACTGGAAACTTAACTTTTTCCCTAAAAACAGGGAAAAAGTGAAGTTTTCAGTAAAATGTGGGGGGTTACAACCCCCCACAACGCGGCACAATCTCTATTAAGTAAAGTGGGGGGTTCCCCCCCACGCCCCCCCCCCGTCGGAGCCGTAAAAACAGTACTTTTCTGCGGTGCGCGCCTCTGCGCTGCGCTCAATTGTCTGGGTGCGCCTTTGTCCCGGCGCGCTTTTGATCTGACACAAACCACTACAATCTATATAAATTTGGTGGAGAAAAAAGCCTCAGAAACGTCCGGTGGCTTGAAACAATTCAAGTATTAGTTTTGCCATCTGTGTGCGCGGCGTTTTAAATATTTCTTGCTTTTAATTTTGTTTTTTTTTTCAGGGGCATGACAGGGGTGAAGAGTGGGCATCCCTGCACTAACTAGTTAGCGCTTCTACATTGCAGCACACTAACTGGTTAGCACCAAGTTAATGCATGAGCCCCTGCCATGTCTTCAACAGGAAGCGGTAAGACCTTACATATTTTAAATACCATGTGCTAATGCAAAAATGATCACACAGCTATATAGTCAGGAATTTATTTTTTTTTAAGCCCTTTTTGATGCATATGCTTGGAATGGGCTTAGCACATGGGAAGCTTCTAGCACAATTTAGTAAAAGAGCCCCCATAATGAGTTATAGCATTTCTACTTTTTATTTTCCTTTTTCAATGGTCTTTTAGGGCTCCATTTAGTAAATCGCAGAAGAGCTTCTTAACACAGGCCAGCAAGGTAAATGCTCCAACACTCATTCAATTCACGACAGAAGAGTGGGACCTGGATGTGATTGCATGTGATGATCTTAAGGTGGCCAAACAGGTTGAAAAGGTGACGGCGAAAGCTAGACGGATGCTAGGGAGAATAGGAAGAGGTATGGCCACTAGGAAAAAGGAGGTATTGATGCCCCTGTATAAGACTCTGGTGAGACCTCATTTAGAATATTGTGTAAAATTCTGGAGAAAACACCTTCAAAAAGATATAAAAAGGATGGAGTCGGTCCAGAAGAAGGCTACTAAAATGGTGTGTGGTCTTCGTCATAAGGCATATGGGGACAGACTTAAAGATCTTAATCTGTATACTTTGGAGGAAAGGCGGGAGAGGGGCGATATGATGGAGATGTTTAAATACCTACGTGGCATAAATGCGCATGAGTTGAGTCTCTTTCATTTGAAAGGAAGCTCTGGAATGAGAGGCCATAGGATGAAGTTAAGAGGTGATAGGCTCCAGAGTAATCAAAGGAAATACTTTTTTACAGAAAGGGTGGTAGATGCTTGGAACAGTCTCCCGGAGGAAGTAGTGGAGACAGAAACTGTGTCTAAATTCAAGAAGGTGTGGGATAGGCACATGGAAACTCATAGAGAGAGGAAGAAATAATGGTTGCTGTGGATGGGCAGACTGGATGGGCCATTTGGCCTTTATCTGCTATCATGTTTCTTTATTTCTATGTTTCTAATTCCTATGAACGTCAGAGCATTTACCTCACCAGCCCACAGTAAGAAGCTCTTCCGCGGTTTAGTAAAACGCAGCATTAATTAAGAAATGCATTATTGTTTTGCTAGATACTTCATTATAATTTAACAGTGTCTTAATCATTAAGAACCATAGTTGTGGTTAGAGAAGTTAGAGGATGGCTGAAATTGCTTTTATCAATTTCAGCTGAAACCTAAACTGCCACCGAAAACCATCTGAAAGCTTATGACTGAAAGTGAAACTTCAGCCGAAACTCATGACCTGGTTTCAGCAGAAGTCAACACTGAAATTGAAAACTCAAATATGGTGGTGTGAAGGTGACAGTGGCGTACCAAGGGGGTAGTCCGCCCCGGGTGCACAGCTTAGGGGGGTGCACAGCTGGCCAGGTCCAGGTCTTACAGCCCTTCCTTTCTCCCAGCCGCGCCGCTACGATCCTACCTCCCTCCGCCGACAAGAAGTCTTTCCGACGTCAATTTTGACGTCGGAGAGGACGTTCCGGGCCAACCAGGCAGTGATTGGCTGGCCCAGAACGTCCTCTCCGATGTCAGAATTGACGTCGGAACGACTTCTTGTCGGCGGGAGGTAGGATCGTAGCGGCGCGGGCTGGGAGAAAGGAAGGGGAGAGGTGCTTTTTTTTCCCGCGGCAGGGAGGGCAGATGTAGGCAGGAAAGCTGGCTGGCTTAAGCGCGGCAGGGAGGGAGAGAGAAAGGTAGACAGGCAGGCTAGCTTTGGGGTGGCCAAAATCTGGAAGGTAGTGGGGGGACATAAGGAGGCACTGGGGGCACTATGGACACAGGACGGATGCACTTGGGGCACCATGGACACGGGAAGGGTGCACTGGGGGCACCATGGACATGGACGGAGGCACTGGGGGCACCAAGGACACAGGACGGGGGCAATGGGGGCACCATGGACACGGGACAGAGGCACTGGGGGCACCATGGACATGGGACGGAGGCACTGGGGGCACTATGGACAAGGGAAGAAGGCACTGGATGCACTATGGACACAGGACGGAGGCACTGGGGGCATTATGGACACAGGACGGGGGCACTGGGGGCACTATGGACACAGGACGGAGGCACTAAGAATACGGGAAGGAGGCATTGGGGGCACTAAGGACACAGGACGGGGGCCCTGGAGGCACGGTGAACACAGGACGGAGGCACTGGGGGCACTAAGGACACAGGACAGGGGCACTGTGGGCACCATGGACATGGGACAGAGGCACTGGGGGCACCATGGACACGGGACGGAGGCACTGGGGGCACCATGGACACAGGACGGAGGCACTGGGGGCACTAAGGACCCAGGACGGGGGCACTGGGGCACCATGGACACGGGACGGAGGCACTGGGGGTACTATGGACATGGGAAGAAGGCACTGGGGGCACTATGGACACAGGACGGGGCACTGGGGGCACTATGGACACAGGACGGAGGCACTAAGGACAGGAGAAGGAGGCACTGGGGGCACTATGGACACAGAACGGGGCACTGGGGGCACTAAGGACACAGGACGGGGGCACTGGGGGCACCATGGACATGGGATAGAGGCACTGGGGGCACCATGGACACAGGAAGGAGGCACTGGGGGCACTATGGACACGGGAAGAAGGCACTGGGGGCACTATGGACACAGGACGGAGGCACTGGGGGCATTATGGACACAGGACGGGGGCACTGGGGGCACTATGGACACAGGACGGAGGCACTAAGGACACAAGAAGGAGGCACTGGGGGCACTAAGGATAGGATGGGGGCCCTGGGGGCACCGTGGACACGGGACGGAGGCACTGGGGGCACCATGGACACGGAATAGAGGCAATGGGGGCACTAGGACCCAGGACAGGGGCACTGGGGGCACCATGGACACGGGACGGAGGCATTGGGGGCACCATGGACATGGGACAGAGGCACTGGGGGCACCCATGGACACGGGAGGAAGCATTGGGGCACTATGGACATGGGAAGGAGGCACTGGGGGCACCATGGACACGGGACGGAGGCACTGGGGGCCCCCCATGGACACGGGACGGAGGCACTGGGGGCACTATGGACACGGGAAGAAGGCACTGGGGGCAATATGGACACAGGACGGAGGCACTAAGGACACGAGAAGGAGGCACTGGGGGCACTATGGACACAGGAAGGGGGCACTCGGGGGCACCATGGACATGGGATGGAGGCACTGAGGGCACCATGGACACGGGACGGAGGCACTGGGGGCACTATGGACACGGGAAGAAGGCACTGGAGGCACTATGGACACAGGACGGAGGCACTGGGGGCATTATGGACACAGGACGGAGGCACTGGGGGCATTATGGACACAGGATGGGGCACTGGGGGCACTATGGACACAGGACGGAGGCATTAAGGACACAAGAAGGAGGCCCTGGGGGCACTAAGGACAGGACGGGGGCCCGGGGGCACCATGGACACGGGACAGAGGCACTGGGGGCACTAAGGACACAGGATGGGGGCACTGTGGGCACCATAGACACGGGACAGAGGCACTGGAAGCACCATGGACACGGGACGAAGGCACTGGGGGCACCATGGACACGGGATGGAGGCACTGGGGGCACTAAGGACCCAGGACGGGGGCACTGGGGGCACCATGGACACAGGACGGAGGCACTGGGGGCACCATGGACATGGGACGGAGGCATTGGGGGCACCATGGACACGGGACGGAGGCACTGGGGGCACTAATGACATGGGAAGGAAGGAGGGAGGGAATAGAAAGGGACAATTCTTGGGCCTGAGTGCAGAAAGAAAGAAATGAAATAAAGGATACACAGTCAATTAATAGATGTCACCTTTTGATGAAAAAAATAAATGGTCACGTTACCTCTGACTTACTTTCACTGCAGCACAGTCGGCAGCCGTGCTGAGGTGCAGGAAGGTCCCGCGCTGACTCGTCTGCCAGCTGCTCCAGAAGAGGTAAGTTACGTCAGAAGGGGTGTACCCGGCATATGCAGTCATTGCGGGACTTTGCCAGAACTCCCTGCGTGTGCCGGGTCCACCCCCTCCGACATAACTTACTTCTTCTGGAGCAGAGTCAGCAGACGAGTCATCGCGGGACCTTCCAGTATGCAGCTTCTGAGTCCGCTCCAGAGCAAGTACGTCGGAGTGGGATGGTCTGGCAGCCAGCAGCTACAATCATCGTGGGACCTTGCTGCATGAAGAGTAGAGAAAGGAGCAGGATTGCTGGAATGAAAGAGTGGTGGAGGGAAAGAAAGGGGGCTGGGTGGTATGGAAGGGTGGTGCTGATAGAATTGATGTACAGAGAAAGGGGAGAGACATAAGGGGGAAGGATATTGGAGGGAAATAAAGGGGGCAGATGCTGATTGAAGAGGGGTGGATGGCGAGAGAAAGGGCAGACATTGGATGGTAGTGGGGAGTCTATGCTGAATGGAAGTGCAGATGGAAGAGATAAGGGAGCAAATGCAGGAAGGAAATGGGAGGAGAGATAGAGGGGAGCAGACGCTGGATGGAAGTGGACAGAGAGAAGAGAAGGTACTAGATGGAAGGGTTGGAGAAAGAGGGAACATGATGGAAGGAGGGGATAAATTAAAGGAGGGCACATGGGGAGAAAAGGATTGAGTTAGGGAAACACTGGAGGGGTGAGGGAAAGAGGTGGCAAGCTGTAAGTAGACAGTAAAAAAGGACATTCATGAGAGGGTAGTAAGAACGTAATCTAGACAGATGCAGAAAAGGAAAATGAGGGAAAAAAGGGAAAGGGATTGCAGAGGAGAGGAGTGGGAGAGGGAAGGAGAGGAGAGAGATGCCAGACCAATGGGGGTGAAAGGAGAGATGGAAGGGGGAGGCATACAGTTTCTGGAAGGGGAATAGAAGGAAAGAAGATGCCATATAGGGGAAGAGAGACAGCATTCAGTGGATGGAAGGAAGAGAGTTACAAGAAGATGAGGAAAGCAGAAACCACAGAAGACAAAGGTAGAAAAAAATTTTGTATTTATTTATTGCTTTAGGAGACATAAGAACATAAGAACATAAGCAGTGCCTCCACCGGGTCAGACCATAGGTCCATCCTGCCCGGCAGTCCGCTCCCGCGGCGGCCCAAACAGGTCACGACCTGTCTGAATCCTAGAAGGGGCCCCTTTGCCACCTTGGTTTCCCATTTGTCCTATCTTCCCATTGAAGTCCTAACCCTCTGGTCTTGCACATGCACGACCTGTTGTGTTTCTATACTTATTACCTGGTTAGCTTTCTACCTGTGTTACATCCCAGCACCTCTCTCAGTATCCCACAATCCCTTTATCCCTCAGGAATCTGTCCAATCCCTGTTTGAATCCCTGTACCGTACTCTGCCTGATCACCTCCTCCGGTAGCGCATTCCAGGTGTCCACGACCCTTTGGGTAAAAAAAAACTTCCTTGCATTTGTTTTGAACCTATCTCCCTTCAGTTTCTCCGAATGCCCCCTCGTGCCTGTTGACCCCTTCAGCCTGAAGAATCTCTCCCTGTCCACCCTCTCTATGCCCCTCATGATCTTAAAGGTCTCTATCATATCTCCCCTGAGCCTCCTTTTTTCCAGAGAGAAGAGCCCCAGCCTATCCAACCTCTCGGCGTATGGGCAGTGTTCCAGCCCTCTTACCAGTTTCGTTGCTCTCCTTTGGACTCTCTCAAGTACCGCCATGTCCTTCTTGAGGTACGGCGACCAATATTGAACGCAGTATTCCAGATGTGGACGCACCATCGCTCGATACAATGGCATGATGACTTCCCGCGTCCTGGTTGTTATGCCCCTCTTTATGATGCCCAGCATCCTGTTGGCTTTTTTCGAGGCTGCTGCGCACTGTGCAGATGGCTTCAGTGATGCATCCACCAGCACACCCAAGTCTCTCTCTAGACTGCTGTTTCCCAGCAATGCCCCCCCAGTTTGTAGTTGAACAACGGGTTCTTTTTCCCTATATGCATGACCTTGCATTTTTCCACGTTAAAGCGCATTTGCCATTTGTTTGCCCAGTCTTCCAGCTTGTCCAGGTCCCTTTGCAGGTCCTCACATTCCTCCCTGGATCTAACTCTGCCGCACAGTTTGGTATCGTCTGCAAATTTTATAACCTCGCACTTTGCCTCCTTTTCTAGGTCGTTGATAAATATGTTGAAGAGTAACGGCCCCAGCACCGATCCCTGTGGCACACCGCTCGTGACTCCCCGCCAGTCAGAATATTGCCCCTTTACTCCGACCCTCTGTAGTCTACCTGACAACCAGTGCTTGATCCATCTGTGTACATCCCCTCCCACCCCGTGGTTCCACAGCTTCCTAAGCAGCCTTTCATGTGGCACCTTGTCGAAAGCCTTTTGAAAGTCGAGGTAAATGATGTCTATGGGTTCCCCATTGTCCACCCGACTGTTTATTCCCTCAAAGAAGTACAAAAGGTTCGTTAAGCATGACCTTCCCTTACAGAATCCGTGCTGGCTTGTTCTCAATAGGCCATTTCTCTCGATGTGCTCGCAAATACCATCCTTGATCATAGCTTCCACCATCTTCCCTATAATTGAAGTCAGGCTCACCGGCCTGTAGTTCCCGGGGTCACCCCTCGATCCCTTCTTGAAGATAGGTGTGACATTCGCCAGTTTCCAGTCCTCTGGTACCTCTCCAGTTTTCAAGGATAGGTTGCAAACATGCTGGATTGTGCCCGCTATTTCTTGTTTTAGTTCCTTCAGGACCCTTGGGTGGATCCCGTCCGGGCCCGGCGATTTGCCGCATTTTAACCTGTCTATCTGTTTGAGGACATCCTCCTTACTTACCTCTATGTGTTCCAATTTTTCAGCCTGTTCCCCCACTTATGAGCTCCTCTGAATCCGGTATGTTAGATGTGTCTTCTCTTGTGAAAACCGACGAGAAGAACGTGTTCAACCTCTCAGCTACCTCTTTATCCTCCTTAATCACTCCCTTCTTGTCCCCATCGTCCAACGGCCCCACCTCCTCTCTCGCTGGTCGCTTCCCCTTTACATAACTGAAGAATGCCTTGAAGTTCTTCGCCTCCCTGGCCAGCCCCTCTTCGTAATTCCCTTTTGCTTTTCTAACTTCCCGGTGGCATTCCTTTTGGCATTTCCTGTGCGCCTGGTGGTTTTCCTCCGTTGGGTCCTTTTTCCATCTCCGGAAGGATACTCTTTTGTCATTTATTGCCCTCTTTGCTTCTGTTGAGATCCAAACCGGGTCCTTTGATCGTTTGTTCTTGCCGCCTTTTTTGAAACTGGGGACGTACATTCTTTGTGCTTCCTGCAGGGTGTCCTTGAATAGGGTCCAGGCGCTTCCTACAGTCTCCATCCTAAGGGTGTTTCTGAGCTTCCTCCCTACCATTTCCCTCATAGCTGCATAGTTCCCTTTCCTGAAGTTGAGCGCAGTTGTTGCGGTCCTCCTTACTGTGGGTGTCCCCCTTTCTAATGTGAATCTGATCGCATTGTGGTCACTGTTGCCTAGTGGTCCTCCCACTTCTACCCCTCCTGCAGGCCCACCTAATCCGTTTAGGATGAGGTCAAGAGTAGCACTCCCTCGCGTTGGTTCCCTGACTAGTTGCTCCATGAAGCAGTCTCTCACAGCTTCTACAAATCCCGTTTCCCTAGCGCAGTTGGAGTGACCCGTACTCCAGTCAATCCCCGGGTAGTTGAAGTCCCCCATCACTGTTACCCTTCCAGTCCTGCATTCTTGTCTCAGTTCAGCTTCCAAGACATGTGTCACTGTTTCTGTGGTGCACTGTATGCAGAGTCCAGCTTCTTACTGGTTCAATTTAACCTTTGTCTATGTATTTCTATTTCATCCCCCCTTTTACAAAACTGTGAAGCGTTTTTTAGCGCCAACTGTGGTGGTAGCAGCTCTGATGCTCAGAATTCTATGAGCATCAGAGCTGATACCACCATGGCTAAAATTCACACTACAGTTTTGTAAAAGGGGGAGGGGTTAGTTTGGATGACATATTCCATACTAGGTGAAGGTGTTTTCTGTGTTCTGTGTGTTCGAAAGACATGGTTTTTTGTTAGGATTAACTGCAGGATTGATCTGTACTAGTCTGGTTTGTTTAGTTTTACAATGGGTGTATTGATGTTGTACTGCTCACTGCAGTATGTAAGATGCTGCCTTTTCCTAGGTACTCATGTGTGACATGTGGCTTGTTACTAAAAATCATGTTTTTCGTACAGATGGGTTGTGGGTCAAAAAATGATGGGTCTCGGGTGTCACATATGTTAGGTACACCACTGGAAGGTGAACCAGTGAAGGAAGGCTGCTGGGGATTGTCAGAGCTTGCAGTCTGCATCCCTCTCCTAAACCCACAGTATCCAAGCCAGAATATAATTTAAATAATTAAAAAACATATTTTATCTCCAAACAAAAAAGACTCCACATAACTGGGCCACAGATACTGAAAACTGAAAGTAAAAGCCAAGGTGTTTTTACTGTAGTGATCCCAATGTTCTAAACCAGGGGTGCCCACACTTTTTTGACTCGTGAGCTACTTTTAAAATGACCAAGTCAAAATGATCTACCAACAATAAAATTTTAAAAAAACACAACGCACACTGTACGCAGAGAATTGTTAATTATCATTCCTATTCCGGGGTTTTTTCAAAGAGGTCAAAGCAGATGACTCTATGCACTGTCACCTCAGTAACAACCATACAAAAATAGACAAATACCCACCCCCTCCCTTTTTACTAAACCACAATAGCAGTTTTTAGTGCAGGGAGCTGCGCTGAATGCCCAGCACTGCTCTCGACGCTCATAGGCTCCCTGCGCTAAAAACCACTATTGCGGTTTAGTAAAAGGGGACCATATTGTAAAATATAGACAGCAGATATAAATTCAGACACATTTTGATCACTAAATTTATAATAAAATCATTTTTCCTACCTTGTCTGGTGATTTCATGAGTCTCTGGTTGCACTTTCTTCTTCTGACTGTGCATCCAATCTTTCTTTCAGCCTGCTTGCTGCCTCTCCTCCACACCTCATTCCCTCCCCCAACTTTTTCTTCCTCTCTCCCTGATCTTTCTTTCTTTCTCTCTTCATGCCCCCTTTCTTTTTTTCTGTTTCTCTTCTTTCCTTCTGTTTCCCTGCCTGCCCCCTTTCTTTCTTTCTCCCTGCCCTTCTCCAAGCCACTGCCGCTGTCATCGGGGAACAGGACCCAAACGCCACCAATGGATAATGCCGACGACGCCCCATGCTCTCTCTGCTTCGGGCCAATCAATCTTCCTCTGCCCGACGTCAATTTTGCCGTCGGAGAGGAAGTTCCGCCCAGCCAGGCAGCGATTGGCTGGCCCGAACTTCCTCTCCGACGGCAGAATTGACGTCGGGGAGAGGAAGATTGATCGGCCCGATAGATCGCCAAGGCAAAGTGAGTTCTGGATGATCGACTCACTTTGCCTTGGAGAGCTACCGGTCGATCGCGATCGACCTATTGGGCACCCCTGTTCTAAACTTACCATTATAGTCTGGTGGGTCATTGTAATGCCGGTAAATTTTCTGATTTTAAAAAGACGAGCAATGCTGCAAAAACGACTGACATGTGCACAGAATATTCCATGGAACAAGGCATAAATGTGCACATGCAACAGTAAATACTACTTTGTAGGTACGTACGAGTTTCAATCAAAGGCATGCCTTATTATAGCGCATCATGAGTGCATGTCATAAGCGTCTGTCACTGCCATAGGCGGAGGGGAGGGGCAGAGAGCTACCAGCAAACCAAGCAAATACAAATTATTTTTATCTACACTGCTTCTGCGGGACGTACTGTGTATGCTGCCCCCATATTTTTTTGTGAACTTTCACCTCTCATGCATTCGACAGCCGCAGACCTTTTGGCATTTGCTTTTAACAAACACACATGAGATGCACTTTAACCCTTTCAGGACCAAGGGACATATTTGTCCCATAACTTTAAAATCCTATAAATTTTGATTGGGATAGTCTACAGTTCTAAATTTGATATGTACGGATTCCATATGATACTGCCTTTATGTAAACAAACTGGTTCCGACATTCATTCATTAGCGTCGTTGCTAGATTGACGAGAAGATTCACTTGCCACACTGTCCATAAGCCAGAAGTGTGATTTTTTTTAATAAAAATAATGATATTTCACAAAAAAAATCAATTTTTTGCCATCTGCAAGCCCTTTTTACCATAAAAATGTCGTTAAAAACCACAAAAATTGGCCTACGATCCTTATGGTCCTGAAAGGGTTAACACATGCGTACATGACCCCCCCCCATCAAGTATGATAAATGTATCTTCATCTCTCATGCAATCTGCAGACCAGATCTGCCGGTGTACTTTTGATGCACGCGCATGAGACGCCCCTTTAACCCACATGCCTGAGACGTATTTTTAGCAAACGAAAAGGGGAAAGAAGAAATTTTCCTCACAAAGTAAGAGCATAAGATTTGCTGCTGCTGGGTCAGACCAGTGGTCCATCGTGCCCAGCAGTCTGCTCACGCAGCGGCCCTTAGGTCAAAGACCAGTGCCCTATTTGAGTCTAGCCTTACCTGCGTATGTTCTGTTCCAGTAGGAACTTAGCCAACTTTTTCTTGAATCTCTGAAGGATGCTTTCCCCTACGACAGCCTCCGGAAGAGCATTCCGATTTCTACCACTCTCTGGGTGAAGAAGAACTTCCTTATGTTTGTATGGAATCTTTTCCCTTTTAACTTTAGCAAGTGCCCTCTCGTTCTCTTCACCTTGGAGAGGGTGAACAATCTCTCTTTCTCTACTAAATCATTTCCATTCAATATCTTGAATGTTTCAATCATGTCCCCTCTCAGTCTCCTCTTTCAAGGGAGAAGAGGCCCAGTTTGTCTAACCTTTCATTGTACGTCAACTCCTCCAGTCCCTTAACCATTTTTGTTGCTCATTTTTGTTGCTCTCTATAGACCCTCCCCTTAATAATATTAAGGGGAGGGTCTATAGAGGGGGCAGACTTGATGGGCCTTGGCCTTTTTCTGCCGTCATCTTTCTATGTTTCTCTTGACCCTTTCAAGTAGTACTAAGTCCTTTTTCATGTATAGCAACCAGTGTTGGATGCAGTATTCCAGGTTTGGGCGTACCATGGCCCGGTATAACGGCATGATAACCTTTTCAGATCTTTTTGTGATCCCCTTCTTAATCATTCCTAGCATTCTGTTTGGCCTTTTCGCCGCCGCCGCACATTACACGGACGGTTTCATTGATTTGTCTGCAAGTACTCCCAGTCAGCAAGTGCTACCTCCCTCCCCCACCCCAATTATCCACCAAAAATTGAAACTCAAACAAACAAGAAGAGCAGGACTTAGGTTTGTAAAAGTTGAAATAAATCGTTCATTCAGAGATGATGGTGTTCTTCGATGTATCGTGCACTTCCCTGGAGTAATCTAAACATTGTCCTGTTCAACCAGGCTTGGTTTCAGGGCGCTTAGCCCCTTCCGTAGGAATCCTTATAATTTATGTATCCCAATGGTATCAATGTTGGAGGTTTTTGGGGGGTTATATAAATTATAAGAATTCCCGAGGAAGGGGCTAAGCCGAAGAACGCCATCTTCTCTGAATGTATGATATATTCCAACTTTTATAAAGCTAAGTCCTTCTCTTTGTTTGAATTTCAGTTTTCAGTGGATAATTTGGGGGGGGGGGCAGCACTTGCCGACTGGGCATTGTATTCATTGAATTATGATTTCTATTCCCTTTCACATCTTTTCCACACGCATTTGTTAAGCGCACAAGAAGTGAATTCCTATGATGGTGTGACATTATCTCTGTAGGAAGGTTCTCTTTATTAGATATGATCGGGGTTGTGGACTGCATTGGAGATGTTCCCTACTGGGACTAGTTCTCCTGTTTGCAATATATCTCACACTGAGTATTGACTTTATATTATTATAAGATATTCGATGAGCCCGCCCTATGCTTGGCAAGTGCACTTCTCTAAACACTGTGTCGGTGTCTTTCAAGTAATATATATTTTGGGGCTTTGTATTGTGTATATTTGTAAAGTGGCTGCATTTGCTATACCTGCTGATCTGCAGGTATTTCGAAAAGGATCTTCATTGGCATGGCTTTTCAAAACTATCACCAGAACTGAGCATGACCAGACTTGAATGCCTCAATTCGGATCTCTATGGTCAAATGTGAAATGGAGCTCTCTATATTGTAAAGTTAGATGTTTACTCTCTATATATGTACATCAAGTTTCAAGTTTATTAAAAGTACTTCAATGCGTATGACAATTTAAAAATAGGAGACAAAAATAAAACAATTTATACAAATAAACATACAATGTATGTACACAAGTAATTAGCGATACAAAAGGGAAGAGGGGTGAATTACAATCTTTGAAGAAAGTAAGAGTACATTTAGGGAAAAAACAACATCAGGAGGGTGATGAAGAATGTTTTAAAAATAAGGCTAAGTCTAAAAAGAGGATGGGGAGGTTGTGACCTATACATAAGGTCTGGTTAAAATTAGGTATTTGAGCCTGGGATTATCCTATCTATGACTCAAATGCATCTATGTACAGGTGGCATTTTAATGTGCTTTTAAATTTTTCTAATGAGGTTTCTCCACGTAGATAGATTGGTAAGTTGTTCCAAAGTTGGGGGTGCTATGACTGAAAAAATTGTAGATCTTCTGGTACCTATTATTTTTAGAGAAGGGATAGTCAGCAAATGCTGTTCCGTTGATCTAAGTGTCCTGGCTGGAGAATATGGTATCAAAAAACGATCTAGAAATATTGGTAATTTGTTGGATTTTGAAGGTTATCAGTGCAATTTTATAGATTATTCTGTGTGAAATTGGTAACCAGTGTGCTTTTTGTAGAAGAGGTGTGACATGATCATATTTTTTTGAGTTAGTAATAATTTTTATTGCTATATTTTGTATGATTTGTAGCCTTCTTATTTCTTTCTGGGTTATGCCATGACACAATGTGTTGCAGTAAACTAGCCTAGAAATAACCAAAGAATGAATGAGAATGTTAAGAGCTTCTAGTTTTAAAACTTTTGATAAAGATCTAATAAGATGTAACTCATAGAAACAGCTTTTAACTATTGAACTAGTTTTTGAAAATTAAATTTTTCATTTTCACTGTCGCAGTAAAGTTTTCTGTTCTGACAACCTTTTAACAGTGACTCACCTTTTTTCTCTTTCTCGGTTCCCAATAAATGGGAAGTCACTTCAAGGACTGATGCTGTGAAACGAAAAAGGGGAACTGAAGGCAATGTGACTGTGATATACTCTAGATATACTGAGAAAATTCACCCACAGATGCCTATCCTGCTTGCTGCTTTGTTTCTGTGGTCCCCTGAGGGAGCTACGCATTTGTTAGCATAAGCCTCTGAGGTGCCATCTGCACAAGGGTTCGTTGTTGGATTTTCATGTCCCATGGGATAATCTTTGCTAATTTAAGTAGACAAAAGTCAGATCAGCAATATTTAACATAGATTGCACAATTACCCCCAAATTCTGTATATGGTGCCTTAAAGTTATGCTATCAAATTGATGCACACAGCTGATTTTCATGCATAACTTAATTGTTTAACATGCCTAATCAGCACTGATAATTGGAGTTTAGCACCTCATAATTAACACTATTTGGCACTAATTTGGTAGGCACATTGTCAAAGGCCCAGATTCCCTAAAGTCAGCGGATCGTCGCTAAACCTGTTTTCACAGGTATAGCGACGATCGCTGCTAACCGACCCGATTCACAAAACAGCCCACCTCATGTTTTTCCCCTCAGTCACCCATTTTTCGATCTGGCCATGCAAATTTGTAAAAACCCCATGCAAAATAGCCAAGCGATGGATTCACTAACATTTGCTTGGCTATTTTGCATCAGGTTTTACAATCCTAAAATCCGACTACTGTAGACCTGTCGGTAACTGTGTTACTAACAGGTCTGCCAGTTTTTATTTTCATTTTTTTTTTCCATGGCACGGATATTTTGCGTGTATTACACACACAAAATATCTGCCCCATTAAAAAAAAATGAAAAAAATCCTCCACTGCTCACAATGGCCCCCCCATGCCCCCCAGCAGCGACCCACAAATGGCAGGAGCGATGCCCACTTTCTCCTGCCATCTGACACTCCCCCTCCCCCCCACGCTGAAATTAAATATGGCAGGAGGAATGCCCACTCCCTCCTGCCACCACAGTGCCCCCTCCCCTGCCCTGTGTCCATACCTTTGGCAATGGGAGCAGGAGGAATCGCAAACACCTCCTGCTCCTCTGCCCGACCTGCTACGCCACTGTGCCTTAGGCCCCTCCCCGTGCATCACATGCCTGAGACGTCTAAGCCAATCAAGAACTTCCTTAGGAAGAAGCCTAAGGAAGTCCACAGATGCCTCAGGCCCTCCCAAGGGAGGAGCATGAGGCGTCTGAGCCAATCAAGGCCTTAGGCCTCTCCACTTGATCGCTCATTTTCCGATCCAGCCATACAAATTAGTTAAAACCCCATTCAATGTAGCCAAGTGATTGATGCACTAACATCCCTTGGCTATGCAAAAAAACAACCCCAAACCATGTGTTTTAGCTATCGGATATTTTTTTTTTCAATGGCACAGATATTTTGTGTGTGTTACACATGCAAAATATCTGTCCCATACAAAAAAAGAAAAAAAGTCCTCCATTACCGTTGACAGCCCTCCCCAATGACCCTCGACAAACGCGGCACCGGGAATCCCCTCCATCAGTGAAAATTGGCAGGAAGGATGCTCACTCCCTCCTGCCATGCCGTCCCCCCATGAGAGAAAATTGGCAGGAGGGATGCCCACTCCCTCCTGCCAATGGAGGCCCACCCTGAACCATTTCCTCCCCTCCCCCCTTCCTCCCGAGAAAGAAAAAGGCAGGAGAGATGCACACACCTTCCTGCCACCAGATGCTCCCCCAAACCTCATCCCTACTCCCCCCATACCTTTGGTAGATGTTGGGAGCTGCAGGGCAGCATGGTTCCTCCAGGTCTGAGGCCCACCTGTCAAAAATGACAGGCCTTCCCTCCCCAGTGTGCCAAGTGATGCATGGGGAGGAGCTTAAGGCCCTGATTGGCTCAGACGACTAAAACATTAGGCGTATGAGCCAATTAGGGCCTTAGGTTCCTCCCTCTGTATCCCATGTGATGTACAGGGAGGGGCCTAAAGTCTGACGCTGAGCAAATCATGGCCTTAGGCCCCTCTCATGTATCACATGGGATACAGAGGGAGGAGCCTAAGGCCCTGATTGGCTCAGATGCCTAAGACCCCTCCCAATCAGTGCCTTGGGCTCCACCTCGTATATCATATGGTACACTGGGGAGGGGAAGGCCCATTATTTTCTGAAGGCAGGCCTCGGACCTAGAGGGACCATGCTTCCCTCCAGCTCCCAGTGTCTACCAAAGGTACAGTGGGGTTCAGGGAGTGGGGGGGAAGTTCGGGGGAGCATCTGGTGGCTGGAGGGAGTGGGCATCCTTCCTGCCTTTGGGGGGGGAGGAAGGGGGGAGAGGAGGGGTTGGTTCGGCGGGGGGGGGGGCCTACTTTGGCAGGAGGGAGTGGGCAGCAGCAAGATGCCAGAGTGCTGCCTGAAAATAGATATTGGACTCGGGGGGGGGGGGGCCCAAAGGGCCTTTCTGAAACATGCCAGATTTGGGGAAAGGATAGAAGGCAGAATGGAGAGATATTGTACTTAAGGGAGGGAGTGGAAGGAGGGAGATATATTGGACTCGAGCGAGGAAAAGAGGGAAAGATATCTGACCCAGGGATGGGGTAAGGGAGGGAGAGAGAGATGTCAGATTTGTGAGATGGAGGGGGAGATGGATGGGAGGCCAGAGGGGCTGGAAGGGGTTCAGGGAGAGATGGCAGAGGGGGAAGAAGGGGGATAGGGAGAAATGGACTTGGGGGAGGACAGAGGGGCAGATGAAGGAGAGACTAAAAAGGTTGGGGCTCTTCAGCTAAGAGGAGATGTGACTGAAGTCTACAAAATCCTGAGTGGAGTAGAATGGGTACAAGTGGATCGATTTTTCACTCCGTCAAACATTACACAGACTAGGGGACACTCGATGAAGTTACAGGGAAATACTTTTAATACCAATAGGAGGAAATTTTTTTCACTCAGAGAATAGTTAAGCTCTAGAACGCGTTGCCAGAGGTTGTGGTAAGAGCGGATAGCGTAGCTGGTTTTAAGAAAGGTTTGGACAATTTTCTGGAGGAAAACTCCATAGTCTGTTATTGAGAAAGACATGGGGAAAGCCACTGCTTGCCTTGGTTGGAATATTGCTACTCCTTGGGTTTTGGCCATGTACTAGTGCCCTGGTTTGGCCACCATTAAAACAGCTACTTGCTTGATGGACCATTAGTCTAACTCAGTAAGGCTATTCTTATGTTCTTATGGCAAAAGGGGTGAAAGGGAGTCAGGGAGAGATAGACTTGGTAGCTAGGTCAAAATGGGGACAGGGAGAGGAAGAGGAGTGTGTTGTGCAGTGGTTAGAGCTGCAGCTTCAGCACCCTGAGGTTGTGGAATCAAACCCTGTGATGCTCTTTGTGTCCCTGGGCAAGTTACTTAATCCTCTACTGCCCCAGGTATATTAGATAGTTTGTGAGTCCACCAGAACAGATAGGAAAAATGCTTGAAGTACCTGTATGTGAACTGGTTTGAGTGTGGTTGTAAAACTTCAAAAAGGCAGTATACAAGTCCCAATCCCTTTCCCTATCCCCTTAGAAATCAGACTTGGTGGAGGGGGATAATGAGGAGAAGGACAAATGGACTTGGTGGAAGAGGAAAAATGGGGAGAGGGACAGCTGGACTTGGTGTAGGGAGAAAATGGGGAGAGGGAAAGATGAATGACTCAGAGATAGCAGAAGAGAAGGAGAGATAGACAGGGAAAGATGGAAGGGATATGGATTCAGGGCCAGAAGGGGGATAAAGGGAGGGAGGGATGGAGAGATGTTAAACTTGGGAGAAGGGGGGTAGAAGGGCAGGAAGGAGAAATGCTGGACTTGAGGGAGGGAGAAAAAGAAAGAGAAAAAACAAATGCTGGGTTACAAGGGTGGAGTAAAGGACAAGGAAGGTGATGCTAAAAATGGTAGATCTATGTGGGAGAGTTGGAAAGGAGATGAGTGAGAGGAGAATAACGAGTACAGAGGGTAGAAATGTAGTATGGGGAGCACATAAAAAGGAATAGGAAGATGGGAAATGTGAAAGCTAGGGGATTTAGAGAAGGGGATAGAAAATTGATTAGATTAAACATGAAAATGAATAAAACAAGAGTGACATTTGAGTGGATAGAAGCAGAAAAGAGAAAAATGAAAGAGAGCACTTTAAGAGAAAAATAAGAACATAAGAACAGCCATACTGGGTCAGACCAATATGTGAGACAGGTATAGCGAGGGAATGTAACAAAACAGGAAGAGGAGAAATAAATGGACAGCAGCTGCTGGAAACAGAATTAGTAGAAAACAGGAAAGCAAAAAAGAGAAACTGGGGCCATTGTGATGGAAAAATGAAATGCCATGTTACACAAAGGTAGAAAAAGGTGTTTTATTTTAATTTATTAAGTAGAATATGTTAGGTTTGGAATTGTGTGTCATACATTTATGTATTGTGTTTGGTACAAAATGAATTGCATTTAGGTTTGTTCCTTAGGTTTGGCAGTATACTCATATCAGTGGAGATCGCTCTGAGGAAAGGGATGTTACCAGTGGTGTGCCTCAAGGATCTGTTCTTGGGCCTGTTCTTTTTAACATTTTTATAAATGATATTACTGAAGGGTTGTCGGGTATGATTTGCCTCTTTGCAGATGATACCAAAATCTGCAATAGAGTAGACACGCCAGATGATGTGAATAACATGAAGAAAGACCTGGCGAAGCTTGAAGAATAGTCCAAAATTTGGCAGCTAAAATTTAATGCTAAGAAATGCAAGGCCATGCATTTGGACTGCAAAAACCCGAGGGAACAGTACAGATTAGGGAGTGAAGAGCTTCTGAGCATGGCAGAAGAGCGGGACTTCGGTGTGATTGCATGTGATGATCTTAAGGTGGCCAAACAGGTTGAAAAGGTGACGGCGAAAGCTAGAAGGATGCTAGGTTGCATAGGGAGATGTATGGCTAGTAGGAAAAAGGAGGTATTGATGCCCCTGTATAAGACTTTGATGAGACCTCATTTAGAATATTGTGTACAATTCTGGAGGCCGCACCTTCAAAAAGATATAAAAAGGATGGAGTCGGCCCAGAAAAAAGCTACTAAAATGCGGACTTCATCATAAGGCACAGACATCATAAGGGGACAGACTTAAAGATCTCAATCTGTAGACTTTGGAGGAAAGGCGGGAGAAGGGAGATATGATAGAGATGTTTAAATACTTACATAGTGTAAATGTGCATGAGTGACGTCTCTAATTTGAAAGGAAACTCTGCAATGAGAGGGCATAGGATGAAGTTAAGAGGTGATAGGCTCCGGAGTAATCTAAGGAAATGCTTTTTTATATAAAGGGTGGTAGATGCATGGAACAGTCTCCCAGAAAAGTTGGTGGAGACAGAGACTGTGTCTGAATTCAAAAGGGCCTGGGATAGGCATGTGGGATCTCTCGGAGAGAGAAATAGATAATGGTTACTGCAGATGGTTAGACTAGATGGGCCATTTGGCCTTTATCTGCCATTATGTTTCTATGTTTCTAAAACAGGTTGAAAAGGTGACGGCGAAAGCTAAAAGGATGCTAGGGTGCATACGGAGAGGTATGGCCAGTAGGAAAAAAAAGGTATTGATGTCCCTGTATAAGACTCTGGTGAGACCTCATTTAGAATATTGTGTACAATTCTGGAGGCCGCACCTTCAAAAGGATATAAAAAGGATGGAGTCTGTCCAAAGAAAGGCTACTAAAATGGTATGTGGTCTTCATCATAAGGAGTATGGGTACAGACTTAAAGATCTCAATCTGTAAACTTTGGAGGAAAAGCGGGAGAGGGGTGATATGATAGAGATGTTTAAATATCTACATGATGTAAATGCGCATGAGTCGCGTCTCTTTCATTTGACAGGAAGCTCTGGAATGAGAGGCCATAGGATGAAGTTAAGAGGTGATAGGCTCAGGAGTAATCTAAGGAAATACTTTTTCACAAAAAGGGTGGTAGATGCGTGGAACAGTCTCCCGGAAGAGGTGGTGGAGACAGAGACTGTGTCTGATTTCAAGAAAGCCTGGGAGAGTCACGTGGGATCTCTTAGAGAGAGGAAGAGATAATGGTTACTGCAGATGGGTAGACTGGATGGGCCATTTGGCCTTTATCTGTCAGGAAGTCTCTGATTGGCAGAGATGCCTCAGGCCCCTCCCAAGTGAGGATCCCGAGGCGCCTGAGCCAATCAGGGCCTTAGGCCCCTCCCCGTGCATCACATGATGCACCAGGGCAGGGCCTAAGGCCTGCAATGCTGATGGCGGCTGGCAGATGAGCAGGAGGGACTGAGCACCCCTCTTGCTCCCAACTTAAAGGTACAGGGAGGGGAGGGCGATGGCGATGGCGATGGCAGGAGGGAGTGGGTATCTCTCCTGACATTTTTTTTGGTTCGGGAGGGAGGGAGGCTTTGGCGCGGTGGGGGGCTTTTTTTTCTTTTTTTTTTTTATTGGGCAGAAATTTGGCATTTATAATACATACAAAATATCAGTGCCATTAAAAAAAAAAAAAAAAAAAAAAAAAAAAACAACAGGCAGACCTGTCGGTAACACAGTTACTATAAACAGGTCTATAGCAGTCGGGTTTTAGGGTTTGAAAAATGTAAAGTATTGCATCTGGGAAGCAGAAACCCAAGGTACAACTATACAATGGGAGGGATGTTAGTGAATGAGAGTACCCAAGAAAAGGACTTGGGGGTAATGGTGGACATGACAGTGAAGCCGACGGCACAGTGCTCATCGGCCGCTAAGAGAGCGAATAGAATGCTAGGTATAATCAAGAAGGGTATTACAACCAGGACGAAAGAAGTTATCCTGCCACTGTATCGGGCGATGGTGTGCCCGCATCTGGAATACTGCGTCCAATATTGGTCGCCGTACCTTAAGAAGGATATGGCGTTACTCGAGAGGGTTCAGAGGAGAGCGACACGTCTGATAAAAGGGATGGAAAACCTTTCATACGCTGAGAGATTGGAGAAACTGGGTCTCTTTTCCCTGGAGAAGAGGAGACTTAGAGGGGATATGATAGAGACTTAAAAGATCATGAGGGGCATAGAGAGAGTGGAGAGGGACAGATTCTTCAAACTTTCAAAAAAATATAAGAACAAGAGGGCATTCGGAAAAACTGAAAGGGGACAGATTCAAAACAAATGCTAGGAAGTTCTTCTTTACCCAGCATGTGGTGGACACCTGGAATGTGCTTCCAGAGGATGTAATAGGGCAGAGTACGGTATTGGGGTTTAAGAAAGGATTGGACAATTTCCTGCTGGAAAGGGGGATACAAGGGTATAAATAGAGGATCATTGCACAGGTCCTGGACCTGTTGGGCCGCCGCGTGAGCGGGCTGCTGGGCATGATGGACCTCAGGTCTGACCCAGCAGAGGCATTGCTTATGTTCTTATGTTATGTTAGTGAATCCATTGCTTGGCTATTTTGCATGGGGTTTTACAAATTTGCATGGCTGGATCGGAAAATGGGCGATCAAGGGGGAAAACATGCTGTGGGCCATTTTGTGAATTGGGTCGGTTAGCAGTGATCGTCGCTAAACCTGTTGCTGACTTTAGTGAATCGGGGCCTATGACTGAGTCAATCAGCGCTCAGACACTAACCAAAAATTAAGGCTAGGACAACTCAGACCTGCTGGAAAATTTTGCTCACAAATGTAGGACAGCGAGGTTAGGGAATCTCTCGGCGATAATAGAGAATTGCCCAGAGTGCTCATTTAAATATTAATGACCTTATTGTAATACATTTGTATGGTAGAGTCAGAGAATGCTAGGAAGCTCAGAAAAGACCACGGTAAGCCGTTTTATTAATCTGCTGCTAAAATACACGAATGCTTATCTAGCTGGAACCAGTTTAGCAACCAAGTTAAAGTTTTGAGAATCTTCTCCTAACTGGCTAACATAGAGTTAACAAAGGAGCACTTAGCACCTGCTATAAAGGAGATGTTAAGTGGTCCTGTGTTAACTCTCAGCAGGTGTCATGCATTGCAATTAAAAAAAAATTACTGCAACACCCCTTCTTTTTTTTACATATATTATTGAGACACTATAAAGAAATACATACATGTATCAGCAATGTCAAAGTACAGTATCACAAAAACACAGTAAATACAACAAGACAAACCAGTTTATATTTTGGTACTCCCACCCCTTCTCTTCTGTAGAGGCAAAGTAACAAGTTTAGTAATCTGCTTTGGGCAGTCGGTATCAGCGAATTCCAAAAATGCTCCCAAGTAGACTGTAACCGTCTGCCATCAGGAGTGTCTAAGTTGGGTAGTCTACGCCATTCCATCTGTAAATGTTGTATAAGAAGCAGCCTCCATTGCGCCAAAGCAGGAATCTCTGGAGATTAGCCACTGCAGTATAGCTTTAGCGCCCAGGAGAAAAGCTATTTTAAGAAAGGCTCACAGGTCTTTAGGTACCAGTGCGACTATCGGACATTGGGAAAAAATTATCAGAGGGGTTAAGATACAACGCACCTGCCATAGGATATAAATATGTTGTAATATCTTTTTCCAAAAACACTGGAACACCCCTTCTTATACAGCATTAGTTTTGGGCTTGCCAAGTATTAAAATCCTGAGTTAAACCACATTCTACTTGATATTCAGTGCTATTCAGCTGGCAGGGAATTAGAGAATGACACGGTGGGGGCAATTTTATAAGATCTATGTGGTACAGTGGACTGTTTCAACAGCTGGACTAACTACGTTATTCAGCTAAGTGGATTTACATTGTTTGGGTGGACTCGATTAGTTCTCCCATGCTGAGTTTTCTCGTCTTTCTGTTTTTTTTTGTACTTGGGAATGACTTTAAATGAAGTATATTGATTGAACAAATATACATATAAAATAGGTGATATGCTACACAGGATGTTCCAGTTTAAAAAAAGGGGGAAGTTTTTCTGACCAATGCTTGCTAAAAATTTGTGAACAGTACATGAATGCTATTTGGCTTTGCAGTTCTGTTTCACTGAGCTCTTGAGGTCTTTTCCTCCACCCAAGATACTTGCTACACCCTATTTGTCCAACATACTTGTGATATTTGAATATATTTGGTTCACAACCTATTATTTTTGTTTCTTTGGATTTTTCACATGATTTTTGGGTGGTGATTTATACCATATATATATATATATATATATATATATATATATATATATATATATATATATATATATATATATAAGACAAATATCAATTAAACTGATTTTCTTTTATTTTAATTCATATATGTCATAGACTACTTTTAATTCTTAAGTAAACATGTTTTGGTAGAGACAACCAATATCCCTATTGGTTTCACAAAATGTTTGCATCAGACTGGAGTTTTACATAGAAAACATGACAACTGTTTCTTTGGATGTCTTCAGTCAGATGCATAAGGAAGTGCCCACAGGAATGGAATGCAAAGAGACATGCTCTTTGTTTAACAAAGCTGCGAGAGATAAATTTTTACTACCCGTTAACAACCTGCATCTCCATAAGCAAATATTAACAACTGTTTAAATGTTGACTTGCACATTTTTCAAAAAAGGTTACAGGCCTTAAATATGTTAACTACCAATAGCTGGAATGGTGCAGTGAGCAAATATAATCTAACTGCCAAATGTCTTCAGAGCAAGATTAGCTAGGGGCTTTTTCCATAATCACCAAATCGAAGAAGACCTTTGAGTGTAATACAGATAAAATCTTTGGCCATCTAGGCAGGACCTCAGTTTGCATAAACACTTTGAATTAGTTTGCTTGATTGCCTGACTTGTTGCATATTCAAAGTCATTCAGAGACCATGAAAATTACTTATACTGCTACTACCATATAAGGCCATGCATCTTGATTTTGTTCATCAGAAAAAGTGAAAACAATCAATCCTGCTATTAAATGTGGCTTTTTCTGGAGAATAATTTATTTATTTTAAAAATGTATACCCCGTTTAAACACCTAGGTGGCTCACAAGCAACATGCATAATAAAATAAACATATCAAATCAAACAATCAACCTAACCAAACACAACAATCAAAATACATGTCACTGCAATACCTTAAGGTCCTGCCCCAGATCTTATAACATACAAGCAGGCAAAATAATGCCCTTGCTTTTTGGGGGCAAATTGCAGGTTGCGGACTTCCGTGATAACGCTGCTTGTGAGCAACCTCCTAAGCAGTATTATCTACTCATAGAAGCCAGCTCTGTGGATGCTTGAACACCTCCAATATAGAACAAACCCTTTGACTGTGTCCAGGGAGGGATACTTTCCTTTGGGTTAAGCACCCCCAATCATTTGAAAAGTTGGCTCCTATATTCCTACTGTCCCAGGACCATTGGGCTGCAAAGGTGTGGCCCAGTGCTTCTGGGAACATTTTAAAAGGGCCACCAATAAGGACTGCATGCTGTCCCCCCAACCTCCCTTCAACTGAATACCCCTCATCCTGAAGTCCCCTCCCCAAATCTAGACCCCTACACCTTTTGAAGCCCCTCCCTAATTGAATACCTCTCACCTGGAAGTTCGCCCAGGCATCAAAGACCCCCTCCCCACCCTCAATGGATCCTTGGGCTTACCTTCTTAGTTTACTGGTTTTTAGTGGAGTCAGACAGAAACAAGTCCCAGTCACTAGTGCTCTTGCCAGGGATGGGTTCAAAATGGTACCAGGAATCCCTATGTGTAGTCTTAGAGTCCTACCACTAGGGGTCAAGTAGCTTGTCCATTGGAAAAATAAAAAAAGCCTTGATTTGACAACTTGACCATGGTGGTAGTACTGCAAGACTTATGGTCAGAATCACAAAAGTGTCATTTTGAACCCAGTGTTGACAAGAGTTGAAGTGACTGGAGATCAATCCAGCGTGGCTCACTAGACACCTGGGAACTGACAAAGTAGTGTATATAATAACTCTCTGTTGTACACTCAAATTATTGAAATAAGGACCAGTGATCAGTGTTCAACTCACCAAACCCGATCTCTAATCAATATTAGTCTAATTTCATTTTTAAAGAGGAGGGGCCTCAGATCCCCGTGCGCTGTCAGCAATAAACTTATCAGCCGCACTAGAAAGGGAAACAACCTCATCGGCCTCCCTCCTCCTCCTGCCTAATGTGTTAACCTCCAATAGTTAGTAATAAAAAAAAAACTTCCACTGAAACAATTCAACCTTTTGAACTATCCCTGCCTAAGCTAAGTTTGAAGT